>NC_064929.1:105334178-105976821 GCF_023897955.1 Schistocerca gregaria | reverse complement strand
GGAGTAATGTCTTAAACTGTCTACGATTTGATCGATTCCTGGAAGACCAGTAGCAGTTTCCGAAGCACATCTGTAATCATTCCGTAATCTGTGGACCTTCAGTGTGTTGATGAAACACAAAAATTGCATTGGCATTGAAAGCAATATGTACCATGCGGATTTTTCTCCATGGGAGTTATCTCTCAATTTGTCTACGCTTTCATAGATTTCTGGTAGACCAGTAGTATTTTCCGAAGCACATCTGGAATCACTCTGTAATCTGTGAACCTTCAGAGTGTTGATGAAACTTAGAAATCGCATCGCGATTGAATACAACAGGCACCGTGCCGACTATTATGCAAGGAAGTAATATCTCAAACTGTAATCTGTGGAACTTCAGAGTGTTGATGAAACACAAAAATTGCATCGGCATTGAAAGCAATATGTACCATAAGGAATATTCTCCATGGTAGTAATGTCTCAATCTGTCTACGCTTTGATCGTTCCCTGGAAGACCAGTAAAAGTTTCTGAAACACATGTGGAGGCGTTCTGTAATCTGTGGAAAATCAGAGTGTTGATGAAACACAAAAATAGCGTCGGGATTTAATACAACAGGCACCGTGCGGACTTTTCTCCATGGGAGTAATGTATCAAACTGTATACGCTTTGTTTGTAACCTGGAGGACCAGTAGTAGTTACCAAAGCACATCCGGTGGCATTCAGTAGTCTGTGGATCTTCAGAGTGCTGATGAAACACAGAAATTCCATAGGAATTGAATACAACAGGCACCCTGCGGACTACACTCCATGGGAATAATGTGTCAAACCGTATACGCTTTGATCGTTCCCTAGAAGACCAGTAGTAGTTCCGAATCACATCTGGAGGCATTCTGTAATCTGTGGACTATCAGCATGTAGATGAAACACTGATATTGCATCGGGATTGAATACAACAGACACCATTCGGACTCTTCTCCATGATAGTAATGTCTCAATCTGCCTACTCGTTGATCGTTCCCTGGAACACCAGTTTTATTCTCCGAGCACATCTGGAGGCATTCTGTAGTCTGTGGACCTTCATAGTGTTGATGAAACACTGAAATTGCTTCGGGATTGATTACAACAGGCACCAAGCGGACTTTTCTCCAAGGGAGTAATGTCTCAATCTGTCTACGCTTTGATCGTTACCTGGAAGACCAGTAGTAGTTTCTGAAGCACATGTGGAGACGTTCTGTAATCTGTGGACCATCAGAGTGTTGATGAAACAGAGAAATTGCATCGGGATTGAATACAACATGCACCATGCGGACTAATCACCATGGGAGTAATGTCTCAAACTGTCTACGCTTGGATCGTTCCCTGGAACTCTAGTAGTAGTTTCCGAAGCACATTTATAGGCGTTGTGTAATCTGTGGACCTTCAGAGTGTTGATAAAGCACAGAAATTGAATCTGGATTGAATACAACAGGCACCGTTCGGCCTCTTCTCCATGGGAGTAATGTATCAAACAGTATACGTTTTGATCGTCCCCTGGAAGACCAGTAGTAGTTACCGAAGCACATCTGGAAGCATTCTATAATCTGTGGACCTTCAGAGTGTTGATGAAACACAGAAATTGCATCGGGATTGAGTACAACAGGCACTGTGCGGACTTATCTCCTAGTGAGTAATGTCTGAAACTGTCTACGCTTTGATCGATTCCTGCAAAACCAGTAGTAGTTTCCGAAGTACATCTGGAGGCATTCTGCAATCTGTGGACCTTCAGAGTATTGATGAAACATAGAAAATGCATCGGCATTGAATACAATAAGCACCATGCGGACTTTTCTCCATGGGAGTAATGTCTCAATCTGTCTACGCTTTGATAGTTCCCTGGAAGAACAGTAGTAGTTTCTGAAGCACATGTAGAGGCGTTCTGTAATCTGTGGACCATCAGAGTGTTGATAAGACATAGAAACTGCATCGGGATTGAATACAACAGGCACCATGCGGACTTTTCTCCATGGGAGTAATGTCTCAAACTGTCTACGCTTTGATCGATTCCTGGAAGACCCGTAGTAGTTTCCGAAGCACATCTCGAGGCATTCTGTAATCTGTTTACATTCAGAGTGTTGAGGAAACTCAAAAATTGCATCGGCATTGAATACAATAAGCACCATGCGGACTTTTCTCCATGGAAGTTATGTCTCAATCTGTCTACTCTTTGATCGTTCCCTGGAAGAACAGTAGTAGTTTCTGAAGCACATGTGGAGGCGTTCTGTAATCTGTGGACCATCAGAGTGTTGATGAGACATAGAAACTGCATCGGGATTGAATATAACAGGCACCATGCGGACTTTTCTCCATGGGAGTAATGTCTCAAACTGTCTACGCTTTGATCGATTCCTGGAACACCAGTAATAGCTTTCGAAGCACATCTCTAGGCATTCCGTAATCTGTGGACCTTCAGAGTGTTGATGAAACACAAAAATTGCAGCGGCATTGAATACAATATGCACCATGCGGACTTTTCTCCATTGCATTAATGTCTTAAACTGTCTACGCTTTGAACGTTCCCTGGAAGACCAGTAGTAGTTTCCGAAGCACATTTGTAGGCATTCCGTAATCTGTGGACCTTCAGAGTGTTGATGAAACACAAAATTTGCATTGGTATTGAATTTAATAAGCACCATGCGAACTTTTCTCCATGGGAGTAATGTCTTAAACTGTCTACGGTTTGATCGATTCCTGGAAGAACACTAGTAGTTTCCGAAGCACATCTGGAGGCGTTCTGTAATCTGTTTACATTCAGAGTGTTGACGAATCTCAAAAATTGCATCGGCATTGAATATAATAAGCACCATGCGGACTTTTCTCCATGGAAGTAATGTCTCAATCTGTCTACGCTTTGATCGTTCCCTGGAAGAACAGTAGTAGTTTCTGAAGCACATGTGGAGGCGTTCTGTAATCTGTGGACCATCAGAGTGTTGATGAGACATAGAAACTGCATCGGGATTGAATACAACAGTCACCATGCGGACTTTTCTCCATGGAAGTAATGTCTCTAACTGTCTACGCTTTGATCGATTCCTGGAAGACCAGTAATAGCTTTCGAATTACATCTCTAGGCATTCCGTAATCTGTGGACCTTCAGAGTGTTGATGAAACACAAAAATTGCAGCGGCATTGAACACAATATGCACCATGCGGACTTTTCTCCATTAGAGTAATGTCTTAAACTGTCTATGCTTTGAACGTTCCCTGGAAGACCAGTAGTAGTTTCCGAAGCACATTTGTAGGCATTCCGTAATCTGTGGACTTTCAGAGTGTTGATGAAACACAAAATTTGCATTGGTATTAAATTTAATAAGCACCATGCGAACTTTTCTCCATGGGAGTAATGTCTTAAACTGTCTACGGTTTGATCGATTCCTGGAAGACCACTAGTAGTTTCCGAAGCACATCTGGAGACATTCTGTGATCTGTGGACCTTCAGAGTGTTGATGAAACACAAAAATTGCATCGGTATTGAATACAATAAGCACCATGCGGACTTTTCTCCGTTGGAGTAATGTCTTAAACTGTCTACCCTTTGATCGATTCAAGGAAGACCAGTAGTAGTTTCCGAAGCACATCTGTAATCAATCCGTAATCTGTGGACTTTCAGAGTGTCGATGAAACACAAAAATTGCATCGGCATTGAATAGAATATGTACCATTTGGACTTATCTCCATGGGAGTAATGTCTTAAACCATCTACGGTTTGATCGATACCTGGAAGACCACTAGTAGTTTCCGAAGCAAATCTTGAGGCGTTCTGTAATCTATGGACCATCAGAGTGTTGATGAAACACAAAAATAGCATCGGGATTTAATACAACAGGCACCGTGCGGACTTTTATCCAATGAAGTAATATCTCAAACTGTATATGATTTGATCGTTCCCTGGAAGACCAGTAGTAGATTCCGAAGCACATTTGGACGCGTTGTGTAATCTGTCGTCCTTCAGAGTGTAGATAAAGCACAGAAATTGAATCTGGATTGAATACAACAGGCACCGTGCGGTCTTTTCTCCATGGGAGTAATGTATCAAACTGTATACGCTTTGATTGTAACCTGGAGGACCAGTAGTAGTTACCAAAGCACATCCGGTGGCGTTCAGTAATCTGTGGATCTTCAGAGTGTTGATGAAACACAGAAATTCCATCGGAATTGAATACAACAGGCACCCTGCGGACTATACTCCATGGGAATAATGTCTCAAACCGTTTACGCTTTGATCGTTCCCTGGAAGACCAGTAGTAGTTCCGAATCACATCTGGAGGCATTCTGTAATCTGTGGACTATCAGAGTGTAGATGAAACACTGAAATTGCATCGGGATTGAATACAACAGACACCATTCGGACTCTTCTCCATGATAGTAATGTCTCAATCTGCTTACGGGTTTATCGTTCCCTGGAACACCAGTTTTATTCTCCGAGCACATCTGGAGGCATTCTGTACCCTGTGGACTTTCATGGTGTTGATGAAACACTGAAATTGCTTCGGGATTGAATATAACAGTCACCATGCGGACTTTTTTCCATGGGGGTATTGTCTTAAACTGTCTACGCTTTGATCGTTACCTGGAAGACCAGTAGTAGTTTCTGAAGTACATGTGGAGACGTTCTGTAATCTGTGGACCATCAGAGTGTTGATGAAACACAAAAACTGCATCGGGATTGAATACAACATGCACCATGCGGACTAATCACCATGGGAGTAATGTCTCAAACTGTCTACGCTTGGATCGTTCCCTGGAACTCCAGTAGTAGTTTCCGAAGCACATTTATAGGCGTTGTGTAATCTGTGGACCTTCAGAGTGTTGATAAAGCACAGAAATTGAATCTGGATTGAATACAACAGGCACCGTTCGGCCTCTTCTCCATGGGAGTAATGTATCAAACTGTATACGCTTTGATCGTCCCCTGGAAGACCAGTAGTAGTTACCGAAGCACATCTGGAAGCATTCTATAATCTGTGGACCTTCAGAGTGTTGATGAAACACAGAAACTGCATCGGCGTTGAATACAATAGGCCCATTTCGGACTTTTCTCCATTTGAGTAATGTCTTAAACTGTCTACGGTTTGATCGATTCCTGGAAGACCACTAGTAGTTTCCGAAGCACATCTGGAGACATTCTGTGATCTGTGGACCTTCAGAGTGTTGATGAAACACAAAAATTGCATCGGTATTGAATACAATAAGCACCATGCGGACTCTTCTCCATTGGAGTAATGTCTTAAACTGTCTACGCTTTGATCGATTCAAGGAAGACCAGTAGTAGTTTCCGAAGCACATCTGTAATCTTTCCGTAATCTGTGGACTTTCAGAGTGTTGATTAAACACAAAAATTGCATCGGCATTGAATAGAATATGTACCATTTGGACTTATCTCCATGGGAGTAATGTCTTAAACCATCTACGGTTTGATCGATACCTGGAAGACCACTAGTAGTTTACGAAGCAAATCTTGAGGCATTCTGTAATCTGTGGACCTTCAGAGTGTTGATGAAACACAAAAATTGCATCTGCATTGAAAGCAATATGTACCATGAGGAATATTCTCCATGGTAGTAATGTCTCAATCTGTCTACGCTTTGATCGTTCCCTGGAAGACCAGTAAAAGTTTCTGTAACACATGTGGAGGCGTTCTGTAATCTATGGACCATCAGAGTGTTGATGAAACACAAAAATAGCATCGGGATTTAATACAACAGGCACCGTGCGGACATTTATCCAATGAAGTAATATCTCAAACTGTATATGATTTGATCGTTCCCTGGAAGACCAGTAGTAGATTCCGAAGCACATTTGGACGCGTTGTGTAATCTGACGTCCTTCAGAGTGTTGATAAAGCACAGAAATTGAATCTGGATTGAATACAAGAGGCACCGTGCGGTCTTTTCTCCATGGGAGTAATGTATCAAACTGTATACGCTTTGATTGTAACCTGGAGGACCAGTAGTAGTTACCAAAGCACATCCGGTGGCATTCAGTAATCTGTGGATCTTCAGTGTGTTGATGAAACACAGAAATTCCATCGGAATTGAATACAACAGGCACACTGCGGACTATACTCCATGGGAATAATGTCTCAAACCGTTTACGCTTTGATCGTTCCCTATAAGACCAGTAGTAGTTCCGAATCACATCTGGAGGCATTCTGTAATCTGTGGACTATCAGAGTGTAGATGAAACACTGAAATTGCATCGGGATTGAATACAACGGACACCATTCGGACTCTTCTCCATGATAGTAATGTCTCAATCTGCTTACTGGTTGATCGTTCCCTGGAACACCAGTTCTATTCTCCGAGCACATCTGGAGGCATTCTGTAGTCTGTGGACCTTCATAGTGTTGATGAAACACTGAAATTGCTTCGGGATTGAATATAACAGTCACCATGCGGACTTTTTTCCATGGGGGTATTGTCTTAAACTGTCTACGCTTGGATCGTTCCCTGGAACTCCAGTAGTAGTTTCCGAAGCACATTTATAGGCGTTTTGTAATCTGTGGACCTTCAGAGTGTTGATAAAGCACAGAAATTGAATCTGGATTGAATACAACAGGCACCGTTCGGCCTCTTCTCCATGGGAGTAATGTATCAAACTGTCTACGCTTTGATCGTCCCCTGGAAGACCAGTAGTAGTTACCGAAGCACATCTGGAGGCATTCTACAATCTGTGGACCTTCAGAGTGTTGATGAAACACAGAAATTGCATCGGGATTGAGTACAACAGGCACTGTGCGGACTTATCTCCTAGTGAGTAATGTCTGAAACTGTCTACGCTTTGATCGATTCCTGCAAAACCAGTAGTAGTTTCGGAACTACATCTGGAGGCATTCTGCAATCTGTGGACCTTCAGAGTATTGATGAAACATAGAAAATGCATCGGCATTGGATACAATAAGCACCATGCGGACTTTTCTCCATGGGAGTAATGTCTCAATCTGTCTACGCTTTGATAGTTCAATAGAAGAACAGTAGTAGTTTCTGAAGCACATGTGGAGGGGTTCTGTAATATGTGGACCATCAGAGTGTTGATGAGACATAGAAACTGCATCGGGACTGAATACAACAGGCACCATGCGGACTTTTCTCCATGGGAGTAATGTCTCTAACTGTCTACGCTTTGATCGATTCCTGGAACACCAGTAAAAGCTTTCGAAGCACATCTCTAGGCATTCCGTAATCTGTGGACCTTCAGAGTGTTGATGAAACACAAAAATTGCAGCGGCATTGAATACAATATGCACCATGCGAACTTTTCTCCATGGGAGTAATGTCTTAAACTGTCTACGGTTTGATCGATTCCTGGAAGAACACTAGTAGTTTCCGAAGCACATCTGGAGGCATTCTGTAATCTGTTTACATTCAGAGTGTTGAGGAAACTCAAAAATTGCATCGGCATTGAATACAATAAGCACCATGCGGACTTTTCTCCATGGAAGTAATGTCTCAACCTGTCTACGCTTTGATCGTTCCCTGGAAGAACAGTAGTAGTTTCTGAAGCACATGTGGAGGCGTTCTGTAATCTGTGGACCATCAGAGTGTTGATGAGACATAGAAACTGCATCGGGATTGAATACAACAGGCACCATGCGGACTTTTCTCCGTGGGAGTAATGTCTCAAACTGTCTACGCTTTGAACGATTCCTGGAAGACCAGTAATAGCTTTCGAAGCACATCTCTAGGCATTCCGTAATCTGTGGACCTTCAGAGTGGTGATGAAACACAAAAATTGGAGCGGCATTGAATACAATATGAACCATGCGGCTTTTTCTCCATTGGAGTAATGTCTTAAACTGTCTACGCTTTGAACCTTCCCTGGAAGACCAGTAGTAGTTTCCGAAGCACATTTGTAGGCATTCCGTAATCTGTGGACTTTCAGAGTGTTGATGAAACACAAAATTTGCATTGGTATTGAATTTAATAAGCACCATGCGAACTTTTCTCCATGGGAGTAATGTCTTAAACTGTCTACGGTTTGATCGATTCCTGGAAGTCCACTAGTAGTTTCCGAAGCAAATCTTGAGGCATTCTGTAATCTGTGGACCTTCAGAGTGTTGATGAAACACAAAAATTGCATCGGCATTGAAAGCAATATGTACCATGAGGAATATTCTCCATGGTAGTAATGTCTTAAACTGTCTACGCTTTGATTGTTCCCTGGAAGACCAGTAGTAGTTTCCGAAGCACATCTGGAGGCATTCTGTAATCTGTGGACCTTCAGAGTGTTGATGAAACACAAAAATTGCATCGGGATTGAATACAACGGGCACCATGCGGACTTTTCTCCATGGGAGTTATGACTCAATCTGTCTACGCTTTCACAGATTTCTGGTAGACCAGTAGTATTTTCCGAAGCACATCTGGAATCACCCATGCAGCCGACTTTTCCGACTTTACACGACGCTCACGCTAGTGACAGGCTTATTTATAGTTCGACGTCCATTTCACTCCTTGTCGACAATCACACAGCACCTGAGGTAACAAGCACATCTCGAGCCCCATTGTGCTCTCCATTGATCATGCCAGGTCAGTGTCTCGCTCTTTGCTACTGTGTAAATCTCTTGTCGTCCAACTGCATAACACTGGGCCACAACAGGTTTCCGCGTCTCCATTGCACTTATCATACTACGAAACGCTCCCCAAACTTGGCAATCACCCATGCAGCCGACTTTTCCGACTTTACACAACGCTCACGCAACGCTGACGCTAGTGACAGCAGTATTTATAGTTCGACCTCGCGCCAAAGCGAATCAGCACATTTCGCCTACGGCTTAGGCCGCTCTCCTAGTGTGGCTGCTCGGTGTCTGCAGGCAACGAGGGGTTGCAAGCTTCCTGTGTTCGCACCTATATCACCTGAGCTTGCTTGTCAGAGACAGACTATCGCAAAACATACAACTCACTCCATGAATTGATTGCTACGGCATCTGTTATCAGCAGTCACAACTAGCAACACCAGTAGCAGCTGACTGCACGCAAAGAATAGGAATGTGCAGTGGGATTTACGTGAACTCGGCGCAAGGCAGATCTTTCCGACGTAGGCTTGAGAATCTTATGGGAACATTTGTACTGTTTCTAAATTAAGTGTAGGTGTGGGAGGAGGGTGCTTCCCGCGCACGACTAAAAGCACGCTTGCCACTTGTGGATGCTAATCGTTCGTTGCCTAGACACCTTTGCTGGTTGGGAATTATTCCACTTGCATGGCAAGGTGCGCATGTAGGTGTATTAAAAATTCTGGAGGCGCTGGGTATCGATCCCTGTACCTCTCGCATACTAAGCGAGCGCTCTACCATCTGAGCTACGCACCCCCCCCCCCCCCGTTGACTAATTGTGCTACATACAGCCATATCAACGTCACAGACCCTTGCACTCCCATTATTCCGCAGACAAACACTAATCTCTATGTATCAGAGAGGGTGTCTTTCTGGTTTCGTGCATTATGTGTCGAATCGTAGTTGGCCACAATGAAAGTGGCACGCATAACGTCCAAAATAGAGTTCGGACACCGCTCTGAGTAAGACGAACGTGTTGTCCACTCTCTAGACTTCAATGACGTTAAGCCGTGATACCTAAGACAGATCTGCACTCGATGACACCTCGATAACAGCCGGTCCGCACACTTACATCTTGCTCTCCTTATGACAGTATACATCATATCAGTCTGTGACGCTGGTTTTGCAACTTCTTGCGCGCCTTTATGTTCGCCGCGACCAACACTTACCATGCACTGGGCACAAAGCATGGAGGAGCCGCGGCTTTAACCCGAGACCTGTCACACGCTAAGCGAACGATCTGCCAAATGAGCTATGGCTGCACACACGACCAAGCCTGGCTATTCTCCATTCTTTGCGACTCTGATGTGCACGGACACGATGGTTGGTTGGTTTGTAGCGGCGAAGGTACCAGAGTACATAGGCGACGCGGACACGTTTATATAAACAAGAGTTCCAAGTAGTTTCGATGCTCTGGTATTACGAGTGCAAATTCCGTCTGTTTTTAACGTCTTAAATTGAAAGGGCGGTCACAAAATGGTCCAT
This sequence comes from Schistocerca gregaria, assembly GCF_023897955.1. Classification (NCBI taxonomy): domain Eukaryota; kingdom Metazoa; phylum Arthropoda; class Insecta; order Orthoptera; family Acrididae; genus Schistocerca; species Schistocerca gregaria. The sequence continues at coordinate 105,966,769 of NC_064929.1, read as the reverse complement.
TTCACTCCTCGTCGACAATCACACGGCACCTGAGGTAACAAGCACATCTCGAGCCCCACTGTGCTCTCCATTGTTCATGCCAACTCAGTGCCTCGCTCTTTGCTACTGTGTAAAACTCTTGTCGTCCAACTGCAAAACACTGGGCCACAACAAGTTTCCGCGTCTCCATTGCACTGATCATACTACGAAACGCTCCCCAAACTTGGCAATCACCCATGCAGCCGACTTTTCCATCTTTACACGACGCTCACGCTAGTGACAGCCTTATTTATAGTTCGACGTCGCGCCAAAGCGAATGAGCACATTTCGCCTACGGCTTAGGCCGCTCTCCTAGTGTGGCTGCTCGGTGTCTGCAGGCAGCGAGGGGTTGCAAGCTTCCTGTGTTCGCATTTATATCACCTGTGCTTGCTTGTCAGAGACTGACTATCGCAAAACATACAAATCACTCCATGAATTGATTGCTACGGCATCTGTTATCAGCAGTCACAACCAGCAACACCAGTAGCAGCCGACTGCACGCAAAGAATGGGAACGTGCAGTGGGATTTACGTGAATTCGGCGCAAGGCAGGTCTTTCTGACGTAGGCTTGAGAATCTTATGGGAACATTTGTACTGTTTCTAAATTATGTGTAGGTGTGGGAGGAGGGTGCTTCCTGCGCACGAATAAAAGCACGCTTGCCAATTGTGGATGCTAATCGTTCGCTTGTATCTGCCTAGACACCTCTGCTGGTTGGGAATTATTCCACTTGCATGGCAAGGTGCGCATGTAGGTGTGTTAAAAATTCTGCAGGCGCTGGGTATCGATCCCAGTACCTCTCGCACGCTAAGCAAACGATCTACCATCTTTTTTTTTATTTTATTTTTTTTTTTTTTTTTAGATTAAAGCTCAGGAGCAACTCCAAGCAAAAAGTGGTCTACAGCAACATTCAGACGGTTTCGTACTGCTCAATTGCTACATTAAAACGGTATGTTTCTTTTTCATAACTGGAAAAACACGAGCGAGACATCATTCGAACGTGTAATCTTCAGATCCGAAGTCCGACGCCTTATCCATTAGGACACACGGTCACTGACGACCAACTATAACATGTATACGACTCATCTCGAAACGCTCACACCCCTGAGGATTTGTGTTTTCGTTCTACACAGCCGCTGCCCCTTGCTCTTTCCCACCCATTCCTTACATTCAACCTCTTACGAGACCGACCAAATGTAGACTGAGAAACAAGACCACACACTTTGTGCATTCGGAATCGAAGGCAGGTCGTCCCTCGCCGCATTTGTTACAATGGCCATTTGCTACTTCTGCAGAAGCGGCGGCGGCGACGACGACGACGACGACCGCGAGAGGCTCTGAGATATGTGAGAAATACATCTATAAAATGTAATTCAGACTGCCTCGTCCCACCTTATGCTGTACCGCTTTGGCAAATGCTTTATCTGCGCCATTCGCCTTAATCACATCTGAGAGTAATTCTTAAAAAAACGCCTGTCGCTAATTGTTCGTCATCACAGATACTGTTTGCTATACGGCCACAACACGCAACTGATTTCCAAAATTCATCTTTCTCCTGTGAGGATGGAACTTACGACTCCTGGTTTATTAGACCAGTGCTCTACCACTTTTTTTTTTTTTTTAATTCGACTTCCTCCTTTGAGGATGGAACTCACGACCCTTGGTTTACTAGACCAGTGCTCTACCATTTTTTTTACGCCTTATCCACTTTTTTTTCATTTTTTTTCTTTTTTTCGCTGTTTTTTTTCGTTTATGTTTATTATGTCCTTTTTAGGTTTTTCTTTATTCATATTTTTTTAACACTGTTTTTTCGTTTTTCCTTTGTAATGACCCAGGGCAGGTAGGTGGAGGCGCGTTGGGCAGGGGTCGTATCCCGAGGCCTGGCCATGACGTCTCCTCCTCCCTGCACTGAAGCACAGTGTCACCAATACGTTGTAATTGTCTTTGGTTCGGAGTCTTGTGATACTTATATGTGAACACGGGACTTATGAAGCGTTGTCTATCGAAACAGTTATTTTGCCTTCCTGCCAAGATTGTACCTAAGAACTAGCGAGAATGTCTTCCCTGTCATGAAGTTAGCTCAGTATGCCCCTATACCGGTTCCATTAATGATTCAGGCGCAGGAGCGATCAATAGAAATTGAAACTTAACCGACTCCCTGATTTTCGAAAACAATAGTAAGCATATTCGCAAAGTCCCTCTTAAGGTGTGGGAAAGACTTTTGCGTCCAGTACTCATGAAGCATGTAACCAGTAAACGAAATGAAATCGGTAATACCATGATCATCAACCACTGCAAAAATGTAACGGCCAAGAAGCCACATAACGGTGTTGTTCTTGGTCCGGGGATAAAAAACCGTGTCCGGCCAGCAGAGAATATCAGTCTTAAATGCCGATTCGGAGCTCCTGGTGAGTAAAGCCAATTGTCGGCGCAGCCAGTGCCACATGCGATGAAGGTCAGCGCAGGTAAATCGGTGTTGGAGTGTATCAACACAACCACACGTTTGACAAAGCGGAGAGACACATAAACCTATACGATGAAGGCGTTCGTTCGTAGGAAGCAGCTAATTAACTACCTTATACCATAGGGAGGCAACAGTTGCTGAATGAACGGGTAAGCTAATATTCGCCCATATGTTACGCCAATTAAAACTGGGATAATGCAAAACAATCGGATTGGAAGAAGAAGACCGTCGCCATTTGTCAAGCAGGGTTAGCGTAGTAATAACAGGACGACGTTGTAAGTGGAGATCTAGGTAACTAATCTCAATGTAGAAGTCCCGAACATGCCGTAGCTTCGCATTTAAAGGCCCAACGTTAATGGGCGGTGACAAGCTCGCAGGACGAACGACATGGAATAATCGCGAAGTAACAGTCGGGGACGCAGATAATATAAGATGGAGGGTTCGCTTAACATAAAGGGCAGCAGCCTTGACACGGACGTCGGTGAACGACAAGCCGCCCTCAAGACGCGGCTTCGTAAGAACATCACAACGTAATTTAAAAATATGCCCCCGCCAAATATATCTGTTAATAAGCTGGACCATTTTTGCACCCTGCATTCGGGGAAGCGGAAACAGCTGAGCAACGTAATATACTTTACATAAAACATAAGTGTCTAATACACGCTTTTTTTGCAGTAGCGGTATCGAACGCCATGAGTGTTCTAATAAAACACCTTGCAGCTTGGAAATGGCCACTTGCCAATTTTTTGCAGCCATCCGAAGAGGACAACGTTCAAGATAAATACCTAAATGTGTATGGTGTTCAACAGCTGTAACCCACGGAACAACCACACGTTCAAAGCCCCGCAAATTCAGGAGCTTGCTTTTACGGGGATTGATACGAGAACCTGAGGCCGCAGAAAATTTATCGAGTTCCATTTTCAACTGCGGCACTTCTGCGGTGGAACGAAGCAAAACAACCAAATCATCAGCATAAGCTGTTGCCGTCTGGGTAACCCCAGAGATCGTAAGACCACGAAGTGTCGAGTTGAGACGTGTAAGGACTGGTTGAAGGGAGAGAGCATAAAGGGTCATGGATAAAGGACTACCTTGCGGGAAGCCACGTTGAATATCAATGACCTTTGTCAGCTGGCCATTAATGTCAATCTTAGCAGAAATGCCAGTCGTCATATTCTTAAGTACCAGCAGCGACTGTTCATTAAAACCGAGCCGGCGCAGCAGAAGCTCTAAAAACGAATGGGACACACGATCAAAGGCCTTACTAAAATCAACAAATAAAAGCGCACAGGAAATATTGGTGACAGCGACAATCGACACGACATCACGATACCCCGCCAGAGACGTCAATATAGAGCGCCCTGGAAAGCAGCTTTGACAAGGAGGTATCACAGGTGTAAGCAAGAGGGATAGACGTGCATTAACAGCCCTAGCGGCCGTCTTATAGTCAAAATTTAATAGGGTTAAAGGACGAAAGTCACTAGCAGTCTTCAAACCAGCAGATTTAGGTATCAGGACAACCGTACCTCTCTTGAAATCGGCTGGAATTGTGTCACCATTCAAGATTTCATTCACAATATCCGTAAAAACAGGCCCTACAATAGGCCAAAAGCGAACAAAAAACTCCTTAGGTAGGCCATCAGGACCAGGAGATTTGTGAGATGCTGAACAAACAATGAAAGCTGAAATTTCGTCTGCAGTAAAAGGAGCTAAAAATTTCGCATTATGGTCCTCTGTTAAAACTGATGGGATAGCAGTTCAAATCTCGTCAACATCAATCGGATCAGAATCAGCCGCAGTATATAACGTCTCATAGTAGCAGGTAAGTTCATGGCTTATTTGATTCTGTAAGGTAAGCCGGCGACCATCAGCTGCCATAAGGCCGTCAATCAATACACGTCGACGGTTCTTGTGGTGACGAAACAGATGGTACATAGAAGTCATTTCATGAGCTAACGTGGACGGTGGTTTAGATTTAATCTTCAATCCTTCCATCTGAAGCCGCTTAATACTAAGTAGCTTGGCCTTAATTTTCCGAATCTCAGAAAGGTGGGCACATGTCATTGTAGAAGTATCATAAAGTTCGCGAAGCACCGAATAGTAATATTCAAAAGTCAGTTTCAGATCTCGCGCTCTATTATAACTGTAGGACATTAAAGTGCGACGTAGTTTTGGCTTCACACAGTGGATCCACCAATGAAGCTTAGACGGATAGTATCGCAGAGAACGTAAACAAAAGTCCCACGCCGTCTGTATTAGAGGTTCGATGTCAGGGTCATCGAGCAAGGAGACATTTAATTTCCACAGCGGCCTATAAAGTTTAAGAGGTTGACGCTCCAAATTAATTATAACAGCAAGGGCACAATGATCCGTAAAACTGGCTGGAATAACATCTACATCTAAAACAGAAACACTAAGGGGATCAGAAATATACAATCGGTCAAGTCGACTACTTGAGGTGGCAGTAAAAAATGTAAATTTAACTAAAGTGGGGTGTTTAACCTCCCACGCATCGCGTAGTCGTAATTGACGTACAAGAGAATGTAGCTCGAAACAATAATTAAAATGAGGGGATTGGTCTTTAGCTTGTAACACACAATTAAAATCGCCCCCCAATATCAAGGTCGCAGGATTTTTTGTAAAAGGTAAATCAGATCCTCTTTATAAAAACGAGACCTTTCCTGCCGCTTGCTAGAACCAGAGGGGGCGTAAATGTTAACCAAGGTCGTGTCAAATAACCGACAACCAATGCCCCGTCCCGAGTCTAAAAGCTCAATTTCGGTAACGGGGATACCGTCACGAATTAGGAAAGCAGTACCTGCAGAAAACTCAGGTGCAAAATTTATAATAGTGCGAAAACCAGGAACAAACAGGTGTGCAACGGAGACTTCCTGCAGGAAAACAATATCAGCTGCAGAGTCATAAATAAACTGCTGCAGAGACGCTAACTTCAGAGCAGATTGAATGCCATTTATATTTAAGGTAATAAACGTGTACGCCTGCAACATCAACCAAAAAATGGGAAATGAACCCAAATTACACCACACTAGAAGCAACTACATCCATATCATCAACATCAGACATGGCAGAGGGTGATTGTCCAGAATCAACGGAATCAGAGTCGTCCTTCGAATGCTTATGTTTCTTCCGCACCGCGTGGAGATTGGGGGGCACTTTCACCCGACGACGTATCTGATGCACACCAGATTCAAGAGCAGGCGGAGTGGGGGGTTCGAGATCAGGCACGTCAACCAAAGCGTCCGAAGGATTAGCAGGGCGAGAGGAGTCAGAAGGAGGAGCCATCAAGGGGAAAACTGCATCAGGAACATCGGCACCGGTTTCAGAATGTGTAGGTATTGGAAGTGTAGGAGGTGGTAAGATAGGTTTGGAGTCTGCTGATGCGGAGCGCGCAGTTCTAGGAGCGGTTTTCCGACAAACAGCCGTCTCCACCGAAGTGTCGTCAACATGTTGTGATGCCTGTGGCGGTGGGGATGTCAACAACACCTCGACTGAATGTTGTGGCTCTTGCGCCGACGGCATGGCAGCAAGTTTGACGTCATCAGGCAAAGAAGGAGAGACAGCGGGAACAGATTCCGAAACAGGTATGGGAGATTCTGGAATTCTCTCATCAGATTCGCAAACCGGCTGCGAAACAGCAGCTTCGTCATCAGTGCTACCGGTATCACTAGCAGGACGGCGTTTGTTGTTGGAAACAGACGGAATCGGTATAGGAGCAGCCGATACGTCTGGGCGAGTGGGTAGCGGAGGAAAACCTTCATCAGGGGAGGGTGACACCTGTTGTGAAGAAGCTACTGCAGGAGGCAGATAGGAAACAGTGGAGGAAGCTGCTGGCACAAGATCGGCAACCGTTAATTTGCGGCGCTGTGCTAGGCCATTTTTAAGCACAAATACCCGCTTAGGGCAATTAGCTCGAACATGACCATGTTCATTACATAGGAAACATGTACCAAGCTGCCCCTCATAAGTAAGATGTACACGATAACCACATACAATCAGATGGGACGGTATATTAGACTTAATATGCATTTCAACTGATCTGACACCATTATAACATTGCAGCTTATGTTGTGCAGACCAACGTTCATTTCGAATTGACCGAACAGTACCATAAACAAGCAAAGCTTCCTTAAGATAGCTGTTGTTAACTTCAGGGGGTAAATTATAAACCCGAACTGTGGTATACGTAATTTCAGCATGTGAGACAGTAACACTGCTAACAGAACCATCCCTATGACGGAACGACACTTGCTCACCATGTTTAAGTAATATCTTATCCAGCAAAACCGGGATCAACAATTTCAAAAAAAGCAGTATAATTCTGTATCAAAATACGCCGTATGTACCTGGTCCGATGTAATGCCAATCGTGTCCACAATCCATTCGTGAATTTCCAACGATGTCGGTTGGACATTCCTGGTAGCCTTGTTAAACTGAAAACTGAGAGTACACTTCCGCGGAAACAACCGGGAAGCCATAACACTTAATTAATGCGGCAAAAGCCGCAATACAACGCAAGATACAAAACAAACACTAAGGCAAAGAAACAACGAAAAACAGAAGACAAAGAAACGTCACACACAGAAGGTAAATATTCACAACCCGAGGGTAACGGCGGATCGAATACTCAGCACGTCCGATCGCTGTCGCGTCTCAAGCGGAACTGCCCTTGCACTCCCATTATTCCGCAGACAAACACTACTCTCTATGTATCAGTGAGGGTGTCTTTCAGGTTTCGTGCATTCTGTATCGAATCGTAGTTGGCCACAATGAAAGTGGCACGCATAACGTCAAAAATAGAGTTCGGACACCGCTCTGAGTAAGACGAACGTGTTGTCCACTCTCTAGACTTCAATGACGTTAAGCCGTGATAACTATGACAGATTTGCACTCGATGACACCTCGATAACAGCCGGTCCCCACACTTACCTCTAGCTCTCCTTATGACAGTATACATCATATCAGTCTGTGACGCTGGTTTTGCAACTTCTTGCGTGCTTTATGTTCGCCGTGACCAACACTTACCATGCACTGACCACAAAACATGGTGGAGCCGGGGCTTGAACATGAGACCTTTCACACGCTAAGCGAACAATCTGCCAACTGAGCTACGGCTGCACACACGACCAAGCCTGGCTATTCTCCATTCTTTGCAACTCTGATGTGCACGGACTCGATGGTTGGTTGGTTTGTAGCGGCGAAGGTACCAGAGTACAAAGGCGCGAACACGTTCATATACTCAAAGAGTTCCAAGTAGTATCGATGCTCTGCTATTGCGAATGCAAATGCCGTCTGTTTTTAACGTCTTAAATTGAAAGGGCGGTCACAAATTGGTCCATTTCACTCCTTGTCGACAATCACACAGCACCTGAGGTAACAAACACATCTCGAGCCCCATTGTGCTCTCCATTGTTCATACCAACTAAGTGCCTCGCTCTTTGCTACTGTGTAAAACTCTTGTCGTCCAACTGCAAAACACTGGGCCACAACATGTTTCCGCGTCTCCATTGCACTGATCATACTACGAAACGCTCCCCAAACTTGGCAATCACCAATACAGCCGACTTTTCCGACTTTACACGACGCTCACACAACGCTTACGCTAGTGACAGCCTTATTTATAGTTCGATGTCGCGCCAAAGCGAATGAGCACATTTCGCCAACGGCTGAGGCCGCTCTCCTTGTGTGGCTGCTCTGTGTCTGCATGCAGCGAGGGGCTGCAAGCTTCCTGTGTTCGCACCTATATCACCTGTGCTTGCTTGTCAGAGACTGACTATCGCAAAACATACAACTCACTCCATGAATTGATTGCTACGGCATCTGTTATCAGCAGTCACAACCAGCAACACCAGTAGCAGCCAACTGCACGCAAAGAATGGGAACGTGCAGTGGGATTAACGTGAACTAGGCGCAAGAGCAGATCTTTCCGACGTAGGCTTGATAATCTTATGGGAACATTTGTACTGTTTCTAAATTAAGTGTAGGTGTGGGAGGAGGGTGCTTCCTGCGCACGAATAAAAGCACGCTTGCCAATTGTGGATGCTAATCGTTCGCTTGTATCTGCCTAGACACCTCTGCTGGTTGGGAATTATTCCACTTGCATGGCAAGGTGCGCATGTAGGTGTGTTAAAAATTCTGGAGGCGCTGGGTATCCATCCCAGTACCTCTCGCACGCTAAGCGAGCGCTCTACCATATGAGCTACGCCCACCCTCCCGTTGCCTAATAGTGCTACATACAGCCATATCAACGTCACAGACCCTTGCACTCCCATTATTCCGCAGACAAACACTACTCTCTATGTATCAGTGAGGGTGTCTTTCAGGTTTCGTGCATTCTGTATCGAATCGTAGTTGGCCACAATGAGAGTGGCACGCGTAACGTCGAAAATAGAGTTCGGACACCGCTCTGATTAAGACGAACGTGTTGTCCACTCTCTAGACTTCATTGACGTTAAGCCTTGATACCTAAGACAGATCTGCACTTGATGACACCTCCATAACAGCTGGTCCCCACACTTACATCTTGCTCTCCTCATGACAGTATACATCATATCAGTCTGTGACGCTGGTTTTGCAACTTCTTGCGTGCTTTTATGTTCGCCGCGACCAACACTTACCATGCACTGACCACAAAACATGGAGCACCCGGGGCTTGAACCCGAGACATTTCACACGCTAAGCGAACGATCTGCCAACTGAGCTATGGCTGCACACACGACCAAGCCTGGCTATTCTCCATTCTTTGCGACTCTGATGCGCACGGACACGATGGTTGGTTGGTTTGTAGCGGCGAAGGTACCAGAGTACAAAGGCGCGCACACGTTCATATACACAAGAGTTCCAAGTAGTTTCGATGCTCTGGTATTACGAATGCAAATTCCGTCTGTTTTTAACGTCTTAAATTGAAAGGGCGGTCACAAATTGGTCCATTTCACTCCTTGTCGACAATCACACAGCACCTGAGGTAACAAGCACATCTCGAGCCCCATTGTGCTCTCCATTGATCATGCCAGGTCAGTGCCTCGCTCTTTGCTACTGTGTAAATCTCTTGTCGTCCAACTGCAAAACACTGGGCCACAACAGGTTTCCGTGTCTCCATTGCACTTATCATACTACGAAACGCTCCCCAAACTTGGCAATCGCCCATGCAGCCGACTTTTCCGACTTTACACAACGCTCACGCAACGCTGACGCTAGTGACAGCAGTATTTATAGTTCGACCTCGCGCCAAAGCGAATGAGCACATTTCGCCTACGGCTTAGGCCGCTCTCCTAGTGTGGCTGCTCCGTGTCTGCATGCAGCGAGGGGCTGCAAGCTTCCTGTGTTCGCACCTATATCACCTGTGCTTGCTTGTCAGAGACAGACTATCGCAAAACATACAACTCACTCCATGAATTGATTGCTACGGCATCTGTTATCAGCAGTTACAACCAGCAACACCAGTAGCAGCCGACTGCACGCAAAGAATGGGAACGTGCAGTGGGATTTAGGTGAACTCGGCGCAAGGCAGATCTTTCCGACGTAGGCTTGATAATCTTATGGGAACATTTGTACTGTTTCTAAATTAAGTGTAGGTGTGGGAGGAGGGTTCTTCTTACCCACGAATAAAAGCACGCTTGCCAATTGTGGATGCTAATCGTTCGCTTGTATCTGCCTAGACACCTCTGCTGGTTGGGAATTATTCCACTTGCATGGCAAGGTGCGCATGTAGGTGTGTTAAAAAATCTGGAAGCGCTGGGTATCGATCCCAGCACCTTTCGCACGCTAAGCGATCGCTCTACCATCTGAGGTACACCCACGCCCTCGTTCACTAATAGTGCTACATACAGCCATATCAACGTCACAGACACTTGCACTCCCATTATTCCGCAGACAAACACTACTCTCTATGTATCAGTGAGGGTGTCTTTCAGGTTTCGTGCAGTCTGTATCTAATCGTAGTTGGCCACAATGAAAGTGGCACGCATAACGTCGAAAATAGAGTTCGGACACCGTTCTGAGTAAGACGAACGTGTTGTCCACTCTCTAGACTTCAATGACGTTAAGCCGTGATACCTAAGACAGATCTGCACTCGATGACACCTCGACAACAGCCGGTCCCCACATTTACATCTCGCTCTCCTTATGACAGTATACATCATATCAGTCTGTGACGCTGGTTTTGCAATTTCTTGTGTGCCTTTATGTTCGCCGCGACCAACACTTACCATGCACTGACCACAAAACATTGAGGAGCCGGGACTTGAACCCGAGTACTTCCACACGCTAAGCGAACGATCTGCCAACTGAGCTACGGCTGCACACACGACCAAGCCTGGCTGTTCTCCATTCTTTGCTACTCTGATGTGCACGTACACGATGGTTGGTTGGTTTGTAGCGGCGAAGGTACCAGAGTACAAAGGCGCGGACACGTTCATATACACAAGTGTTCCAAGTAGTTTCGATGCTCTGTTATTACCAATGCAAATTCCGTCTGTTTTTAACGTCTTAAATTGAAAGGGCGGTCACAAATCGGTCCATTTCACTCCTTGTCGAAAATCACACAGCACCTGAGATAACAAGCACATCTCGAAACCTATTGTGCTCTCCATTGTTCATGCCAACTCAGTGCCTCGCTCTTTGCTACTGTGTATAACTCTTGTCGTCCAACGGCAAAACACTAGGCCACAACAAGTATCCGCGTCTCCATTGCACTGATCATACTACGAAACGCTCCCCAAATTTGGCAATCACCCATGCAGCCGACTTTTCGGACTTTGCACGACGCTCACGCAACGCTTACGCTAGTGACAGCCTTATTTATAGTTCGACGTCGCTCCAAAGCGAATGAGCACATTTCGCCTACGGCTTAGGCCGCTCTCCTATTGTGGCTGCTCTGTGTCTGCATGCAGCGAGGGGCTACAAGCTTCCTGTGTTCGCACTTGTATCACCTGTGCTTGCTTGTCAGAGACAGACTATCGCAAAACATACAACTCACTCCATGAATTGATTGCTATGGCATCTGTTATCAGCAGTCACAACCAGCAACACCAGTAGCAGCCGCCTGCACGCAAAGAATGGGAACGTCCAGCGGGATTTAGGTGAACTCGGCGCAAGGCAGATCTTTCCGACGTAGGCTTGAGAATCTTATGGGAACATTTGTACTGTTTCTAAATTAAGTGTAGGTATGGGAGGAGGGTGCTTCCTGCGCACGAATAAAAGCACGCTTGCCAATTGTGGATTCTAATCGTTCGCTTGTATCTGCCTAGACACCTCTGCTGGTTGGGAATTATTCCACTTGCATGGCAAGGTGCGCATGTAGGTGTGTTAAAAATTATGGAGCGCTGGGTATCAATCACACTACCTCTCGCACGCTAAGCGAGCGCTCTACCATCTGAGCTACGCCCACCACCCCTCGTTGACTAATAGTGCTACATACAGCCATATCAACGTCACAGACACTTGCACTCTCATTATTCCGCAGACAAACACCACTCTCTATTTTTCAGTGAGGGTGTCTTTCAGGTTTCGTGCAGTCTGTATCTAATCGTAGTTGGCCACAATGAAAGTGGCACGCATAACGTCGAAAATAGAGTTCGGACACCGCTCTGAGTAAGACGAACGTGTTGTCCACTCTCTAGACTTCAATGACGTTAAGCCGTGATACCTAAGACAGATCTGCACTCGATGACACCTCGACAACAGCCGGTCCCCACACTTACATCTTGCTCTCCTTATGACAGTATACATCATATCAGTCTGTGACGCTGGTTTTGCAACTTCTTGCGTGCCTTTATGTTCGCCGCGACCAACACTTACCATGCACTGACCACAAAACATGGAGGAGCCGAGGCTTGAACCCGAGACCTTTCACACGCTAAGCGAACGATATGCCAACTTTTTTTTCTTTTTTTTTTTTGCCTTATCCATCTTTTTCCACTTTTTTATTTTTTTCTTTTTTTTGCTTTTTTTAATTTTGCATTGTTTTGTTCATTGTAATTTGTATATTCATTTGTTTTCTATCCATCTTCTTTGCTCGTTTCTGCTGTCTGTTTTGCGCTTTTGTTTCATTCAAAATACACCAAATTTAATATGTCGTAGAAATAACTGCTCCTGGGAAGGACATATTCTTGATCTCATACGTTGCTTTTTTCAGAATCACAATGAGACAAATGGAAGTCTTTGCAGTGAGTATAACCTTGACTATAGTACACGAAAAACGAATTGTTATAACAGATATTCATGTTATCCACGTCCTACTTCATCTCAAGGACGATGTGAAGAAAATTTTGAAATGTTGACTGATACCGGTGCCCATATTGGTTGGTTGTGCGCCAGTGTTGGTGTGAGAGATATACTTGAAAATCTAAGACATTAGGCGCACTGCCGGACAGAATATAGTGGATAAATTGTCCCATAAGCCATAGGTAGCTGTTATGTTTGGCTGCAGGAAGAGTCGGTAGTCCGGGCGCAGAATGTCGTGGATCTGAATCGCATGAGGCGCAGTCCGGTTGAGCACAGCGAGTTTTTTGCGCGTCGAATTCCAGATGTGCACTTGATCCTTGCAGACAAACAGATGTGCAATAGTCTCAACCATGTCGCACAAGTCCCAGTAGGGACTGGGCGCAAGATTAATCCTGTGCCGCTTTTCTTTCGTCGGTATAGTGTCAGCGACCACGTCATACCATTTGGAGCGGACATCTGTCGGAAGCGTTGGATTATGGATGTTAGCCCAAACGAGGGACCAATTGCAAGCCGGATACTTCTTTTCCAAGGGGCCAGGCAGTGACGGCCGAAGTAAGTGGCGGTACAGTTTTACCGTCGGCTTCTTGAAAAGCTCGTCGTCGAGATAGCTACTTTCAAGGTAATACAGTGCTATATGCTGAAATTGCGGGCCGACGTGGCCAATGTCCACAGGCGGAGATAAGTTGCGGGGGCGGGACAGTTGATAGAGCCGCTTCGTGACGGTGTCCTCGCTGGCGGTGAGTATCTGCCATGAGCGTTTCAGATACAGGGCTAGGGCATGAATGCCGGGGTTTTTCAAGCCAAGGCCTCCCATATCGCATGGCAGTGCTGTCGTGGTGAAGGAAACCTTAAAAATATTGAGCTTCCAGACGTACCAGGCGGCCGCCGCTAGGAGTGATCTTGCTACTGTGGGTGGCATAGGTAGGACGGCGGCAACAAATTGTAATTTGGAGAGGGCATAAGAGTTGACGAAAAAGGCTCGCTGCAGACGATAGAGGGTCGCATGTTCTGGTTGCGCAGGAGTGCTTTTATCGCCTGAATTTTGGGTATCCAATTTTTGTGAGACATGTCCAGAGGCCGGGCCGTAACGTAGAGACCAAGGTGTTTTCTAGTCAGTACACAGGGCAGCCAAGCGTCGCCTGTGATAGGTCGTTCTTGACCAAGCGTTAAGGCGGCGGATTTATTGACGTTTAACATGGCACCACTATCTCTTTGGAAATCCTCAAGAATGCGTTTCGCTGCGGTGACATCGCGAACGTCGTTAAGAAGCACGCTGACATCGTGTGCGTAAGCTTGGACCACAGACTTGATACCATAAAACTGGAATCCAGGGAGGCTATGATGTAGATGGCGCAACAAGGGTTCCATGAGGATCGCATAGAGCGTCGTTGAAAGTGGACAGCCTTGCTTGATACCCCGTGAGAGCTGGACGTACTCCGTCAATGTATTATTGATCAGGAAGCGTGTACGGGTACCACTGATACAGTTGTTGATGAGGTGGATAAAATTAAGACTGAAGCCCATTGATTCCATCACGCCGCTGAGATAGTGATAGTCAGCTCGATCGTAAGCCTTATCGAAGTCAAGAAATGCTATGGCCATAGGAGTGCGGGTGGCCCAGGTGAGGGAGAGGAGATCCCGATATAGCGCCAAAATGGTGGACAGCGACCGACCACGGATCGCACTCATTTGGTATGGTCCCAGAAGATAGGGTAACAGCTGCCGTAATCGGGCATTGAGGGCGCGCGTCAGAAGCTTAAAGTCGACATTGAGCAGAGTAATCGGCCGCAGATCTTTGGTGGTGGTCGGCGTCGGCGTCTTAGGTATTAAAACAGTTAACCCCTCTGTGAAGGCTGGGGGTATAGCAATCCCACGTAGTACTTCATTGTACATCTCTGTGAGTTCGTCCCCTAATATAGGCCAATATTTGACGTAAAACTCGACAGAGAGCCCGTCCGTGCCCGGAGATTTATTTCGTGGCGCAGCAAGCAGGGCATCCTTCAGTTCTTCTTTGGTAAAGGGAGCAAGCAGGTCCTGATTGAGGTCGTCGGTAATGCGGTACGGCGGGGGTCCAGAATGATACCATTCTCGCACTTTCTCATGTGGTACACCAGCACAGGTGTAAAGTGCAGCAAAGTGGTTGGTAACATGGTTTTTGATGTCTCGCTGTAGGGTATAACAAGCACCGTCTGCATCCTGCAACTTATGAATAAGTTTCCTACGCGCTGCACGTAACTGTTGGACGATATGATGGACTGACGTCTGCTGTTGCGGCAAGTTTGTGGAGTCACGTGCTCGAATCTGGTGGCCGACGGCGGTGCAGCCCGTCAAGGATGTAATCTTGGCTTGGAGTCTGCGTACGTGCGTGATGTTGTTAGGCACCTGATGATAATCCCGGTACAATTCTCGCAGGGCACAGAAATAGAATTCAGTGATTTCCTTCTCACCGCGAGCAAGAATCCGGGCGTGGTGCTTGATACAAGTAATGAGTTTCCCCTTTGCATGAAGCGTCCACCAATCAATCCACGTGGAATACGTGGGCCTGCTTGATGTTACGGAGTGCCAAACTGACCGGATCTCACGCTCTAAAGTGGCGTCTTGTAAGAGGCGACAGTTGAGTTGCCATCGTCCGAAGCCTCTATAAACTATCTGCGGTGAGTGATTAAAGACGATGTGGTAAGCGATATGGTCACTGAAATTAACGGGCCAATATTCGCAAGTTCCCACGTCGGCTAAAAGACCGCGTTGCACATATATGCGATCTAACCTGCTGGAAGATGTCTGCGTAAAGTGAGTAAAGGCCACTTCATCTGGGTGTAAGGTCGCCCACGTGTCGACTGACTGCAATTCTGTAACGAGTGTTAGCAGTTCCTGGCTGAAGTTAAAGTTCGGCGTTTGATCGGTGCGGCGCAATACGCAGTTAAAGTCACGACCCATAATAATACGCAGACGCAAGTCGGTGATTAGATTCGCTATCTCTCCCGTGTAAAACTCCCTCCTCGCCGCTCGCGCGTTGGAACCGGAAGGGGCGTACACATTAAGAAGGAGTACATCATGGAATTGTGCGGCAATGCCTCGTCCGGTAGGTAACATGGACAAACAAGAACATTCAATGCCTTCCCGATACAGAATGATCGTACCTGCCTCCGTCCCTATATTGACAATGGCGTCATAACCGGGGACGTCGGCTAGGAGTGGAGTCAGTGCTTCCTGTACGAACAGAATATCTATATCAGCGGCCCGTAAATAATGTCGAAGGCTGTGGATTTTTGCTTGAGAGACAATGCGGTTAACATTTATGGTAGAAATCTTATAGGATTGTCGTGAACGGAGCGATGTGGGATGAGTGGTCATCTGCAGATGAAAACAGGTACGATTTTTATCCCTTCAACAGTAGTCCGCTTCGGAGGTCGTATAAGTCTAGACGTCGCCGTCCGTGGACGCTGCATTGCGCCGAGACGTAAGCAGCGTATCACCAGTTGCCATCGGTTCTTCACGCTCGGGATTGCCAGTCATATCTTCAATATCATCCGCCCAATTATCGACAGACACAGCCGTCGTCGCGCCTGCTGCAGCAGTTCCGGAACCGCATTGCGAGCCGTCACCCTGCACATCTGCAACTTGGGCCGTCCGCGGTGGTGCACTGATATGTGCCCTCCCCGTGTCAAGGTTGGATACATCATCGTCAATATTCGGTCCCCGAAGTGTCATCGCAGATCATGCGGCCCGCGTGTTTGGCCTTTTCAAACAAGGGAGGTGCCGATTGAGCTGCCGCCGGACGAGCGATCCGACGTTTCTTGTGCTTTTTCGGGGAGGACCCACTGACAGAGGCTTCCGCATTCTTTAAAGAAAGAGGAAGAGTCTCTGTCTCTTGCTGGCTGTCAGTGGCGGTAGTGGCCG
Source organism: Schistocerca gregaria (assembly GCF_023897955.1). Taxonomy (NCBI): domain Eukaryota; kingdom Metazoa; phylum Arthropoda; class Insecta; order Orthoptera; family Acrididae; genus Schistocerca; species Schistocerca gregaria. The sequence continues at coordinate 105,950,150 of NC_064929.1, read as the reverse complement.
CCTCCACAACGTCAACCCTGGCTTCCTCACGTGAGGCGTCACGGGGCACCGCGGCTAGTAACCCAGCGACCGGCAAGGCTTCCTGAGCGGTAGAGATTTCAATAGGTACAACTCCGTCATTCGTAACATCGGCCACACTAAGTCCGACTTCCGCAGCCGACGCAGTGGGTGTATTTGCACGGACCGCCGCTACATAAGTAGTCGGTAATATTGTCGGTTGCGGGGGAGGGCCCAGTTCACCCGCAGGCAGCTGCGTTACACGTCGTTGGATGCACTGTGCCCGGACGTGTCCCGTTGAATTACAGCCTGAACATGTACGAGGCTGTCCCTCATATATGATTATCGCCCTATATCCACAAATCGTTAGGTAGGACGGAATATGCCGTTGCAATTCGATCTTAATTTGCCGCACACCGTTCAAAACAGGGTACTTATGGAACGGGGCCCACTTTTCGGCAATGTTACTGATAATTTTGCCGTAGGACTTAATAGAAGCATTAATTTGTTCAGCCGAGATTTCAAAAGGCAGCTCGAAAATCCTGACGGTACGAATACCAAGACCAGCGTGGACAACAGTCACCTCTAAAACATTCCCGTCACTGTGTCGAAATTTATAGGTACCGCCACATGAATCGATGATTTTGTCGCACAATTCTGGGTCACGCAATTTGATATAAACTGTGCTACTGACAATAGACAAATGGATACCAATGATATCGGTGGGAGGCAATTTTACGTCTTCATCGAGAAATCGTTCGACTTCGTAATATTTCGGTCGAGAAAAACTTCCATCAAACATAAAATTCAAAGTATCTTTCCGCTCTGGGTGATCCATGTTAGGTCCTATTCGTTACAAACAAGATGTTTGCGCGCCGCAACGGCTCTCGACTCACCACGTGCCGCACCGCAGGCCGCAGCTGAGCACGTAAACAACGCTCCAGGCACGTCCGACCTGCACGACGGCCGCGCCTCGACTAAAATTCTGGAGGCAGTACCTCTCGCATACTAAGCGAGCGCTCTACCATCTGAGCTACACCCGCACCCCCCCCCCCCCCAACTGAGCTACGGGTGCACACACGACCAAGCCTGGCTATTCTCCATTCTTTGCGACTCTGATGTGCACGGACACGATGGTTGGCTGGTTTGTAGCGGCGAAGGTACCAGAGTACAAAGGCGCGGACACGTTCATATACACAAGAGTTCCAAGTAGTTTCGACGCTCTGCTACTACGAATGCAAATTCCGTCTGTTTTTAACGTCTTAAATTGAAAGGGCGGCAACAAATTGGTCCGTTTCACTCCTTGTCGTCAATCACAAACCACCTGAGGTAACAAGCACATCTCGTGCCCCATTGTGCTCTCCATTGTTCATGCCAACTCAGTGCCTCGCTCTTTGCTACTGTGTAAAACTCTTGTCGTCCAACTGCAAAACACTGGGCCACAACAAGTTTCCGCGTTTCCATTGCACTGATCATACTACGAAACGCTCCCCAAACTTGGAAACCACCCATGCAGCCGACTTTTCAGACTTTACGCAACGCTCACGCTAGTGACAGCCTTATTTATAGTTCGACGTCTCGCCAAAGCGTATGAGCACATTTCGCCTACGGCTTAGGCCGCTCTCCTAGAATGGCTGCTCTGTGTCTGCATGCAGCGAGGGGCTGCAAGCTTCCTGTGTTCGCACGTATATCACCTGTGCTTGCTTGTCAGAGACAGACTATCGCAAAACATACAACTCACTCCATGAATTGATTGCTACGGCATCTGTTATCAGCAGTCACAACCAGCAACACCAGTATCAGCCGACTGCACCCAAAGAATGGGAACGTGCAGCGGGATTTACGTGAACTCGGCGCAAGGCAGATCTTTCCGACGTAGGCTTCAGAATCGTACGGGAACATTTGTACTGTTTCAAAATTAAGTGTAGGTGTGGCAGGAGGGTGCTTCCTGCGCACGAATAAAAGCACGCTTGCCAATTGTGGATGCTAATCGTTCGCTTGTATCTGCCTAGACACCTCTGCTGGTTGGGAATTATTCCACTTGCATGGCAAGGTGCGCATGTAGGTGTGTTAAAAATTCGGGAGACGCTGGGTATCGATCCCAGTACCTCTTGCACGTTAAGCGAGTGCTCTACCATCTGAGCTACGCCCACCCCCTCGTTGACTAATAGTGCTACATACAGCCATATCAACGTCACAGACCCTTGCACTCCCATTATTCCGCAGACAAACACCACTCTCTATGTATCAGTGAGGGTGTCTTTCAGGTTTCGTGCAATCTGTATCGAATCGTAGTTGGCCACAATGAAAGTGGCACGCATAACGTCGAAAATAGAGTTCGGAAACCGCTCCGAGTACGACGAACGTGATGTCCACTCCCTAGACTTCAATGACGTTAAGCCGTGATACCTAAGACAGATCTGCACTCGATGACACCTCGATAACAGCCGGTCCCTACACTTACATCTTGCTCTCCTTATGACAGTATACATCGTATCAATCTGTGACGCTGGTTTTGCAACTTCTTGCGTGCCTTTATGTTCGCCGCAACCAACACTTACCATGCACTGACAATAAAACATGAGAAGCCGGGGCTTGAACCCGAGACCTTTCACACGCTAAGCGAACGATCTTCCAACTGAGGTACGGCTGCACACACGACCAGTTCTGGCTATTCTCCATTCTTTGCGACTCTGTTGTGCACGGACACGATGGTTGGTTGGTTTGTAGCGGCGAAGGTACCAGAGTACAAAGGCGCAGACACGTTCATATACACAAGAGTTCCAAGTAGTTTCGATGCTCTGGTATTACGAATGCAAATTCCGTCTGTTTTTAACGTCTTAAATTGAAAGGGCGGTAACAAATTGGTCCGTTTCACTCCTTGTCGACAATCACACACCACCTGAGGTAACAAGCACATCTCGAGCCCCACTGTGCTCTCCATTGTTCATGCCAACTCAGTGCCTCGCTCTTTGCTACTGTGTACCAATCTTGTCGTCCAACTGCAAAACACTGGGCCACAACAAGTTTCCGCGTCTCCATTGCACTGATCATACAACGAAACGCTCCCCAAACTTGTCAATCACCCGTGTAGCCGACTTTTCCGACTTTACACGACGCTCACGCTAGTGACAGCCTTATTTATAGTTCGACGTCGCGCCAATGCGAATGAGCACATTTCGCCTACGGCTTAGGCCGCTCTCCTAGTGTGGCTGCTCTGTGTCTGCATGCAGCGAGGGGCTGCAAGCTTCCTGTGTACGCACCTATATCACCTGTGCTTGCATGTCAGAGACAGACTACCGCAAAACATACAACTCACTCCATGAATTCTTTGCTACGGCATCTGTTATCAGCAGTCACAACCAGCAACACCAGTATCAGCCGACTGCACGCAAAGAATGGGAACGTGCAGCGGGATTTACGTGAACTCAGCGCAACGCAGATCTTTCCGACGTAGGCTAGAGATTCTTATGGGAACATTTGTACTGTTTCTAAATTAAGTGTATGTGTGGGAGGAGGGTGCTTCCTGCGCACGAATAAAAGCACGCTTGCCAATTGTGGATGCTAATCGTTCCCTTGTATCTGCCTGGACACCTCTGCTGGTTGGGAATTATTCCACTTGCATGGCAAGGTGCGCATGTAGGTGTGTTAAAAATTCGGGAGACGCTGGGTATCGATCCCAGTACCTCTTGCACGTTAAGCGAGTGCTCTACCATCTGAGCTACGCCCACCCCCTCGTTGATTAATAGTGCTACATACAGCCATATCAACGTCACAGATCCTTGCACTCCCATTATTCCGCAGACAAACACTACTCTCAATGTATCAGTGTGGGAGTCTTTCAGGTTTCGTGCATTCTGTATCGAATCGTAGTTGGCCACAATGAAAGTGGCACGCATAACGTCGAAAATAGAGTTCGGACACCGTTCTGAGTAAGACGAACGTGTTGTCCACTCTCCAGACTTCAATGACGTTAAGCCGTGATACCTAGGACAGATCTGCACTCGATGACACCTCGATAACAGCCGGTCCCCACACTTACATCTTGCTCTCCTTATGACAGTATACATCATATCAGTCTGTGACGCTGGTTTTGCAACTTCTTGCGTGTCTTTATGTTTGCCGCGATCAACACTTACAATGCACTGACCACAAAACATGGAGGAGCCGGGGCTTGAACCCAAGACATTCCACACGGTAAGCGAACGATCTGCCAACTGAGCTACGGCTGCACACACGACCAAGCCTGGCTATTCTCCATTCTTTGCGACTCTGATGTGCACGGACACGATGGTTGGTTCGTTTGTAGCGGCGAAGGTACAAGAGTACAAAGGCGCGGACACGTTCATATACACAAGAGTTCCAAGTAGTTTCGATGCTCTGGTATTACGAATGCAAATTCCGTCTGTTTTTAACGTCTTAAATTGAAAGGGCGCTCACAAATTGGTTCGTTTCACTCCTTGTCGTCAATCACACAGCACCTGAGGTAACAAGCACATCTCGAGCCCCATTGTGCTCTCCATTGTTCATGCCAACTCAGTGCCCCGCTCTTTGCTACTGTGTAAAACTTTTGTCGTCCAACTGCAAAACACTGGGCCACAACAAGTTTCCGCTTCTCCATTGCACTGATCATACTACGAAACGCTCCCCAAACTTGGCAATCACCCATGCAGCCGACTTCTCCGACTTTACACGACGCTCACGCTAGTGACAGCCTTATTTATTGTTCTACATCGCGCCAAAGCGAATGAGCACATTTCACCTACGGCTTAGGCCGCTCTCCTAGTGTGGCAGCTCTGTGTCTGCATGCAGCGAGGGGCTGCAAGCTTCCTGTGTTCGCACCTATATCACCTGTGCTTGCTTGTCAGAGACAGACTATCGCAAAACATACAACTCACTCCATGAATTGATTGCTACGGCATCTGTTATCAGCAGTCACAACCAGCATCACCAGTAGCAGCCGACTGCACGCAAAGAATGGGAACGTGCAGCGGGATTTATGTGAACTCCGCGCAAGGCAGATCTTTCCGACGTAGGCTTCAGAATCTTTTGGGAACAATTGTACTGTTTCTAAATTAAGTGTAGTTGTGGGAGGAGGGTGCTTCCTGCGCACGAATAAAAGCACGCTTGCCAATTGTGGATGCTAATCGTTCGCTTGTATCTGCCTAGACACCTCTGGTGGTTGGGAATTATTCCACTTGCATGGTAAGGTGCGCATGTAGGTTTGTTAAAAATTCTGCAGGCGCTGGGTATCGATCCCAGTACCTCTCGCACGCTAAGCGAGCGCTCTACCATTTTTTTTTTAATAACGGTACCGGGAATCGAACCCGGGCCTCCTGTGTGAGAGCCAGGTATCGTAGCCACCTTTTTTAATTTATTTTTCTGATCCATTTTTTTCTTCTGTTTTGTAAAATGCGGTAAACAATCAGGGAGAGGCAAAGTGGACAGGGGTCGTGCAATCCGAGGCCTGGCCACAATGTCTCCCACCGTAACTGTCACCTTGTCACCCTACCTCTTCTGCGAAATAAAGAAAAAACTGCGGCTTGATCCGCCGCCGGTAACAGAAAAACAGAAAATAATCCGAAGACGAAATGGTGCTTCCAAACGCAGTGTAAATTAATTATGTCCATTTCATATTTATGCAGGAGAATAGGGAAATCCGTGCATTTTGCACCGCATGATTGCATCTCGCATGTTAATAATTGATGAAGAAAATAAATTAAAATTCTTCTACCGTTGTTCTCTCTATCGTATCTTCTGTTATAAAAAAAACAAACTAGGAAATACAGTTTCGAGGAAGGCATCCGCCAATGAGACGTAACGCGCTACATCAAACGAGCTGTTATTTTCTGAATCCGACGAATTATCAAGAGGACACACTCGTAAAGTCGTCCCCGCACTAACGTCTTTTGTCTTCACTCTGGGTGGCCGATAGGAGAGTGGAATCCACCATGTCGAAAAGGGGCTATAAGCACTCCATCCTATATTGGCTGTGAAATGATTGTGTGGCTTAAAAAGTTTGCAAAATTAGCTTTATAGCTGTTAGTCTTCTGCAGTCGTTGGTGCTGTATCATTAAATACAGAAGAAAGTCTTCTTTACTCGTTTCGTTCACATTGAAAAGATAGTAAACTGTGTGGCCTTTAAGCCAGTTTACTGAATTTCGTTTGGTCTGCGGGTAAGACACCACCTCCGGAGTGAGGAAGTCGGCTGGCGTTATGGTGGCAGGGCATGTTCTAGTGATGCTTGCCAACAACTGTCTTATGACCGTCCAAACATCTCGCACTGTTTCGCAGACAAATCTGTGTTCCTCGCTATCTTGTACCCGGCATATGTTGCATAAGGGTGAATCGGCCAGATGAATGGAATGGAGCCTGGCATTGGTTGCTATTTTACGGTTCACCGTTAGATACCAAGACACTCGCACGTGAGACGGTAAATGTCGTGAATGAATATTATCCCAAACGACCCGCCAATTGTGAGCTGGATATTTCTCTTCGATGTTATTCCGGGATGTGGACTCGATTAAAGTCTTATACAGTTGCTTCACCACCGTTATTTCCTTCTCCGGAATTCTTTGTCGAGCATAACTATATTCCAAAAGGAAGTATTTTAAATGGTAAAGGTCGTGTGGAATATGATGTACATCAATCGGGGGGTTGAGGTCCGCCGGTGATATTTCGTTGAGCAAGTGAGCAGTGAGACAATGTGGAGATTTTGTCCACACCTTATACATACTGCTTAGATAGAGCGCCTGTGCCTTCTTATAAACATCAGTGAGGTTTAATCCGCCCTTCCGAGTAAGGAGCGTCAACGTAACAGATTTAACTTTGAAGATATTGCCTCTGGTCACGAAATGGCCAAGAGCGGACAGCATTCTATTCGCAATGCCACTGGGAAGAGGCAACACTTTGGCTACATAGTTGATCTTCGAGACGATATAGGTGTTGACCAGTTCAACTTTTTGGAGAGCATTCAGTTGCCTCATACTATGCTGTTGTACACATGCCCTGACCTTGTGAAGTAAATCTCTATAATTTACAGCAATGGTATTCTGTATCTTCCGGCGAAACTCAAGTCCTAAGCACTGTATACTGGTAAGTTCCCGTAATCGGGCATGGTTGGGGAAATGTATTCCCCGTCCGATATTCATGATTCCAGATTTTTGCCAGTTCACCTTCGCCCCTGATGCCACCGCATATCGTTGAAGTATTTCAAGTGAGGACCTCACTTCTTGCGCGTTCACGACAAGAAAGCCGACATCATCTGCGTACGCACGGCACACAATCTTCTGTCTATTGATTTCCAATCCCTGCAAACGTTCAGTTAGCGTAGCAAGCAGAGGTTCTATGGCGATGGCAAAGAGAGCCATCGACATCGGACAGCCTTGCCTCACCGAACACGCGATATCAATCGCGCCACTGAGGCGGCCATTAATTTGGATTCGCGAAGTACTATTACGGATCATATTATCGATTACTTGCGTGAACTGGTGCGGAAATCCCAATTCTCGCATAACGTGGAAAAGGAATCGGTGGCTCACTCTGTCGAATGCTTTTTCAAAGTCTATCATTAAGAGGGCGCATTTTAATTTGCAGGCCTCCGCTACGGCTATCACATCTCTGTAATCCGTGAGCGTGTGGTAAATAGATCTATTTCTACCAACACTCGTTTGATACTGTCCTGTGATTGTGGACATGACATTTTTGAGCCGTTGGCTGAGGACACGGGCGAATAGTTTATAATCACTATTTAACAACGTGAGAGGTCTCAAGTTTGTTGGGTAGTCACTGCACGGGGTCTTGGGCAGTAAAACAACAATTCCCTGTCGAAATTCCTGCGGAATAACGTTACATGGGTTCATGAGTTCGTTACATATTGCAAGTAGCTTCGATTTCATCTGCGGCCAGAAGGTTTGATATACTTCTGCAGGTAGGCCGTCCGAACCTGGAGATTTATTTTTCGTACTCCGTAGGATAATGTCTGTTAATTCATCTTCTGTCACCTCTGTAATAAGCTGATTTGCCTCTGTGGGGCCGAGTCTCGGTGATAAATTTGTCGTAAAATCCGCAAACACGGTATCATCTGTTATTTTATTGGACATCAGGTCTCGATAGTACTCTTCAATCGCACTCAAGATTGCACTTTGTTTAGTAACTATGGCACCGGTGCTGGTTCGGATCTGTGTAAGGATTTTCTGACGGCCTCGTCGACTTTCACGTAACATGTGATACATGGCAGCCTCTTCTTCTAGCACCGTCGTAGGAACTCGCGCCCGAACTTGAAAACCTTCCAACTGTTTCCGTTGCAGCGTTAAAATTTTTGCCTGAATTCTTTTGATCTGTGCAAAATTGCGGATATCGGTCGCGTCAAATTTATGTAACTCCCGAAGACACTGAAAATAAAATTCCATCGTCCGTTTGTGCCACTGATTTTTCTGACGGGAGTAAATCATTAAAGTTTTCCTAATTTGAGGTTTGGCGCATTGGAGCCACCACTCGATCGCGGAGTTGCAGGAATTGAATTTAGGTTCACAGACCGTCCAAGTGGACAGGAAGGCTTCTCGACATGCAGTATCTTGCAAATGTGCAATGTTGAACTTCCATAACCCTCGACTCCGGTAGGTTTCCTGTTGTTTCATGTTGACGGTACAGATATAGGCAGCATGGTCGGAAAATACAGTAGGCCATATTTCGGTCTGTAGCAGGTGTTGCTTTAAATTACACGATATGTAAATTCTATCTAACCTACTTGCCGAATGACTGGTAAAATGTGTAAAACCCACTGTCATTCCGTGCGTGGACGTCCAGGTGTCAGTTAAGCGGAGTTCTTGAATGATCTGTTCTAATTCAACACACCGATTGAAGTGCGGAGTTTGATCTATTTGACTAAGCACACAATTGAAATCTCCGCCAAAAATGACATCAGTGTAGTTGGTCCCGAAGAGGGGAAGGATCTCGTGGCGGAAAATTTCTGCACGGCGTTGCCTATTACTGGACCCAGAAGGTGCGTAAATATTAACCAGTCTGATGTTATTGACAGTTACTGCTATCCCTCTGCCGGTCACAAGTTTTGCCTCACAATTGGCAATGATCCCTTCTTTTAAGAGTAATGCTGTTCCAAGTTCGAAACCGTTGCCAGCGTTTATGAACGCGTTATACCCGGCTATGTGGTCTAACTCGATATCACTCACTTCCTGAAGCATTGCTATATGTCAGCTGCGTATAACAAGTCTTGTAAGTTCTTCAGATTCAAATCGCTACGCATCTTATTGATATTGAGAGTCATGATCTTGTAGGCCTGCAAGGTGGTCATTGATGTTCCGTACGAAAGGAGTAGGATACGTCAGCTAGCTGTCAATTGGAGGCGCTGACAGTTTCGGTCGTTTGAGTAGCCATGGCAACGTGGACTTTGCTTCCATCAACTACTGAGAGATGGGGCAAGGAGCCAGTCGCGGGTGTTGACTCCTCCTGCATCTCTACATCATCTTTATTCATTTCACACTCGTCTGCCCAATTAGGAGAGGAAAGGGTGCCTACTGGTTCAGGAAACGGTGTATTCGTATCCGGTGGCTCAGTGTTCTGAATCGGCATCTCATCTTGTCTGCTGTCGGACGTCGCGGGCGGCTCCGACACGGTGTTGTCAGATCGTGGTGCGTTACGTGAGCGCGAAGTCGAGGCGACAGCGTCAGCTGGTCCTTCTTTTAAATTCTGGCCGATTAATTTTGCCTTTCCCCGCAAGCTCGGTGCTGTATCTTCCGCACCTTGATGAGCCATCCTCCGTTTTTTATTTTTCTTCGGAGATCTATTACCGCGTATTACTGCGTCAGAGTTCGGCATCGTTTCAGTCACTTGTTCGGACATGGTAGCAGGAGCCAGGGACACCTCCGTTAACTCAGCACCCTGTATGGGTTGTTCTACCACCATATCACTGGTCCTGTTAGTGTCATGGGTTTCAGAAACAGCCATCCCGGACGTGACTGGAGTGTCCAGTGATGCTACATTAACTGCGAGACTGGGTCCGGCAGGTGGATCACGAATCGGTTGTATTGCCGGCTCACCGCGAGCAACCGACACGTACGATGTCGGTAATGTTGACATTGCGGGAGGGCGAACACTCTCTCCGGTTGGAAGTTGAACTACACGACGCTGTAAACATTCCGCACGCACATGTCCCGTCGAGTTACATCTAGCACATGTCCTAGGTTGGCCATCATACGTTACGACTGCACAGTACCCACAAACCGTGACGTACGACGGAATATGTCGTTGCAAGTCTACTTTAAGCTGCCTGACGCCATTCAACACCGGATATTTATGAGCCGGAGACCAACGTTCAGCAAAGTTACTCAAAACTTTGCCATATGGCGATATCGCAACATTTATCTGATCGGCTGGTACCTCAAAGGGTAGTTCAAAAATGCGAATTGTTCGAAGTCCAAGCCCTGCGTGGGAAACAGTAACTACACCCACATTGCCATCACTATGCTTAAACTTCAAACCGGAACTGAAGGAGTCAACTATTTTGTCACAAAAATCGGCATCTCTCATCTTGATATAAACTATGCTAGACAAAATCGACAAATGTATACCAATAATCTGATCGATCCCAATTGTCATCACGTCTTCGATGAAATCCTCGATTTCGAAAGAGGTTGGTCGAGCAAATGAATTATCGAAAGTTAACTTCAAAGTATCTATCCTCATAGCTTGTGTCATCACTGATTCATCAACATCATTCCTCACACGCAAGAATAACCGCTGCTAGCGAGCGACTTACCCGCAGAATTAAACAAGCCAGCCACAGCGCTGAGCGCAGACAACCGCACGCCACGGCCGCTGCAGGCAGACTGGTAAGGTACGCATGTAGGTGTGTTAAAAATTCTGGAGGCGCTGGGTATCGATCCCAGTACCTCTCGCAAGCTAAGCGAGCGCTCTACCATCTGAACTGCGCCCACCCCCCCGTTGACTAATAGTGCTACATACAGCCATATCACCGTCACAGACCCTTGCACTCCCATTATTCCGCAGACAAACACTACTCTCTATAATCAGTGAGGGTGTCTTTCAGGTTTCGAGCATTCTGTATCGAATCGTAGTTGGCCACAATGAAAGTGGCACGCATAACGTCGAAAATAGAGTTCGGACACCGCTCTGAGTAAGACGAACGTGTTGTCCACTCTCTAGACTTCAATGACGTTAGGCCGTGATACCTATGACAGATCTGCACTCGATGACACCTCGATAACAGCCGGTCCCCACACTTACATCTTGCTCTCCTTATGACAGTATACATCATATCAGTCTGTGACGCTGGTTTTGCAACTTCTTGCGTGCCTTTATGTTCGCCGCGACCAACACTTACCATGCACTGACCACAAAACATATGGGAGCCGGGGCTTGAACCCAAGATCTTCCACACGCTAAGCGAACGATCTGCCAACTGAGCTACGGCTGCACACACGACCAAGCCTGGCTATTCTCCATTCTTTGCGACTCTGATGTGCACGGACACGATGGTTGGTTGGTTTGTAGCGGCGAAGGTACCAGAGTACAAAGGCGCGCACACGTTCATATACACAAGAGTTCCAAGTAGTTTCGATGCTCTGGTATTACGAATGCAAATTCCGTCTGTTTTTAACGTCTTAAATTGAAAGGGCGGTTACAAATTGGTCCGTTTCACTCCTTGTCGACAATCATACAGCACCTGAGGTAAGAAACATATCTCGAGCCCCATTGTGCACTCCATTATTCATGCCAACTCAGTGCCTCGCTCTTTACTACTGTGTACCAATCTTGTCATCCAACTGCAAAACACTGGGCCACAACAAGTTTCCGCTTCTCCATTGCACTGATCATACGACGAAACGCTCCCCAAACTTGGCAATCACCCATGCAGCCGACTTATCTGACTTTACACGACGCTCACGCTAGTGACAGCCTTATTTATAGTTCGACGTCGCGCCAAAGCGAATGAGCACATTTCGCCTACGGCTTAGGCCGCTCACCTAGTGTGGCAGCTCTGTGTCTGCATGCAGCGAGGGGCTGCAAGCTTCCTGTGTTCGAACCTATATCACCTGTGCTTGCTTGTCAGAGACAGACTATCGCAAAACATACAACTCACTCCATGAATTGATTGCTACGGCATCTGTTATCAGCAGTCACAACCAGCAACACCAGTAGCAGCCGACTGCACGCAAAGAATGGGAACGTGCAGCGGGATTTACGTGAACTCGGCGCAAGGCAGATCTTTCCGACGTAGGCTTCAGAATCTTATCGGAACATTTGTACTGTTTCTAAATTAAGTGTAGGTGTGGGAGGAGGGTGCTTCCCGCGCACGAATAAAAGCAGGCTTGCCAATTGTGGATGCTAATCGTTCGCTTGTATCTGCCTAGACATCTCTGCTGGTTGGGAATTATTCCACTTGCATGGTAAGGTGCGCATGTAGGTGTGTTAAAACTTCTGGAGGCGCTGGGTATCGATCCCAGTACCTCTCGCACGCTAAGCGAGCGCTCTACCATATTTTTTTATTATTTTTTTATTTAGGCAGTGGCGGGATCGAGTTCTCTCCCAACTTTTTTTTCTACCAACTTTTTTTTGTATTTTTTTACTTTTTTTCAGTATTTTTATAATTTTTTCTGTTATTTATAAAAAAACCTCTTGAACATGAAAATAAGAGACGACGTTCTTCATAAAATAACGCAATACCCTTTGAAAATGGAAAACATAAGAGGTAGCTATATTTCCGCAAAGGCCTTCTATTTTTATTCTTTTTTTTTTTAATAACATAAAGGAGTATACAGTCTCACCATCAGCAGCTAACTCTTTTTTTAGTCTTTTTTTTTGTTTTAGTTTTGGGGGAGCACAGGAGAAAGAAAAACAAATAGGCTGCAGATAGAGAGCTATGTGTGAAAGGGATAAACATGTATAAGGAGAAAAAACTTAGAAGAGGAGGAGAAAAGAGAAGTGAAATGAAATAGGAATACTTTCCGCGCCATGCTCCACTTTGGCGCGCCATCAGAACAAAATGTATTCTATCATTGACCATTGAAGGGGAACGTGGGATCGTCCAGTCTTGGTTGGCAATGTTCGTTGAGATTCCAGCTTTGAGGCGGGTTGGTGAAAATACTCTGTAAATAGTTCGCGAAAGTGGCCCGATAGTGTCGATGTCGGCGACGGGTGTGGTGATGTACTTGGAGGCGTGTGCAGAAGTCCACCGGATCGACGATGTCGTCCCGGAAGAGGTAGTTGACAGCCATGCCACTGATCCATGTGACGGCGTGCCACTTAACCGGTGGAAAGTAGGTCGTGTCAGGATATATCATTATAGTAGGAGAAACATGATGTGGTGGTACTCGGAGGTAGAAAGCCACAATCTTCTGTACGAGGGTCCAGACAGCTGCTGCTGGCCCACACTCAAAACGATGTAAATCTGTATCTTCGACATTGCATTTGAGGCACAGGGGTGAGTCCACCAGTGCAATACGATGCAGTTTCTGTCTTGTAGTATACTTGCCGTTGACGAGAAGGTATCACATAGAGGTGGTGTCAGTGGTGTGATATGGTTGGTGGATCGTTTTCCAAACTGTAGGCAATGAAACCTGAGGTAGACGTGTTTCGGCGGGGCTGCGTGGTGGAGACTTTCGGAGAAGGCGGTAGATGTAGCGGGTGGTAGTCTTCCTGGTCCTGGGGAGCTCGGTGCATATGTAGCTGTACTCCAAAAAGAAACGGCCGATATGTGACATCGGAGGTGGGATGTTCGCCAAAGACGTCGGTGGGCGTCTCGAAACAGGTGCGAGCTCGGTCGTCAACATTCCAGTAAAACTAGCATTTTGGCTTTTCCATAACCGGAGCATAGTATTGGTGTAAAATGCCGTAGTCCTGGCTCTCACATTAACCAGGTCGAGGCCACCATCCCGCTTCGGTAAGGTGAGAGCTTCATACTGGACTTTGAATATGTGTCCAGAACAAATGAAATAGCCGAAAGCCGCCTGTAATCTGGCCGCCATTGTCGCAGTGATGGACAGAATCTGCGTTATATGGGGTATCCGAGTTGCCAGATGGTTATTGACGAAGGTGACTCTCTGGCGCATATTCAGCGGGCGTAGAATGTGATTTTGTATGTTGGCCCGGATGCGTTGCAGCAGCGCCCGATAATTGATCGCCGAGGTGCGGCGAATGTCTCGCGTGTACACCAACCCGAGACAGCGAAGAGTGTCTACCAGTTGAAATGGGACGGCGCTGTCTGCGGGAAGGCCACGGCCGATCTTCATGGCGCATGATTTTGCCACATTCATAGCGCTCCCTGCCCCTTCACTGTAACGGGTAATCCACTGCATTGCAGCTTGTACGTCGGCCGCTGAACGTACGACGAGGGCCAAGTCGTCCGCGTAAGCTCGGCAGCGGAACATATGATCCCGGAGTGGAATACCTATCAAACGTCGCCGTAATCCGCAAATGAGTGGTTCCATCGCAATGGCATAAAGCACCGTCGACAAGGGGCAACCCTGCCGTACTGAGCGTTCAATCCGTATAGGTTCTGTAAGTCTGCCGTTGACGAGAGGCCTGGACGTTGCTCCACGAAGGAGCCGCATAACCACTTTCGTGAACGTCGGGGGAATTGCCATTCGGTTCATCAATGCGTTCAGGAATGCATGATTGACGCGGTCAAACGCTTGTTTGAAGTCGATGGAGATTAAAGCGCCTGGCAGCCTCGAGTGTGTTGCCACAGCGATCACATCTCGATATTCACTGAGGGCTGTCTGTATATGACGATCTCCGCCTAAAGATGTTTGTTCGTGGGAAACAATGTCTCGTAAGACATGTTTGAGTCGCACTGCTAGAAGGCGTGTGAAAATCTTGAAGTCGGAATTGAGTAACGTGATCGGCCGATAACTGTCGAGTCGTGTTCCTCCTGCGGGTTTCGGGAGTGGTACAAGTAAGCCTTCCATGAACATTGGTGGCGGGTTCGCCGCGTCGGACAAAAGTTCCCAGTACATGTCCCTCCATCGTGACATCATCAAGTCTTGGAAGGTTCTGTAAAATTCGAGAGGTAAACCATCCGGGCCAGGAGATCGATTCAGAGACCCTTTAGCCACAGCGCCTTGGACGTCGTCGTTGGTCACTTCAGAAGTCAGGAGGGTAGCCGCTGCTGCGTTTAGCGTACCAAGTGTCTCCTGGGTAAACTCAGCAATGGCTTCCGCACCGGCAGGTACCTCTTGATATAAAAGTCTATAGTGCGTTGTGAATGCATCCGCAATGGTAGCTTGCGAAGTCAGCCGGCGTCCATCAGGTAAGTCTAAAGTTGTCATTAAAGCCTGTCGGCGTCGACGAACATTTTGAATAATATGATGCATAGAAGGTTCTTCACCGTTAATCCTATCTTGGCTGCGTGCTCGTACAATAGCTCCCTCTAGACGACATCTGGTCAAGGTTAAAATCTTCGCCTTAATGCGTTGAGCTTCTTTTAGACGATCCGGGGATTAAGGTTGATCCATGAGTTCACGTAGAGCGCTATAGTAGAAATCAGTTGTATGGTGATTCCACCTGGCTTTGGCTCTGCCATAGTGTGTCAATGTGCGTCGGATGGCCGGTTTGGCGCACAGCAACCACCACTGCAGTGTGGTCTCGTAACGCGTAATTCGTTGAACACAGGTGTGCCACGTGTCGGTGACCTGTTGTCGACATTCAGGGTCCCGCAGTAGTGATACATTGAGTTTCCAAGGTCCTGCACTGCGCCATATAGATTGTCGATGTAGGTTCATGGTACAGATGTAGATGTCATGATCCGAGAAGGCAGACGGCCAACGTTCCGCGTCGAGGAGAACTGATTTTAGAGCGTTAGAGATGCATATTCTGTCAAGTCGGCTGGCGGAGTGGCTCGTAATGTGTGTATACCCCGGGCGGTCGCCGTGTACCACTCGCCAAGTGTCGAGGAGACGAAGGCGGCGGACGAGGAAGCGAAGTTCCGGACATGTGGTGAAATGGGAGTATTGGTCTGTGCGCTCGAGAACGCAGTTGAAATCTCCACCTACGATGAGATGATCGTATCGGCCGAGGAATAAAGGTGTGATATCTTCTGCGTAGAACTGGGAGCGATCCCTCCGTTTATGAGTGCCCGATGGGGCGTACAGATTAATGATTTTGAGTCCGTCAACTGTGATGGCCACCCCTCGAGCTGTTGGGAGGTATGCGACATCGGAAACTGCAATCCCTTCTCGGAGGAGGATGGCTGCGCCTGTGTGTTCCATAGCTGCAGGGGCGGCGTACGTCTCATATCTATAACACCCAGCCCAAGTTGCTGTCCTCAGTTCTTGTAACAGGGCGATGTCGATGTCCGCTGCTCTTAGCGTGTCACGGAGCAGTTGAAGTTTAGCGTGGGAGCCGATATTATTAGTATTGATAGTAGCTATTCGGTACGCCTGATGGGAGATTCGAGCTGCCGATAGGGTCGTAGCTGGTGAAGATTGTTGTGGTGGATGCTGGAAGTCCATAGAAGTTGCAGCGGTCGCCGTAGAAACTTCCCCCATTTTAGTGTTGGTCTAACGGAGGAACAGATCTCATTTCCGCATCAGATGGAGGTGGGAAATCCGTGTCATCCGCCCATGAAAAATGTCCGACAGGTTTGTCATCGGCGAGAGGTGGCAGCGCCGGCCGAGTCGGCTCAGTTGCGTCGGTGACAACAGGCGTGCTATGTTCCATGGCTTCAGGGCGCGGGGCTTGCGCACGCTCTCTGTTGGACGGTTCACCGTCTTTTGGATGACGCGTCTCCGTGGCAGAGGAGAAAGTGTTATCGTGTTCTCCGTCAGAGTGATGTGCCATCTCTTCGTCCTGCGGAGGGGGCTCAATGGTTGATTCTGATGTCTTGGGGCGTTTTTTTCGTCGTTTGTGGCGACTTCTGCTTTCGGCAATGAGTTTCGGTGTCTGAGGAAGGAAGAGATTCACGTCGTTCGGGTACAAAAGCCGCGGGTGCTATGATGCGGTCGTCATTCCCCAGAACACTCTCACTGGCATCCTTGTGATCTTCTAGCGTGGGTGTGTCCGGCTGTTGGACTTGTTCACGGGCGGCATCGTCGGTGTCAAGGTGCTGGGACGCCTCCGAGTGTATCGGACCAGAGAGATGCTCATGAACGGCGTCATGTGTGGGCTGGACGTGCAGTGTCACCGCATAGGTGACTGGAAGGGTGGTCGTGGTTCTGTCGGTGTTCGTATCGTCGGGCCTTAGTTGTGTGATGCGGCGTTGCAGACATTCATTACGGACGTGGCCTTCTTTGCCACAACCGGAACATGTTCGAGGTTGTCCGTCGTAAATGACCACCGCGCGGCAGCCGCCGATAGAAATGTACGATGGAACGTGCCGTTTGAGATCGATTCGGACTTGTCTCACACCATTAAGCACCGGATACGTCGTAAACTGTGCCCATGTCTCGGCTAAGTGGCTCTGGACTTTTCCGAACGGGCTTAGCGCCGCGATGACTTCATCTTCTTTTACGTCGAAAGGCAGTTCGAATACACGGATCGTCCGAAGGCCAAGTCCTGCATGGTCGACATCCACAGGCCCGAAGTTTCCGTCGGAGTGCCGAAATTTTAGTCCATGTCGCGTCCTTTGAATAATCTCATTGCAGGCAGCGTCAGAAGTCATCTTAACATAAACGACGCTGCTAATGATCGATAGGTGTATGCCGATGAGTTCGTCACGGGGGATCTTCACGTCTTCGCGTAGGAAGCGTTCGACGCCCAGTGCTTTGGGTCGTTCGTATTCATTTGAGAAGGTGAACTTAAGAGTGTTCTTCCTGTAAGAGTTGACCATTAGAGCGTGGTCGACTGAGAATCGCTGTGACGACGATGTAAAAAAAACATACCGCGGGCGCAGCGACGTGAACGGCCGAGCGCGGTGCGCACTGCTGCCCTGCCGAACGCAGACTACCATCTGAGCGGCGCCCAGCCCCCCGTTGACTAATAGTGCTACATACAGCCATATCTACGTCACAGACCCTTGCACTCCCATTATTCCGCAGACAAACACTACTCTCTATAAATCAGTGAGGGTGTCTTTCAGGTTTCGTGCATTCTGTATCGAATCGTAGTTGGCCACAATGAAAGTGGCACGCATAACGTCGAAAATAGAGTTCAGACACCGCTCTGAGTAAGACGAACGTGTTGTCCACTCTCTAGACTTCAATGACGTTAAGCCGTGATACCTAAGAAAGATCTGCACTCGATGACACCTCGATAACAGCCGGTCCCCACACTTACATCTTGCTCTCCTTATGGCAGTACACATCATATCAGTCTGTGACGCTGGTTTTGCAACTTCTAGCGTGCCATTATGTTCTTCGCGACCAACACATACCATGCACTGACCACAAAACATGGAGGAGCCGGGGCTTGAACCCAAGACCTGTCACACGCTAAGCGAACGATCTTCCAACTAAGCTACGGCTGCACACACGACCAAGCCTGGCTATTCTCCATTATTTGCGACTCTGATGTGCACGGACACGATGGTTGGTTGGTTTGTAGCGGCGAAGGTACAAGAGTACAAAGGCGCGGACCCGTTCATATACACAAGAGTTCCAAGTAGTTTCGATGCTCTGGTATTACGAATGCAAATTTCGTCTGTTTTTAACGTCTGAAATTGAAAGGGCGGTTACAAATGGGTCCGTTTCACTCCTTGTCGACAATCACACAGCACCTGAGGTAACAAGCACATCTCGAGCCCCATTGTGCTCTCCATTGTTCATGCCAACTCAGTGCCTCGCTCTTTGCTACTGTGTAAAACTCTTGTCGTCCAACTGCCAAACACTGGGCCATAACAAGTTTCCGCTTCTCCATTGCACTGATCATACTACGAAACGCTCCCCAAACTTGGCAATCACCCATGCAGCCGACTTTTCCGACTTTACACGACGCTCACGCTAGTGACAGCCTTATTTATAGTTCGACGTCGCGCCAAAGCGAATGAGCACATTTCGCCTACGGCTTAGGCCGCTGTCCTAGTGTGGCTGCTCTGTGTCTGCATGCAGCGAGGGGCTGCAAGCTTCCTGTGTTCGCACCTATATCACCTGTGCTTGCTTGTCAGAGACAGACTATCACAAAACATACAACTCACTCCATGAATTGATTGCTACGGCATCTGTTATCAGCAGTCACAACCAGCAACACCAGTAGCAGCCGACTGCACGCAAAGAATGGGAACGTGCAGCAGGATTTACGTGAACTCGGCGCAAGGCAGATCTTTCCGACGTAGGCTTGAGAATCTTATGGGAACATTTGTACTGTTTCTAAATTAAGTGTAGGTGTGGGAGGAGGGTGCTTCCTGCGCACGAATATAAGCACGCTTGCCAATTGTGGATGCTAATCGTTCGCTTGTATCTGCCTAGACACCTCTGCTGGTTAGGAATTATTCCACTTGAATGGTAAGGTGCGCATGTAGGTGTTATAAAAATTCTGGAGGCGCTGGGCATCGATCCCAGTACCTCTCGCACGCTAAGCGAGCGCTCTAGCATCTAAGCTGCGCTCACCCCACGCGGTGACTAATAGTGCTACATACAGCCATATCAACGTCACAGACCCTTGCACTCCCATTATTCCGCAGACAAACACTACTCTCTATAAATCAGTGAGGGTGTCTTTCAGGTTTCGTGCATTCTGTATCGAATCGTAGTTGGCCACAATGAAAGTGGCACGCATAACGTCGAAAATAGAGTTCGGACACCGCTCTGAGTAAGACGAACGTGTTGTCCACTCTATAGACTTACATCTTGCTCTCCTTATGGCAGTACACATCATATCACTCTGTGACGCGGGTTTTGCAACTTATTGCGTGCCTCTATGTTCGCCACGACCAACACTTACCATGCACTGACCACAAAACATGGAGGACCCGGGGCTTGAACCCAACACCTTTCACACGCTAAGCGAACGATCAGCCAACAGAGCTACGGCTGCACACACGACCAAGCCTGGCTATTCTCCATTCTTTGCGACTCTGATGTGCACGGACACGATGGTTGGTTGGTTTGTAGCGGCGAAGGTACAAGAGTACAAGGACGCAGGCACGTTCATATACACAAGAGTTCCAAGTAGTTTCGATGCTCTGGTATTACGAATGCAAATTCCGTCTGTTTTTAACGTCTTAAATTGAAAGGGCGGTCACAAATTGTTCCGTTTCACTCCTTGTCGACAATCACACAGCACCTGAGGTAACAAGCACATCTCGAGCCCCATTGTGCTCTCCACTGTTCATGCCAACTCAGTGCCTCGCTCTTTGCTACTGTGTAAAACTCTTGTCGTCCAACTGCAAAACACTGGGCCACAACAAGTTTCCGCTTCTCCATTGCACTGATCATACTACGAAACGCTCCCCAAACTTGGCAATCACCCATGCAACCGACTTTTCCGACTTTACACGACGCTCACGCTAGTGACAGCCTTATTTACAGGTCGACGTCGCGCCAAAGCGAATGAGCACATTTCGCCTACGGCTTAAGCCGCTCTCCTAGTGTGGCAGCTCTGTGTCTGCATGCAGCGAGGGGATGCAAGCTTCCTGTGTTCGCACCTATATCACCTGTGCTTGCTTGTCAGAGACAGACTATCGCAAAACATACAACTCACTCCATGAATAGATTGCTACGGCATCTTTTATCAGCAGTCACAACCAGCAACACCAGTAGCAGCCGACTGCACGCAAAGAATGGGAACGTGCAGCGGGATTTACGTGAACTCGGCACAAGGCAGATCTTTCCGACGTAGGCTTGAGAATGTTATGGGAACATTTGTACTGTTTCTAAATTAAGTGTAGGTGTGGGAGGAGGGTGCTTCCTGCGCACGAATAAAAGCACGCTTGCGAATTGTGGATGCTAATCGTTCGCTTGTATCTGCCTAGACACCTCTGCTGGTTCTGAATTATTCCACTTGCATGTAGGTGTGTTAAAATTTCTGGAGGCGCTGGGTATCGATCCCAGTACCTCTCGCACGCTAAGCGAGCGCTCCACCATCTGAGCTGCGCCCACCCCCCCGTTGACAAATAGTGCTAAATACAGCCATATCAACGTCAGAGACACTTGCACTCCCATTACTCCGCAGACAAACACTACTCCCTATAAATCAGTGAGGGTGTCTTTCAGGTTTCGTGCATTCTGTATCGCATCGTAGTTGGCCACAATGAAAGTGGCACGCATAACGTCGAAAATAGAGTTCGGACACCGCTCTGAGTAAGACGAACGTGTTGTCCACTCTCTAGACTTCAATGACGTTAAGCCGTGATACCTAAGACAGATCTGCACTCGATGACATCTCGATAACAGCCGGTCCCCACACTTACATCTTGCTCTCCTTATGACAGTATACATCATATCAGTCTGTGAAGCTCGTTTTGCAACTTCTTGCGTGCCTCTATGTTCGCCGCGACCAACTCTTACCATGCACTGACCACAAAACATGGAGGAGCCGGGGCTTGAACCCAAGACCTTCCACACGCTAAGCGAACGCTCTACCAACTGAGCTACGCCCCATGCACGAGCCAACTGCGCTATTCCCCATTCCTTGCGACTCAGATGCGCACGGACACGATGGTTGGTTGGTTTGTAGCGGCGAAGGTACAAGAGTACAAAGGCGCGGACACGTTCATATACACAAGAGTTCCAAGTAGTTTCGATGCTCTGGTATTACGAATGCAAATTCCGTCTGTTTTTAACGTCTTAAATTGAAAGGGCGGTCACAAATTGTTCCGTTTCACTCCTTGTCGACAATCACACAGCACCTGAGGTAACATGCACATCTCGAGCCCCATTGTGCTCTCCACTGTTCATGCCAACTCAGTGCCTCGCTCTTTGCTACTGTGTAAAACCCTTGTCGTCCAACAGCAAAACACTGGGCCACAACAGGTTTCCGCGTCTCCATTGCACTGATCATACTACGAAACGCTCCCCAAACTTGGCAATCACCCATGCAGCCGACTTTTCCGCCTTCACGCAACGCTCACGCTAGTGACAGCCTTTTTTATAGTTCGAAGTCGCGCCAAAGCGAATGAGCACATTTCGCCTACGGCTTAGGCCGCTCTCCTAGTGTGGCTGCTCTGTGTCTGCATGCAGCGAGGGGCTGCAAGCTTCCTGTGTTCGCACCTATATCACCTGTGCTTGCTTGTCAGAGACAGACTATCGCAAAACATACAACTCACTCCATGAATTGATTGCTACGGCATCTGTTATCAGCAGTCACAACCAGCACCACCAGTTGCAGCCGACTGCACGCAAAGAATGGGAACGTGCAGCGTGATTTACGTGAACTCGGCGCAAGGCAGATCTTTCCGACGTAGGCTTGAGAATCTTATGGGAACATTTGTACTGTTTCTAAATTAAGTGTAGGTGTGGGAGGAGGGTGCTTCCTGCGCACGTATAAAAGCACGCTTGCCAATTGTGGATGCTAATCGTTCGCTTGTATCTGCCTAGACACCTCTGCTGGTTGGGAATTATTCCACTTGCATGGTAAGGTGCGCATGTAGGTGTGTTAAAAATTCAATAGGCGCTGGGTATCGATCCCAGTACCTCTCGCACGGTAAGCGAGCGCTCTACCATCTTTCTTTTTTTTTTTTTTTTTTTTTTTTTTTGGGCCTCCCATCACCCCTTTTAGCCAATCCTTGCGCTCTCCATAATTCGCCTTCATCGGCGTCGGCTTCTCACGCCATGTACATAACCATAAACTGATGAGACAAAGTTAATCCCTTTATCGTGGAGAAACTAATGTACCCCTTCTTTGGGCTTATTGATAATGTGGAAAAAGAATGAAGTCTTCAGTAGGTAGAAACAGAAGTTATGTTCAGTTTGTTTCCTTCTCCATCGCTGTTTTTGTTGTCACACTTAAACAAATAGGCTTCCTTAACAAAGAAACGTCAGAGGTCATTCCGAAACTGCCTCTTCTCTCTGAAAATGCTTAAAAAACAAACCATATTCGGTGAGAAGCTACTATTTATAATGGCTTCTTGAAAAATAAATTAATAAACGTTGAACTCAAAGAACGGCAATTCCGGTAAAAACTATTTTTTTTTCCACGATTGTAAAGTAAGTTAGTAGTGGTGAACACTCTCTTACGTTGTCTTCTGTGTCCGCTGATATTTTTTGTTAATTCTTTTACATCAAGGTGTTGATTAAAAAATTTCCGTATGTTTCTTTATATTTCCTAGTCTTCAGTAAAATGTGATGCTCAGTTAGCAGATAGATCCAAAAATCCTCTTGGCTTTTCTCTTCCGTCGTGAAGAGGTAATGTACCGTTGCCGCTTTCAGCCAATTGACTGCGTTGCGGTTCGTGTTAGGAAAGGGTACATCATCCGGTGTCAAAATGTCCGCAGGCGTTATAGCGTTAGGTGACGTTCGAAGGATGAGTGCCAGCTTTCGTCGGACATTCAGCCATATATCTTTAACCTTGTCACACACGAAACGATGTTCTTCGTTATCAATTAAACTACACGTTGCACACAAAGGCGAATCCGCTAAGTGGATCGTATGAAGTTTCGAGTTTGTTGCAACTTTCCTATTTACAACAAAGTACCATGTTGCTTTCAGATGAGTAGCTAAGTTACGGTTATGAATATTTGCCCATATCACTTTCCAGTTAGAACATGGATAGTTTTGTTCTATTTTGTTGTTCTTCTTTTCTCCCATCTATTTGCCATATATTTCTTTTACGTTTGTCATGTCTTTTTCCGGAATTCTTGAATGTAGGTAGCTATAGTCAATTAAAAACCATCGTAAATGGTAAAGTCCGCTCGGTATGTGCTGCACATTAATGGGTGGAGAGAGGTCATCTGGAGCTATTTCAGATAGCAAGTGCGCGGCGATACAGCTGTCGGATTGTCTCCATTGTTGAAACGTATTGGAGATGTACAGAGCCTGCGACTTTTCAGTAACATTCGTTAAGTTTAAGCCGCCATTATTAGTGGCGAGCGTCAGAGTGTCATACTGGATTTTAAATATGTGGCCACGGCTCACAAAATAGCCTATTGCTGACATAATTTGTTTGGCGATGCCGGCGGGTATTGGCAGTACCTGGGCGACATAATTGACTTTGGAAGTAATAGAGACGTTCGCTAAAGACACTCTCTGAATTTCATTTAATTGTCGAATACTATGTGTCCGTACACTAGCTCGTATGGTAGTTAGTATTTGTCTATAGTTGGCCGCAATAGTTTGACGTATATTTTTTCGGAAATCAATGCCGAGACACTTCAAGGCTGTTAGCTCACGTAACTGACCGTGTGTGCGCATGCCAATGCCACGTCCGATATTGAATATGCCGGACTTGGTTTTGTTTAACCTCGCGGCTGACGCTCGTTCGTATTTTTCTATTATGTGCATTGCCGTCTCGACTTGCGCTACATTCATAACAAGAAACCCAACATCGTCCGCATAAGATTTACATATTATTTTGTTTCCTCGTATTTGCAATCCTTGTAACCGCTGAGTCAAGGTAGCGAGCAAAGGTTCGATGGCCATGGCAAAAAGTGCCATGGACAACGGACAACCTTGCCTGACGGAACATGCGATCTCGACTGGCCGGCTAGGCTGTCCATTAATGCTGATTCTGGAGGAGTTATTCGTTACCAAACGTCGTATGAGGTCAACGAATCTCGGCGGAAAACCCATTGCGCCTATCGTTTTCAGGAGGTAGGAGTGGCTGATCCTGTCGAAGGCTTTATCGAAATCTAACGACACGATGGCACATTTTAGTCGACATACTTCTGCTATTGAAATTATGTCGCGGTAGTCGGACAGCGTCTGCTGAATTTTCCTACCCTTGCCCACGCTAGACTGATATGGGCCGGTGACGCTGGCCATTACATTTTTAAGTCTGTGGGCTAAGAGCCGCGAAAAAATTTTATAGTCACTGTTCAGCAGAGTGATTGGTCTCAAATTTCCAATTTTCTTGCCAGCCGATTTTTTTGCGATTAACACTATCATACCTTCGCGAAAATCTTTCGGTATCTCCTTATTGAGGTTCAGAAGTTCATTACAGATGCATGTAATTCTATGTTTTATATGTTCCCAGAAGACTTGATAAAATTCTGCTGGTATGCCGTCAGCTCCAGGGGATTTATTTTTTGCACTTTGATAGACAGCATAGTGTACATCGTCTTCGGTCGCCTCCGCTATTAGAGCTTCCGCGTACGCGTTACCAACGCGTCCTTGCAGGTGGGTCAGTAAATCGTCCTGTGATTTTTCGTCTACCACTTTATGTGAAAACAAGTTGTCGAAATGGGTTAGTATTTCTGCTTTTATGTCGTTGTGCATTGTCAAGGTGGTTCCATTATCAGTTTTAAGCTCCGTCAGTATTTTGCGGAATCCTCGTTTAGTTTCACGAATCACATGATATACCGAATTGGCTTCTTTTTGCGCCACAGTCTCTGCTCTTGACCTTATTTGGTATCCTTCAAGCTGTTGTCGCCTTAATGTCAGTATTTTTGCCTGCATTTTTTTAATTCTCCCATGGTTCCAATAGCTGTAGCACCTTGCAGGTAGAGTTCTCGGAGACAATTAAAGTAAAATTCTATCGTTCTTTTCCGCCAAAAGCTCTTCTCCCGGGAGTAGTTGATGAAACATCTCCGGATCTGAGGTTTGGCGCATTTGAGCCACCAATCCAAAGTCGAGTGGTAAGAGATGAGTTAGGTCTCGCAGGCTCTCCAAGTGGTGAGAAAGGCTTCTCGACAGGCAGGATCTTTTAAGTGTGAAACATTAAGTTTCCATGGCCCTTTATATCGACAGGTTCCTTGTCGTTCCAAATTTAATGTGCATATATATGCAGCGTGGTCTGAAAAAATGGTTGGCCAAACTTCAGACTGCAGGATGCGGTATTTCAGATGGGGCGAGACATATATTCGATCCAACCGGCTCGCTGAATGATTAGTGAGGTGGGTAAAGCCGGGTGCCGCACCGTGCTTTTGCTCCCACGAATCAGTTAAACGGAGGTCGGTGACGATACGTTCCAGGTCCGGCGATTTGTTGTAGTTCGGAGTTTGGTCTTTGGCATGTATGACACTGTTAAAGTCGCCTCCAAGGATGGTATGGGTGCAGTGTACACCAAACAAAGGAACAATTCCCTCCTTAAAAAACTGTGCTCGTTGGCACCGATTGGTAGAACCAGATGGGGCATAGACATTAATAATCCTGGTGTTATAAAGCGTGCCGGCAATGCCTCTGCCGTTAGGCAGTTCTGTTACGTCTGTAATGACGACGCCCTCTTTCAAAAGAAATGCGGTACCCAAATCTCATCCAATTCCAGGATTGACTATAGCATTATACCCCTGTATGAAGTCAAGTTTGATGTTTGTTACTTCTTGTAAAAACAAAATGTCCACATAAGCTGCATACAGGAAATCTTTTAAATTTTGTAAATTAAATGGGCTACAAATTTTATTGATGTTCAGCGTAGCGATCTTATAGGCCTGCAACGGAACCACGTTAGCCAAGACGGGAGTGTAATTAGGAAAAACTCTGGCAACATATCATTTCGAAAAAACATTAAGAAATCTGACCCGATAGACATGTGGACACAAGTCAGTAAAACCGTTCAGACTAGAAATATTCATGACTTGGGAAGGGATCAGTCGGCTTCTCCGTGTCTGGGACAGTATCCGTCGCGGCGATGACATTCAAGACGACGTCATCTCGTGGTGTGGCCATCGTGGTGACTGTAACGGTTCCTGTGGTGTCCATAATTTCGTCCTCCTTTGTAGTGTCGTCGACATCGTCTGCCCACGGATTCGACAGCCCTGTCATCGGTTCGTCATTAAGTGGTGCACTATATTCAGGTGTTTGCTGGTGATTTTTATCTTCGGTTCGGGTAATTGCTACGTCATCGGAGGGCAAACGGGCAGAACCTGAGGTACTATCCAAGGACACAGGGTCTTCGTTAGATGACTGCTGATTGCACTGCAAGTTCTCAGATGCAGATTGACGTATTTTGCCCCCTATTTGCTTCGCCTGTTCACGCAGTTGTGGTGCAGTCTGCTCTGCACCTTGACGCGCGATCTTCCGTTTTTTAAATTTCTTGGGAGATGCGTCTCGTGGTGGACTTTGGACGGTACCTGAAGAAGCCTCAGGTTGCAAAGTAGCACTACTCGAAGTGACTGACGCCAGGTCTGATTTCATTGCACTTGACGGGCTGTGGTCAGTGCCTAAGGCAGCTGCAGGATTCGGAGGAGCACCACTAGAAACGGCTGGTTGCGAGTCCGTTTTCTGTGCACCTGATACGCTTTTGATACCTCCTAAAGAAGCTCCAGGATGCAGAGGAGCACTACCCGAAGCGACCGAGGTCGCGTCCGTATCCATTGCCTCATTGGGCGATTCCACGGCGACAAGGGCAGGAGCAGATATGTCTTCGCAGGAGGGTTGAGTGTCTACAGATGCTACACCTGAGTCGGTCGGTTGGTCGGTCGCTTGTGGGTCGGTATTCGTAGTAACTTCGGGGGGCGCAGTGGCACTTGCAAAACCGCGCGCTACGGCGACATATGTCACGGGCAGCGTTGACATAGCAGGGGGCCTGACGGCATCGCCGGCAGGCAGTTGCGCCACTCGCCTTTGAACACATTCTGCACGAACGTGGCCTGGTAAATTGCAGACAGCACACGTTTTCGGTTGGTCATCATACATCACAACGGCTCTATATCCGCAGACGTTCATAAACGACGGAATGTGCTTCTGCAATTCGACTTTTAATTGGCGCACACCATTCAAAACAGGGAATTTGTGTGCAGCAGACCACCGTTCGGCAATATTACTCAAAACTTTCCCATATGGAGCAATAACAGCATTTATCTGGTCACTTGTAATTTCAAAGGGAAGTTCAAAGACTCGCACGGTCCGAATACCTAGACCAGCATGGGCAACGGTAACCTCCCCAACATTTCCGTCAGCATGTTTAAATTTTGAGAATGCCACCACAAGATCGAACTATCCTTTCACACAATTCTGGACTGGCAAGTTTCACGAAAACCACACTGTTCATAATCGAGAAATGTATGCCGATAATATCATAAAGTCCTATTTTAACATCATCCTCTAACCACTGTTCAACATCAAATCACCTCGGTCGGACAAAGTTGCGATCAAACGTGAATTTCAAAGTATCTTTTCGTTGCGGTTGCGACATCTCTTAATTCTTTTTCATGTCGACACAAATACTATAGACAGCGACGCGTTGCAGCAAGAGCAGAGACTTACCACGCGGAGCTAACGCAGCACAGCACACAGCACGGCACGTCCGACCTCCAGCGCAGCCGCTGGCTGAATTCCATCTGAGCTGCGCCCACCCCCCCCGTTGACTAATAGTGCTACATACAGCCATATCTACGTCACAGACCCTTGCACTCCCATTATTCCGCAGACACACACTACTCTCTATAAATCAGTGAGGGTATCTTTCAGGTTTCGTGCATTCTGTATCGAATCGTAGTTGGCCACAATGAAAATGGCACGCATAACGTCGAAAATAGAGTTCGGACACCGCTCTGAGTATGACGAACGTGTTGTCCACTCTCTAGGCTTCAATGACGTTAAGCCGTGATACCTAAGACAGATCTGCTCTCGATGACACCTCGATAACAGCCGGTCCCCACACTTACATCTTGCTCTCCTTATGACAGTATACATCATATCAGTCTGTGACGCTGGTTTTGCAACTTCTTGCCTGCCTTTAGGTTCTCCGCGACCAGCACTTACCATGCACTGACCACAAAACATGGAGGAGCCGGGGCTTGAACCAAGACCTTTCGCACGCTAAGCGAAAGATCTGCCAACTGAGCTACGGCTGCACACACGACCAAGCCTGGCTATTCTCCATTCTTCGCGACTCTGATGTGCACGGACACGATGGTTGGTTGGTTTGTAGCGGCGAAGGTACAAGAGTACAAAGGCGCGGACACGTTCATATACACAAGAGTTCCAAGTAGTTTCGATGCTCTGGTATTACGAATGCAAATTCCGTCTGTTTTTAACTTCTTAAATTGAAAGGGCGCTCACAAATTGGTCCGTTTCACTCCTTGTCGACAATCACACAGCACCTGAGGTAACAAGCACATCTCGAGCCCCATTGTGCTCTCCATTGTTCATGACAACTCAGTGCCTCTCTCTTTGCTACTGTGTAAAACTCTTGTCGTCCAACTGCAAAACACTGGGCCACAACAAGTTTCCGCGTCTCCATTGCACTGATCATACTACGAAACGCTCCCCAAACTTGGCAATCACCAATGCTGCAGACTTTTACGACTTCACGCAAAGCTCACGCTAGTGATAGCCTTATTTATAGTTCGACGTCGCGCAAAAGCGAATGAGCACATTTCGCCTACGGCTTAGGCCGCCCTCCTAGTGTGGCTGCTCGGTGTCAGCAGGCAGCGAGGGGCTGCAAGCGTCCTGTGTTCGCACCTATGTCACCTGTGCTTGCTTGTCAGAGACAGACTATCGCAAAACATACAACTCACTCCATGAATTGATTGCTACGGCATCTGTTATCAGCAGTCACAACAACAACACCAGTAGTAGCCGACTGCACGCAAAGAATAGGAATGTGCAGTGGGATTTGCGTGAACTCGGGGCAAGGCAGATCTTTCCGACGCAGGCTTGAGAATCTTACGGGAACACTTGTACTGGTTCTAAGTTAAGTGTAGGTGTGGGAGGAGGGTGCTTCCTGCGCACTAATAACAGCACGCTTGCCAGTTGTGGATGGTAATCATTCGCTTGTATCTTCCTTGACACATCTTCTGCCTGTGAATTATTCCACTTGCATGGCAAGATGCGCTTGCTGTTGTGTCAAAAGTTCTGGAGGCACTGGGTATCGATCCCAGTATCTCTCGTTTACCAAGCAAGCGAGCACTCTACCATCTGAGCTACGCCCGGCCCCCTATTTGTAATGGTAATACATACAGCCATATAGAGGACACAGACCCTTGCACTCCCATTATTCAGCAGACAAACACTACTCTCTATGTATCCGTGAGGGTGTCTTTCAGGTTTCGTGCATTCTGTATCGAATCGTAGTTGGCCACAATGATAGAGCCACGCTTAACGTCGAAAATAGAATTCGGACACCGCTCTGAGTAAGGCCAACGTGTTGTCCACTCTCTAGATTTCAATGAGGTTAAGCCATGATACCTAAGACGGATCTGCACTCGATGACATCTCGATAACGGTCCCCACACTTACATCTTGCTCTCCTTACCTCAGTATACATCATATCAGTCTGTGACGCTGGCTTTGCGACATCTTGCGTGCGTTTGGTTAACCGCGACCAACACTTACCATGCAATGACCACTAAAAATGTAGGCGCCGGGGCTTGAACTCTGGACCTTTCACATGCGAAGCGAACGCCCTGCCAACTGACCTACGCCCCGATCCACGACCAAGCTGCGCTATTCTCCATTCTATGCCACTGTGATGTGCAAGGACACGATGGTTGGTTGGTTTGTAGCGGTGAAGGGACCAGAGTACAAAGGCGCGGACACGTTCATATACACAAGAGTTCCAAGCAGTTTCGATGCTCTGGTATTACAAATGCAAATTCCGTCTGTTTTTAACGTCTTAAATTGAAAGGGCCGTCACAAAATGCTCCGTTTTCACTCCTTGTCAACATTCACACAGCACCTGAGGTAACAAGCACATCTCGAGCCCCATTGTGCACTCCATTGTTCATTCCAACTCAGTGCCTCGCTCTTTACTACTGTGTTCCACTCTTGTCGTCCAACTGCAAAACACTGGGCCACAACAAGTTTCCGCGTCTCCATTGCACTGCGCATACTACGAAACGCTCCCCAAACTGGGCACTCACCCTTGCAGCCGACTTTCCCAACTTTACACGACACTCACGCAACTCTCACGCTAGTGACAGCCTTATTTATAGTTCGACGTAACGCCAGGCGAATGTGCACATTTCGCCTACGGCTTAGGCCGCTCTCCTAGTGTGGCTGCTCGGTGTCTGCAGGCAGCGAGGGGCTGCAAGCTTCCTGTGTTCGCACCTGTCACCTGCGCTTGCTTGTCAGAGACAGACAATCGCAAAACATACAACTCACTCCATGAATTGATTGCTACGGCATCTGTTATCAGCAGTCACAACTAGCAACAATAGTAGCAGCCGACTGCACGCAAAGAATAGGAATGTGCAGTGGGATTTACGTGAACTCGGAGCAATGCAGATCTTTCCGACATAGGCTTGAGAATCTTACGGGAACACTTGTACTGTTTCTAAATTAAGTGTAGGCGTGGGAGGAGGGTGCTTCCCGCGCACTAGTAACAGCACGCTTGCCAATTGTGGATGCTAATCATTCGCTTGTGTCTACCTAGACACATCTGCTGGCTGTGAATTATTCCACTTGCATGGCAAGGTGCGCGTAAAACTCTGGAGGCACATGGTATTGATCCCAGTACCTCTCGCATACTAAGCGAGCGCTCTACCATCTGAGCTACGCCCGCCCCGAAGACTAATGGTGCTACATGCAGCCATATTGACGACACAGACCCTTGCACTCCCATTATTCAGCAGACAAACACTACTCTCTATGTATCCGTTAGGGTGTCTTTCAGGTTTCGTGCATTCTGTATCGAATCGTAGTTGGCCACAATGAAAGTGGCACGTATAACGTCGAAAATAGAGTTCGGACACCGCTCTGAGTAAGACGAACGTGTTGTCCACCCTCTAGACTTCAATGAGGTTAAGCCGTGATACCTAAGACAGATCTGCACTCGATGACACCTCGATAACAGCCGGTCCACACACTTACATCTTGCTCTCCTTATGTCAGTATACATCATATCAGTCTGTGACGCTGGCTTTGCAACATCTTGCGTGCCTTTAGGTTCGCCGCGACCAACACTTACCATGCACTGACCACAAAAAATGGATTCGCCGCGGCTTCAACCCTGGAACTTTCACATGCGAAGCGAACGCTCTACCAACTGAGCTACGCCCCACGCACGACCAAACTGCGCTATTCCCCATTCTTTGCGACTGTGATGCGCACGGACACGATGGTTGGTTGGTTTGTAGCGGTGAAGGGAGCAGAGTACAAAGACGCGGACACGTTCATATACACAAAAGTTCCAAGTAGTTTCGATGCTCTGGTATTAAAAATGCGAATTCCGTCTGTTTTTAACGTCTTAAAATGAAAGAGCCGTCACAAATTGCTCCGTTTTCACTCCTTGTCGACAATCATACAGCACCTGAGGTAACAAACACATCTCGAGCCCCATTGTGCACTCCATTATTCATGCCAACTCAGTGCCTCGCTCTTTACTGCTGTGTACCTATCTTGTCGTCCAACTGCAAAACACTGGGCCACAACAAGTTTCCGCGTCTCCATTGCACTGCGCATACAACGAAATGCTCCCCATACTTGGCACTCACCCACGCAGCCGACTTTCCCGACTTTCCACGACGCTCACGCTAGTGAAAGCATTATTTATAGTTCGACGTCGCGCCAAAGCGAATGAGCACATTTCGCCTACGGCTTAGGCCGCCCTCCTAGTGTGCCTGCTCGGTGTCTGCAGGCAGCGATGGTCTGCAAGCTTCCTGTGTTCGCACCTATGTCACCTGTGCTTGCTTGTCAGAGACAGACTATCGCAAAACATACAACTCACTCCATGAATTGATTGCTACGGCATCTGTTATCAGCAGTCACAACTAGCAACACCAGTAGAAGCCGACTGCACGCAAAGAATAGGAATGTGCAGTGGGATTTACGTGAACTCGGCCCAAGGCAGATCTTTCCGACATAGGCTTGAGAATCTTACGGGAACACTTGTACTGTTCCTAAATTAAGTGTAGGCGTGGGAGGAGGGTGCTTCCCGTGCACTAATAACAGCACGCTTGCCAATTGTGGATGCTAATCATTCGCTTGTGTCTTCCTAGACACATCTGCTGGCTGTGAATTATTCCACTTGCATGGCAAGGTGCGCATGTAGGTGTGTTAAAAAGTCTGGAGGCACTGGGTATTGATCCCAGTACCTCTCGCATACTAAGCGAGCGCTTTACCATCTGAGCTACGCCCGCCCCCAAAGACTAATGGTGCTACATGCAGCCATATTGACGACACAGACCCTTGCACTGCCATTATTCAGCAGACAAACACTACTCTCTATGTATCCGTTAGGGTGTCTTTCAGGTTTCGTGCATTCTGTATCGAATCATAGTTGGCCACAATGAAAGTGGCACGTATAACGTCGAAAATAGAGTTCGGACACCGCTCTGAGTAAGACGAACGTGTTGTCCACCCTCTAGACTTCAATGAGGTTAAGCCGTGATACCTAAGACAGATCTGCACTCGATGACACCTCGATAACAGCCGGTCCACACACTTACATCTTGCTCTCCTTATGTCAGTATACATATATATCAGTCTGTGACGCTGGCTTTGCAACATCTTGCGTGCCTTTAGGTTCGCCGCGACCAACACTTACCATGCACTGACCACAAAAAATAGAGGCGCCGCGGCTTGAACAGTGGACCTTTCACATGCGAAGCGAACGCTCTACCAACTGAGCTACGCCCCACGCACGACCAAACTGCGCTATTCCCCATTCTATGCGACTCTGATGCGCACGGACACGATGGTTGGTAGGTTTGTAGCGGTGAAGGGAGCAGAGTACAAAGGCGCGGACACGTTCATATACACAAAGGTTCCAAGTAGTTTCGATGCCCTGGTATTACAAATGCAAATTCCGTCTGTTTTTAACGTCTTAAATTGAAAGAGCCGTCACAAATTGCTCCGTTTTCACTCCTTGTCGACAATCATACAGCACCTGAGGTACCAAACACATCTCGAGCCCCATTGTGCACTCCATTATTCATGCCAACTCAGTACCTCGCTCTTTACTACTGTGTACCAATCTTGTCGTCCAACTGCAAAACACTGGGCCACAACAAGTTTCCGCGTATCCATTGCACTGCGCATACTACGAAACGCTCCCCAAACTTGGCACTCACCCACGCAGCCGACTTTTCCGACTTTCCACGACGCTCACGCTAGTGAAAGCATTATTTATAGTTCGACGTCGCGCCAAAGCGAATGAGCACATTTCGCCTACGGCTTAGGCCGCCCTCCTAGTGAGGCTGCTCGGTGTCTGCAGGCAGCGAGGGTCTGCAAGCTTCCTGTGTTCGCACCTATGTCACCTGTGCTTGCTTGTCAGAGACAGACTATCGCAAAACATACAACTCACTCCATGAATTGATTGCTACGGCATCTGTTATCAGCAGTCACAACTAGCAACACCAGTAGCAGCGGACTGCACGCAAAGAATAGGAATGTGCAGTGGGAATTACGTGAACTCGGCGCAAGGCAGATCTTTCCGACATAGGCTTGAGAATCGTACGGGAACACTTGTACTGTTTCTAAATTAAGTGTAGGAGTGGGAGGAGGGTGCTTCCTGCGCACTAATAACAGCACGCTTGCCAATTGTGGATGCTAATCATTCGCTTGTGTCTTCCTAGACACATCTGCTGGCTGTGAATTATTCCACTTGCATGGCAAGGTGCGCATGTAGGTGTGTTAAAAATTCTGGAGGCACTGGGTATTGATCCCAGTACCTCTCGCATACTAAGCGAGCGCTCTACCATCTGAGCTACGCCCGCACCCGAAGACTAATGGTGCTACATGCAGCCATATTGACGACACACACCCTTGCACTACCATTATTCAGCAGACAAACACTACTCTCTATGTATCCGTTAGGGTGTCTTTCAGGTTTCGTGCATTCTGTATCGAATCGTAGTTGGCCACAATGAAAGTGGCACGTATAACGTCGAAAATAGAGTTCGGACACCGCTCTGAGTAAGACGAACGTGTTGTCCACCCTCTAGACTTCAATGAGGTTAAGCCGTGATACCTAAGACAGATCTGCACTCGATGACACCTCGATAACAGCCGGTCCACACACTTACATCTTGCTCTCCTTATGTCTGTATACATCATATCAGTCTGTGACGCTGGCTTTGCAACATCTTGCGTGCCTTTAGGTTCGCCGCGGCCAACACTTAGCATGCACTGACCACATAAAATGGAGGCGCCGCGGCTTGAACCGTGGACCTTTCACATGCGAAGCCAACGCTCTACCAACTGAGCTACGCCCCATGCACGACCAAATTGCGCTATTCCCCATTCTTTGCGACTGTGATGCGCGCGGACACGATGGTTGGTTGGTTTGTAGCGGTGAAGGGAGCAGAGTACAAAGGCGCGGACACGTTCATATACACAAAAGTTCCAAGTAGTTTCGATGCTCTGGTATTACAAATGCAAATTCCGTCTGTTTTTAACGTCTTAAATTGAAAGAGCCGTCACAAATTGCTCCGTTTTCACTCCTTGTCGACAATCATACAGCACCTGAGGTAACAAACACATCTCGAGCCCCATTGTGCACTCCATTATTCATGCCAACTCAGTGCCTCGCTCTTTACTACTGCGTACCAATCTTGTCGTCCAACTGCAAAACACTGGGCCACAACAAGTTTCCGCGTCTCCATTGCACTGCGCATACTACAAAACGCTCCCCAAACTTGGCACTCACCCACGCAGCCGACTTTTCCGACTTTCCACGACGCTCACGCTAGTGACAGCATTATTTATAGTTCGACGTCGCGCCAAAGCGGATGAGCACATTTCGCCTACGGCTTAGGCCGCCCTCCTAGTGTGGCTGCTCGGTGTCTGCAGGCAGCGAGTGTCTGCAAGCTTCCTGTGTTCGCACCTATGTCACCCGTGCTTGCTTGTCAGAGACAGACTATCGCAAAACATACAACTCACTCCATGAATTGATTGCTACGGCATCTGTTATCAGCAGTCACAACTAGCAACACCAGTAGCAGCCGACTGCACGCAAAGAATAGGAATGTGCAGTGGGATTTACGTGAACTCGGAGCAATGCAGATCTTTCCGACATAGGCTTGAGAATCTTACGGGAACACTTGTACTGTTTCTAAATTAAGTGTAGGCGTGGGAGGAGGGTGCTTCCCGCGCACTAGTAACAGCACGCTTGCCAATTGTGGATGCTAATCATTCGCTTGTGTCTTCCTAGACACATCTGCTGGCTGTGAATTATTCCACTTGCATGGCAAGGTGCGCATGTAGGTGTGTTAAAAATTCTGGAGGCACTGGGTATTGATCGCAGTACCTCTCGCATACTAAGCGAGCGCTCTACCATCTGAGCTACGCCCGCCCCCCCAAAGACTAACGGTGCTACATACAGCCATATAGACGACACAGACCCTTGCAGTCCCATTATTCAGCACACAAACACTACTCTCTATGTACCCGTTAGGGAGTCTTTCAGGTTTCGTTAATTCTGTATCGAATCGTAGTTGGCCACAATGAAAGTGGCACGTGTAACGTCGAAAATAGAGTTCGGACACCGCTCTGAGTAAGACGAACGTGTTGTCCACCCTCTAGACTTCAATGAGGTTAAGCCGTGATACCTAAGACAGATCTGCACTCGATGACACCTCGATAACAGCCGGTCCACACACTTACATCTTGCTCTCCTTATGTCAGTATACATATATATCAGTCTGTGACGCTGGCTTTGCAACATCTTGCGTGCCTTTAGGTTCGCCGCGACCAACACTTACCATGCACTGACCACAAAAAATAGAGGCGCCGCGGCTTGAACAGTGGACCTTTCACATGCGAAGCGAACGCTCTACCAACTGAGCTACGCCCCACGCACGACCAAACTGCGCTATTCCCCATTCTATGCGACTCTGATGCGCACGGACACGATGGTTGGTTGGTTTGTAGCGGTGAAGGGAGCAGAGTACAAAGGCGCGGACACGTTCATATACACAAAGGTTCCAAGTAGTTTCGATGCTCTGGTATTACAAATGCAAATTCCGTCTGTTTTTAACGTCTTAAATAGAAAGAGCCGTCACAAATTGCTCCGTTTTCACTCCTTGTCGACAATCATACAGCACCTGAGGTAACAAACACATCTCGAGCCCCATTGTGCACTCCATTATTCATGCCAACTCAGTGCCTCGCTCTTTACTACTGCGCACCAATCTTGTCGTCCAACTGCAAAACACTGGGCCACAACAAGTTTCCGCGTCTCCATTGCACTGCGCATACTACAAAACGCTCCCCAAACTTGGCACTCACCCACGCAGCCGACTTTTCCGACTTTCCACGACGCTCACGCAACGCTCACGCTAGTGACAGCATTATTTATAGTTCGACGTCGCGCCAAAGCGAATGAGCACATTTCGCCTACGGCTTAGGCCGCCCTGCTAGTGTGGCTGCTCGGTGTCTGCAGGCAGCGAGGGTCTGCAAGCTTCCTGTGTTCGCACCTATGTCACCTGTGCTTGCTTGTCAGAGACAGACTATCGCAAAACATACAACTCACTCCATGAATTGATTGCTACGGCATCTGTTATCAGCAGTCACAACTAGCAACACCAGTAGCAGCTGACTGCACGCAAAGAATAGGATTGTGCAGTGGGATTTACGTGAACTCCGCGCAACTCAGATCTTTCCGACATAGGCTTGAGAATCTTACGGGAACACTTGTACTGTTTCTAAATTAAGTGTAGGCGTGGGAGGAGGGTGCTTCCCGCGCACTAATAACAGCACGCTTGCCAATTGTGGATGCTAATCATTCGCTTGTATCTTCCTAGACACATCTGCTGTCTGTGAATTATTCCACTTGCATGGCAAGGTGCGCATGTAGGTGTGTTAAAAATTCTGGAGGCACTGGGTGTTGATCCCAGTACCTCTCGCATACTAAGCAAGCGCTCTACCATCTGAGCTACGCCCACCCTCCCGAAGACTAATGGTACTACATACAGTCATATAGACGACACAGACCCTTGCACTCCGATTATTCAGCAGACAAACACTACTCTCTATGTTTCCGTTAGGGTGTCTTTCAGGTTTCGTGCATTCTGTATCGAATCGTAGTTGGCCACAATGAAAGTGGCACGTATAACGTCGAAACTAGAGTTCGGACACCGCTCTGAGTAAGACGAACGTGTTGTCCACCCTCTAGACTTCAATGAGGTTAAGCCGTGATACCTAAGACAGATCTGCACTCGATGACACCTCGATAACAGCCGGTCCCCACACTTACATCTTGCTCTCCTTACGTCAGTATACATCATATCAGTCTGTGACGCTGGCTTTGCAACATCTTGCGTGCCTTTAGGTTCGCCGCGACCAACACTTACCATGCACTGACCACAAAAAATGGAGGCGCCGCGGCTTGAAACCTGGACCTTTCACATGCCAAGCGAACGCTCTACCAACTGAGCTACGCCCCATGCACGAGCAAACTGCGCTATTCCCCATTCTTTGCGACTCTGATGCGCACGGACGCGATGGTTGGTTGGTTTGTAGCGGTGAAGGGAGCAGAGTACAAAGGCGCGGACACGTTCATATACACAAAAGTTCCAAGTAGTTTCGATGCTCTGGTATTACAAATGCAAATTCCGTCTGTTTTTAACGTCTTAAATTGAAAGAGCCGTCACAAATTGCTCCGTTTTCACTCCTTGTCGACAATCATACAGCACCTGAGGTAACAAACACATCTCGAGCCCCATTGTGCACTCCATTATTTATGCCAACTCAGTGCCTCGCTCTTTACTACTGTGTACCAATCTGGTCGTCCAACTGCAAAACACTGGGCCACAACAAGTTTCCGCGTCCTTATTGCACTGCGCATACTACGAAACGCTCCCCAAACTTGGCACTCACCCACGCAGCCGACTTTTCCGACTTTCCACGACGCTCACGCTAGTGACAGCATTATTTATAGTTCGACGTCGCGCCAGAGCGAATGAGCACATTTCGCCTACGGCTTAGGCCGCCCTCCTAGTGTGGCTGCTCGGTGTCTGCAGGCAGCGAGGGTCTGCAAGCTTCCTGTCTTCGCACCTATGTCACCTGTGCTTGCTTGTCAGAGACAGAATATCGCAAAACATACAACTCACTCCATGAATTGATTGCTACGGCATCTGTTATCAGCAGTCACAACTAGCAACGCCAGTAGCAGCCGACTGCACGCAACGAATAGGAATGTGCAGTGGGATTTACGTGAACTCGGCGCAAGGCAGATCTTTCCGACATAGGCATGAGAATCTTACGGGGACACTTGTACTGTTTCTAAATTAAGTGTAGGCGTGGGAGGAGGGTGCTTCCCGCGCACTAATAACAGCACGCTTGCCAATTGTGGATGCTAATCATTCGCTTGTATCTTCCTAGACACATCTGCTGGCTGTGAATTATTCCACTTGCATGGCAAGGTGCGCATGTAGGTGTGTTAAAAATTCTGGAGGCACTGGGTATTGATCCCAGAACCTCTCACATACTAAGCAAGCGCTCTACCATCTGAGCTACGCCCGCCCCCCCGAAGACTGATGGTGCTACATACAGCCATATAGACGACACAGACCCTTGCACTCCCATTATTCAGCAGACAAACACTACTCTC
Organism: Schistocerca gregaria; assembly: GCF_023897955.1. Classification (NCBI taxonomy): domain Eukaryota; kingdom Metazoa; phylum Arthropoda; class Insecta; order Orthoptera; family Acrididae; genus Schistocerca; species Schistocerca gregaria. The sequence goes on along the minus strand of NC_064929.1, from coordinate 105,910,712 downwards.
TATGTATCCGTTAGGGTGTCTTTCAGGTTTCGTGCATTCTGTATCGAATCGTAGTTGGCCACAATGAAAGTGGCACGTATAACGTCGAAAATAGAGTTTGGACACCGCTCTGAGTAAGACGAACGTGTTGTCCACCCACTAGACTTCAATGAGGTTAAGCCGTGATACCTAAGACAGATCTGCACTCGATGACACCTCGATAACAGCCGGTCCCCACACTTACATCTTGCTCTCCTTACGTCAGTATACATCATATCAGTCTGTGACGCTGGCTTTGCAACATCTTGCGTGCCTTTAGGTCCGCCGCGACCAACACTTACCATGCACTGACCACAAAAAATGGAGGCGCCGCGGCTTGAACCCTGGACCTTTCACATGCGAAGCGAACGCTCTCTCAACTTTTTTTTTTTTTTTTTTTTTTTATCGCTCTCGCCGTCACTTGTGACCATGAATCGTACTTAACGTAGTTTTCTGCAAGCGTCAGCGAAGCGTCAGTCGAGCTAAGTCGGGCCAAGTCGCATAAGAGGACCAACAAATTGCGCTCGCTTTTCCGGTACCGGGAATCGAAGCCGGGCCTCCTGGGTGAGAGCCAGGTATCCTAGCCACTTTTTTTTTTTTTTTTTTTTTTGGGGGGGGGGGCCTCCCTTCTCGTCACACAGCCCATCCATTCGCTCTCCTTTTATGCCTTCTTCGGCGAGCTTCTATGCTATATCGACTGATTTTTTTTTCAAATTTACTGTGACAGTTGGGGAAATGAAATGATGTTTGGCTTCTTCGCCATGTGAGGCTTCTCCTCCGTAGAACTGAAAATTGAAAAATTAAGGCTTCTTGGGAATTAATAAATTGTCACTCTTGCTTCATACTGAAAAAAAATTAAACAAAAATAGAAAGATTGTAACTGAGGAACACGTGCAAGAAGCTTCCACTGCATTGTGTGCAACGAAACCACCTTCCGATATTACCGAGATCCTGGAAAATCATCATAGATGAAAGTAGTTGCTGGAGATATGGGGTTCATCCAGCAGTAAGTGTGAAGCCGCAGTGCCGTTTCGGGGTTCTGTCCGAGGCCTTCACAGCTACCGTAGCGGCCCTGGGGCACACGAAGTCCCCACCGTACTTCACCCTCAACAGCGATCCCCTACTTTGGCCTGTGACTACATTTTTCGTAGACGAGGGCTATTAAGATGTTTATCCAATCCCTTGTCTCTGAAACAGAATGTGTATCATGTTACCAAAAGTTTTTTTGTGGTCCCTGCGCGTACATATCTGATAATATTTTGCTCGTTCGTATAATTCGTATTCTAAAACACGGTCATTGCCGTGTTCAGATATAACGTAATGTACATAATTGCCAAACAACCACAACACAGCATTGGTTTTCTGGACAGGGAAGAAAACACCATCGGGGAAGAGTAATTTTTCAACATTGATCTCAGTACTAACAGTTCTGGTTATAAAGGCTACCCGCCGTTGGAGTCCCCTCCATATTTCGGCGTATCCGCCACAGAGAAAGCGGTGGATCAATGTGTCAACTGCGTCACATCGGGTGCACACAATCGTGTCACTAAGACCAATGGAGTGCAACTTTTCGTTAGTGGAAACTACGTTATTAACAACTCGGTACCAGGTTGCCTGAATGCCGGAAGACAGTTCACGATTACTAATATTTTTCCAAATTCTTTTCCAGTCTTTGTCGGGATATCTGCACTCCATTTTGTTGACATGTTCTTTCGTTGTTAAGAGTTCCATTAATTTCCTGCAATTCCTTGATTGTGGATTCGTGACAATACTGTCCATGTAGCTAATCTCTAAAAAGAACTGGCGAATATATTTCAATTTATAATTAATTCCGCCTATATTTATGGGTGGACGTAAATTTTCTGGCTGTAGGAGTCGATACAGCCTGGCTGTAATACTATGTGGATGTTTTTCTATAATTTGTAGGGTCCTCTTTATATATAACGCCGTAGTCTTCCGCCATATATCTGTTAAACCTAGGCCACCTTCAGCGGAAGGTAACGTAACTGTACCGACTGCTACTCTAAAAATATTCCCTGTCCATATAAATCGGCAAATGATACTCATTATACGTTTGGCAATGGGTTTCGAAACTGGCAATATTTGACCTATATATATAGCTTTTGATAAAATGGACCAATTAATTATTCTGATTCGTTTTTTAATGTTCAGATGTCTGGTCTGATTGAGTATTGTGGCTCCTCTGATTGTATCCAGTACTTTCTTCCAATTGTAGGTCATGGTCTGAAGCGGACATCGGTAAAAGGTGACACCCAGAGCGGTGTGACGATCGACGGAGCGTGCCCATTCCAAACGGACATCTTGAAGACCTTTAAGATTTAAAAACGAACTCTTCACCTCGTTAACCCTAGCGCCTGTAGCTTCACAAAAGATCTGAATATTCGTAGTTAATTTCTCTAAATCTTCGTTACTACGAATAACCACTCCAACGTCATCAGCATATGCATTGGTGACGTTGTTAACGCCAGATATCGTGATGCCCTCAAGATCGACATCGAGTCTCCTTAGTAAAGGCTCCAGTGCAACAACATACAGGAGCATTGACAAAGGACTTCCCTGCGGGACGCCGTTGCGAATTTCAATGGGTGGAGTGAAATGCCCATTTACAGACACTTGTGTTTGGATGCCTTCAACAATGTTAATTAAAACTTGCACAAAATGTTGACTAAAACCCACATAGGTCAACGTTCTGAACAAAAATAAGTGGTTGACCCTGTCAAAAGCCTTTGAGAAGTCGATAAAGGCAAGGCCTCCTGGTGAGGATGACGTTGCAAAAATTGCAGAGACATCCCTATATTCACAAACAGTTTTAAAAATATTCCGCCCCGAGAGACAGGTTTGGTGGTCACCTATGATCTTCTCCATTAGAGGTCTCAGTCTTTCCTTCAGTACACGTGCAATTATTTTATAATCCGAGTTCATCAAACATATTGGTCTCAATTGATTGAGATCTTTAACTGTCGCGTTCCTTCCCTTTGATATTAGCACAGTTACGCTTGCTTTGAACTTGCGTGGAACAGTAACACCTTGCAACACTTCATTTATCACTTCTGTGAATTGATTACCGATGAGAGGCCAAAATTTACAATAAAACTCTACAGGCAAGCCATCAGGCCCTGGGGACTTACGGGTAGGCGAATATTTAAGTATATCAAACACCTCCTCACATGTGATCGCAGTGGTAAGGGACACATTGTCCTCGTCATTGATAACGTTGTCGATACCTGTAGTTCGTAGCAAATCGTTAGCACAGTCTAGATTATACCGGGTATCAGTATATAACGTACGATAAAATCCATAAACTGCATTTAAAATGTCAGAGTGTTCCGTCAGCACCCGGTTATCGCCCACTCTAAGACAAGCAATAAACGCTCGTCTTCTATTTCTTTCATGTTCGAGTAAGTGGTACAGCGATGCGTTTTCGTCCTCCACCGTTGTCGGGACACGAGATTTAATTTTTAAACCCTCCAGCTGTTGTCGCTTGAGACTTATGAGGTGAGCCTTGATCTTCTTTATTTCAATGAAAACCTCATCAGTCATCTGCTGAGCTGATAGTTCCCTTAAGCATGTATAGTAAAATTCAACGGTATTGCGAGACCACATCGCTCGCTCCCTCCCGTAAGCTATTAGGGATGATCTCAATTTCTTTTTAGCACATGAGGTCCACCACGCAAGGCGAGAGCTGTATTTATGGCGCATACGTAGAGCAGCCTGCCATACCTCCGCTACTGTTCTTGATAGGGCACCCTCGAACAACATATGGGTATTCAGCTTCCATAAGGGGCGACCCCAATACGTTCCTTGCTTCTGAAACCGAATGCTGCATTTCACTGCGAGATGGTCCGAAAAGGTAGTGGGAATTACTTCGATACTACTGATTTTATTTTCCAGGTTTGCTGTGACGTATATTGTGTCTATTCTGCTTTGCGAGCGACTACTGATGTACGTAAATTTGACTAACGTGGGGTATTTGCTTTCCCACACGTCTGTCCACTTCATGTTTGTCACCAAAGCCGCCAGTTCCCTGGAGAAGTTAAAATTTGGTCGCTGATCCTTTTTGTGAAGTACACAATTAAAGTCACCACCGATTAAAGCTTCCGCCGGATTCCCCTTAAGTAAATAGACCATATCGTTCTTAAAAAAATTAGCCCTATCATCTCTAGCGTTTGTACCAGAGGGGACATATACATTTAAAACAGTAGTAGTAAAAATTTTACAACTGATGCCCCTCCCATTTTCTAACAGACAGATATCCTTCACATCAATACCATCTTTGACAAGGATCGCAGTCCCACATGTGGCTTCCGGTGCAATATTTAAAATCTCTTGAAAACCTGGGACATAAAAGTTGTGGACATTAAATTCCTGTAGGAGGGCTATATCAGTATCCGACTGGTAAAGGAAATCTTTTAAAGAAGCGACTTTCGTTTCACTGCGAATCCGATTTATATTGATCGTGGTCACATTATATGTCAGTTCCGTTGGCATAGGTGCAGGTAAAAGAAATTGGCTAATGAAGTATACCCCATGCAGAGTCACGTCTGTACCATTCCATTCTGTCTGTCAGAAAGAAAAATAGACATTAAAAAAAAAATTAAATGCCACTAGCATGTGTCAGGTCCATCTCCATTCCGTGGTCGGTGCGATCTTCTTGGGCATCGGCCCAATCAAGTCCTTTTCCTGAGACAGTTCGGTCTAAATCCATAGTAGTGCCGGTCTGCAAACCTGCGACGCCAAGCGGTGCGCGAGGTTGTTGTTGAAGATCATCTGCATCGGCACGACTCATCTCCGCTTCAGTACACTCGTTAACTCGTGCTACTGGGCATTGTTCTCGTAGTCGTTCATTATCCCTTAAATGTTTTAACTTTTCCCGCAATGCAGGAGCTAAACTCTCTGCTGCTTTGTGTGCCAATCTCCTCTTCTTGCCTTTCTTCGAAGATCTCTTCGGCGATCTAGCAGGAGATGAAGTTTGCGACCTGTCAGGAGAAGTACCGGATTATACGTCTGACGTCGCCTGTTCCTTTTTTCGGACAAAAACCCGCGTATCGCATTCCACAACGGCAGAAGGAGGCGCATCTTTTTCCATGGCTCCCACTGGTAGCAACCCAGTCTCCAATTCTACACTATCGCTCGTTGTGGTTTCCTTGACGCAAGTGTCTTCTGTGGGCGCCAACGTGAAACCAATGTCCAGAGTGCTATCTTCGTTCATAGTTCCCGCAGAGTGGATGCCTGGAGCGTCCACTCCTCGGAAGCTAGTGGCAATATCCTCACGTTGGTGGGAATCCTGACGACGCAAGGAAACCTCCGTTGCGGGTATTTGGGGATCTTCGGCCGAGTCCGCGGAAGAACGAGCAACCACAGTGGGAGAGTTGGAAAAAGTTGGCGTCGGCATAGATTCGAGGGGCGCGGAGCTGATCGGCAGACCATCCGCAAATCTAGAGCTTGAAGCCGGAGTATCATCGACAACCGCCCGCGAGGCAGCAGGCTCCCCGCGCACAGGCGGCACCGACTCGCCTCGGCTGCGGAAGTCAGCAGCGGCAGCGTATGACAACTTCATACCAACAACAGGGCCGGAACTCGGCATCTCGTCACGCAGTAACTGCGGGACACGCCTCCGTGAACATTCTGCACGAATGTGTTCTGTGGAATTGCATAAAGCGCAAGTCCGCGGTTGCCCATCATAGATAATCAAAGCACGATACCCACAAATATTAAGATAAGAGGGGACATGCTTCTGTAATTCAATCTTAATTTGCCTTACGCCGTTCAAGACAGGAAACATATGAGCTTCAGACCACCTTTCTGCCACATTGGAAATAATTCTGCCATAAGGCCGAAGGGCAACATTAAGTTCTTCGGGCGAAATTTCAAAAGGGAGCTCAAACACTCTGATCGTACGAATCCCGTACCCAGCATGACTAACAGCAACGTCACTCACATTCCCATCAGAATGATTAAACTTCACGCTACCTCCGCAACGATCCACAATGGAACTACATAATTCTGGACTTTTCATCTTCAGATACACAGCATTTGTCACAAACGAGAGATAAACTCCGACAACATCATCACCGTTAATCAATACTTTTTCGATAAACCATGCTTTAATTTCAAATGCTTTAGGTCGAACGAAATTTCGATCGAAAGTAAACTTGATTGTGTCTTTCCTCAAATAATTCGACCTATTCATTCTAGAACTTCATGAATACAAGTGCAACACGAATAGCGGCTTAGCAGCACCACTAACCTCAAACGCAGCGACTCAGCCTGTGTTTACTACAGCCAGACGTCCAGCTCCGCCACACGTCCGTCCCGCTCGGCGGCTGACTCGCAACTGTGAAAATGGAGGCGCCGCGGCTTGAACCCTGGACCTTTCACATGCCAAGCGAACGCTCTACCAACTGAGCTACGCCCCATGCACCAACTGAGCTACGCCCCATGCACGGAAAAACTGCGGTATTCCCCATTCTTTGCGACTCTGATGCGCACGGACACGATGGTTGGTTGGTTTGTAGCGGTGACGGGAGCAGAGTACAAAGGCGCGGACCCGTTCATATACACAAAAGTTCCAAGTAGTTTCGATGCTCTGGTATTACAAACGCAATTCCCGTCTGTTTCTAAGGTCTTAAATTGAAAGAGCCGTCACAAATTGCTCCGTTTTCACTCCTTGTCGACAATCATACATCACCTGAGGTAACAAACACATCTCGAGCCCCAATGTGCACTCCATTATTCATGCCAACTCAGTGCCTCGTTCTTTACTACTGTGTACCAATCTTGTTCAAATGGTTCAACTGGCTCTGAACACTATGGGACTCAACTGCTGCGGTCATCAGTCCCCTAGGACTTAGAACTACTTAAACCTAACTAACCTAAAGACATCACACACATCCATGCCCGAGGCAGGATTCGAACCTGCGACCGTAGCAGTCGCACGGTTCCGGACTGCGCGCCTAGAACCGCGAGACCACCGCGGCCGGCACCAATCTTGTCGTCCAACTGCAAAACACTGGGCCACAACAAGTTTCCGCGTCTCCATTGCACTGCGCATACTACGAAACGCTCCCCAAACTTTGCACTCACCCACGCAGCCGACTTTTCCGACTTTCCACGACGCTCACGCAACGCTCACGTTAGTGACAGCATTATTTATAGTTCGACGTCGCGCCAAAGCGAATGAGCACATTTCGCCTACGGCTTAGGCCGCCCTCCTAGTGTGGCTGCTCGGTGTCTGCAGGCAGCGAGGGTCTGCAAGCTTCCTGTGTTCGCACCTATGTCACCTGTGCTTGCTTGTCAGAGACAGACTATCGCAAAACATACAACTCACTCCATGAATTGATTGCTACGGCATCTGTTATCAGCAGTCACAACTAGCAACACCAGTAGCAGCCGACTGCACGCAAAGAATAGGAATGTGCAGTGGGATTTACGTGAACTCGGCGCAAGGCAGATCTTTCCGACATAGGCTTGAGAATCTTACGGGAACACTTGTACTGTTTCTAAATTAAGTGTAGGCGTGGGAGGAGGGTGCTTCCCGCGCACTAATAACAGCACGCTTGTCAATTGTGGATGGCAATCATTCGCTTGTATCTTCCTAGACACATCTGCTGGCTGTGAATTATTCCACTTGCATGGCAAGGTGCGCATGTAGGTGTGTTAAAAATTCTGGAGGCGCTGGGTATTGACCCCAGTACCTCTCGCATACTAAGCGAGCGCTCTACCATCTGAGCTACGCCCATGCACGACCAAACTGCGCTATTCCCCATTCTTTGCGACTCAGATGCGCACGGACACGATGGTTGGTTGGTTTGTAGCGGTGAAGGGAGCACAGTACAAAGGCGCGGACACGTTCATATACACAAAAGTTCCAAGTAGTTTCGATGCTCTGGTATTACAAATGCAAATTCCGTCTGTTTTTAACGTCTTAAATTGAAAGAGCCGTCACATATTGCTCCGTTTTCACTCCTTGTCGACAATCATACAGCACCTTAGTTAACAAACACATCTCGAGCCCCATTGTGCACTCCATTATTCATGCCAACTCAGTGGCTCGCTCTTTACTACTGTGTACCAATCTTGTCGTCCAACTGCAAAACACTGGGCCACAACAAGTTTCCGCGTCTCCATTGCACTGCTCATACTACGAAACGCCCCCCAAACTTGGCACTCACCCTCGCAGCCGACTTTTCCGACTTTCCACGACGCTCACGCTAGTGACAGCATTATTTATAGTTCGACGTCGCGCCAAAGCGAATGAGCACATTTCGCCAACGGCTTAGGCCGCCCTCCTAGTGTGGCTGCTCGGTGTCTGCAGGCAGCGAGGGTCTGCAAGCTTCCTGTGTTCGCACCTATGTCACCTGTGCTTGCTTGTCAGAGACAGACCATCGCAAAACATACAACTCACTCCATGAATTGATTGCTACGGCATCTGTTATCAGCAGTCACAACTAGCAACACCAGTAGCAGCTGACTGCACGCAAAGAATAGGAATGTGCAGTGGGATTTACGTGAACTCGGCGCAAGCTTGTATCTTCCTAGACACATCTGCTGGCTGTGAATTATTCCACTTGCATATCAAGGTGCGCATGTAGGTGTGTTAAAAATCATGGAGGCACTGGGTATTATTCCCAGTACCTCTCGCATACTAAGCGAGCGCTCTACCATCAGAGCTACGCCCCCCCCCCCCCCCCACCCGAAGACAAATGGTGCTACATACAGCCATATAGACAACACAGACCCTTGCACTCCCATTATTCAGCAGACAAACACTACTCTCTATGTATCCGTTACGGTGTCTTTCAGGTTTCGTGCACTCTGTATCGAATCGTAGTTGGCCACAATGAAAGTGGCACGTATAACGTCGAAAATAGAATTCGGACACCGCTCTGAGTAAGACCAACGTGATGTCCACCCTCTAGACTTCAGTGAGGTTAAGCCGCGATACCTAAGACAGATCTGCACTCGATGACACCTCGATAACAACCGGTCCCCACACTTACATCTTGCTCTCCTTACGTCAGTATACATCATATCAGTCTGTGACGCTGGCTTTGCAACATGTTGCGTGCCTTTAGGTTCGCCGCGACCAACACTTACCATGCACTGACCACAAAAAATGGAGGCGCCGCGGCTTGAACCCTGGACCTTTCACATGCCAAGCGAACGTTCTACCAACTGAGCTACGCCCCATGCACCAGCAAACTGCGCTATTCCCCATTCTTTGCGACTCAGATGCGCACGGACACGATGCTTGGTTGGTTTGTAGCGGTGAAGGGAGCAGAGTACAAAGGCGCGGACCCGTTCATATACACAAAAGTTGCAAGTAGTTTCGATGCTCTGGTATTACAAATGCAAATTCCGTCTGTTTTTAACGTCTTAAATTGAAAGAGCCGTCACAAATTGCTCCGTTTTCACTCCTTGTCGACAATCATACAGCACCTGAGGTAACAAACACATCTCGAGCCCCATTGTGCACTCCATTATTCATGCCAACTCAGTGCCTCGCTCTTTACTACTGTGTACCAATCTTGTCGTCCAACTGCAAAACACTGGGCCACTACAAGTATCCGCGTCTCCATTGCACTGCGCATACTACGAAACGCTCCCCAAACTTGGCACTCACCCTCGCAGCCGACTTATCCGACTTTCCACGACGCTCACGCTAGTGATAGCATTATTTATAGTTCTACGTCGCGCCAAAGCGAATGAGCACATTTCGCCTACGGCTTAGGCCGCCCTCCTAGTGTGGCTGCTCCGTGTCTGCAGGCAGCGAGAGTCTGCTAGCTTCCTGTGTTTGGACCTATGTCACCTGTGCTTGCTTGTCAGAGACAGACTATCGCAAAACATACAACTCACTCCATGAATTGATTGCTACGGCATCTGTTATCAGCAGTCACAACTAGCAACACCAGTAGCAGCTGACTGCACGCAAAGAATAGGAATGTGCAGTGGGATTTACGTGAACTCGGCGCAAGCTTGTATCTTCCTAGATACATCTGCTGGCTGTGAATTATTCCACTTGCATATCAAGGTGCGCATGTAGGTGTGTTAAAAATTCTGGAGGCAATGGGTATTGATCCCAGTACCTCTCGCATACTAATCGAGCGCCTCACCATCTGAGGTACGCCCGCCCCCCCGAAGACTGATGGTGCTACATACAGCCATATAGACGACACAGACCCTTGCACTCCCATTATTCAGCAGACAAACACTACTCTCTATGTATCCGTTAGGGTGTCTTTCAGGTTTCGTGCATTCTGTTTCGAATCGTAGTTGGCCACAATGAAAGTGGCACGTATAACGTCGAAAATAGAATTCGGACACCGCTCTGAGTAAGACCAACTTGTTGTCCACCCTCTAGACTTCAATGAGGTTAAGCCGCGATACCTAAGACAGATCTGCACTCGATGACACCTCGATAACAGCCGGTCCACACACTTACATCTTGCTCTCCTTACGTCAGTATACATCATATCAGTCTGTGACGCTGGCTTTGCAACATCTTGCGTGCCTTTAGGTTCGCCGCGACCAACACTTACCATGCACTGACAACAAAAAATGTAGGCGCCGCGGCTTGAACCATGGACCTTTCACATGTCAAGCGAACGCTCTACCAACTGAGAAACGCCCCATGCACGAGCAAACTGCGTTATTCCCCATTCTTTGCGACTCAGATGCGCACGGACACGATGCTTGGTTGGTTTGTAGCGGTGAAGGGAGCAGAGTACAAAGGCGTGGACCCGCTCATATACACAGAAGTTCCAAGTAGTTTCGATGCTCTGGTATTACAAATGCAAATTCCGTCTGTTTTTAACGTCTTAAATTCAAAGAGCCGGCGCAAATTGCTCCGTTTTCACTCCTTGTCGACAATCATACAGCACCTGAGGTAACAAACACATCTCGAGCCCCATTGTGCACTCCATTATTCATGCCAACTCAGTGCCTCGCTCTTTACTACTGTGTACCAATCTTGTCGTCCAACTGCAAAACACTGGCCCACAACAAGTTTCCGCATCTCCATTGCACTGCGCATACTACGAAACGCTCCCCAAACTTGGCACTCACCCTCGCAGCCGACTTTTCCGACTTTCCACGACGCTCACGCTAGTGACAGCATTATTTATTGTTCGACGTCGCGCCAAAGCGAATGAGCACATTTCGCCAACGGCTTAGGCCGCCCTCCTAGTGTGGCTGCTCCGTGTCTGCAGGCAGCGAGGGTCTGCAAGCTTCCTGTGTTCACACCTATGTCACCTGTGCTTGCTTGTCAGAGACAGACTATCGCAAAACATACAACTCACTCCATGAATTGATTGCTACGGCATCTGTTATCAGCAGTCACAACTAGCAACACCAGTAGCAGCTGACTGCACGCAAAGAATAGGAATGTGCAGTGGGATTTACGTGAACTCGGCGCAAGCTTGTATCTTCCTAGACACATCTGCTGGCTGTGAATTATTCCACTTGCATATCAAGGTGCGCATGTAGGTGTGTTAAAAATTCTGGAAGCAATGGGTATTGATCCCAGTACCTCTCGCATACTAATCGAGCGCTCTACCATCTGAGCTACGCCCGCCCCCCCGAAGACTGATGATGCTACATACAGGCATATAGACGACACAGACCCTTGCACTCATTATTCAGCAGACAAACACTACTCTCTATGTATCCGTTAGGGTGTCTTTCAGGTTTCGTGCATTCTGTTTCGAATCGTAGTTGGCCACAATGAAAGTGGCACGTATAACGTCGAAAATAGAATTTGGACACCGCTCTGAGTAAGACCAACGTGTTGTCCACCCTCTAGACTTCAATGAGGTTAAGCCGCGATACCTAAGACAGATCTGCACTCGATGACACCACGATAACAGCCGGTCCCCACACTTACATCTTGCTCTCCTTACGTCAGTATACATCATATCAGTCTGTGACGCTGGCTTTGCAACATCTTGCGTGCCTTTAGGTTCGCCGCGACCAACACTTACCATGCACTGACAACAAAAAATGTAGGCGCCGCGGCTTGAACCATGGACCTTTCACATGCCAAGCGAACGCTCTACCAACTGAGCTACGCCCCATGCACGAGCAAACTGCGTTATTCCCCATTCTTTGCGACTCAGATGCGCACGGACACGATGGTTGGTTGGTTTGTAGCGGTGAAGGGAGCAGAGTACAAAGGCGTGGACCCGCTCATATACACAGAAGTTCCAAGTAGTTTCGATGCTCTGATATTACAAATGCAAATTCCGTCTGTTTTTAACGTCTTAAATTGAAAGAGCCGGCGCAAATTGCTCCGTTTTCACTCCTTGTCGACAATCATACAGCACCTGAGGTAACAAACACATCTCGAGCCCCATTGTGCACTCCATTACTCATGCCAACTCAGTGCCTCGCTCTTTACTACTGTGTACCAATCTTGTCGTCCAACTGCAAAACACTGTGCCACAACAAGTTTCCGCGTCTCCATTGCACTGCACATACTACGAAACGCTCCCCAAACTTGGCACTCACCCTCGCAGCCGACTTTTCCGACTTTCCACGACGCTCACGCTAGTGAAAGCATTATTTATAGTTCGACGTCGCGCCAAAGCGAATGAGCACATTTCGCCAACGGCTTAGGCCGCCCTCCTAGTGTGGCTGCTCCGTGTCTGCAGGCAGCGAGGGTCTGCAAGCTTCCTGTGTTCGCACCTATGTCACCTGTGCTTGCTTGTCAGAGACAGACTATCGCAAAACATACAACTCACTCCATGAATTGATTGCTACGGCATCTGTTATCAGCAGTCACAACTAGCAACACCAGTAGCAGCTGACTGCACGCAAAGAATAGGAATGTGCAGTGGGATTTACGTGAACTCGGCGCAAGCTTGTATCTTCCTAGACACATCTGCTGCCTGTGAATTATTCCACTTGCATATCAAGGTGCGCATGTAGGTGTGTTAAAAATTCTGGAGGCACTGGGTATTGCTCCCAGTACCTCTCGCATACTAAGCGAGCGCTCTACCATCTGAGCTACGCCCGCCCACCCGAAGACCAATGCTGCTACATACAGCCATAAAGACGACACAGACCCTTGCACTCACATTATTCAGCAGACAAACACTACTCTCTACGTATCCGTTAGGGTGTCATTCAGGTTTCGTGCATTCTCTATCGAATCGTAGTTGGCCACAATGAAAGTGGCACGTATAACGTCGAAAATAGAATTCGGACACCGCTCTGAGTAAGACCAACGTGTTGTCCACCCTCTAGACTTCAATGAGGTTAAGCCGCGATACCTAAGACAGATCTGCACTCGATGACACCTCGATAACAGCCGGTCCCCACACTTACATCTTGCTCTCCTTACGTCAGTATACACCCTATCAGTCTTTGATGCTGGCTTTGCAACATCTTGCGTGCCTTTAGGTTCGCCGCGACCAACACTTACCATGCACTGACCACAAAAAATTGAGGCGCCGCGGCTTGAACCATGGACCTTTCACATGCTAAGCGAACGCTCTACCAACTGAGCTACGCCCCATGCACGAGCAAACTGCGCTATTCCCCATTCTTTGCGACTCAGATGCGCACGGACACGATGCTTGGTTGGTTTGTAGCGGTGAAGGGAGCAGAGTACAAAGGCGCGGACCCGTTCATATACACAAAAGTTGCAAGTAGTTTCGATGCTCTGGTATTACAAATGCAAATTCCGTCTGTTTTTAACGTCTTAAATTGAAAGAGCCGTCACAAATTGCTCCGTTTTCACTCCTTGTCGACAATCATACAGCACCTGAGGTAACAAACACATCTCGAGCCCCATTGTGCACTCCATTACTCATGCCAACTCAGTGCCTCGCTCTTTACTACTGTGTACAAATCTTGTCGTCCAACTGCAAAACACTGGCCCACAACAAGTTTCCGCATCTCCATTGCACTGCGCATACTACGAAACGCTCCCCAAACTTGGCACTCACCCTCGCAGCCGACTTTTCCGAATTTCCACGACGCTCTCGCAACGCTCACGCTAGTGACAGCATTATTTGTATTTCGACGTCGCGCCAAAGCGAATGAGCACATTTCGCCAACGGCTTAGGCCGCCCTCCTAGTGTGGCTGCTCCGTGTCTGCAGGCAGCGAGGGTCTGCAAGCTTCCTGTGTTCGCACCTATGTCACCTGTGCTTGCTTGTCAGAGAGAGACTATCGCAAAACATACAACTCACTCCATGAATTGATTGCTACGGCATCTGTTATCAGCAGTCACAACTAGCAACACCAGTAGCAGCTGACTGCACGCAAAGAATAGGAATGTGCAGTGGGATTTACGTGAACTCGGCGCAAGGCAGATCTTTCAGACATAGGCTTGAGAATCTTACGGGAACACTTGTACTGTTTCTAAATTAAGTGTAGGCGTGGGAGGAGGGTGCTTCCTGCGCACTAATAACAGCACGCTTGTCAATTGTGGATGCTAATCATTCGCTTGTATCTTCCTAGACACATCTGCTGGCTGTGAATTATTCCACTTGCATGGCAAGGTGCGCATGTAGGTGTGTTAAAAATTCTGGAGGCTCTGGGTATTGATCCCAGTACCTCTCGCATACTAAGCGAGCGCTCTACTATCTGAGCTACGCCCGACCCCCCGAAGACTAATCGTGCTACATACAGCCATATAGACGACACAGACCCTTGCACTCCCATTATTCAGCAGACAAACACTACTCTCTATGTATCCGTTACGGTGTCTTTCAGGTTTCGTGCATTCTGTATCGAATCGTAGTTGGCCACAATGAAAGTGGCACGTATAACGTCGAAAATAGAATTCGGACACCGCTCTGAGTAAGACCAACGTGATGTCCACCCTCTAGACTTCAGTGAGGTTAAGCCGCGATACCTAAGACAGATCTGCACTCGATGACACCTCGATAACAACCGGTCCCCACACTTACATCTTGCTCTCCTTACGTCAGTATACATCATATCAGTCTGTGACGCTGGCTTTGCAACATGTTGCGTGCCTTTAGGTTCGCCGCGACCAACACTTACCATGCACTGACCACAAGAAATGGAGGCGCCGCGGCTTGAACCCTGGACCTTTCACATGCCAAGCGAACGTTCTACCAACTGAGCTACGCCCCATGCACCAGCAAACTGCGCTATTCCCCATTCTTTGCGACTCAGATGCGCACGGACACGATGCTTGGTTGGTTTGTAGCGGTGAAGGGAGCAGAGTACAAAGGCGCGGACCCGTTCATATACACAAAAGTTGCAAGTAGTTTCGATGCTCTGGTATTACAAATGCAAATTCCGTCTGTTTTTAACGTCTTAAATTGAAAGAGCCGTCACAAATTGCTCCGTTTTCACTCCTTGTCGACAATCATACAGCACCTGAGGTAACAAACACATCTCGAGCCCCATTGTGCACTCCATTATTCATGCCAACTCAGTGCCTCGCTCTTTACTACTGTGTACCAATCTTGTCGTCCAACTGCAAAACACTGGGCCACAACAAGTATCCGCGTCTCCATTGCACTGCGCATACTACGAAACGCTCCCCAAACTTGGCACTCACCCTCGCAGCCGACTTATCCGACTTTCCACGACGCTCACGCTAGTGATAGCATTATTTATAGTTCTACGTCGCGCCAAAGCGAATGAGCACATTTCGCCTACGGCTTAGGCCGCCCTCCTAGTGTGGCTGCTCCGTGTCTGCAGGCAGCGAGAGTCTGCTAGCTTCCTGTGTTCGGACCTATGTCACCTGTGCTTGCTTGTCAGAGACAGACTATCGCAAAACATACAACTCACTCCATGAATTGATTGCTACGGCATCTGTTATCAGCAGTCACAACTAGCAACACCAGTAGCAGCTGACTGCACGCAAAGAATAGGAATGTGCAGTGGGATTTACGTGAACTCGGCGCAAGCTTGTATCTTCCTAGACACATCTGCTGGCTGTGAATTATTCCACTTGCATATCAAGGTGCGCATGTAGGTGTGTTAAAAATTCTGGAGGCAATGGGTATTGATCCCAGTACCTCTCGCATACTAATCGAGCGCCTCACCATCTGAGGTACGCCCGCCCCCCCGAAGACTGATGGTGCTACATACAGCCATATAGACGACACAGACCCTTGCACTCCCATTATTCAGCAGACAAACACTACTCTCTATGTATCCGTTAGGGTGTCTTTCAGGTTTCGTGCATTCTGTTTCGAATCGTAGTTGGCCACAATGAAAGTGGCACGTATAACGTCGAAAATAGAATTCGGACACCGCTCTGAGTAAGACCAACTTGTTGTCCACCCTCTAGACTTCAATGAGGTTAAGCCGCGATACCTAAGACAGATCTGCACTCGATGACACCTCGATAACAGCCGGTCCCCACACTTACATCTTGCTCTCCTTACGTCAGTATACATCATATCAGTCTGTGACGCTGGCTTTGCAACATCTTGCGTGCCTTTAGGTTCGCCGCGACCAACACTTACCATGCACTGACCACAAAAAATGGAGGCGCCGCGGCTTGAACCATGGACCTTTCACATGTCAAGCGAACGCTCTACCAACTGAGCTACGCCCCATGCACGAGCAAACTGCGTTATTCCCCATTCTTTGCGACTCAGATGCGCACGGACACGATGCTTGGTTGGTTTGTAGCGGTGAAGGGAGCAGAGTACAAAGGCGTGGACCCGCTCATATACACAGAAGTTCCAAGTAGTTTCGATGCTCTGGTATTACAAATGCAAATTCCGTCTGTTTTTAACGTCTTAAATTGAAAGAGCCGGCGCAAATTGCTCCGTTTTCACTCCTTGTCGACAATCATACAGCACCTGAGGTAACAAACACATCTCGAGCCCCATTGTGCACTCCATTATTCATGCCAACTCAGTGCCTCGCTCTTTACTACTGTGTACCAATCTTGTCGTCCAACTGCAAAACACTGGCCCACAACAAGTTTCCGCATCTCCATTGCACTGCGCATACTACGAAACGCTCCCCAAACTTGGCACTCACCCTCGCAGCCGACTTTTCCGACTTTCCACGACGCTCACGCTAGTGACAGCATTATTTATTGTTCGACGTCGCGCCAAAGCGAATGAGCACATTTCGCCAACGGCTTAGGCCGCCCTCCTAGTGTGGCTGCTCCGTGTCTGCAGGCAGCGAGGGTCTGCAAGCTTCCTGTGTTCGCACCTATGTCACCTGTGCTTGCTTGTCAGAGACAGACTATCGCAAAACATACAACTCACTCCATGAATTGATTGCTACGGCATCTGTTATCAGCAGTCACAACTAGCAACACCAGTAGCAGCTGACTGCACGCAAAGAATAGGAATGTGCAGTGGGATTTACGTGAACTCGGCGCAAGCTTGTATCTTCCTAGACACATCTGCTGGCTGTGAATTATTCCACTTGCATATCAAGGTGCGCATGTAGGTGTGTTAAAAATTCTGGAGGCACTGGGTATTGCTCCCAGTACCTCTCGCATACTAAGCGAGCGCTCTACCATCTGAGCTACGCCCGCCCCCCCGAAGACTAATGGTGCTACATACAGCCATAAAGACGACACAGACCCTTGCACTCACATTATTCAGCAGACAAACACTACTCTCTATGTATCCGTTAGGGTGTCTTTCAGGTTTCGTGCATTCTGTTTCGAATCGTAGTTGGCCACAATGAAAGTGGCACGTATAACGTCGAAAATAGAATTTGGACACCGCTCTGAGTAAGACCAACGTGTTGTCCACCCTCTAGACTTCAATGAGGTTAAGCCGCGATACCTAAGACAGATCTGCACTCGATGACACCACGATAACAGCCGGTCCCCACACTTACATCTTGCTCTCCTTACGTCAGTATACATCATATCAGTCTGTGACGCTGGCTTTGCAACATCTTGCGTGCCTTTAGGTTCGCCGCGACCAACACTTACCATGCACTGACCACAAAAAATTGAGGCGCCGCGGCTTGAACCATGGACCTTTCACATGCCAAGCGAACGCTCTACCAACTGAGCTACGCCCCATGCACGAGCAAACTGCGCTATTCCCCATTCTTTGCGACTCAGATGCGCACGGACACGATGCTTGGTTGGTTTGTAGCGGTGAAGGGAGCAGAGTACAAAGGCGCGGACCCGTTCATATACACAAAAGTTGCAAGTAGTTTCGATGCTCTGGTATTACAAATGCAAATTCTGTCTGTTTTTAACGTCTTAAATTGAAAGAGCCGTCACAAATTGCTCCGTTTTCACTCCTTGTCGACAATCATACAGCACCTGAGGTAACAAACACATCTCGAGCCCCATTGTGCACTCCATTACTCATGCCAACTCAGTGCCTCGCTCTTTACTACTGTGTACCAATCTTGTCGTCCAACTGCAAAACACTGGCCCACAACAAGTTTCCGCATCTCCATTGCACTGCGCATACTACGAAACGCTCCCCAAACTTGGCACTCACCCTCGCAGCCGACTTTTCCGACTTTCCACGACGCTCTCGCAACGCTCACGCTAGTGACAGCATTATTTGTAATTCGACGTCGCGCCAAAGCGAATGAGCACATTTCGCCAACGGCTTAGGCCGCCCTCCTAGTGTGGCTGCTCCGTGTCTGCAGGCAGCGAGGGTCTGCAAGCTTCCTGTGTTCGCACCTATGTCACCTGTGCTTGCTTGTCAGAGAGAGACTATCGCAAAACATACAACTCACTCCATGAATTGATTGCTACGGCATCTGTTATCAGCAGTCACAACTAGCAACACCAGTAGCAGCTGACTGCACGCAAAGAATAGGAATGTGCAGTGGGATTTACGTGAACTCGGCGCAAGGCAGATCTTTCAGACATAGGCTTGAGAATCTTACGGGAACACTTGTACTGTTTCTAAATTAAGTGTAGGCGTTCGAGGAGGGTGCTTCCTGCGCACTAATAACAGCACGCTTGTCAATTGTGGATGCTAATCATTCGCTTGTATCTTCCTAGACACATCTGCTGGCTGTGAATTATTCCACTTGCATGGCAAGGTGCGCATGTAGGTGTGTTAAAAATTCTGGAGGCTCTGGGTATTGATCCCAGTACCTCTCGCATACTAAGCGAGCGCTCTACTATCTGAGCTACGCCCGACCCCCCGAAGACTAATCGTGCTACATACAGCCATATAGACGACACAGACCCTTGCACTCCCATTATTCAGCAGACAAACACTACTCTCTATGTATCCGTTAGGGTGTCTTTCAGGTTTCGTGCATTCTGTATCGAATCGTAGTTGGCCACAATGAAAGTGGCACGTATAACGTCGAAAATAGAAATCGGACACCGCTCTGAGTAAGACCAACGTGTTGTCCACCCTCTAGACTTTAATGAGGTTAAGCCGCGATACCTAAGACAGATCTGCACTCGATGACACCTCGATAACAGCCGGTCCCCACACTTACATCTTGCTCTCCTTACGTCAGTATACATCATATCAGTCTGTGACGCTGGCTTTGCAACATCTTGCGTGCCTTTAGGTTCGCCGCGACCAACACTTACCATGCACTGACCACAAAAAATGGAGGCGCCGCTGCTTGAACCTTGGACCTTTCACATGCCAAGCGAACGCTCTACCAACTGAGCTACGCCCCATGCACGAGCAAACTGCGCTATTCCCCATTCTTTGCTACTCAGATGCGCACGGACACGATGCTTGGTTGGTTTGTAGCGGTGAAGGGAGCAGAGTACAAAGGCGCGGATCCGTTCATATACACAAAAGTTCCAAGTAGTTTCGATGCTCTTGTATTACTAATGCAAATTCCGTCTGTTTTTAACGTCTTAAATTGAAAGAGCCGTCACAAATTGCTCCGTTTTCACTCCTTGTCGACAATCATACAGCACCTGAGGTAACAAACACATCTCGAGCCCCATTGTGCACTCCATTATTCATGCCAACTCAGTGCCTCGCTCTTTACTACTGTGTACCAATCTTGTCGTCCAACTGCAAAACACTGGCCCACAACAAGTTTCCGCATCTCCATTGCACTGCGCATACTACGAAACGCTCCCCAAACTTGGCACTCACCCTCGCAGCCGACTTTTCCGACTTTCCACGACGCTCACGCTAGTGACAGCATTATTTATTGTTCGACGTCGCGCCAAAGCGAATGAGCACATTTCGCCTACGGCTTAGGCCGCCCTCCTAGTGTGGCTGCTCCGTGTCTGCAGGCAGCGAGGGTCTGCAAGCTTCCTGTGTTCGCACCTATGTCACCTGTGCTTGCTTGTCAGAGACAGACTATCGCAAAACATACAACTCACTCCATGAATTGATTGCTACGGCATCTGTTATCAGCAGTCACAACTAGCAACACCAGTAGCAGCTGACTGCACGCAAAGAATAGGAATGTGCAGTGGGATTTACGTGAACTCGGCGCAAGCTTGTATCTTCCTAGACACATCTGCTGGCTGTGAATTATTCCACTTGCATATCAAGGTGCGCATGTAGGTGTGTTAAAAATTCTGGAAGCAATGGGTATTGCTCCCAGTACCTCTCGCATACTAATCGAGCGCTCTACCATCTGAGTTACGCCCGCCCCCCCGAAGACTGATGGTGCTACATACAGCCATATAGACGACACAGACCCTTGCACTCCCATTATTCAGCAGACAAACACTACTCTCTATGTATCCGTTAGGGTGTCTTTCAGGTTTCGTGCACTCTGTTTCGAATCGTAGTTGGCCACAATGAAAGTGGCACGTATAACGTCGAAAATAGAATTCGGACACCGCTCTGAGTAAGACCAACGTGTTGTCCACCCTCTAGACTTCAATGAGGTTAAGCCGCGATACCTAAGACAGATCTGCACTCGATGACACCTCGATAACAGCCGGTCCCCACACTTACATCTTGCTCTCCTTACGTCAGTATACATCATATCAGTCTGTGACGCTGGCTTTGCAACATCTTGCGTGCCTTTAGGTTCGCCGCGACCAACACTTACCATGCAATGACAACAAAAAATTGAGGCGCCGCGGCTTGAACCATGGACCTTTCACATGCCAAGCGAACGCTCTACCAACTGAGCTACGCCCCATGCACGAGCAAACTACGTTATTCCCCATTCTTTGCGACTCAGATGCGCACGGACACGATGGTTGGTTGGTTTGTAGCGGTGAAGGGAGCAGAGTACAAAGGCGTGGACCCGCTCATATACACAGAAGTTCCAAGTAGTTTCGATGCTCTGGTATTACAAATGCAAATTCCGTCTGTTTTTAACGTCTTAAATTGAAAGAGCCGGCGCAAATTGCTCCGTTTTCACTCCTTGTCGACAATCATACAGCACCTGAGGTAACAAACACATCTCGAGCCCCATTGTGCACTCCATTACTCATGCCAACTTAGTGCCTCGCTCTTTACTACTGTGTACCAATCTTGTCGTCCAACTGCAAAACACTGGGCCACAACAAGTTTCCGCGTCTCCATTGCACTGCACATACTACGAAACGCTCCCCAAACTTGGCACTCACCCTCGCAGCCGAGTTTTCCGACTTTCCACGACGCTCACGCTAGTGACAGCATTATTTATAGTTCGACGTCGCGCCAAAGCGAATGAGCACATTTCGCCAACGGCTTAGGCCGCCCTCCTAGTGTGGCTGCTCCGTGTCTGCAGGCAGCGAGGGTCTGCAAGCTTCCTGTCTTCGCACCTATGTCACCTGTGCTTGCTTGTCAGAGACAGACTATCGCAAAACATACAACTCACTCCATGAATTGGTTGCTACGGCATCTGTTATCAGCAGTCACAACTAGCAACACCAGTAGCAGCTGACTGCACGCAAAGAATAGGAATGTGCAGTGGGATTTACGTGAACTCGGCGCAAGGCAGATCTTTCCGACATAGGCTTGAGAATCTTACGGGAACACTTGTACTGTTTCTAAATTAAGTGTAGGCGTGGGAGGAGGGTGCGTCCTGCGCACTAATAACAGCACGCTTGTCAATTGTGGAAGCTAATCATTCGCTTGTATCTTCCCAGACACATCTGCTGGTTGTGAATTATTCCTCTTGCATGGCAAGGTGCGCATGTAGGTGTGTTAAAAATTCTGGAGGCACTGGGTATTGATCCCAGTACCTCCTGCATACTAAGCGAGCGCTCAACCATCTGAGATACGCCCGCCCCCGAAGACTAATGGTGCTACATACAGCCATATAGACGACACAGACCCTTGCACTCCCATTATTCAGCAGACAAACACTACTCTCTATGTATGCGTGAGGGTGTCTTTCAGGTTTCGTGCATTCTGTATCGAATCGTAGTTGGCCACAATGAAAGTGGCACGTATAACGTCGAAAATAGAATTCGGACACCGCTCTGAGTAAGACCAACGTGTTGTCCAGCCTCTCGACATCAATGAGGTTAAGCCGCGATAATTAAGACAGATCTGCACTCGATGACACCTCTATAACAGCCGGTCCCCACACTTACATCTTGCTCTCCTTACGTTAGTATACATCATATCAGTCTGTGACGCTGGCTTTGCAACATCTTGCGTGCCTTTAGGTTCGCCGCGACCAACACTACCATGCACTGACCACAAAAAATGGAAGCGCCGCGGCTTCAACCCTAGACCTTTCACATGCCATGCGAACGCTCTACCAACTGAGCTACGCCCCATGCACGAGCAAACTGCGCTATTCCCCATTCTTTGCGACTCAGATGCGCACGGACACGATGGTTGGTTGGTTTGTAGCGGTGAAGGGAGCAGAGTTCAAAGGCGCGGACCCGTTCATATACACAAAAGTTCCAAGTAGTTTCGATGCTCTGGTATTACAAATGCAAATTCCGTCTGTTTTTAACGTCTTAAATTGAAAGAGCCATCACAAATTGCTCCGTTTTCACTCCTTGTCGACAATCATACAGCACCTGAGGTAACAAACACATCTCGAGCCCCATTGTGCACTCCATTATTCATGCCAACTCAGTGCCTCGCTCTTCACTACTGTGTACCAATCTTGTCGTCCAACTGCAAAACACTGGGCTACAACAAGTTTCCGCATCTCCATTGCACTGCGCATACTACGAAACGCTCCCCAAACTTGGCACTCACCCTCGCAGCCGACTTTTCCGACTTTCCACGACGCTCACGCTAGTGACAGCTTTATTTATAGTTCGACGTCGCGCGAAAGCGAATGAGCACATTTGGCCTACGGCTTAGGCCGCCCTCCTAGTGTGGCTGCTCCGTGTCTGCAGGCAGCGAGGGTCTGCAAGCTTCCTGTGTTCGCACCTATGTCACCTGTGCTTGCTTGTCAGGGACAGACTATCGCAAAACATACAACTCACTCGATGAATTGATTGCTACGGCATCTGTTATCAGCAGTCACAACTAGCAACACCAGTAGCAGCTGACTGCACGCAAAGAATAGGAATGTGCAGTGGGATTTACGTGAACTCGGCGCAAAGCAGATCTTTCCGACATAGGCTTGAGAATCTTACGGGAACACTTGTACTGTTTCTAAATTAAGTGTAGGCGTGGGAGGAGGGTGCTTCCTGCGCACTAATAACAGCACGCTTGTCAAATGTGGATGCTAATCATTCGCTTGTATCTTCCCAGACACATCTGCTGGCTGTGAATTATTCCACTTGCATGGCAAGGTGCGCATGTAGGTGTGTTAAAAATTCTGGAGGCACTGGGTATTGATCCCAGTACCTCTCATATACTAAGCGACAGCTCTACCATCTGAGCTACGCCCGCCCCCCTCCCCGAAGACTAATGGAGCTACATACAGCCATATAGACGACACAGACCCTTGCAATCCCATTATTCAGCAGACAAACACTACTCTCTATGTATCCGTTAGGGTGTCTTTCAGGTTTTGTGCATTCTGTATCGAATCGTAGTTGGCCACAATGAAAGTGGCACGTATAACGTCGAAAATAGAATTCGGACACCGCTCTGAGTAAGACCAACGTGTTGTCCACCCTCTAGACTTCAATGAGGTTAAGCCGCGATACCTAAGACAGATCTGCACTCGATGACACCTCGATAACAGCCGGTCCACACACTTACATCTTGCTCTCCTTACGTTAGTATACATCATATCAGTCTGTGACGCTGGCTTTGCTACGTCTTGCGTGCCTTTAGGTTCGCCGCGACCAACACTTACCATGCACTGACCACAAAAAATGGAGGCGCCGCGGCTTCAACCCTAGACCTTTCACATGCCAAGCGAACGCTCTACCAACTGAGCTACGCCCCATGCACGAGCAAACTGCGCTATTCCCCATTCTTTGCGACTCAGATGCGCACGGACACGATGGTTGGTTGGTTTGTAGCGGTGAAGGGAGCAGAGTACAAAGGCGCGGACCCGTTCATATACACAAAAGTTCCAAGTAGTTTCGATGCTCTGGTATTACAAATGCAAATTCCGTCTGTTTTTAACGTCTTAAATTGAAAGAGCCGTCACAAATTGCTCCGTTTTCACTCCTTGTCGACAATCATACAGCACCTGAGGTAACAAACACATCTCGAGCCCCATTGTGCACTCCATTATTCATGCCAACTCAGTGCCTCGCTCTTCACTACTGTGTACCAATCTTGTCGTCCAACTGCAAAACACTGGGCCACAACAAGTTTCCGCGTCTCCATTGCACTGCGCATACTACGAAACGCTCCCCAAACTTGGCACTCACCCACGCAGCCGACTTTTCCGACTTTCCACGACGCTCATTCAACGCTCACGCTAGTGACAGCTTTATTTATAGTTCGACGTCGCGCCAAAGCGAATGAGCACATTTCGCCTACGGCTTAGGCCGCCCTCCTAGTGTGGCTGCTCCGTGTCTGCAGGCAGCGAGGGTCTGCAAGCTTCCTGTGTTCGCACCTATGTCACCTGTGCTTGCTTGTCAGAGACAGACTATCGCAAAACATACAACTCACTCCATGAATTGATTGCTACGGCATCTGTTATCAGCAGTCACAACTAGCAACACCAGTAGCAGCTGACTGCACGCAAAGAATAGGAATGTGCAGTGGGATTTACGTGAACTCGGCGCAAGGCAGATCTTTCCGACATAGGCTTGAGAATCTTACGGGAACACTTGTACTGTTTCTAAATTAAGTGTAGGCGTGGGAGGAGGGTGCTTCCTGCGCACTAATAACAGCACGCTTGTCAAATGTGGATGCTAATCATTCGCTTGTATCTTCCTAGACACATCTGCTGGCTGTGAATTATTCCACTTGCATGGCAAGGTGCGCATGTAGGTGTGTTAAAAATTCTGGAGGCACTGGGTATTGATCCCAGTACCTCTCATATACTAAGCGACAGCTCTACCATCTGAGCTACGCCCGGCCCCCACCCCCCCCCCCCCCCGAAGACTAATGGAGCTACATACAGCCATATAGACGACACAGACCCTTGCACTCCCATTATTCAGCAGACAAACACTACTCTCTATGTATCCGTTAGGGTGTCTTTCAGGTTTCGTGCATTCTGTATCGAATCGTAGTTGGCCACAATGAAAGTGGCACGTATAACGTCGAAAATAGAATTCGGACACCGCTCTGAGTAAGACCAACGTGTTGTCCACCCTCTAGACTTCAATGAGGTTAAGCCGCGATACCTAAGACAGATCTGCACTCGATGACACCTCGATAACAGCCGGTCCACACACTTACATCTTGCTCTCCTTACGTCAGTATACATCATATCAGTCTGTGACGCTGGCTTTGCTACATCTTGCGTGCCTTTAGGTTCGCCGCGACCAACACTTACCATGCACTGACCACAAAAAATGGAGGCGCCGCGGCTTCAACCCTAGACCTTTCACATGCCAAGCGAACGCTCTACCAACTGAGCTACGCCCCATGCACGAGCAAACTGCGCTATTCCCCATTCTTTGCGACTCAGATGCGCACGGACACGATGGTTGGTTGGTTTGTAGCGGTGAAGGGAGCAGGGTACAAAGGCGCGGACCCGTTCATATACACAAAAGTTCCAAGTAGTTTCGATGCTCTGGTATTACAAATGCAAATTCCGTCTGTTTTTAACGTCTTAAATTGAAAGAGCCGTCACAAATTGCTCCGTTTTCACTCCTTGTCGACAATCATACAGCACCTGAGGTAACAAACACATCTCGAGCCCCATTGTGCACTCCATTATTCATGCCAACTCAGTGCCTCGCTCTTCACTACTGTGTACCAATCTTGTCGTCCAACTGCAAAACACTGGGCCACAACAAGTTTCCGCGTCTCCATTGCACTGCGCATACTACGAAACGCTCCCCAAACTTGGCACTCACCCTCGCAGCCGACTTTTCCGACTTTCCACGACGCTCACGCTAGTGACAGCTTTATTTATAGTTCGACGTCGCGCCAAAGCGAATGAGCACATTTGGCCTACGGCTTAGGCCGCCCTCCTAGTGTGGCTGCTCCGTGTCTGCAGGCAGCGAGGGTCTGCAAGCTTCCTGTGTTCGCACCTATGTCACCTGTGCTTGCTTGTCAGAGACAGACTATCGCAAAACATACAACTCACTCCATGAATTGATTGCTACGGCATCTGTTATCAGCAGTCACAACTAGCAACACCAGTAGCAGCTGACTGCACGCAAAGAATAGGAATGTGCAGTGGGATTTACGTGAACTCGGCGCAAGGCAGATCTTTCCGACATAGGCTTGAGAATCTTACGGGAACACTTGTACTGTTTCTAAATTAAGTGTAGGCGTGGGAGGAGGGTGCTTCCTGCGCACTAATAACAGCACGCTTGTCAAATGTGGATGCTAATCATTCGCTTGTATCTTCCTAGACACATCTGCTGGCTGTGAATTATTCCACTTGCATGGCAAGGTGCGCATGTAGGTGTGTTAAAAATTCTGGAGGCACTGGGTATTGATCCCAGTACCTCTCATATACTAAGCGACAGCTCTACCATCTGAGCTACGCCCGCCCCCCTCCCCGAAGACTAATGGAGCTACATACAGCCATATAGACGACACAGACCCTTGCACTCCCATTATTCAGCAGACAAACACTACTCTCTATGTATCCGTTAGGGTGTCTTTTTAGGTTTTGTGCATTCTGTATCGAATCGTAGTTGGCCACAATGAAAGTGGCACGTATAACGTCGAAAATAGAATTCGGACACCGCTCTGAGTAAGACCAACGTGTTGTCCACCCTCTAGACTTCAATGAGGTTAAGCCGCGATACCTAAGACAGATCTGCACTCGATGACACCTCGATAACAGCCGGTCCACACACTTACATCTTGCTCTCCTTACGTTAGTATACATCATATCAGTCTGTGACGCTGGCTTTGCTACGTCTTGCGTGCCTTTAGGTTCGCCGCGACCAACACTTACCATGCACTGACCACAAAAAATGGAGGCGCCGCGGCTTCAACCCTAGACCTTTCACATGCCAAGCGAACGCTCTACCAACTGAGCTACGCCCCATGCACGAGCAAACTGCGCTATTCCCCATTCTTTGCGACTCAGATGCGCACGGACACGATGGTTGGTTGGTTTGTAGCGGTGAAGGGAGCAGAGTACAAAGGCGCGGACCCGTTCATATACACAAAAGTTCCAAGTAGTTTCGATGCTCTGGTATTACAAATGCAAATTCCGTCTGTTTTTAACGTCTTAAATTGAAAGAGCCATCACAAATTGCTCCGTTTTCACTCCTTGTCGACAATCATACAGCACCTGAGGTAACAAACACATCTCGAGCCCCATTGTGCACTCCATTATTCATGCCAACTCAGTGCCTCGCTCTTCACTACTGTGTACCAATCTTGTCGTCCAACTGCAAAACACTGGGCCACAACAAGTTTCCGCGTCTCCATTGCACTGCGCATACTACGAAACGCTCCCCAAACTTGGCACTCACCCACGCAGCCGACTTTTCCGACTTTCCACGACGCTCATTCAACGCTCACGCTAGTGACAGCTTTATTTATAGTTCGACGCCGCGCCAAAGCGAATGAGCACATTTCGCCTACGGCTTAGGCCGCCCTCCTAGTGTGGCTGCTCCGTGTCTGCAGGCAGCGAGGGTCTGCAAGCTTCCTGTGTTCGCACCTATGTCACCTGTGCTTGCTTGTCAGAGACAGACTATCGCAAAACATACAACTCACTCCATGAATTGATTGCTACGGCATCTGTTATCAGCAGTCACAACTAGCAACACCAGTAGCAGCTGACTGCACGCAAAGAATAGGAATGTGCAGTGGGATTTACGTGAACTCGGCGCAAGGCAGATCTTTCCGACATAGGCTTGAGAATCTTACGGGAACACTTGTACTGTTTCTAAATTAAGTGTAGGCGTGGGAGGAGGGTGCTTCCTGCGCACTAATAACAGCACGCTTGTCAAATGTGGATGCTAATCATTCGCTTGTATCTTCCTAGACACATCTGCTGGCTGTGAATTATTCCACTTGCATGGCAAGGTGCGCATGTAGGTGTGTTAAAAATTCTGGAGGCACTGGGTATTGATCCCAGTACCTCTCATATACTAAGCGACAGCTCTACCATCTGAGCTACGCCCGCCCCCCTCCCCGAAGACTAATGGAGCTACATACAGCCATATAGACGACACAGACCCTTGCACTCCCATTATTCAGCAGACAAACACTACTCTCTATGTATCCGTTAGGGTGTCTTTCAGGTTTTGTGCATTCTGTATCGAATCGTAGTTGGCCACAATGAAAGTGGCACGTATAACGTCGAAAATAGAATTCGGACACCGCTCTGAGTAAGACCAACGTGTTGTCCACCCTCTAGACTTCAATGAGGTTAAGCCGCGATACCTAAGACAGATCTGCACTCGATGACACCTCGATAACAGCCGGTCCCCACACTTACATCTTGCTCTCCTTACGTCAGTATACATCATATCAGTCTGTGACGCTGGCTTTGCAACATGTTGCGTGCCTTTAGGTTCGCCGCGACCAACACTTACCATGCACTGACCACAAAAAATGGAGACGCCCCGGCTTGAACCCTGGACCTTTCACATCCCATGTGAACGCTCTACCAACTGAGCTACGCCCCATGCACGAGCAAACTGCGCTATTCAACATTCTTTGCGTCTCAGATGCGCACGGACACGATGCTTGGTTGGTTTGTAGCGGTGAAGGGAGCAGAGTACAAAGGCACGGACCCGTTGATATACACAAAAGTTCCAAGTAGTTTCGATGGTCTGGTATTACAAATGCAAATTCCGTCTGTTTTTAACGTCTTAAATTGAAAGAGCCGTCACAAATTGCTCCGTTTTCACTCCTTGTCGACAATCATACAGCACCTGAGGTAACAAACACATCTCGAGCCCCATTGTGCACTCCATTACTCATGCCAACTCAGTGCCTCGCTCTTTACTACTGTGTACCAATCTTGTCGTCCAACTGCAAAACACTGGCCCACAACAAGTTTCCGCATCTCCATTGCACTGCGCATACTACGAAACGCTCCCCAAACTTGGCACTCACCCTCGCAGCCGACTTTTCCGACTTTCCACGACGCTCACGCTAGTGACAGCATTATTTGTAGTTCGACGTCGCGCCAAAGCGAATGAGCACATTTCGCCAACGGCTTAGGCCACCCTCCTAGTGTGGCTGCTCCGTGTCTGCATGCAGCCAGGGTCTGCAAGCTTCCTGTGTTCGCACCTATGTCACCTGTGCTTGCTTGTCAGAGACAGACTATCGCAAAACATACAACTCACTCCATGAATTGATTGCTACGGCATCTGTTATCAGCAGTCACAACTAGCAACACCAGTAGCAGCTGACTGCACGCAAAGAATAGGAATGTGCAGTGGGATTTTCGTGAACTCGGCGCAAGGCAGATCTTTCCGACATAGGCTTGAGAATCTTACGGGAACACTTGTACTGTTTCTAAATTAAGTGTAGGCGTGGGAGGAGGGTGCGTCCTGTGCACTAATAACAGCACGCTTGTCAATTGTGGATGCTAATCATTCGCTTGTAGCTTCCCAGACATATCTGCTGGTTGTGAATTATTCCTCTTGCATGGCAAGGTGCGCATGTAGGTGTGTTAAATATTCTGGAGGTACTGGGTATTGATCCCACTACCTCTTGCATACTAAGCGAGCGCTCAACCATCTGAGCTAGGCCCGCCCCCCCCCCCCCCCCCCCGAAGACTAATGGTGCTACATACAGCCATACAGACGACACAGACCCTTGCACTCCCATTATTCAGCAGACAAACACTACTCTCTATGTATCCGTTAGGGTGTCTTTCAGGTTTCGTGCATTCTGTATCGAATCGTAGTTGGCCACAATGAAAGTGGCACGTATAACGTCGAAAATAGAATTCGGACACCGCTCTGAGTAAGACCAACGTGTTGTCCACCCTATAGACTTCAATGAGGTTAAGCCGCGATACCTAAGACAGATCTGCACTCGATGACACCTCGATAACAGCCGGTCCCCACACTTACATCTTGCTCTCCTTACGTCAGTATACATCATATCAGTCTGTGACGCTGGCTTTGCAACATCTTGCGTGCCTTTAGGTTCGCCGCGACCAACTCTTACCATGCACTGACCACAAATAATGGAGGCGCCGCGGCTTCAACCCTAGACCTTTCACATGCCAAGCGAACGCTCTACCAACTGAGCTACGCCCCATGCACGAGCAAACTGCGCTATTCTCCATTCTTTGCGACTCAGATGCGCACGGACACGATGGTTGGTTGGTTTGTAGCGGTGAAGGGAGCAGAGTACAAAGGCGCGGACCCGTTCATATACACAAAAGTTCCAAGCAGTTTCGATGCTCTGGTATTACAAATGCAAATTCCGTCTGTTTTTAACGTCTTAAATTGAAAGAGCCGTCACAAATTGCTCTCTTTTCACACCTTGTCGACAATCATACAGCACCTGAGGTAACAAACACATCTCGAGCCCCATTGTGCACTCCATTATTCATGCCAACTCAGTGCCTCGCTCTTCACTACTGTGTACCAATCTTGTCGTCCAACTGCAAAACACTGGGCCACAACAAGTTTCCGCGTCTCCATTGCACTGCGCATACTACGAAACGCTCCCCAAACTTGGCACTCACCCTCGCAGCCGGCTTTTCCGACTTTCCACGACGCACACGCAACGCTCACGCTAGTGACAGCATTATTTATTGTTCGACGTCGCGCCAAAGCGAATGAGCACATTTCGCCTACGGCTTAGGCCGCCCTCCTAGTGTGCCTGCTCGGTGTCTGCAGGCAGCGAGGTTCTGCACGCTTCCTGTGTTCGCACCTATGTCACCTGTGCTTGCTTGTCAGAGACAGACTATCGCAAAACATACAACTCACTCCATGAATTGATTGCTACGGCATCTGTTATCAGCAGTCACAACTAGCAACACCAGTAGCAGCTGACTGCACGCAAAGAATAGGAATGTGCAGCGGGATTTACGTGAACTCGGCGCAAGGCAGATCTTTCCGACATAGGCTTGAGAATCTTACGGGAACACTTGTACTGTTTCTAAATTAAGTGTAGGCGTGGGAGGAGGGTGCGTCCTGCGCACTAATAACAGCACGCTTGTCAATTGTGGATGCTAATCATTCGCTTGTATCTTCCTAGACACATCTGCTGGCTGTGAATTATTCCACTTGCATGGCAAGGTGCGCATGTAGGTGTGTTAAAAATTCTGCAGGCGCTGGGTATTGATCCCAGTACCTCTTGCATACTAAGCGAGCGCTCAACCATCTGAGCTAGGCCCGCCCCCCCCGAAGACTAATGGTGCTACATACAGCCATATAGACGACACAGACCCTTGCACTCCCATTATTCAGCAGAAAAACACTACTCTCTATGTATCCGTTAGGGTGTCTTTCAGGTTTCGTGCATTCTGTATCGAATCGTAGTTGGCCACAATGAAAGTCGCACGTATAACGTCGAAAATAGAATTCGGACACCGCTCTGAGTAAGACCAACGTGTTGTCCACCCTATAGACTTCAATGAGGTTAAGCCGCGATACCTAAGACAGATCTGCACTCGATGACACCTCGATAACAGCCGGTCCCCACACTTACATCATGCTCTCCTTACGTTAGTATACATCATATCAGTCTGTGACGCTGGCTTTGCAACATCTTGCGTGCCATTAGGTTCGCCGCGACCAACACTTACCATGCACTGACCACAAATAATGGAGGCGCCGCGGCTTCAACCCTAGACCTTTCACATGCCAAGCGAACGCTCTACCAACTGAGCTACGCCCCATGCACGAGCAAACTGCGCTATTCTCCATTCTTTGCGACTCAGATGCGCACGGACACGATGGTTGGTTGGTTTGTAGCGGTGAAGGGAGCAGAGTACAAAGGCGCGGACCCGTTCATATACACAAAAGTTCCAAGTAGTTTCGATGCTCTGGTATTACAAATGCAAATTCCGTCAGTTTTTAACGTCTTAAATTGAAAGAGCCGTCACAAATTGCTCCGTTTTCACTCCTTGTCGACAATCATACAGCACCTGAGGTAACAAACACATCTCGAGCCCCATTTTGCACTCCATTATTCATGCCAACTCAGTGCCTCGCTCTTCACTACTGTGTACCAATCTTGTCGTCCAACTGCAAAACACTGGGCCACAACAAGTTTCCGCGTCTCCATTGCACTGCGCATACTACGAAACGCTCCCCAAACTTGGCACTCACCCTCGCAGCCGGCTTTTCCGACTTTCCACGACGCACACGCAAAGCTCACGCTAGTGACAGCATTATTTATTGTTCGACGTCGCGCCAAAGCGAATGAGCACATTTCGCCTACGGCTTAGGCCGCCCTCCTAGTGTGCTTGCTCGGTGTCTGCAGGCAGCGAGGGTCTGCACGCTTCCTGTGTTCGCACCTATGTCACCTGTGCTTGCTTGTCATAGACAGACTATCGCAAAACATACAACTCACTCCATGAATTGATTGCTACGGCATCTGTTATCAGCAGTCACAACTAGCAACACCAGTAGCAGCTGACTGCACGCAAAGAATAGGAATGTGCAGCGGGATTTACGTGAACTCGGCGCAAGGCAGATCTTTCCGACATAGGCTTGAGAATCTTACGGGAACACTTGTACTGTTTCTAAATTAAGTGTAGGCGTGGGAGGAGGGTGCTTCCTGCGCACTAATAACAGCACCCTTGTCAAATGTGGATGCTAATCATTCGCTTGTATCTTCCTAGACACATCTGCTGGCTGTGAATTATTCCACTTGCATGGCAAGGTGCGCATGTAGGTGTGTTAAAAATTCTGGAGGCACTGGGTATTGATCCCAGTACCTCTCGCATACTAAGCGAGAGCTCTACCATCTGAGCTACGCCCGCCCCCCTCCTCGAAGACTAATGGTGCTACATACAGCCATATAGACGACACAGACCCTTGCACGCCCATTATTCAGCAGACAAACACTACTCTCTATGTATCCGTTAGGGTGTCTTTCAGGTTTCGTGCATTCTGTATCGAATCGTAGTTGGCCACAATGAAAGTGGCACGTATAACGTCGAAAATAGAATTCGGACACCGCTCTGAGTAAGACCAACGTGTTGTCCACCCTCTAGACTTCAATGAGGTTAAGCCGCGATACCTAAGACAAATCTGCACTCGATGACACCTCGATAACAGCCGGTCCACACACTTACATCTTGCTCTCCTTACGTTAGTATACATCATATCAGTCTGTGACGCTGGCTTTGCAACATCTTGCGTGCCTTTAGGTTCGCCGCGACCAACACTTACCATGCACTGACCACAAAAAATGGAGGCGCCGCGGCTTCAACCCTAGACCTTTCACATGCCAAGCGAACGCTCTACCAACTGAGCTACGCCCCATGCACGAGCAAACTGCGCTATTCCCCATTCTTTGCGACTCAGATGCGCACGGACACGATGCTTGGTTGGTTTGTAGCGGTGAAGGGAGCAGAGTACAAAGGCGCGGACCCGTTCATATACACAAAAGTTCCAAGTAGTTTCGATGCTCTGGTATTACAAATGCAAATTCCGTCTGTTTTTAACGTCTTAAATTGAAAGAGCCGTCACAAATTGCTCCGTTTTCACTCCTTGTCGACAATCATACAGCACCTGAGGTAACAAACACATCTCGAGCCCCTTTGTGCACTCCATTATTCATGCCAACTCAGTGCCTCGCTCTTCACTACTGTGTACCAATCTTGTCGTCCAACTGCAAAACACTGGGCCACAATAAGTTTCCGCGTCTCCATTGCACTGCGCATACTACGAAACGCTCCCCAAACTTGGCACTCACCCTCGCAGCCGATTTTTCTGACTTTCCAAACGCTCACGCTAGTGACAGCATTATTTATAATTCGACGTCGCGCCAAAGCGAATGAGCACATTTCGCCAACGGCTTAGGCCGCCCTCCTAGTGTGGCTGCTCCATGTCTGCAGGCAGCGAGGGTCTGCAAGCTTCCTGTGTTCGCACCTATGTCACCTGTGCTTGCTTGTCACAGACAGACTATCGCAAAACATACAACTCACTCCCTGAATTGACTGCTACGGCATCTGTTATCAGCAGTCACAACTAGCAACGCCAGTAGCAGCTGACTGCACGCAAAGAATAGGAATGTGCAGTGGGATTTACGTGAACTCGGCGCAAGGCAGATCTTTCCGACATAAGCTTGAGAATCTTACGGGAACACTTGTACTGTTTCTAAATTAAGTGTAGGCGTGGGAGGAGGGTGTTTCCTGCGCACTAATAACAGCACGCTTGTCAATTGTGGATGCTAATCATTCGCTTGTATCTTCCCAGACATATCTGCTGGTTGTGAATTATTCCTCTTGCATGGCAAGGTGCGCATGTAGGTGTGTTAAATATTCTGGAGGTACTGGGTATTGATCCCAGTACCTCTTGCATACTAAGCGAGCGCTCAACCATCTGAGCTAGGCCCGCCCCCCCCGAAGACTAATGGTGCTACATACAGCCATACAGACGACACAGACCCTTGCACTCCCATTATTCAGCAGACAAACACTACTCTCTATGTATCCGTTAGGGTGTCTTTCAGGTTTCGTGCATTCTGTATCGAATCGTAGTTGGCCACAATGAAAGTGGCACGTATAACGTCGAAAATAGAATTCGGACACCGCTCTGAGTAAGACCAACGTGTTGTCCACCCTATAGACTTCAATGAGGTTAAGCCGCGATACCTAAGACAGATCTGCACTCGATGACACCTCGATAACAGCCGGTCCCCACACTTACATCTTGCTCTCCTTACGTTAGTATACATCATATCAGTCTGTGACGCTGGCTTTGCAACATCTTGCGTGCCATTAGGTTCGCCGCGACCAACACTTACCATGCACTGACCACAAATAATGGAGGTGCCGCGGCTTCAACCCTAGACCTTTCACATGCCAAGCGAACGCTCTACCAACTGAGCTACGCCCCATGCACGAGCAAACTGCGCTATTCTCCATTCTTTGCGACTCAGATGCGCACGGACACGATGGTTGGTTGGTTTGTAGCGGTGAAGGGAGCAGAGTACAAAGGCGCGGACCCGTTCATATACACAAAAGTTCCAAGTAGTTTCGATGCTCTGGTATTACAAATGCAAATTCCGTCAGTTTTTAACGTCTTAAATTGAAAGAGCCGTCACAAATTGCTCCGTTTTCACTCCTTGTCGACAATCATACAGCACCTGAGGTAACAAACACATCTCGAGCCCAATTGTGCACTCCATTATTCATGCCAACTCAGTGCCTCGCTCTTCACTACTGTGTACCAATCTTGTCGTCCAACTGCAAAACACTGGGCCACAACAAGTTTCCGCGTCTCCATTGCACTGCGCATACTACGAAACGCTCCCCAAACTTGGCACTCACCCTCGCAGCCGGCTTTTCCGACTTTCCACGACGCACACGCAAAGCTCACGCTAGTGACAGCATTATTTATTGTTCGACGTCGCGCCAAAGCGAATGAGCACATTTCGCCTACGGCTTAGGCCGCCCTCCTAGTGTGCCTGCTCGGTGTCTGCAGGCAGCGAGGGTCTGCACGCTTCCTGTGTTCGCACCTATGTCACCTGTGCTTGCTTGTCAGAGACAGACTATCGCAAAACATACAACTCACTCCATGAATTGATTGCTACGGCATCTGTTATCAGCAGTCACAACTTGCAACACCAGTAGCAGCTGACTGCACGCAAAGAATAGGAATGTGCAGCGGGATTTACGTGAACTCGGCGCAAGGCAGATCTTTCCGACATAGGCTTGAGAATCTTGCGGGAACACTTGTACTGTTTCTAAATTAAGTGTAGGCGTGGGAGGAGGGTGCTCCCTGCGCACTAATAACAGCACCCTTGTCAAATGTGGATGCTAATCATTCGCTTGTATCTTCCTAGACACATCTGCTGGCTGTGAATTATTCCACTTGCATGGCAAGGTGCGCATGTAGGTGTGTTAAAAATTCTGGAGGCACTGGGTATTGATCCCAGTACCTCTCGCATACTAAGCGAGA
Organism: Schistocerca gregaria; assembly: GCF_023897955.1. Classification (NCBI taxonomy): domain Eukaryota; kingdom Metazoa; phylum Arthropoda; class Insecta; order Orthoptera; family Acrididae; genus Schistocerca; species Schistocerca gregaria. The sequence goes on along the minus strand of NC_064929.1, from coordinate 105,874,293 downwards.
GCTCTACCATCTGAGCTACGCCCGCCCCCCTCCTCGAAGACTAATGGTGCTACATACAGCCATATAGACGACACAGACCCTTGCACGCCCATTATTCAGCAGACAAACACTACTCTCTATGTATCCGTTAGGGTGTCTTTCAGGTTTCGTGCATTCTGTATCGAATCGTAGTTGGCCACAATGAAAGTGGCACGTATAACGTCGAAAATAGAATTCGGACACCGCTCTGAGTAAGACCAACGTGTTGTCCACCCTCTAGACTTCAATGAGGTTAAGCCGCGATACCTAAGACAAATCTGCACTCGATGACACCTCGATAACAGCCGGTCCACACACTTACATCTTGCTCTCCTTACGTTAGTATACATCATATCAGTCTGTGACGCTGGCTTTGCAACATCTTGCGTGCCTTTAGGTTCGCCGCGACCAACACTTACCATGCACTGACCACAAAAAATGGAGGCGCCGCGGCTTCAACCCTAGACCTTTCACATGCCAAGCGAACGCTCTACCAACTGAGCTACGCCCCATGCACGAGCAAACTGCGCTATTCCCCATTCTTTGCGACTCAGATGCGCACGGACACGATGCTTGGTTGGTTTGTAGCGGTGAAGGGAGCAGAGTACAAAGGCGCGGACCCGTTCATATACACAAAATTTCCAAGTAGTTTCGATGCTCTGGTATTACAAATGCAAATTCCGTCTGTTTTTTACGTCTTAAATTGAAAGAGCCGTCACAAATTGCTCCGTTTTCACTCCTTGTCGACAATCATACAGCACCTGAGGTAACAAACACATCTCGAGCCCCATTGTGCACTCCATTATTCATGCCAACTCAGTGCCTCGCTCTTCACTACTGTGTACGAATCTTGTCGTCCAACTGCAAAACACTGGGACACAACAAGTTTCCGCGTCTCCATTGCACTGCGCATACTACGAAACGCTCCCCAAACTTGGCACTCACCCACGCAGCCGACTTTTCCGACTTTCCACGACGCTCACGCTAGTGACAGCATTATTTATAGTTCGACGTCGCGCCAAAGCGAATGAGCACATTTCGCCAACGGCTTAGGCCGCCCTCCTAGTGTGGCTGCTCCGTATCTGCAGGCAGCGAGGGTCTGCAAGCTTCCTGTGTTCGCACCTATGTCACCTGTGCTTGCTTGTCAGAGACAGACTATCGCAAAACATACAACTCACTCGATGAATTGATTGCTACGGCATCTGTTATCAGCAGTCACAACTAGCAACACCAGTAGCAGCTGACTGCACGCAAAGAATAGGAATGTGCAGTGTGATTTAAGTGAACTCGGCGCAAGGCAGATCTTTCCGACATAGGCTTGAGAATCTTACGGGAACACTTGTACTGTTTCTAAATTAAGTGTAGGCGTGGGAGGAGGGTGCGTCCTGCGCACTAATAACAGCACGCTTGTCAATTGTGGATGCTAATCTTTCGCTTGTATCTTCCCAGACACATCTGCTGGTTGTGAATTATTCCTCTTGCATGGCAAGGTGCGCATGTAGGTGTGTTAAAAATTCTGGAGGCACTGGGTATTGATCCCAGTACCTCTTGCATACTAAGCGAGCGCTCAACCATCTGAGCTACGCCCGCCCCCTTTAAGACTAATGGTGCTACATACAGTAATATAGACGACACAGACCCTTGCACTCCCATTATTCACCAGACAAACACTACTCTCTATGTATCCGTTAGGGTGTCTTTCAGGTTTCGTGCATTCTGTATCGAATCGTAGTTGGCCACAATGAAAGTGGCACGTATAACGTCGAAAATAGAATTCGGACACCGCTCTGAGTAAGACCAACGTGTTGTCCACCCTCTCGACATCAACGAGTTTAAGCCGCGATACTTAAGACAGATCTGCACTCGATGACACCTCTATAACAGCCGGTCCCCACACTTACATCTTGCTCTCCTTACGTTAGTATACATCATATCAGTCTGTGACGCTGGCTTTGCAACATCTTGCGTGCCTTTAGGTTCGCCGCGACCAACACTTACCATGCACTGACCACAAAAAATGGAGGCGCCGCGGCTTGAACCCTCGACCTTTCGCATGCCAAGCGAACGCTCTACCAACTGAGCTACGCCCCATGAACGAACAAACTGCGCTATTCCCCATTCTTTGCGACTCAGATGCGCACGGACACGATGGTTGGTTGGTTTGTAGCGGTGAAGGAAGCAGAGTACTAAGGCGCGGACCCGTTCATATACACAAAAGTTCCAAGTAGTTTCGATGCTCTGGTATTACAAATGCAAATTCCGTCTGTTTTTAACGTCTTAAATTGAAAGAGCCGTCACAAATTGCTCCGTTTTCACTCCTTGTCGACAATCATACAGCACCTGAGGTAACAAACACATCTCGAGCCCCTTTGTGCACTCCATTATTCATGCCAACTCAGTGCCTCGCTCTTCACTACTGTGTACCAATCTTGTCGTCCAACTGCAAAACACTGGGCCACAATATGTTTCCGCGTCTCCATTGCACTGCGCATACTACGAAACGCTCCCCAAACTTGGCACTCACCCTCGCAGCCGATTTTTCCGACTTTCCAAACGCTCACGCTAGTGACAGCATTATTTATAATTCGACGTCGCGCCAAAGCGAATGAGCACATTTCGCCAACGGCTTAGGCCGCCCTCCTAGTGTGGCTGCTCCATGTCTGCAGGCAGCGAGGGTCTGCAAGCTTCCTGTGTTCGCACCTATGTCACCTGTGCTTGCTTGTCACAGACAGACTATCGCAAAACATACAACTCACTCCCTGAATTGACTGCTACGGCATCTGTTATCAGCAGTCACAACTAGCAACACCAGTAGCAGCTGACTGCACGCAAAGAATAGGAATGTGCAGTGGGATTTACGTGAACTCGGCGCAAGGCAGATCTTTCCGACATAGGCTTGAGAATCTTACGGGAACACTTGTACTGTTTCTAAATTAAGTGTAGGCGTGGGAGGAGGGTGCTTCCTGCGCACTAATAACTGCACGCTTGTCAATTGTGGATGCTAATCATTCGCTTGTATCTTCCTAGACACATCTGCTGGCTGTGAATTATTCCACTTGCATATCAAGGTGCGCATGTAGGTGTGTTAAAAATTCTTGAGGCACTGGGTATTGATCCCAGTACCTCTCGCATACTAAGCGAGCGCTCTACCATCTGAGCTACGCCCGCCCCCCAGAATACTCATGGTGCTACATACAGCCATATAGACGACACAGACCCTTGTACTCCCATTATTCAGCAGACAAACACTACTCTCTATGTATCCGTTAGGGTGTCTTTCAGGTTTCGTGCATTCTGTATCGAATCGTAGTGGGCCACAATGAAAGTGGCACGTATAACGTCGAAAATAGAATTCGGACACCGCTCTGAGTAAGACCAACGTGTTGTCCACCCTCTAGACTTCAATGAGGTTAAGCCGCGATACCTAAGACAGATCTGCACTCGATGACACCTCGATAACAGCCGGTCCCCACACTTACATCTTGCTCTCCTTACGTCAGTATACATCCTATCAGTCTGCGACGCTGGCTTTGCAACATCTTGCGTGCCTTTAGGTTCGCCGCGACCAACACTTACCATGCACTAAGCACAAAAAATGGAGGCGCCGCGGCTTGAACCCTGGACCTTTCACATGCCAAGCGAACGCTCTACCAACTGACCTACGCCACATGCACGAGCAAACTGCGCTATTCCCCATTGTTTGCGACTCAGATGCAGACGGACACGATGGTTGGTTGGTTTGTAGCGGTGAAGGGGGCAGAGTACAAAGGCGCGGACCCGTTCATATACACAAAAGTTCCAAGAAGTTTCGATGCTCTGGTATTACAAATGCAAATTCCGTCTGCTTTTAACGTCTTAAATTGAAAGAGCCGTCACAAATTGCTCCGTTTTCACTCCTTGTCGACAATCATACAGCACCTGAGGTAACATACACATCTCGAGCCCCATTGTGCACTCCATTATTCATGCCAACACAGTGCCTCGCTCTTTACTACTGTGTACCAATCTTGTCGTCCAACTGCAAAACACTGGGCCACAACAAGTTTCCGCGTCTCCATTGCACTGCGCATACTACGAAACGCTCCCCAAACTTGGCACTCACCCTCGCAGCCGACTTTTCCGACTTTCCACGCAACGCTCACGCTAGTGACAGCATTATTTATAGTTCGACGTCGCGCCAAAGTGAATGAGCACATTTCGCCTACGGCTTAGGCCGCGCTCCTAGTGTGGCTGCTCGGTGTCTGCAGGCAGCGAGGGTCTGCAAGCTTCCTGTGTTCGCACCTATGTCACCTGTGCTTGGTTGTCAGAGACAGACTATCGCAAAACATACAACTCACTCCATGAATTGATTGCTACGGCATCTGTTATCAGCAGTCACAACTAGCAACACCAGTAGCAGCTGACTGCACGCAAAGAATAGGAATGTGCAGTGGGATTTACGTGAACTCGGCGCAAGGCAGATCTTTCCGACATAGGCTTGAGAATCTTACGGGAACACTTGTACTGTTTCTAAATTAAGTGTAGGCGTGGGAGGAGGGTGCTTCCTGCGCACTAATAACAGCACGCTTGTCAATTGTGGATGCTAATCATTCGCTTGTATCTTCCTAGACACATCTGCTGGCTGTGAATTATTCCACTTGCATATCAAGGTGCGCATGTAGGTGTGTTAAAAGTTCTTGAGGCACTGGGTATTGATCCCAGTACCTCTCGCATACTAAGCGAGCGCTCTACCATCTGAGCTACGCCCACCCCCCAGAATACTTATGGTGCTACATACAGCCATATAGACGACTTAGACCCTTGTACTCACATTATTCAGCAGACAAACACTACTCTCTATGTTTCCGTTAGGGTGTCTTTCAGGTTTCGTGCATTCTGTATCGAATCGTAGTTGGCCACAATGAAAGTGGCACGTATAACGTCGAAAATAGAATTCGGACACCGCTCTGAGTAAGACCAACGTGTTGTCCACCCTCTAGACTTCAATGAGGTTAAGCCGCGATACCTAAGACAGATCTGCACTCGATGACACCTCGATAACAGCTGGTCCCCACACTTACATCTTGCTCTCCTTACGTCAGTATACATCCTATCAGTCTGTGACGCTGGCTTTGCAACATCTTGCGTACCTTTAGGTTCGCCGCGACCAACACTTACCATGCACTGACCACAAAAAATGGAGGCGCCGCGGCTTGAACCCTGGACCTTTCACATGCCAAGCGAACGCTCTACCAACTGAGCTACGCCCCATGCACGAGCAAACTGCGCTGTTCCCCATTCTTTGCGACTCAGATGCGCATGGACGCGATGGTTGGTTGGTTTGTAGCGGTGAAGGGAGCAGAGTACAAAGGCGCGGACCCGATCATATACACAAAAGTTCCAAGTAGTTTCGATGCTCTGGTATTACAAATGCAAATTCCGTCTGTTTTTAACGTCTTAAATTGAAAGAGCCGTCACAAAATGCTCCGTTTTCACTCCTTGTCGACAATCATACAGCACCTGAGGTAACAAACACATCTCGAGCCCCATTGTGCACTCCATTATTCATGCCAACTCAGTGCCTCGCTCTTTACTACTGTGTACGAATCTTGTCGTCCAACTGCAAAACACTGGGCCACAACAAGTTTCCGCGTCTCCATTGCACTGCGCATACTACGAAACGCTCCCCAAACTTGGCACTCACCCTCGCAGCCGACTTTTCCGACTTTCCACGCAACGCTCACGCTAGTGACAGCATTATTTATAGTTCGACGTCGCGCCAAAACGAATGAGCACATTTCGCCTACGGCTTAGGCCGCCCTCCTAGTGTGGCTGCTCGGTGTCTGCAAAAAGCGAGGGTCTGCAAGCTTCCTGTGTTCGCACCTATGTCACCTGTGCTTGCTTGTCAGAGACAGACTATCGCAAAACATACAACTCACTCCAAGAATTGATTGCTATGGCATCTGTTATCAGCAGTCACAACTAGCAACACCAGTAGCAGCTGACTGCACGCAAAGAATAGGAATGTGCAGTGGGATTTACGTGAACTCGGCGCAAGGCAGATCTTTCCGACATAGGCTTGAGAATCTTACGCGAACACTTGTACTGCTTCTAAATTAAGTGTAGGCGTGGGAGGAGGGTGCTCCCTGCGCACTAATAACAGCACGCTTGTCAATTGTGGATGCTAATCATTCGCTTGTATCTTCCTAGACACATCTGCTGGCTGTGAATTATTCCACTTGCATTTCAAGGTGCGCATGTAGGTGTGTTAAAAATTCTGGAGGCACTGGGTATTGATCCCAGTACTTCTCGCATACTAAGCGAGCGCTCTACCATCTGAGCTACGCCCGCCCCCCCGAAGACCAATGGTGTTACATACAGCCATATAGACGACACAGACCCTTGCACTCCCATTATTCAGCAGACAAATACTACTCTCTATGTTTCCGTTAGGGTGTCTTTCAGGTTTCGTGCATTCTGTATCGAATCGTAGATGGCCACAATGAAAGTGGCACGTATAACGTCGAAAATAGAATTCGGACACCGCTCTGAGTAAGACCAACGTGTTGTCCACCCTCTAGACTTCAATGGGTTAAGCCGCGATACCTAAGACAGATCTGCACTCGATGACACCTCGATAACAGCCGGTCCCCACACTTACATCTTGCTCTCCTTACGTCAGTATACATCATATCAGTCTGTGACGCTGGCTTTGCAACATCTTGCGTGCCTTTAGGTTCGCCGCGACCAACACTTACCATGCACTGACCACAAGAAATGGAGGCGCCGCGGCTTGAACCCTGGACCTTTCACATGCCAAGCGAACGCTCTAAAAACTGAGCTACGCCCCATGCACGAGCAAACTGCGCTATTCCCCATTCTTTGCGACTCAGATGCGCACGGACACGATGGTTGGTTGGTTTGTAGCGGTGAAGGGAGCAGAGTACAAAGGCGCGGACCCGTTCATATACACAAAAGTTCCAAGTAGTTTCGATGCTCTGGTATTACAAATGCAAATTCCGTCTGTTTTTAACGTCTTAAATTGAAAGAGCCGTCACAAATTGCTCCGTTTTCACTCCTTGTCGACAATCATACAGCACCTGAGGTAACAAACACATCTCGAGCCCCATTGTGCCCTCCATTATTCATGCCAACTCAGTGCCTCGCTCTTTACTACTGTGTACCAATCTTGCCGTCCAACTGCAAAACACTGGGCCACAACAAGTTTCTGCGTCTCCATTGCACTGCGCATACTACGAAACGCTCCCCAAACTTGGCACTCACGCTCGCAGCCGACTTTTCCGACTTTCCACGACGCTCACGCTAGTGACAGCATTATTTATAGTTCGACGTCGCGCCAAAGCGAATGAGCACATTTCGCCAACGGCTTAGGCCGCCCTCCTAGTGTGGCTGCTCCGTGTCTGCAGGCAGCGATGGTCTGCAAGCTTCCTGTGTTCGCACCTATGTCACCTGTGCTTGCTTGTCAGAGACAGACTATCGCAAAACATACAACTCACTCCAAGAATTGATTGCTACGGCATCTGTTATCAGCAGTCACAACTATCAACACCAGTAGCAGCTGACTGCACGCAAAGAATAGGAATGTGCAGTGGGATTTACGTGAACTCGGCGCAAGGCAGATCTTTCCGACATAGGCTTGAGAATCTTACGCGAACACTTGTACTGTTTCTAAATTAAGTGTAGGCGTGGGAGGAGGGTGCTTCCTGCGCACTAATAACAGCACGCTTGTCAATTGTGGATGCTAATCATTCGCTTGTATCTTCCTAGACACATCTGCTGGCTGTGAATTATTCCACTTGCACATCAAGGTGCGCATGTAGGTGTGTTAAAAATTCTGAAGGCACTGGGTATTGATCCCAGTACCTCTCGCATACTGAGCGAGCGCTCTACCATCTGAGCTACGCCCGCCTCCCCCCCCCAAAGACTAATGGTGCTACATACAGCCATATAGACGACACAGACCCTTGCACTCCCATTATTCAGCAGACAAACACTACTCTCTATGTATCCGTTAGGGTGTCTTTCAGGTTTCGTGCATTCTGTATCGAATCGTAGTTGGCCACAATGAAAGTGGCACGTATAACGTCGAAAATAGAATTCGGACACCGCTCTGAGTAAGACCAACGTGTTGTCCACCCTCTAGACTTCAATGAGGTTAAGCCGCGATACCTAAGACAGATCTGCACTCGATGACACCTCGATAACAGCCGGTCCCCACACTTACATCTTGCTCTCCTTACGTCAGTATACATCATATCAGTCTGTGACGCTGGCTTTGCAACATCTTGCACGCCTTTAGGTTCGCCGCGACCAACACTTACCATGCACTGACCACAAAAAATGGAGGCGCCGCGGCTTGAACCCTGGACCTTTCACATGCCAAGCGAACGCTCTACCAACTGAGCTACGCCCCATGCACGAGCAAACTGCGCTATTCCCCATTCTTTGCGACTCAGATGCGCACGGACACGATGGTTGGTTGGTTTGTAGCGGTGAAGGGAGCAGAGTACAAAGGCGCGGACCCGTTCATATACACAAAAGTTCCAAGTAGTTTCGATGCTCTGGTATTACAAATGCAAATTCCGTCTGTTTTTAACGTCTTAAATTGAAAGAGCCGTCACAAATTGCTCCGTTTTCACTCCTTGTCGACAATCATACAGCACCTGAGGTAACAAACACATCTCGAGCCCCATTGTGCCCTCCATTATTCATGCCAACTCAGTGCCTCGCTCTCTACTACTGTGTACCAATCTTGTCGTCCAACTGCAAAACACTGGGCCACAACAAGTTTCCGCGTCTCCATTGCACTGCGCATACTACGAAACGCTCCCCAAACTTGGCACTCACCCTCGCAGCCGACTTTTCCGACTTTCCACGCAACGCTCACGCTAGTGACAGCATTATTTATAGTTCGACGTCGCGCCAAAGAGAATGAGCACATTTCGCCTACGGCTTAGGCCGCCCTCCTAGTGTGGCTGCTCGGTGTCTGCGGGCAGCGAGGGTCTGCAAGCTTCCTGTGTTCGCACCTATGTCACCTGTGCTTGCTTGTCAGAGACAGACTATCGCAAAACATACAACTCACTCCATGAATTGATTGCTACGGCATCTGTTATCAGCAGTCACAACTATCAACACCAGTAGCAGCTGACTGCACGCAAAGAATAGGAATGTGCAGTGGGATTTACGTGAACTCGGCGCAAGGCAGATCTTTCCGACATAGGCTTGAGAATCTTACGGGAACACTTGTACTGTTTCTAAATTAAGTGTAGGCGTGGGAGGAGGGTGCTTCCTGCGCACTAATAACAGCACGCTTGTCAATTGTGGATGCTAATCATTCGCTTGTATCTTCCTAGACACATCTGCTGGCTGTGAATTATTCCACTTGCATGGCAAGGTGCGCATGTAGGTGTGTTAAAAATTCTGGAGGCACTGGGTATTGATCCCAGTACCTCTCGCATACTAAGCGAGCGCTCTACCATCTGAGCTACGCCCGCCCCCCGAAGACTAATGGTGCTACATACAGCCATATAGACGACACAGACCCTTGCACTCCCATTATTCAGCAGACAAACACTACTCTCTATGTATCCGTTAGGGTGTCTTTCAGGTTTCGTGCATTCTGTATCGAATGGTAGTTGGCCACAATGAAAGTGGCACGTATAACGTCGAAAATAGAATTCGGACACCGCTCTGAGTAAGACCATCGTGTTGTCCACCCTCTAGACTTCAATGAGGTTAAGCCGCGATACCTAAGACAGATCTGCACTCGATGACACCTCGATAACAGCCGGTCCCCACACTTACATCTTGCTCTCCTTACGTCAGTATACATCATATCAGTCTGTGACGCTGGCTTTGCAACATCTTGCGTGCCTTTAGGTTCGCCGCGACCAACACTTACCATGCACTGACCACAAAAAATGGAGGCGCCGCGGCTTGAACCCTCGACCTTTCACATGCCAAGCGAACGCTCTACCAACTGAGCTACGCCCCATGCACGAGCAAACTGCGCTATTCCCCATTCTTTGCGACTCAGATGCGCATGGACACGATGGTTGGTTGGTTTGTAGCGGTGAAGGGAGCAGAGTACAAAGGCGCGGACCCGTTCATATACACAAAAGTTGCAAGTAGTTTCGATGCTCTGGTATTACAAATGCAAATTCCGTCTGTTTTTAACGTCTTAAATTGAAAGAGCCGTCACAAATTGCTCCGTTTTCACTCCTTGTCGACAATCATACAGCACCTGAGGTAACAAACACATCTCGAGCCCCATTGTGCACTCCATTATTCATGCCAACTCAGTGCCTCGCTCTTTACTACTGTATACCAATCTTGTCGTCCAACTGCAAAACACTGGCCCACAACAAGTTTCCGCGTCTCCATTGCACTGCGCATACTACGAAACGCTCCCCAAACTTGGCACTCACCCTCGCAGCCGACTTTTCCGACTTTCCACGACGCTCACGCAACGCTCACGCTAGTGACAGCATTATTTATAGTTCGACGTCGCGCCAAAGCGAATGAGCACATTTCGCCTACGGCTTAGGCCGCCCTCCTAGTGTGGCTGCTCGGTGTCTGCGGGCAGCGAGGGTCTGCAAGCTTCCTGTGTTCGCACCTATGTCACCTGTGCTTGCTTGTGAGAGACAGACTATCGCAAAACATACAACTCACTCCATGAATTGATTGCTACGGCATTTGTTATCAGCAGTCACAACTAGCAACACCAGTAGCAGCTGACTGCACGCAAAGAATAGGAATGTGCAGTGGGATTTACATGAACTCGGCGCAAGGCAGATCTTTCCGACATAGGCTTAAGAATCTTACGGCAACACTTGTACTGTTTCTAAATTAAGTGTAGGCGTGGGAGGAGGTTGCTTCCTGCGCACTAATAACAGCACGCTTGTCAATTGTGGATGCTAATCATTCGCTTGTATCTTCCTAGACACATCTGCTGGCTGTGAATTATTCCACTTGCATGGCAAGGTGCGCATGTAGGTGTGTTAAAAATTCTGGAGGCACTGGGTATTGATCCCAGTACCTCTCGCATACTAAGCGAGCGCTCTACCATCTGAGCTACGCCCGCCCCCCGAAGACTAATGGTGCTACATACAGCCATATAGACGACACAGACCCTTGCACTCCCATTATTCAGCAGACAAACACTACTCTCTATGTTTCCGTTAGGGTGTCTTTCAGGTTTCGTGCATTCTGTATCGAATCGTAGTTGGCCACAATGAAAGTGGCACGTATAACGTCGAAAATAGAATTCGGACACCGCTCTGAGTAAGACCAACGTGTTGTCCACCCTCTAGACTTCAATGAGGTTAAGCCGCGATACCTAAGACAGATCTGCACTCGATGACACCTCGATAACAGCCGGTCCCCACACTTACATCTTGCTCTCCTTACGTCAGTATACATCATATCAGTCTGTGACGCTGGCTTTGCAACATCTTGCACGCCTTTAGGTTCGCCGCGACCTAAACTTACCATGCACTGACCACAAAAAATGGAGGCGCCGCGGGTTGTACCCTGGACCTTTCACATGCCAAGCGAACTCTCTACCAACTGAGCTACGCCCCATGCACGAGCAAACTGCGCTATTCCCCATTCTTTGCGACTCAGATGCGCACGGACACGATGGTTGGTTGGTTTGTAGCGGTGAAGGGAGCAGAGTACAAAGGCGCGGACCCGTTTATATACACTAAAGTTCCAAGTAGTTTCGATGCTCTGGTATTACAAATGCAAATTCCGTCTGTTTTTAACGTCTTAAATTGAAAGAGCCGTCACAAATTGCTCCGTTTTCACTCCTTGTCGACAATCATACAGCACCTGAGGTAACAAACACATCTCGAGCCCCATTGTGCACTCCATTATTCATGCCAACTCAGTGCCTCGCTCTTTACTACTGTGTACCAATCTTGTCGTCCAACTGCAAAACACTGAGCCACAACAAGTTTCCGCGTCTCCATTGCACTGCGCATACTACGAAACGCTCCCCAAACTTGGCACTCACGCTCGCAGCCGACTTTTCCGACATTCCACGCAACGCTCACGCTAGTGACAGCATTATTTATAGTTCGACGTCGCGCCAAAGCGAATGAGCACATTTCGCCTACGGCTTAGGCCGCCCTCCTAGTGTGGCTGCTCGGTGTCTGCAGGCAGCGAGGGTCTGCAAGCTTCCTGTGTTCGCACCTATGTCACCTGTGCTTGCTTGTCAGAGACAGACTATCGCAAAACATACAACTCACTCCATGAATTGATTGCTACGGCATCTGTTATCAGCAGACACAACTAGCAACACCAGTAGCAGCTGACTGCACGCAAAGAATAGGAATGTGCAGTGGGATTTACGTGAACTCGGCGCAAGGCAGATCTTTCCGACATAGGCTTGAGAATCTTACGGGAACACTTGTACTGTTTCTAAATTAAGTGTAGGCGTGGGAGGAGGGTGCTTCCTGCGCACTAATAACAGCACGCTTGTCAATTGTGGATGCTAATCATTCGCTTGTATCTTCCTAGACACATCTGCTGGCTGTGAATTATTCCACTTGCATGGCAAGGTGCGCATGTAGGTGTGTTAAAAATTCTGGAGGCACTGGGTATTGATCCCAGTACCTCTCGCATACTAAGCGAGCGCTCTACCATCTGAGCTACGCCCGCCCACCCGAAGACTAATGGTGCTACATACAGCCATATAGACGACACAGACCCTTGCACTCCCATTATTCAGCAGACAAACACTACTCTCTATGTATCCGTTAGGGTGTCTTTCAGGTTTCGTGCATTCTGTATCGAATCGTAGTTGGCCACAATGAAAGTGGCACGTATAACGTCGAAAATAGAATTCGGACACCGCTCTGAGTAAGACCAACGTGTTGTCCACCCTCTAGACTTCAATGAGGTTAAGCCGCGATACCTAAGACAGATCTGAGCTCGATGACACCTCGATAACAGCCGGTCCCCACACTTACATCTTGCTCTCCTTACGTCAGTATACATCATATCAGTCTGTGACGCTGGCTTTGCAACATCTTGCGTGCCTTTAGGTTCGCCGCGTCCAACACTTACCATGCACTGACCACAAGAAATGGAGGAGCCGCGGCTTGAACCCTCGACATTTCACATGCCAAGCGAACGCTCTACCAACTGAGCTACGCCCTATGCACGAGCAAACTGCGCTATTCCCCATTCTTTGCGACTCAGATGCGCATGGACACGATGGTTGGTTGGTTTGTAGCGGTGAAGGGAGCAGAGTACAAAGGCGCGGACCCGTTCATATACACAAAAGTTCCAAGTAGTTTCGATGCTCTGGTATTACAAATGCAAATTCCGTCTGTTTTTAACGTCTTAAATTGAAAGAGCTGTCACAAATTGCTCCGTTTTCACTCCTTGTCGACAATCATACAGCACCTGAGGTAACAAACACATCTCGAGCCCCATTGTGCACACCATTATTCATGCCAACTCAGTGCCTCGCTCTTTACTACTGTATACCAATCTTGTCGTCCGACAGCAAAACACTGGGCCACAACAAGTTTCCGCGTCTCCATTGCAATGCGCATACTACGAAACGCTCCCCAAACTTGGCACTCACCCTCGCAGCCGACTTTTCCGACTTTCCAAACGCTCACGCTAGTGACAGCATTATTTATAGTTCGACGTCGCGCCAAAGCGAATGAGCACATTTCGCCAACGGCTTAGGCCGCCCTCCTAGTGTGGCTGCTCGGTGTCTGCAGGCAGCGAGGGTCTGCAAGCTTCTGTGATCGCACCTTTGTCACCTGTGCTTGCTTGTCAGAGACAGACTATCGCAAAACATACAACTCACTCCATGAATTGATTGCTACGGCATCTGTTATCAGCAGTCACAACTAGCAACGCCAGTAGCAGCTGACTGCACGCAAAGAATAGGAATGTGCAGTGGGATTTACGTGAACTCGGCGCAAGGCAGATCTTTCCGACATAAGCTTGAGAATCTTACGGGAACACTTGTACTGTTTCTAAATTAAGTGTAGGCGTGGGAGGAGGGTGTTTCCTGCGCACTAATAACAGCACGCTTGTCAATTGTGGATGCTAATCATCCGCTTGTATCTTCCTAGACACATCTGCTGGATGTGAATTATTCCACTTGCATGGCAAGGTGCGCATGTAGGTGTGTTAAAAATTCTGTAGGCACTGGGTATTGATCCCAGTACCTCTCGCATACTAAGCGAGCGCTCTACCATCTGAGCTACGCCCGCCCCCCGAAGACTAATGGTGCTACATACAGCCATATAGACGACACAGACCCTTGCACTCCCATTATTCAGCAGACAAACACTACTCTCTATGTATCCGTTAGGGTGTCTTTCAGGTTTCGTGCATTCTGTATCGAATCGTAGTTGGCCACAATGAAAGTGGCACGTATAACGTCGAAAATAGAATTCGGACACCGCTCTGAGTAAGACCAACGTGTTGTCCACCCTCTAGACTTCAATGAGGTTAAGCCGCGATACCTAAGACAGATCTGCACTCGATGATACCTCGATAACAGCCGGTCCCCACACTTACATCTTGCTCTCCTTACATCAGTATACATCATATCAGACTGTAACGCTGGCTTTGCAACATCTTGCGTGCGTTTAGGTTCGCCGCGACCAACACTTACCATGCACTGACCACAAAAAATGGAGGCGCAGCGGCTTGTACCCTGGCCCTTTCACATGCCAAGCGAACTCTCTACCAACTGAGCTACGCCCCATGCACGAAAAAACTGCGCTGTTCCCCATTCTTTGCGACTCAGATGCGCTCGGACACGATGGTTGGTTGGTTTGTAGCGGTGAAGGGAGCAGAGTACAAAGGCGCGGACCCGTTCATATACACAAAAGTTCCAAGTAGTTTCGATGCTCTGGTATTACAAATGCAAATTCCGTCTGTTTTTAACGTCTTAAATTGAAAGAGCCGTCACAAATTGCTCCGTTTTCACTCCTTGTCGACAATCATACAGCACCTGAGGTAACAAACACATCTCGAGCCCCACTGTGCACTCCATTATTCATGCCAACTCAGTGCCTCGCTCTTTACTACTGTGTACCAATCTTGTCGTCCAACTGCAAAACACTGGGCCACAACAAGTTTCCGCATCTCCATTGCACTGCGCATACTACGAAACGCTCCCCAAACTTGGCACTTACCATCGCAGCCGACTTTTCCGACTTTCCACGACGCTCACGCTAGTGACAGCATTATTTATAGTTCGACGTCGCGCCAAAGCGAATGAGCACATTTCGCCTACGGCTTAGGCCGCCCTCCTAGTGTGGCTGCTCGGTGTCTGCAGGCAGCGAGGGTTTGCAAGCTTCCTGTGTTCGCACCTATGTCACCTGTGCTTGCTTGTCAGAGACAGACTATCGCAAAACATACAACTCACTCCATGAATTGATTGCTACGGCATCTGCTATCACCAGTCACAACTAGCAACACCAGTAGCAGCTGACTGCACGCAAAGAATAGGAATGTGCAGTGGGATTTACGTGAACTCGGCGCAAGGCAGATCTTTCCGACATAGGCTTGAGAATCTTACGGGAACACTTGTACTGTTTCTAAATTAAGTGTAGGCGTGGGAGGAGGGTGCTTCCTGCGCACTAATAACAGCACGCTTGTCAATTGTGGATGCTAATCATTCGCTTGTATCTTCCTAGACACATCTGCTGGCTGTGAATTATTCCACTTGCATGGCAAGGTGCGCATGTAGGTGTGTTAAAAATTCTGGAGGCACTGGGTATTGATC
Source organism: Schistocerca gregaria (assembly GCF_023897955.1). Lineage (NCBI taxonomy): Eukaryota > Metazoa > Arthropoda > Insecta > Orthoptera > Acrididae > Schistocerca > Schistocerca gregaria. The sequence goes on along the minus strand of NC_064929.1, from coordinate 105,858,509 downwards.
CCTGTACCTCTCGCATACTAAGCGAGCGCTCTACCATCTGAGCTACGCCCGCCCCCCCGAAGACTAATGGTGCTACATACAGCCATATAGACGACACAGACCCTTGCACTCCCATTATTCAGCAGACAAACACTACTCTCTATGTATCCGTTAGGGTGTCTTTCAGGTTTCGTGCATTCTGTATCGAATCGTAGTTGGCCACAATGAAAGTGGCACGTATAACGTCGAAAATAGAATTCGGACACCGCTCTGAGTAAGACCAACGTGTTGTCCACCCTCTAGACTTCAATGAGGTTAAGCCGCGATACCTAAGACAGATCTGCACTCGATGACACCTCGATAACAGCCGGTCCCCACACTTACATCTTGCTCTCCTTACGTCAGTATACATCATATCAGTCTGTGACGCTCTCTTTGCAACATCTTGCGTGCCTTTAGGTTCGCCGTGACCAGCACTTACCATGCACTGAGCACAAAAAATGGAGGCGCCGCGGCTTGAACCCTGGACCTTTCACATGCCAAGCGATCGCTCTACCAACTGAGCTACGCCCCATGCACGAGCAAACTGCGCTATTCCCCATTCTTTGCGACTCAGATGCGCACGGACACGATGGTTGGTTGGTTTGTAGCGGTGAAGGGAGCAGAGTACAATGGCGCGGACCCGTTCATATACACAAAAGTTCCAAGTAGTTTCGATGCTCTGGTATTACAAATGCAAATTCCGTCTGTTTTTAACGTCTTAAATTGAAAGAGCCGTCACAAATTGCTCCGTTTTCACTCCTTGTCGACAATCATACAGCACCTGAGGTAACAAACACATCTCGAGCCCAATTGTGCACTCCATTATTCATGCCAACTCAGTGCCTCGCTCTTTACTACTGTGTACTATTCTTGTCGTCCAACTGCAAAACACTGGGCCACAACAAGTTTCCGCGTCTCCATTGCACTGCGCATACTACGAAACGCTCCCCAAACTTGGCACTCACCCTCGCAGCCGACTTTCCACGACGCTCATGCAACGCTCATGCTAGTGACAGCATTATTTATAGTTCGACGTCGCGCCAAAGCCAATGAGCACATTTCGCCTACGGCTTAGGCCGCCCTCCTAGTGTGGCTGCTCGGTGTCTGCAGGCAGCGAGGGTCTGCAAGCTTCCTGTGTTCGCACCTTTGTCACCTGTGCTTGCTTGTCAGAGACAGACTATCGCAAAACATACAACTCACTCCATGAATTGATTGCTACGGCATCTGTTATCAGCAGTCACAACTAGCAACACCAGTAGCAGCTGACTGCACGCAAAGAATAGGAATGTGCAGTGGGATTTACGTGAACTCAGCGCAAGGCAGATCTTTCCGACATAGGCTTGAGAATCTTACGGGAACACTTGTACTGTTTCTAAATTAAGTGTAGGCGTGGGAGGAGGGTGCTTCCTGCGCACTAATAACAGCACGCTTGTCAATTGTGGATGCTAATCATTCGCTTGTATCTTCCTAGACACATCTGCTGGCTGTGAATTATTCCACTTGCATGGCAAGGTGCGCATGTAGGTGTGTTAAAAATTCTGGAGCACTGGGTATTGATCCAAGTACCTCTCGCATACTAAGCGAGCGCTCTACCATTTGAGCTACGCCCGCCCCCCCAAAGACTAATGGTGCTACATACAGCCATATAGAGGACACAGACCCTTGCACTCCCATTATTCAGCAGACAAACACTACTCTCTATGTATCCGTTAGGGTGTCTTTCAGGTTTCGTGCATTCTGTATCGAATCGTAGTTGGCCACAATGAAAGTGGCACGTATAACGTCGAAAATAGAATTCGGACACCGCTCTGAGTAAGAACAACGTGTTGTCCACCCTCTAGACTTCAATGAGGTTAAGCCGCGATACCTAAGACAGCTCTGCACTCGATGACACCTCGATAATAGCCGGTCCCCACACTTACATCTTGCTCTCCTTACGTCAGTATACATCATATCAGTCTGTGACGCTGGCTTTGCAACATCTTGCGTGCCTTTAGGTTCGCCGCGACCAACACTTACCATGCACTGACCACAAAAAACGGAGGCGCCGCGACTAACCCTGGACCTTTCACATGCCAAGCGAACGCTCTACCAACTGAGCTACGCCCCATGCACGAGCAAACTGCGCTATTCCCCATTCTTAGCGACTCAGATGCGCACGGACACGATGCTTGGTTGGTTTGTAGCGGTGAAGGGAGCAGAGTACAAAGGCGCGGACCCGTTCATATACACAAAAGTTCCAAGTAGTTTCGATGCTCTGGTATTACAAATGCAAATTCCGTCTGTTTTTAACGTCTTAAATTGAAAGAGCCGTCACAAATTGCTCCGTTTCACACCTTGTCGACAATCATACAGCACCTGAGGTAACAAACACATCTCGAGCCCCATTGTGCACTCCATTATTCATGCCAACTCAGTGCCTCGCTCTTTACTACTGTGTACCAATCTAGTCGTTCAACTGCAAAACACTGGGCCACAACAAGTTTCCGCGTCTCCATTGCACTGCGCATACTACGAAACGCTCCCCAAACTTGGCACTCACCCTCGCATCCGACTTTTCCGACTTTCCAAACGCTCACGCTAGTGACAGCATTATTTATAGTTCGACCTCGCGCCAAAGCGAATGAGCACATTTCGCCTACGGCTTAGGCCGCCCTCCTAGTGTGGCTGCTCGGTGTCTGCAGGCAGCGAGTGTCTGCAAGCTTCCTGTGTTCGCACCTTTGTCACCTGTCCTTGCTTGTCAGAGACAGACTATCGCAAAACATACAACTCACTCCATGAATTGATTGCTACGGCATCTGTTATCAGCAGTCACAACTAGCAACACCAGTAGCAGCTGACTGCACGCAAAGAATAGGAATGTGCAGTGGGATTTACGTGAACTCGGCGCAAGGCAGATCTTTCCGACATAGGCTTGAGAATCTTACGGGAACACTTGTACTGTTTCTAAATTAAGTGTAGGCGTGGGAGGAGGGTGCTTCCTGCGCACTAATAACAGCACGCTTGTCAACTGTTGATGCTAATCATTCGCTTGTATCTTCCTAGACACATCTGCTGGCTGTGAATTATTCCACTTGCATGGCAAGGTGCGCATGTAGGTGTGTTAAAAATTCTGGAGGCACTGGGTATTGATCCCAGTACATCTCGCATACACAGGCAGCGCTCTACCATCTGAGCTACGCCCGCCCCCCCGGAGACTAATGGTGCTACATACAGCCATATAGACGACACAGACCCTTGCACTCCCATTATTCAGCAGACAAACACTACTCTCTATGTATCCGTTAGGGTGTCTTTCAGGTTTCGTGCATTCTGTAACGAATCGTAGTTGGTCACAATGAAAGTGGCACGTATAACGTCGAAAATAGAATTCGGACACCGCTCTGAGTAAGACCAACGTGATGTTCACCCTCTAGACTTCAATGAGGTTAAGCCGCGATACCTAAGACAGATCTGCACTCGATGACACCTCGATAACAGCCGGTCCCCACACTTACATCTTGTTCTCCTTACGTCAGTATACATCATATCAGTCTGTGACGCTGGCTTTGCAACATCTTGCGTGCCTTTAGGTTCGCCGCGACCAACACTTACCATGCACTGACCATAAAAAATGGTGGCGCCGCGGCTTGAACCCTGGACCTTTCACATGCCAAGCGAACGCACTACCAACTGAGCTACGCCCCATGCACGAGCAAACTGCGCTATTCCCCATTCTTTGCGACTCAGATGCGCACGGACACGATGGTTGGTTGGTTTGTAGCGGTGGAGGGAGCAGAGTACAAAGGCGCGGACCCGTTCATATACACAAAAGTTCCAAGTAGTTTCGATGCTCTGGTATTACAAATGCAAATTCCGTCTGTTTTTAACGTCTTAAATTGAAAGAGCCGTCACAAAATGCTCCGTTTTCACTCCTTGTCGACAATCATACAGCACCTGAGGTAACAAACACATCTCGAGCCCCATTGTGCACTCCATTATTCACGCCAACTCAGTGCCTCGCTCTTTACTACTGTGTACCAATCTTGTCGTCCAACTGCAAAACACTGGGCCTCAACAAGTTTCCGCGTCTCCATTGCACTGCGCATACTACGAAACGCTCCCCAAACTTGGCACTCACCCTCGCAGCCGACTTTCCACGACGCTCACGCAACGCTCACGCTAGTGACAGCATTATTTATAGTTCGACGTCGCGCCAAAGCCAATGAGCACATTTCGCCTACGGCTTAGGCCGCCCTCCTAGTGTGGCTGCTCGGTGTCTGCAGGCAGCGAGGGTCTGCAAGCTTCCTGTGTTCGCACCTTTGTCACCTGTGCTTGCTTGTCAGAGACAGACTATCGCAAAACATACAACTCACTCCATGAATTGATTGCTACGGCATCTGTTATCAGCAGTCACAACTAGCAACACCAGTAGCAGCTGACTGCACGCAAAGAATAGGAATGTGCAGTGGGATTTACGTGAACTCAGCGCAAGGCAGATCTTTCCGACATAGGCTTGAGAATCTTACGGGAACACTTGTACTGTTTCTAAATTAAGTGTAGGCGTGGGAGGAGGGTGCTTCCTGCGCACTAATAACAGCACGCTTGTCAATTGTGGATGCTAATCATTCGCTTGTATCTTCCTAGACACATCTGCTGGCTGTGAATTATTCCACTTGCATGGCAAGGTGCGCATGTAGGTGTGTTAAAAATTCTGGAGCACTGGGTATTGATCCAAGTACCTCTCGCATACTAAGCGAGCGCTCTACCATTTGAGCTACGCCCGCCCCCCCCAAAGGCTAATGGTGCTACATACAGCCATATAGAGGACACAGACCCTTGCACTCCCATTATTCAGCAGACAAACACTACTCTCTATGTATCCGTTAGGGTGTCTTTCAGGTTTCGTGCATTCTGTATCGAATCGTAGTTGGCCACAATGAAAGTGGCACGTATAACGTCGAAAATAGAATTCGGACACCGCTCTGAGTAAGAACAACGTGTTGTCCACCCTCTAGACTTCAATGAGGTTAAGCCGCGATACCTAAGACAGCTCTGCACTCGATGACACCTCGATAACAGCCGGTCCCCACACTTACATCTTGCTCTCCTTACGTCAGTATACATCATATCAGTCTGTGACGCTGGCTTTGCAACATCTTGCGTGCCTTTAGGTTCGCCGCGACCAACACTTACCATGCACTGACCACAAAAAACGGAGGCGCCGCGACTAACCCTGGACCTTTCACATGCCAAGCGAACGCTCTACCAACTGAGCTACGCCCCATGCACGAGCAAACTGCGCTATTCCCCATTCTTAGCGACTCAGATGCACACGGACACGATGCTTGGTTGGTTTGTAGCGGTGAAGGGAGCAGAGTACAAAGGCGCGGACCCGTTCATAAACACAAAAGTTCCAAGTAGTTTCGATGCTCTGGTATTACAAATGCAAAATCCGTCTCTTTTTAACGTCTTAAATTTAAAGAGCCGTCACAAATTGCTCCGTTTCACACCTTGTCGACAATCATACAGCACCTGAGGTAACAAACACATCTCGAGCCCCATTGTGCACTCCATTATTCATGCCAACTCAGTGCCTCGCCCTTTACTACTGTGTACCAATCTAGTCGTTCAACTGCAAAACACTGGGCCACAACAAGTTTCCGCGTCTCCATTGCACTGCGCATACTACGAAACGCTCCCCAAACTTGGCACTCACCCTCGCATCCGACTTTTCCGACTTTCCAAACGCTCACGATAGTGACAGCATTATTTATAGTTCGACCTCGCGCCAAAGCGAATCAGCACATTTCGCCTACGGCTTAGGCCGCCCTCCTAGTGTGGCTGCTCGGTGTCTGCAGGCAGCGAGGGTCTGCAAGCTTCCTGTGTTCGCACCTTTGTCACCTGTGCTTGCTTGTCAGAGACAGACTATCGCAAAACATACAACTCACTCCATGAATTGATTGCTACGGCATCTGTTATCAGCAGTCACAACTAGCAACACCAGTAGCAGCTGACTGCACGCAAAGAATAGGAATGTGCAGTGGGATTTACGTGAACTCGGCGCAAGGCAGATCTTTCCGACATAGGCTTGAGAATCTTACGGGAACACTTGTACTGTTTCTAAATTAAGTGTAGGCGTGGGAGGAGGGTGCTTCCTGCGCACTAATAACAGCACGCTTGTCAATTGTTGATGCTAATCATTCGCTTGTATCTTCCTAGACACATCTGCTGGCTGTGAATTATTCCACTTGCATGGCAAGGTGCGCATGTAGGTGTGTTAAAAATTCTGGAGGCACTGGGTATTGATCCCAGTACATCTCGCATACACAGGCAGCGCTCTACCATCTGAGCTACGCCCGCCCCCCCGGAGACTAATGGTGCTACATACAGCCATATAGACGACACAGACCCTTGCACTCCCATTATTCAGCAGACAAACACTACTCTCTATGTATCCGTTAGGGTGTCTTTCAGGTTTCGTGCATTCTGTATCGAATCGTAGTTGGTCACAATGAAAGTGGCACTTATAACGTCGAAAATAGAATTCGGACACCGCTCTGAGTAAGACCAACGTGATGTCCACCATCTACACTTCAATGAGGTTAAGCCGCGATACCTAAGACAGATCTGCACTCGATGACACCTCGATAACAGCCGGTCCCCACACTTACATCTTGCTCTCCTTACGTCAGTATACATCATATCAGTCTGTGACGCTGGCTTTGCAACATCTTGCGTGCCTTTAGGTTCGCCGCGACCAACACTTACCATGCACTGACCACAAAAAATGGAGGCGCCGCGGCTTGAACCCTGGACTTTTCACATGCCAAGCGAACGCTCTACCATCTGAGCTACGGCCCATGCACGAGCAATCTGCACTATTCCCCATTCTTTGCGACTCAGATGCGCACGGACACGATGGTTGGTTGGTTTGTAGCGGTGAAGGGAGCAGAGTTCAAAGGCGCGGACCCGTTCATATACACAAAAGTTCCAAGTAGTTTCGATGCTCTGGTATTACAAATGCAAATTCAGTCTGTTTTTAACGTCTTAAATTGAAAGAGCCGTCCCAAATTGCTCCGTTTTCACTCCTTGTCGACAATCATACAGCACCTGAGGTAACAAACACATCTCGAGCCCCATTGTGCACTCCATTATTCATGCCAACTCAGTGCCTCGCTCTTTACTACTGTGTACCAATCTTGTCGTCCAACTGCAAAACACTGGGCCACAACAAGTTTCCGCGTCTCCATTGCACTGCGCATACTACGAAACGCTCCCCAAACTTGGCACTCACCCTCGCAGCCGACTTTTCCGACTTTCCACGACGCTCACGCTAGTGACAGCATTATTTATAGTTCGACGTCGCGCCAAAGCGAATGAGCACATTTCGCCTACGGCTTAGGCCGCCCTCCTAGTGTGGCTGCTCGGTGTCTGCAGGCAAAGAGGGTCTGCAAGCTTCCTGTGTTCGCACCTATGTCATCTGTGCTTGCTTGTCAGAGACAGACTATCGCAAAACATACAACTCACTCCATGAATTGATTGCTACGGCATCTGTTTTCAGCAGTCACAACTAGCAACACCAGTAGCAGCTGACTGCACGCAAAGAATAGGAATGTGCAGTGGGATTAACGTGAACTCGGCGCAAGGTAGATCTTTCCGACATAGGCTTGAGAATCTTACGGGAACACTTGTACTGTTTCTAAATTAAGTGTAGGCGTGGGAGGAGGGTGCTTCCTGCGCACTAATAACAGCACGCTTGTCAATTGTGGATGATAATCATTCGCTTGAATCTTCCTAGACACATCTGCTGGCTGTGAATTATTCCACTTGCATATCAAGGTGGGCATGTAGGTGTGTTAAAAATTCTGGAGGCACTGGGTATTAATCCCAGTACCTCTCGCATACTAAGCGAGCGCTCTAGCATCTGAGCTACACCCGCCTCCCCCCCGAAGACTAATGGTGCTACATACAGCCATATAGACGACACAGACCCTTGCACTCCCATTATTCAGCAGACAAACACTACTCTCTATGTATCCGTTAGGGTGTCTTTCAGGTTTCGTGCATTCTGTAACGAATCGTAGTTGGTCACAATGAAAGTGGCACGTATAACGTCGAAAATAGAATTCGGACACCGCTCTGAGTAAGACCAACGTGATGTTCACCCTCTAGACTTCAATGAGGTTAAGCCGCGATACCTAAGACAGATCTGCACTCGATGACACCTCGATAACAGCCGGTCCCCACACTTACATCTTGCTCTCCTTACGTCAGTATACATCATATCAGTCTGTGACGCTGGCTTTGCAACATCTTGCGTGCCTTTAGGTTCGCCGCGACCAACACTTATCATGCACTGACTACAAAAAATGGAGGCGCCGCGGCTTGAACCCTGGACCTTTCACATGACAAGCGAACGCTCTACCAACTGAGCTACGCCCCATGCACGAGCAAACTGCGCTATTCCCCATTCTTTGCGACTCAGATGCAGACGGACACGATGGTTGGTTGGTTTGTAGCGGTGAAGGGAGCAGAGTACAAAGGCGCGGACCCGTTCATATACACAAAAGTTCCAAGTAATTTCGATGCTCTGGTATTACAAATGCAAATTCAGTCTGTTTTTAACGTCTTAAATTGAAAGAGCCGTCACATAATTGCTCCGTTTTCACTCCTTGTCGACAATCATACAGCACCTGAGGTAACAAACACATCTCGAGCCCCATTGTGCACTCCATTATTCATGCCAACTCAGTGCCTCGCTCTTTACTACTGTATACCAATCTTGTCGTCCGACAGCAAAACACTGGGCCACAACAAGTTTCCGCGTCTCCATTGCACTGCGCATACTACGAAACGCTCCCCAAACTTGGCACTCACCCTCGCAGCCGACTTTTCCGATTTCCAAACGCTCACGCTAGTGACAGCATTATTTATAGTTCGACGTCGCGCCAAAGCGAATAAGCACATTTCGCCAACGGCTTAGGCCGCCCTCCTAGTGTGGCTGCTCGGTGTCTGCAGGCAGCGAGGGTCTGCAAGCTTCCTGTGTTCGCACCTTTGTCACCTGTGCTTGCTTGTCAGAGACAGACTATCGCAAAACATACAACTCACTCCATGAATTGATTGCTACGGCATCTGTTTTCAGCAGTCACAACTAGCAACACCAGAAGCAGCTGACTGCACGCAAAGAATAGGAATGTGCAGTGGAATTTACGTGAACTCGGCGCCAGGCAGATCTTTCCGACATAGGCTTGAGAATCTTACGGGAACACTTGTACTGTTTCTAAATTAAGTGTAGGCGTGGGAGGAGGGTGCTTCCTGCGCACTAATAACAGCACGCTTGTCAATTGTGGATGATAATCATTCGCTTGTATCTTCCTAGACACATCTGCTGGCTGTGAATTATTCCACTTGCATATCAAGGTGGGCATGTAGGTGTGTTAAAAATTCTGGAGGCACTGGGTATTGATCCCATTACCTCTCGCATACTAAGCGAGCGCTCTACCATCTGAGCTACGCCCGCCCCCCCGGAGACTAATGGTGTTACATACAGCCATATAGACGACACAGACCCTTGCACTCCCATTATTCAGCAGACAAACACTACTCTCTATGTATCCGTTAGGGTGTCTTTCAGGTTTCGTGCATTCTGTATCGAATCGTAGTTGGTCACAATGAAAGTGGCACTTATAACGTCGAAAATAGAATTCGGACACCGCTCTGAGTAAGACCAACGTGATGTCCACCCTCTACACTTCAATGAGGTTAAGCCGCGATACCTAAGACAGCTCTGCACTCGATGACACCTCGATAACAGCCGGTCCCCACACTTACATCTTGCTCTCCTTACGTCAGTATACATCATATCAGTCTGTGACACTGGCTTTGCAACATCTTGCGCTCCTTTAGGTTCGCCGCGACCAACACTTACCATGCACTGACCACAAAAAATGGAGGCGCCGCGGCTTGAACCCTGGACCTTTCACATGCCAAGCGAACGCTCTACCATCTGAGCTACGCACCATGCACGAGCAATCTGCACTATTCCCCATTCTTTGCGACTCAGATGCGCACGGACACGATGGTTGGTTGGTTTGTAGCGGTGAAGGGAGCAGAGTTCAAAGGCGCGGACCCGTTCATATACACAAAAGTTCCAAGTAGTTTCGATGCTCTGGTATTACAAATGCAAATTCAGTCAGTTTTTAACGTCTTAAATTGAAAGAGCCGTCACAAATTGCTCCGTTTTCACTCCTTGTCGACAATCATACAGCACCTGAGGTAACAAACACATCTCGAGCCCCATTGTGCACTCCATTATTCATGCCAACTCAGTGCCTCGCTCTTTACTACTGTGTACCAATCTTGTCGTCCAACTGCAAAACACTGGGCCACAACAAGTTTCCGCGTCTCCATTGCACTGCGCATACTACGAAACGCTCCCCAAACTTGGCACTCACCCTCGCAGCCGACTTTTCCGGCTTTCCACGACGCTCACGCTAGTGACAGCATTATTTATAGTTCGACGTCGCGCCAAAGCGAATGAGCACATTTCGCCAACGGCTTAGGCCGCCCTCCTAGTGTGGCTGCTCGGTGTCTGCAGGCAGCGAGGGTCTGCAAGCTTCCTGTGATCGCACCTTTGTCACCTGTGCTTGCTTGTCAGAGACAGACTATCGCAAAACATACAACTCACTCCATGAATTGATTGCTACGGCATCTGTTTTCAGCAGTCACAACTAGCAACACCAGAAGCAGCTGACTGCACGCAAAGAATAGGAATGTGCAGTGGAATTTACGTGAACTCGGCGCAAGGCAGATCTTTCCGACATAGGCTTGAGAATCTTACGGGAACACTTGTACTGTTTCTAAATTAAGTGTAGGCGTGGGAGGAGGGTGCTTCCTGCGCACTAATAACAGCACGCTTGTCAATTGTGTATGATAATCATTCGCTTGTATCTTCCTAGACACATCTGCTGGCTGTGAATTATTCCACTTGCATATCAAGGTGGGCATGTAGGTGTGTTAAAAATTCTGGAGGCACTGGGTATTGATCCCAGTACCTCTCGCATACTAAGCGAGCGCTCTACCATCTGAGCTACGCCCGCCCCCCCGGAGACTAATGGTGCTACATACAGCCATATAGACGACACAGACCCTTGCACTCCCATTATTCAGCAGACAAACACTACTCTCTATGTATCCGTTAGGGTGTCTTTCAGGTTTCGTGCATTCTGTATCGAATCGTAGTTGGTCACAATGAAAGTGGCACTTATAACGTCGAAAATAGAATTCGGACACCGCTCTGAGTAAGACCAACGTGATGTCCACCCTCTACACTTCAATGACGTTAAGCCGCGATACCTAAGACAGCTCTGCTCTCGATGACACCTCGATAACAGCCGGTCCCCACACTTACATCTTGCTCTCCTTACGTCAGTATACATCATATCAGTCTGTGACGCTGGCTTTGCAACATCTTGCGCTCCTTTAGGTTCGCCGCGACCAACACTTACCATGCACTGACCACAAAAAATGGAGGCGCCGCGGCTTGAACCCTGGACCTTTCACATGCCAAGCGAACGCTCTACCATCTGAGCTACGCACCATGCACGAGCAACCTGCACTATTCCCCATTCTTTGCGACTCAGATGCGCACGGACACGATGGTTGGTTGGTTTGTAGCGGTGAAGGGAGCAGAGTTCAAAGGCGCGGACCCGTTCATATACACAAAAGTTCCAAGTAGTTTCGATGCTCTGGTATTACAAATGCAAATTCCGTCTGTTTTTAACGTCTTAAATTGAAAGAGCCGTCACAAATTGCTCCGTTTTCACTCCTTGTCGACAATCATACAGCACCTGAGGTAACAAACACATCTCGAGCCCCATTGTGCACTCCATTATTCATGCCAACTCAGTGCCTCGCTCTTTACTACTGTGTACCAATCTTGTCGTCCAACTGCAAAACACTGGGCCACAACAAGTTTCCGCGTCTCCATTGCACTGCACATACTACGAAACGCTCCCCAAACTTGGCACTCACCCTCGCAGCCGACTTTTCCGACTTTCCACGACGCTCACGCTAGTGACAGCATTATTTATAGTTCGACGTCGCGCCAAAGCGAATGAGCACATTTCGCCTACGGCTTAGGCCGCCCTCCTAGTGTGGCTGCTCGGTGTCTGCAGGCAGCGAGGGTCTGCAAGCTTCCTGTGTTCGCACCTATGTCATCTGTGCTTGCTTGTCAGAGACAGACTATCGCAAAACATACAACTCACTCCATGAATTGATTGCTACGGCATCTGTTTTCAGCAGTCACAACTAGCAACACCAGTAGCAGCTGACTGCACGCAAAGAATAGGAATGTGCAGTGGGATTAACGTGAACTCGGCGCAAGGTAGATCTTTCCGACATAGGCTTGAGAATCTTACGGGAACACTTGTACTGTTTCTAAATTAAGTGTAGTCGTGGGAGGAGGGTGCTTCCTGCGCACTAATAACAGCACGCTTGTCAATTGTGGATGATAATCATTCGCTTGAATCTTCCTAGACACATCTGCTGGCTGTGAATTATTCCACTTGCATATCAAGTTGGGCATGTAGGTGTGTTAAAAATTCTGGAGGCACTGGGTATTGATCCCAGTACCTCTCGCACACTAAGCGAGCGCTCTACCATCTGAGCTACACCCGCCTCCCCCCCCCCCCCCCCCCCGAAGACTAATGGTGCTACATACAGCCATATAGACGACACAGACCCTTGCACTCCCATTATTCAGCAGACAAACACTACTCTCTATGTATCCGTTAGGGTGTCTTTCAGGTTTCGTGCATTCTGTAACGAATCGTAGTTGGTCACAATGAAAGTGGCACGTATAACGTCGAAAATAGAATTCGGACACCGCTCTGAGTAAGACCAACGTGATGTTCACCCTCTAGACTTCAATGAGGTTAAGCCGCGATACCTAAGACAGATCTGCACTCGATGACACCTCGATAACAGCCGTTCCCCACACTTACATCTTGCTCTCCTTACGTCAGTATACATCATATCAGTCTGTGACGCTGGCTTTGCAACATCTTGCGTGCCTTTAGGTTCGCCGCGACCAACACTTACCATGCACTGACTACAAAAAATGGAGGCGCCGCGGCTTGAACCCTGGACCTTTCACATGACAAGCGAACGCTCTACCAACTGAGCTACGCCCCATGCACGAGCAAACTGCGCTATTCCCCATTCTTTGCGACTCAGATGCAGACGGACACGATGGTTGGTTGGTTTGTAGCGGTGAAGGGAGCAGAGTACAAAGGCGCGGACCCGTTCATATACACAAAAGTTCCAAGTAGTTTCGATGCTCTGGTATTACAAATGCAAATTCAGTCTGTTTTTAACGTCTTAAATTGAAAGAGCCGTCACAAATTGCTCCGTTTTCACTCCTTGTCGACAATCAAACAGCACCTGAGGTAACAAACACATCTCGAGCCCCATTGTGCACTCCATTATTCATGCCAACTCAGTGCCTCGCTCTTTACTACTGTGTACCAATCTTGTCGTCCAACTGCAAAACACTGGGCCACAACAAGTTTCCGCGTCTCCATTGCACTGCGCATACTACGAAACGCTCCCCAAACTTGGCACTTACCCTCGCAGCCGACTTTTCCGACTTTCCACGACGCTCACGCAACGCTCACGCTAGTGACAGCATTATTTATAGTTCGACTTCGCGCCAAAGCGAATGAGCACATTTCGCCTACGGCTTAGGCCGCCCTCCTAGTGTGGCTGCTCGGTGTCTGCAGGCAGCGAGGGTCTGCAAGCTTCCTGTGTTCGCACCTATGTCACCTGTGCTTGCTTGTCAGAGACAGACTATCGCAAAACATACAACTCACTCCATGAATTGATTGCTACGGCATCTGTTTTCAGCAGTCACAACTAGCAACACCAGTAGCAGCTGACTGCACGCAAAGAATAGGAATGTGCAGTGGGATTAACGTGAACTCGGAGGATGCTTCCTGCGCACTAATAACAGCACGCTTGTCAATTGTGGATGCTAATCATTCGCTGGTATCTTCCTAGACACTTGCATGGCAAGGTGCGCATGTAGGTGTGTTAAAAATTCTGGAGGCACTGGGTATTGATCCCAGTACCTCTCGCATACTAAGCGAGCGCTCTACCATCTGAGCTACGCCCGCCCCCCCAAAGACTAATGGTGCTACATACAGCCATATAGACGACACAGACACTTGCACTCCAATTATTCAGCAGACAAACACTACTCTCTATGTATCCGTTAGGGTGTCTTTCAGGTTTCGTGCATTCTGTATCGAATCGTAGTTGGCCACAATGAAAGTGGCACGTATAACGTCGAAAATAGAATTCGGACACCGCTCTGAGTAAGACCAACGTGTTGTCCACCCTCTAGACTTCAATGAGGTTAAGCCGCGATACCTAAGACAGATCTGCACTCGATGACACCTCGATAACAGCCGGTCCCCACACTTACATCTTGCTCTCCTTACGTCAGTATACATCATATCAGTCTGTGACGCTGGCTTTGCAACATCTTGCGTGCCTTTAGGTTCGCCGCGACCAACACTTACCATGCACTGACTACAAAAAATGGAGGCGCCGCGGCTTGAACCCTGGAGCTTTCACATGCCAAGCGAACGCTCTACCAACTGAGCTACGCCCCACGCACGAGCAAACTGCGCTATTCCCCATTCTTTGCGACTCAGATGCAGACGGACACGATGGTTGGTTGGTTTGTAGCGGTGAAGGGAGCAGAGTACAAAGGCGCGGACCCGTTCATATACACAAAAGTTCCAAGTAGTTTCGATGCTCTGGTATTACAAATGCAAATTCCGTCTGTTTTTAACGTCTTAAATTGAAAGAGCCGTCACATATTGCTCCGTTTTCACTCCTTGTCGACAATCATACAGCACCTTATTTAACAAACACATCTCGAGCCCCATTGTGCACTCCATTATTCATGCCAACTCAGTGCCTCGCTCTTTACTACTGTGTACCAATCTTGTCGTCCAACTGCAAAACACTGGGCCACAACAAGTTTCCGCGTTTCCATTGCACTGCGCATACTACGAAACGCTCCCCAAACTTGGCACTCACCCTCGCAGCCGACTTTTCCGAATTTCCACGACGCTCACGCAACGCTCACGCTAGTGACAGCATTATTTATAGTTCGACGTCGCGCCAAAGCGAATGAGCACATTTCGCCTACGGCTTAAACCGCCCTCCTAGTGTGGCTGCTCGGTGTCTGCAGGCAGCGAGGGTCTGCAAGCTTCCTGTGTTCGCACCTATGTCACCTGTGCTTGCTTGTCAGAGACAGACTATCGCAAAACATACAACTCACTCCATGAATTGATTGCTACGGCATCTGTTTTCAGCAGTCACAACTAGCAACACCAGTAGCAGCTGACTGCACGCAAAGAATAGGAATGTGCAGTGGGATTAATGTGAACTCGGAGGGTGCTTCCTGCGCACTAATAACAGCACGCTTGTCAATTGTGGATGCTAATCATTCGCTTGTATCTTCCTAGACACATCTGCTGGTTGTGAATTATTCCACTTGCATGGCAAGGTGCGCATGTAGGTGTGTTAAAAATTCTGGAGGCACTGGGTATTGATCCAAGTACCTCTCGCATACTAAGCGAGCGCTCTACCATCTGAGCTACGCCCGCCCCCCCAAAAGACTGATGGTGCTATATACAGCTATATAGACGACACAGACCCTTGCACTCCCATTATTCAGCAGACAAACACTACTCTCTATGTATCCGTTAGGGTGTCTTTCAGGTTTCGTGCATTCTGTATCGAATCGTAGTTGGCCACAATGAAAGTGGCACGTATAACGTCGAAAATAGAATTCGGACACCGCTCTGAGTAAGACCAACGTGTTGTCCACCCTCTAGACTTCAATGAGGTTAAGCCGCGATACCTAAGACAGATCTGCACTCGATGACACCTCGATAACAGCCGGTCCCCACACTTACATCTTGCTCTCCTTACGTCAGTATACATCATATCAGTCTGTGACGCTGGCTTTGCAACATCTTGCGTGCCCTTAGGTTCGCCGCGACCAACACTTACCATGCACTGACTACAAAAAATTGAGGCGCCGCGGCTTGAACCCTGGACCTTTCACATGCCAAGGGAACGCTCTACCAACTGAGCTACGCCCCATGCACGAGCAAACTGCGCTATTCCCCATTCTTTGCGACTTAGATGCAGACGGACACGACGGTTGGTTGTTTTGTAGCGGTGAAGGGAGCAGAGTACAAAGGCGCGGACCCGTTCATATACACAAAAGTTCCAAGTAGTTTCGATGCTCTTTTATTACAAATGCAAATTCCGTCTGTTTTTAACGTTTAAATTGAAAGAGCCGTCACAAATTGCTCCGTTTTCACTCCTTGTCGACAATCATACAGCACCTGAGGTAACAAACACATCTCGAGCCCCATTGTGCACTCCATTATTCATGCCAACTCAGTGCCTCGCTCTTTACTACTGTGTACCAATCTTGTCGTCCAACTGCAAAACACTGGGCCACAACAAGTTTCCGCGTCTCCATTGCACTGCGCATACTACGAAACGCTCCCCAAACTTGGCACTCACCCTCGCAGCCGGCTTTTCCGACTTTCCACGACGCTCACGCTAGTGACAGCATTATTTATAGTTCGACGTCGCGCCAAAGCGAATGAGCACATTTCGCCTACGGCTTAGGCCGCCCTCCTAGTGTGGCTGCTCGGTGTCTGCAGGCAGCGAGGGTCTGCAAGGTTCCTGTGTTCGCACCTATGTCACCTGTGCTTGCTTGTCAGAGACGGACTATCGCAAAACATACAACTCACTCCATGAATTGATTGCTACGGCGTCTGTTATCAGCAGTCACAACTAGCAACACCAGTAGCAGCTGACTGCACGCAAAGAATAGGAATGTGCAGTGGGATTTACGTGAACTCGGCGCAAGGCAGATCTTTCCGACATAGGCTTGAGAATCTTACGGGAACACTTGTACTGTTTCTAAATTAAGTGTAGGCGTGGGAGGAGGGTGCTTCCTGCGCACTAATAACAGCACGCTTGTCAATTGTGGATGCTAATCATTCGCTTGTATCTTCCTAGACACATCTGCTGGTTGTGAATTATTCCTCTTGCATGGCAAGGTGCGCATGTAGGTGTGTTAAAAATTCTGGAGACACTGGGTATTGATCCCAGCAGCTCTCGCATACTAAGCGAGCGCTCTACCATCTGAGCTACGCCCGCCCCCCCGAAGACTAATGGTGCTACATACAGCCATATAGATGACACAGACACTTGCACTCCCATTATTCAGCAGACAAACACTACTCTCTATGTATCCGTTAGGGTGTCTTTCAGGTTTCGTGCATTCTGTATCGAATCGTAGTTGGCCACAATGAAAGTGGCACGTATAACGTCGAAAATAGAATTCGGACACCGCTCTGAGTAAGACCAACGTGATGTCCACCCTCTAGACTTCAATGAGGTTAAGCCGCGATACCTAAGACAGATCTGCACTCGATGACACCTCGATAACAGCCGGTCCCCACACTTACATCTTGCTCTCCTTACGTCAGTATACATCATATCAGTCTGTGACGCTGGCTTTGCAACATTTTGCGTGCCTTTAGGTTCGCCGCGACCAACACTTACCATGCACTGACTACAAAAAATGGAGGCGCCGCGGCTTGAACCCTGGACCTTTCACATGCCAAGCGAACGCTCTACCAACTGAGCTACGCCCCATGCACGAGCAAACTGCGCTATTCCCCATTGTTTGCGACTCAGATGCAGACGGACACGATGGTTGGTTGGTTTGTAGCGGTGAAGGGAGCAGAGTACAAAGGCGCGGACCCGTTCATATACACAAAAGTTCCAAGTAGTTTCGATGCTCTGGTATTACAAATGCAAATTCCGTCTGTTTTTAACGTCTTAAATTGAAAGAGACGTCACAAATTGCTCCGTTTTCACTCCTTGTCGACAATCATACAGCACCTGAGGTAACAAACACATCTCGAGCCCCATTGTGCACTCCATTATTCATGCCAACTCAGTGCCTCGCTCTTTACTACTGTGTACCAATCTTGTCGTCCAACTGCAAAACACTGGGCCACAACAAGTTTCCGCGTCTCCATTGCACTGCGCATACTACGAAACGCTCCCCAAACTTGGCACTCACCCTCGCAGCCGACTTTTCCGACTTTCCACGACGCTCACGCTAGTGACAGCATTATTTATAGTTCGACGTCGCGCCAAAGCGAATGAGCACATTTCGCCTACGGCTTAGGCCGCCCTCCTAGTGTGGCTGCTCGGTGTCTGCAGGCAGCGAGGGTCTGCAAGCTTCCTGTGTTCGCACCTATGTCACCTGTGCTTGCTTGTCAGAGACAGACTATCGCAAAACATACAACTCACTCCATTAATTGATTGCTACGGCATCTGTTTTCAGCAGTCACAACTAGCAACACCAGTAGCAGCTGACTGCACGCAAAGAATAGGAATGTGCAGTGGGATTAACGTGAACTCGGCGCAAGGCAGATCTTTCCGACATAGGCTTGAGAATCTTACGGGAACACTTGTACTGTTTCTAAATTAAGTGTAGGCGTGGGAGGAGGGTGCTTCCTGCGCACTAATAACAGCACGCTCATCAATTATGGATGCTAATCATTCGCTTGTATCTTCCTAGACACATCTGCTGGTTGTGAATTATTCCACTTGCATGGCAAGGTGCGCATGTAGGTGTGTTAAAAATTCTGGAGGCACTGGGTATTGATCCCAGTACCTCTCACATACTAAGCGAGCGCTCTACCATCTGAGCTACGCCCGCACCCCACCCCCCTCCCGGACACTAATGGTGCTACATACAGCCGTATAGACGACACAGACCCTTGCACTCCCATTATTCAGCAGACAAACACTACTCTCTATGTATCCGTTAGGGTGTCTTTCAGGTTTCGTGCATTCTGTATCGAATCGTAGTTGGCCACAATGAAAGTGGCACGTATAACGTCGAAAATAGAATTCGGACACCGGTCTGAGTAAGACCAACGTGATGTCCACCCTCTAGACTTCAATGAGGTTAAGCCGCGATACCTAAGACAGATGTGCACTCGATGACACCTCGATAACAGCCGGTCCCCACACTTACATCTTGCTCTCCTTACGTCAGTATACATCATATCAGTCTGTGACGCTGGCTTTGCAACATTTTGCGTGCCTTTAGGTTCGCCGCGACCAACACTTACCATGCACTGACTACAAAAAATTGAGGCGCCGCGGCTTGAACCCTGGACCTTTCACATGCCAAGCGAACGCTCTACCAACTGAGCTACGCCCCATGCACGAGCAAACTGCGCTATTCCCCATTGTTTGCGACTCAGATGCTGACGGACACGATGGTTGGTTGGTTTGTAGCGGTGAAGGGAGCAGAGTACAAAGGCGCGGACCCGATCATATACACAAAAGTTCCAAGTAGTTTCGATGCTCTGGTATTACAAATGCAAATTCCGTCTGTTTTTAACGTCTTAAATTAAAAGAGACGTCACAAATTGCTCCGTTTTCACTCCTTGTCGACAATCATACAGCACCTGAGGTAACAAACACATCTCGAGCCCCATTGTGCACTCCATTATTCATGCCAACTCAGTGCCTCGCTCTTTACTACTGTGTACCAATCTTGTCGTCCAACTGCAAAACACTGGGCCACAACAAGTTTCCGCGTCTCCATTGCACTGCGCATACTACGAAACGCTCCCCAAACTTGGCACTCACCCTCGCAGCCGACTTTTCAGACTTTCCACGACGCTCACGCTAGTGACAGCATTATTTATAGTTCGACGTCGCGCCAAAGCGAATGAGCACATTTCGCCTACGGCTTAGGCCGCCCTCCTAGTGTGGCTGCTCGGTGTCTGCAGGCAGCGAGGGTCTGCAAGCTTCCTGTGTTCGCACCTATGTCATCTGTGCTTGCTTGTCAGAGACAGACTATCGCAAAACATACAACTCACTCCATGAATTGATTGCTACGGCATCTGTTTTCAGCAGTCACAACTAGCAACACCAGTAGCAGCTGACTGCACGTAAAGAATAGGAATGTGCAGTGGGATTAACGTGAACTCGGCGCAAGGTAGATCTTTCCGACATAGGCTTGAGAATCTTACGGGAACACTTGTACTGTTTCTAAATTAAGTGTAGTCGTGGGAGGAGGGTGCTTCCTGCGCACTAATAACAGCACGCTTGTCAATTGTGGATGATAATCATTCGCTTGAATCTTCCTAGACACATCTGCTGGCTGTGAATTATTCCACTTGCATATCAAGTTGGGCATGTAGGTGTGTTAAAAATTCTGGAGGCACTGAGTATTGATCCCAGTACCTCTCGCACACTAAGCGAGCGCTCTACCATCTGAGCTACACCCGCCTCCCCACCCACCCCCCCCGAAGACTAATGGTGCTACATACAGCCATATAGACGACACAGACCCTTGCACTCCCATTATTCAGCAGACAAACACTACTCTCTATGTATCCGTTAGGGTGTCTTTCAGGTTTCGTGCATTCTGTAACGAATCGTAGTTGGTCACAATGAAAGTGGCACGTATAACGTCGAAAATAGAATTCGGACACCGCTCTGAGTAAGACCAACGTGATGTTCACCCTCTAGACTTCAATGAGGTTAAGCCGCGATACCTAAGACAGATCTGCACTCGATGACACCTCGATAACAGCCGGTCCCCACACTTACATCTTGCTCTCCTTACGTCAGTATACATCATATCAGTCTGTGACGCTGGCTTTGCAACATCTTGCGTGCCTTTAGGTTCGCCGCGACCAACACTTACCATGCACTGACTACAAAAAATGGAGGCGCCGCGGCTTGAACCCTGGACCTTTCACATGACAAGCGAACGCTCTACCAACTGAGCTACGACCCATGCACGAGCAAACTGCGCTATTCCCCATTCTTTGCGACTCAGATGCAGACGGACACGATGGTTGGTTGGTTTGTAGCGGTGAAGGGAGCAGAGTACAAAGGCGCGGACCCGTTCATATACACAAAAGTTCCAAGTAGTTTCGATGCTCTGGTATTACAAATGCAAATTCCGTCTGTTTTTAACGTCTTAAATTGAAAGAGCCGTCACAAATTGCTCCGTTTTCACTCCTTGTCGACAATTAAACAGCACCTGAGGTAACAAACACATCTCGAGCCCCATTGTGCACTCCATTATTCATGCCAACTCAGTGCCTCGCTCTTTACTACTGTGTACCAATCTTGTCGTCCAACTGCAAAACACTGGGCCACAACAAGTTTCCGCGTCTCCATTGCACTGCGCATACTACGAAACGCTCCCCAAACTTGGCACTTACCCTCGCAGCCGACTTTTCCGACTTTCCACGACGCTCACGCAACGCTCACGCTAGTGACAGCATTATTTATAGTTCGACGTCGCGCCAAAGCGAATGAGCACATTTCGCCTACGGCTTAGGCCGCCCTCCTAGTGTGGCTGCTCGGTGTCTGCAGGCAGCGAGGGTCTGCAAGCTTCCTGTGTTCGCACCTATGTCACCTGTGCTTGCTTGTCAGAGACAGACTATCGCAAAACATACAACTCACTCCATGAATTGATTGCTACGGCATCTGTTTTCAGCAGTCACAACTAGCAACACCAGTAGCAGCTGACTGCACGCAAAGAATAGGAATGTGCAGTGGGATTTACGTGAACTCGGCGCAAGGCAGATCTTTCCGACATAGGCTTGAGAATCTAACGGGAACACTTGTACTGTTTCTAAATTAAGTGTAGGCGTGGGAGGAGGGTGCTTTCTGCGCACTAATAACAGCACGCTTGTCAATTGTGGATGCTAATCATTCGCTTGTATCTTCCTAGACACATCTGCTGGTTGTGAATTATTCCACTTGCATGGCAAGGTGCGCATGTAGGTGTGTTAAAAATTCTGGAGGCACTGGGTATTGATCCAAGTACCTCTCGCATACTAAGCGAGCGCTCTACCATCTGAGCTACGCCCGCCCCCCCAAAAGACTAATGGTGCTATATACAGCTATATAGACGACACAGACCCTTGCACTCCCATTATTCAGCAGACAAACACTACTCTCTATGTATCCGTTAGGGTGTCTTTCAGGTTTCGTGCATTCTGTATCGAATCGTAGTTGGCCACAATGAAAGTGGCACGTATAACGTCGAAAATAGAATTCGGACACCGCTCTGAGTAAGACCAACGTGTTGTCCACCCTCTAGACTTCGATGAGGTTAAGCCGCGATACCTAAGACAGATCTGCACTCGATGACACCTCGATAACAGCCGGTCCCCACACTTACATCTTGCTCTCCTTACGTCAGTATACATCATATCAGTCTGTGACGCTGGCTTTGCAACATCTTGCGTGCCCTTAGGTTCGCCGCGACCAACACTTACCATGCACTGACTACAAAAAATTGAGGCGCCGCGGCTTGAACCCTGGACCTTTCACATGCCAAGGGAACGCTCTACCACCTGAGCTACGCCCCATGCACGAGCAAACTGCGCTATTCCCCATTCTTTGCGACTTAGATGCAGACGGACACGACGGTTGGTTGTTTTGTAGCGGTGAAGGGAGCAGAGTACAAAGGCGCGGACCCGTTCATATACACAAAAGTTCCAAGTAGTTTCGATGCTCTTTTATTACAAATGCAAATTCCGTCTGTTTTTAACGTCTTAAATTGAAAGAGCCGTCACAAATTGCTCCGTTTTCACTCCTTGTCGACAATCATACAGCACCTGAGGTAACAAACACATCTCGAGCCCCATTGTGCACTCCATTATTCATGCCAACTCAGTGCCTCGCTCTTTACTACTGTGTACCAATCTTGTCCTCCAACTGCAAAACACTGGGCCACAACAAGTTTCCGCGTCTCCATTGCACTGCGCATACTACGAAACGCTCCCCAAACTTGGCACTCACCCTCGCAGCCGGCTTTTCCGACTTTCCACGACGCTCACGCTAGTGACAGCATTATTTATAGTTCGACGTCGCGCCAAAGCGAATGAGCACATTTCGCCTACGGCTTAGGCCGCCCTCCTAGTGTGGCTGCTCGGTGTCTGCAGGCAGCGAGGGTCTGCAAGGTTCCTGTTTTCGCACCTATGTCACCTGTGCTTGCTTGTCAGAGACGGACTATCGCAAAACATACAACTCACTCCATGAATTGATTGCTACGGCGTCTGTTATCAGCAGTCACAACTAGCAACACCAGTAGCAGCTGACTGCACGCAAAGAATAGGAATGTGCAGTGGGATTTACGTGAACTCGGCGCAAGGCAGATCTTTCCGACATAGGCTTGAGAATCTTACGGGAACACTTGTACTGTTTCTAAATTAAGTGTAGGCGTGGGAGGAGGGTGCTTCCTGCGCACTAATAACAGCACGCTTGTCAATTGTGGATGCTAATCATTCGCTTGTATCTTCCTAGACACATCTGCTGGTTGTGAATTATTCCTCTTGCATGGCAAGGTGCGCATGTAGGTGTGTTAAAAATTCTGGAGACACTGGGTATTGATCCCAGCACCTCTCGCATACTAAGCGAGCGCTCTACCATCTGAGCTACGCCCGCCCCCCCAAAGACTAATGGTGCTACATACAGCCATATAGACGACACAGACCCTTGCACTCCCATTATTCAGCAGACAAACACTACTCTCTATGTATCCGTTAGGGTGTCTTTCAGGTTTCGTGCATTCTGTATCGAATCGTAGTTGGCCACAATGAAAGTGGCACGTATAACGTCGAAAATAGAATTCGGACACCGCTCTGAGTAAGACCAACGTGATGTCCACCCTCTAGACTTCAATGAGGTTAAGCCGCGATACCTAAGACAGATCTGCACTCGATGACACCTCGATAACAGCCGGTCCCCACACTTACATCTTGCTCTCCTTACGTCAGTATACATCATATCAGTCTGTGACGCTGGCTTTGCAACATTTTGCGTGCCTTTAGGTTCGCCGCGACCAACACTTACCATGCACTGACTACAAAAAATGGAGGCGCCGCGGCTTGAACCCTGGAGCTTTCACATGCCAAGCGAACGCTCTACCAACTGAGCTACGCCCCATGCACGAGCAAACTGCGCTATTCCCCAATGTTTGCGACTCAGATGCAGACGGACACGATGGTTGGTTGGTTTGTAGCGGTGAAGGGAGCAGAGTACAAAGGCGCGGACACGTTCATACTCACAAAAGTTCCAAGTAGTTTCGATGCTCTGGTATTACAAATGCAAATTACGTCTGTTTTTAACGTCTTAAATTGAAAGAGCCGTCACAAATTGCTCCGTTTTCACTCCTTGTCAACAATCATACAGCACCTGAGGTAACAAACACATCTCGAGCCCCATTGTGCACTCCATTATTCATGCCAACTCAGTGCCTCGCTCTTTACTACTGTGTACCAATCTTGTCGTCCAACTGCAAAACACTGGGCCACAACAAGTTTCCACGTCTCCATTGCACTGCGCATACTACGAAACGCTCCCCAAACTTTGCACTCACCCTCGCAGCCGACTTTTCAGACTTTCCACGACGCTCACGCTAGTGACAGCATTATTTATAGTTCGACGTCGCGCCAAAGCGAATGAGCACATTTCGCCTACGGCTTAGGCC
This sequence comes from Schistocerca gregaria, assembly GCF_023897955.1. Lineage (NCBI taxonomy): Eukaryota > Metazoa > Arthropoda > Insecta > Orthoptera > Acrididae > Schistocerca > Schistocerca gregaria. The sequence goes on along the minus strand of NC_064929.1, from coordinate 105,833,851 downwards.
ACCCTCCTAGTGTGGCTGCTCGGTGTCTGCAGGCAGCGAGGGTCTGCAAGCTTCCTGTGTTCGCACCTATGTCACCTGTGCTTGCTTGTCAGAGACAGATTATCGCAAAACATACAACTCACTCCATGAATTGATTGCTACGGCATCTGTTATCAGCAGTCACAACTAGTAACACCAGTAGCAGCTGACTGCACGCAAAGAATAGGAATGTGCAGTGGGATTTACGTGAACTCGGCGCAAGGCAGATCTTTCCGACATAGGCTTGAGAATCTTACGGGAACACTTGTACTGTTTCTAAATTAAGTGTAGGCGTGGGAGGAGGGTGCTTCCTGCGCACTAATAACAGCACACTTGTCAATTGTGGATGCTAATCATTCGCTTGTATCTTCCTAGACACATCTGCTGGTTGTGAATTATTCCTCTTGCATGGCAAGGTGCGCATGTAGGTGTGTTAAAAATTCTGGAGACACTGGGTATTGATCCCAGTACCTCTCGCATACTAAGCGAGCGCTCTACCATCTGAGCTACGCCCGCACCCCCCCCCCCCCCCCCCCCGGACACTAATGGTGCTACATACAGCCGTATAGACGACACAGACCCTTGCACTCCCATTATTCAGCAGACAAACACTACTCTCTATGTATCCGTTAGGGTGTCTTTCAGGTTTCGTGCATTCTGTATCGAATCGTAGTTGGCCACAATGAAAGTGGCACGTATAACGTCGAAAATAGAATTCGGACACCGCTCTGAGTAAGACCAACGTGATGTCCACCCTCTAGACTTCAATGAGGTTAAGCCGCGATACCTAAGACAGATCTGCACTCGATGACACCTCGATAACAGCCGGTCCCCACACTTACATCTTGCTCTCCTTACGTCAGTATACATCATATCAGTCTGTGACGCTGGCTTTGCAACATTTTGCGTGCCTTTAGGTTCGCCGCGACCAACACTTACCATGCACTGACTACAAAAAATGGAGGCGCCGCGGCTTGAACCCTGGACCTTTCACATGCCAAGCGAACGCTCTACCAACTGAGCTACGCCCCATGCACGAGCAAACTGCCCTATTCCCCATTGTTTGCGACTCAGATGCAGACGGACACGATGGTTGGTTGGTTTGTAGCGGTGAAGGGAGCAGAGTACAAAGGCGCGGACCCGATCATATACACAAAAGTTCCAAGTAGTTTCGATGCTCTGGTATTACAAATGCAAATTACGTCTGTTTTTAACGTCTTAAATTGAAAGAGCCGTCACAAATTGCTCCGTTTTCACTCCTTGTCAACAATCATACAGCACCTGAGGTAACAAACACATCTCGAGCCCCATTGTGCACTCCATTATTCATGCCAACTCAGTGCCTCGCTCTTTACTACTGTGTACCAATCTTGTCGTCCAACTGCAAAACACTGGGCCACAACAAGTTTCCACGTCTCCATTGCACTGCGCATACTACGAAACGCTCCCCAAACTTTGCACTCACCCTCGCAGCCGACTTTTCAGACTTTCCACGACGCTCACGCTAGTGACAGCATTATTTATAGTTCGACGTCGCGCCAAAGCGAATGAGCACATTTCGCCTACGGCTTAGGCCACCCTCCTAGTGTGGCTGCTCGGTGTCTGAAGGCAGCGAGGGTCTGCAAGCTTCCTGTGTTCGCACCTATGTCACCTGTGCTTGCTTGTCAGAGACAGACTATCGCAAAACATACAACTTACTCCATGAATTGATTGCTACGGCATCTGTTATCAGCAGTCACAACTAGTAACACCAGTAGCAGCTGACTGCACGCAAAGAATAGGAATGTGCAGTGGGATTTACGTGAACTCGGCGCAAGGCAGATCTTTCCGACATAGGCTTGAGAATCTTACGGGAACACTTGTACTGTTTCTAAATTAAGTGTAGGCGTGGGAGGAGGGTGCTTCCTGCGCACTAATAACAGCACACTTGTCAATTGTGGATGCTAATCATTCGCTTGTATCTTCCTAGACACATCTGCTGGTTGTGAATTATTCCTCTTGCATGGCAAGGTGCGCATGTAGGTGTGTTAAAAATTCTGGAGACACTGGGTATTGATCCCAGTACCTCTCGCATACTAAGCGAGCGCTCTACCATCTGAGCTACGCCCGCACCCCACCCCCCCCCCCCCCCCCCCGAAGACTAATGGTGCTACATACAGCCGTATAGACGACACAGACCCTTGCACTCCCATTATTCAGCAGACAAACACTACTCTCTATGTATCCGTTAGGGTGTCTTTCAGGTTTCGTGCATTCTGTATCGAATCGTAGTTGGCCACAATGAAAGTGGCACGTATAACGTCGAAAATAGAATTCGGACACCGCTCTGAGTAAGACCAACGTGATGTCCACCCTCTAGACTTCAATGTGGTTAAGCCGCGATACCTAAGACAGATCTGCACTCGATGACACCTCGATAAGAGCCGGTCCCCACACTTACATCTTGCTCTCCTTACGTCAGTATACATCATATCAGTCTGTGACGCTGGCTTTGCAACATCTTGCGTGCCTTTAGGTTCGCCGCGACCAACACTTACCATGCACTGACCACAAAAAATGCAGGCGCCGCGGCTTGAACCATGGACCTTTCACTGCTCTAGCGAACGCTCTACCAACTGAGCTACACCCCATGCACGAGCTAACTGCGCTATTCCCCATTCTTTGCGACTCAGATGCGCACGGACACGATGGTTGGTTGGTTTGTAGCGGTGAAGGGAGCAGAGTACAAAGGCGCGGACCCGTTCATATACACAAAAGTTCCAAGTAGTTTCGATGCTCTGGTATTACAAATGCAAATTCCGTCTGTTTTTAACGTCTTAAATTGAAAGAGACGTCACAAATTGCTCCGTTTTCACTCCTTGTCGACAATCATACAGCACCTGAGGTAACAAACACATCTCGAGCCCCATTGTGCACTCCATTATTCATGCCAACTCAGTGCCTCGCTCTTTACTACTGTGTACCAATCTTGTCGTCCAACTGCAAAACACTGGGCCACAACAAGTTTCCGCGTCTCCATTGCACTGCGCATACTACGTAACGCTCCCCAAACTTGGCACTCACCCTCGCAGCCAACTTTTCCGACTTTCCACGACGCTCACGCAACGCTCACGCTAGTGACAGCATTATTTATAGTTCGACGTCGCGCCAAAGCGAATGAGCACATTTCGTCTACGGCTTAGGCCGCCCTCCTTGTGTGGCTGCTCGGTGTCTGCAGGCAGCGAGGGTCTGCAAGCTTCCTGTGTTCGCACCTATGTCACCTGTGCTTGCTTGTCAGAGACAGACTATCGCAAAACATACAACTCACTCCATGAATTGATTGCTACCGCATCTGTTTTCAGCAGTCACAACTAGCAACACCAGTAGCAGCTGACTGCACGCAAAGAATAGGAATGTGCAGTGGGATGTACGTGAACTCGGCGCAAGGCAGATCTTTCCGACATAGGCTTGAGAATCTTACGGGAACACTTGTACTGTTTCCAAATTAAGTGTAGGCGTGGGAGGAGGGTGCTTCCAGCGCACTAATAACAGCACGCTTGTCAATTGTGGATGCTAATAGTTCGCTGGTATCTTCCTAGACACATCTGCTGGCTGTGAATTATTCCACTTGCATGGCAAGGTGCGTATGTAGGTGTGTTAAAAATTCTGGAGACACTGGGTATTGATCCCAGTACCTCTCACATACGAAGCGAGCGCTCTACCATCTGAGCTACGCCCGCCCCCCCGAAGACTAATGGTGCTACATACAGCCATATAGACGACACAGATCCTTGCACTCCCATTATTCAGCAGACAAACACTACTCTCTATGTATCCGTTAGGGTGTCCTTCAGGTTTCGTGCATTCTGTATCGAATGGTAGTTGGCCACAATGAAAGTGGCACGTATAACGTCGAAAATAGAATTCGGACACCGCTCTGAGTAAGACCAACGTGTTGTCCACCCTCTAGACTTCAATGAGGTTAAGCCGCGATACCTAAGACAGATCTGCACTCGATGACACCTCGATAACAGCCGGTCCCCACACTTACATCTTGCTCTCCTTACGTCAGTATACATCATATCAGTCTGTGACGCTGGCTTTGCAACATTTTGCGTGCCTTTAGGTTCGCCGCGACCAACACTTACCATGCACTGACTACAAAAAACGGAGGCGCCGCGGCTTGAACCCTGGACCTTTCACATGCCAAGCGAACGCTCTACCAACTGAGCTACGCCCCATGCACGAGCAAACTGCGCTATTCCCCATTGTTTGCGACTCAGATGCAGACGGACACGATGGTTGGTTGGTTTGTAGCGGTGAAGGGAGCAGAGTACAAAGGCGCGGACCCGTTCATATACACAAAAGTTCCAAGTAGTTTCGATGCTCTGGTATTACAAATGCAAATTACGTCTGTTTTTAACGTCTTAAATTGAAAGAGCCGTCACAAATTGCTCCGTTTTCACTCCTTGTCAACAATCATACAGCACCTGAGGTAACAAACACATCTCGAGCCCCATTGTGCACTCCATTATTCATGCCAACTCAGTGCCTCGCTCTTTACTACTGTGTACCAATCTTGTCGTCCAACTGCAAAACACTGGGCCACAACAAGTTTCCACGTCTCCATTGCACTGCGCATACTACGAAACGCTCCCCAAACTTTGCACTCACCCTCGCAGCCGACTTTTCAGACTTTCCACGACGCTCACGCTAGTGACAGCATTATTTATAGTTCGACGTCGCGCCAAAGCGAATGAGCACATTTCGCCTACGGCTTAGGCCACCCTCCTAGTGTGGCTGCTCGGTGTCTGCAGGCAGCGAGGGTCTGCAAGCTTCCTGTGTTCGCACCTATGTCACCTGTGCTTGCTTGTCAGAGACAGACTATCGCAAAACATACAACTCACTCCATGAATTGATTGCTACGGCATCTGTTATCAGCAGTCACAACTATTAACACCAGTAGCAGCTGACTGCACGCAAAGAATAGGAATGTGCAGTGGGATTTACGTGAACTCGGCGCAAGGCAGATCTTTCCGACATAGGCTTGAGAATCTTACGGGAACACTTGTACTGTTTCTAAATTAAGTGTAGGCGTGGGAGGAGGGTGCTTCCTGCGCACTAATAACAGCACACTTGTCAATTGTGGATGCTAATCATTCGCTTGTATCTTCCTAGACACATTTGCTGGTTGTGAATTATTCCTCTTGCATGGCAAGGTGCGCATGTAGGTGTGTTAAAAATTCTGGAGACACTGGGTATTGATCCCAGTACCTCTCGCATACTAAGCGAGCGCTCTACCATCTGAGCTACGCCCGCACCCCACCCCCCCCGAAGACTAATGGTGCTACATACAGCCGTATAGACGACACAGACCCTTGCACTCCCATTATTCAGCAGACAAACACTACTCTCTATGTATCCGTTAGGGTGTCTTTCAGGTTTCGTGCATTCTGTATCGAATCGTAGTTGGCCACAATGAAAGTGGCACGTATAACGTCGAAAATAGAATTCGGACACCGCTCTGAGTAAGACCAACGTGATGTCCACCCTCTAGACTTCAATGTGGTTAAGCCGCGATACCTAAGACAGATCTGCACTCGATGACACCTCGATAACAGCCGGTCCCCACACTTACATCTTGCTCTCCTTACGTCAGTATACATCATATCAGTCTGTGACGCTGGCTTTGCAACATCTTGCGTGCCTTTAGGTTCGCCGCGACCAACACTTACCATGCACTGACCACAAAAAATGCAGGCGCCGCGGCTTGAACCATGGACCTTTCACTGCTCTAGCGAACGCTCTACCAACTGAGCTACACCCCATGCACGAGCTAACTGCGCTATTCCCCATTCTTTGCGACTCAGATGCGCACGGACACGATGGTTGGTTGGTTTGTAGCGGTGAAGGGAGCAGAGTACAAAGGCGCGGACCCGTTCATATACACAAAAGTTCCAAGTAGTTTCGATGCTCTGGTATTACAAATGCAAATTCCGTCTGTTTTTAACGTCTTAAATTGAAAGAGACGTCACAAATTGCTCCGTTTTCACTCCTTGTTGACAATCATACAGCACCTGAGGTAACAAACACATCTCGAGCCCCATTGTGCACTCCATTATTCATGCCAACTCAGTGCCTCGCTCTTTACTACTGTGTACCAATCTTGTCGTCCAACTGCAAAACACTGGGACACAACAAGTTTCCGCGTCTCCATTGCACTGCGCATACTACGTAACGCTCCCCAAACTTGGCACTCACCGTCGCAGCCAACTTTTCCGACTTTCCACGACGTTTACGCAACGCTCACGCTAGTGACAGCATTATTTATAGTTCGACGTCGCGCCAAAGCGAATGAGCACATTTCGCCTACGGCTTAGGCCGCCCTCCTTGTGTGGCTGCTCGGTGTCTGCAGGCAGCGAGGGTCTGCAAGCTTCCTGTGTTCGCACCTATGTCACCTGTGCTTGCTTGTCAGAGACAGACTATCGCAAAACATACAACTCACTCCATGAATTGATTGCTACCGCATCTGTTTTCAGCAGTCACAACTAGCAACACCAGTAGCAGCTGACTGCACGCAAAGAATAGGAATGTGCAGTGGGATGTACGTGAACTCGGCGCAAGGCAGATCTTTCCGACATAGGCTTGAGAATCTTACGGGAACACTTGTACTGTTTCCAAATTAAGTGTAGGCGTGGGAGGAGGGTGCTTCCAGCGCACTAATAACAGCACGCTTGTCAATTGTGGATGCTAATAGTTCGCTGGTATCTTCCTAGACACATCTGCTGGCTGTGAATTATTCCACTTGCATGGCAAGGTGCGTATGTAGGTGTGTTAAAAATTCTGGAGACACTGGGTATTGATCCCAGTACCTCTCACATACTAAGCGAGCGCTCTACCATCTGAGCTACGCCCGCCCCCCCGAAGAGTAATGGTGCTACATACAGCCATATAGACGACACAGATCCTTGCACTCCCATTATTCAGCAGACAAACACTACTCTCTATGTATCCGTTAGGGTGTCCTTCAGGTTTCGTGCATTCTGTATCGAATGGTAGTTGGCCACAATGAAAGTGGCACGTATAACGTCGAAAATAGAATTCGGACACCGCTCTGAGTAAGACCAACGTGTTGTCCACCCTCTAGACTTCAATGAGGTTAAGCCGCGATACCTAAGACAGATCTGCACTCGATGACACCTCGATAACAGCCGGTCCCCACACTTACATCTTGCTCTCCTTACGTCAGTATACATCATATCAGTCTGTGACGCTGGCTTTGCAACATCTTGCGTGCCTTTAGGTTCGCCGCGACCAACACTTACCATGCACTGACTACAAAAAATGGAGGCGCCGCGGCTTGAACCCTGGACCTTTCACATGCCAAGCGAACGCTCTACCAACTGAGCTACGCCCCATGCACGAGCAAACTCCGCTATTCCCCATTCATTGCGAGTCAGATGCGCACGGACACGATGGTTGGTTGGTTTGTAGCGGTGAAGGGAGCAGAGTACAAAGGCGCGGACACGTTCATACACACAAAAGTTCCAAGTAGTTTCGATGCTCTGGTATTACAAATGCAAATTACGTCTGTTTTTAACGTCTTAAATTGAAAGAGCCGTCACAAAATGCTCCGTATTCACTCCTTGCCAACAATCATACAGCACCTGAGGTAACAAACACATCTCGAGCCCCATTGTGCACTCCATTATTCATGCCAACTCAGTGCCTCGCTCTTTACTACTGTGTACCAATCTTGTCGTCCAACTGCAAAACACTGGGCCACAACAAGTTTCCACGTCTCCATTGCACTGCGCATACTACGAAACGCTCCCCAAACTTGGCACTCACCCTCGCAGCCGACTTTTCAGACTTTCCACGACGCTCACGCTAGTGACAGCATTATTTATAGTTCGACGTCGCGCCAAAGCGAATGAGCACATTTCGCCTACGGCTTAGGCCACCCTCCTAGTGTGGCTGCTCGGTGTCTGCAGGCAGCGAGGGTCTGCAAGCTTCCTGTGTTCGCACCTATGTCACCTGTGCTTGCTTGTCAGAGACAGACTATCGCAAAACATACAACTCACTCCATGAATTGATTGCTACGGCATCTGTTATCAGCAGTCACAACTAGCAACACCAGTAGCAGCAGACTGCACGCAAAGAATAAGAATGTGCAGTGGGATTTACGTGAACTCGGCGCAAGGCAGATCTTTCCGACATAGGCTTGAGAATCTTACGGGAACACTTGTACTGTTTCTAAATTAAGTGTAGGCGTGGGAGGAGGGTGCTTCCTGCGCACTAATAACAGCACACTTGTCAATTGTGGATGCTAATCATTCGCTTGTATCTTCCTAGACACATCTGCTGGTTGTGAATTATTCCTCTTGCATGGCAAGGTGCGCATGTAGGTGTGTTAAAAATTCTGGAGACACTGGGTATTGATCCCAGTACCTCTCACATACTAAGCGAGCGCTCTACCATCTGAGCTACGCCCGCCCCCCCGAAGACTAATGGTGCTACATACAGCCATATAGACGACACAGACCCTTGCACTCCCATTATTCAGCAGACAAACACTACTCTCTATGTATCCGTTAGGGTGTCCTTCAGGTTTCGTGCATTCTGTATCGAATCGTAGTTGGCCACAATGAAAGTGGCACGTATAACGTCGAAAATAGAATTCGGACACCGCTCTGAGTAAGACCAACGTGTTGTCCACCCTCTAGACTTCAATGAGGTTAAGCCGCGATACCTAAGACAGATCTGCACTCGATGACACCTCGATAACAGCCGGTCCCCACACTTACATCTTGCTCTCCTTACGTCAGTATACATCATATCAGTCTGTGACGCTGGCTCTGCAACATCTTGCGTGCCTTTAGGTTCGCCGCGACCAACACTTACCATGCACTGACTACAAAAAATGTAGGCGCCGCGGCTTGAACCCTGGACCTTTCACATGCCAAGCGAACGCTCTACCAACTGAGCTACGCCCCATGCACGAGCAAACTCCGCTATTCCCCATTCATTGCGAGTCAGATGCGCACGGACACGATGGTTGGTTGGTTTGTAGCGGTGAAGGGAGCAGAGTACAAAGGCGCGGACACGTTCATACACACAAAAGTTCCAAGTAGTTTCGATGCTCTGGTATTACAAATGCAAATTACGTCTGTTTTTAACGTCTTAAATTGAAAGAGCCGTCACAAATTGCTCCGTTTTCACTCCTTGTCAACAATCATACAGCACCTGAGGTAACAAACACATCTCGAGCCCCATTGTGCACTCCATTATTCATGCCAACTCAGTGCCTCGCTCTTTACTACTGTGTACCAATCTTGTCGTCCAACTGCAAAACACTGGGCCACAACAAGTTTCCACGTCTCCATTGCACTGCGCATACTACGAAACGCTCCCCAAACTTTGCACTCACCCTCGCAGCCGACTTTTCAGACTTTCCACGACGCTCACGCTAGTGACAGCATTATTTATAGTTCGACGTCGCGCCAAAGCGAATGAGCACATTTCGCCTACGGCTTAGGCCACCCTCCTAGTGTGGCTGCTCGGTGTCTGCAGGCAGCGAGGGTCTGCAAGCTTCCTGTGTTCGCACCTATGTCACCTGTGCTTGCTTGTCAGAGACAGACTATCGCAAAACATACAACTCACTCCATGAATTGATTGCTACGGCATCTGTTATCAGCAGTCACAACTAGCAACACTAGTAGCAGCAGACTGCACGCAAAGAATAGGAATGTGCAGTGGGATTTACGTGAACTCGGCGCAATGCAGATCTTTCCGACATAGGCTTGAGAATCTTACGGGAACACTTGTACTGTTTCTAAATTAAGTGTAGGCGTGGGAGGAGGGTGCTTCCTGCGCACTAATAACAGCACACTTGTCAATTGTGGATGCTAATCATTCGCTTGTATCTTCCTAGACACATCTGCTGGTTGTGAATTATTCCTCTTGCATGGCAAGGTGCGCATGTAGGTGTGTTAAAAATTCTGGAGACACTGGGTATTGATCCCAGTACCTCTCGCATACTAAGCGAGCGCTCTACCATCTGAGCTACGCCCGCCCCCCCGAAGATTAATGGTGCTACATACAGCCGTATAGACGACACAGACCCTTGCACTCCCATTATTCAGCAGACAAACACTACTCTCTATGTATCCGTTAGGGTGTCTTTCAGGTTTCGTGCATTCTGTATCGAATCGTAGTTGGCCACAATGAAAGTGGCACGTATAACGTCGAAAATAGAATTCGGACACCGCTCTGAGTAAGACCAACGTGTTGTCCACCCTCTAGACTTCAATGAGGTTAAGCCGCGATACCTAAGACAGATCTGCACTCGATGACACCTCGATAACAGCCGGTCCCCACACTTACATCTTGCTCTCCTTACGTCAGTATACATCATATCAGTCTGTGACGCTGGCTTTGCAACATCTTGCGTGCCTTTAGGTTCGCCGCGACCAACACTTACCATGCACTGACCACAAAAAATGGAGGCGCCGCGGCTTGAACCCTGGACCTTTCACCGCTCTAGCGAACGCTCTACCAACTGAGCTACGCCCCATGCACGAGCAAACTGCGCTATTCCCCATTCTTTGCGACTCAGATGCGCACGGACACGATGGTTGGTTGGTTTGTAGCGGTGAAGGGAGCAGAGTACAAAGGCGCGGACCCGTTCATATACACAAAAGTTCCAAGTAGTTTCGATGCTCTGGTATCACAAATGCAAATTTCGTCTGTTTTTAACGTCTTAAATTGAAAGAGCCGTCACAAATTGCTCCGTTTTCGCTCCTTGTCGACAATCATACAGCACTTTAGTTAACAAACACATCTCGAGCCCCATTGTGCACTCCATTATTCATGCCAACTCCGTGCCTCGCTCATTACTACTGTGTACCAATCTTGTCGTCCAACTGCAAAACACTGGGCCACAACAAGTTTCCGCGTTTCCATTGCACTGCGCATACTACGAAACGCTCCCTCAAACTTGGCACTCACCCTCGCAGCCGGCTTTTCCGACTTTCCACGACGCTCACGCTAGTGACAGCATTATTTATAGTTCGACATCTCGCCAAAGCGAATGAGCACATTTCGCCTACGGCTTAGGCCGCCCTCCTAGTGTGGCTGCTCCGTGTCTGCAGGCAGCGAGGGTCTGCAAGCTTCCTGTGTTCGCACTTATGTCACCTGTGCTTGCTTGTCAGAGACAGACTATCGCAAAACATACAACTCACTCCATGAATTGATTGCTACGGCATCTGTTTTCAGCAGTCACAACTAGCAACACCAGTAGCAGCTGACTGCACGCAAAGAATAGGAATGTGCAGTGGGATTTACGTGAACTCGGCGCAAGGCAGATCTTTCCGACATAGGCTTGAGAATCTTACGGGAACACTTGTACTGTTTCTAAATTAAGTGTAGGCGTGGGAGGAGGGTGCTTCCTGCGCACTAATAACAGCACTCTTGTCAATTGTGGATGCTAATCATTCGCTTGTATCTTCCTAGACACATCTGCTGGTTGTGAATTATTCCTCTTGCGTGGTCAAGGTGCGCATGTAGGTGTGTTAAAAATTCTGGAGACACTGGGTATTGATCCCAGTACCTCTCGCATACTAAGCGAGCGCTCTACCACCTGAGCTACGCCTGCCCCCCCGAAGACTAATGGTGATACATACAGCCATATAGACGACACAGACCCTTGCACTCCCATTATTCAGCAGACAAACACTACTCTCTATGTATCCGTTAGGGTGTCTTTCAGGTTTCGTGCATTCTGTATCGAATCGTTGTTGGCCACAATGAAAGTGGCACGTATAACGTCGAAAATAGAATTCGGACACCGCTCTGAGTAAGACCAACGTGTTGTCCACCCTCTAGACCTCAATGAGGTTAAGCCGCGATACCTAAGACAGATCTGCACTCGATGACACCTCGATAACAGCCGGTCCCCACACTTACATCTTGCTCTCCTTACGTCAGTATACATCATATCAGTCTGTGACGCTGGCTTTGCAACATCTTGCGTGCCTTTATGTTCGCCGCGACCAACACTTACCATGCACTGACCACAAAAAATGGAGGCGCCGCGGCTTGAACCCGGGACCTTTCACATGCCAAGCTAACGCTCTACCAACTGAGCTACGCCCCATGCACGAGCAAACTGCGCTATTCCCCATTCTTTGCGACTCAGATGCGCACGGACACGATGGTTGGTTGGTTTGTAGCGGTGAAGGGAGCAGAGTACAAAGGCGCGGACCCGTTCATATACACAAAAGTTCCAAGTAGTTTCGATGCTCTGGTATTACAAATGCAAATTCCGTCTGTTTTTAACGTCTTAAATTGAAAGAGCCGTCACAAATTGCTCCGTTTTCACTCCTTGTCGACAATCATACAGCACCTTAGTTAACAAACACATCTCGAGCCCCATTGTGCACTCCATTATTCATGCCAACTCAGTGCCTCGCTCTTTACTACTGTGTACCAATCTTGTAGTCCAACTGCAAAACACTGGGCCACAACAAGTTACCGCGTCTCCATTGCACTGTGCATACTACGAAACGCTCCCCAAACTTGGCACTCACCCTCGCAGCCGACTTTTCCGACTTTCCACGACGCTCACGCTAGTGACAGCATTATTTATAGTTCGACGTCGCGCCAAAGCGAATAAGCACATTTCGCCTACGGCTTAGGCCGCCCTCCTAGTGTGGCTGCTCGGTGTCTGCAGGCAGCGAGGGTCTGCAAGCTTCCTGTGTTCGAACCTATGTCACCTGTGCTTGCTAGTCAGAGACAGACTATCGCAAAACATACAACTCACTCCATAAATTGATTGCTACGGCATCTGTTATCAGCAGTCACAATAGCAACACCAGTAGCAGCTGACTGCACGCAAAGAATAGGAATGTGCAGTGGGATTTACGTGAACCCGGCGCAAGGCAGATCTTTCCGACATAGGCTTGAGAATCTTACGGGAACACTTGTACTGTTTCTAAATTAAGTGTAGGCGTGGGAGGAGAGTGCTTCCTGCGCACTAATGACAGCACGCATGTCAATTAAGGATGCTAATCATTCGCTTGTATCTTCGTAGACACATCTGCTGGTTGTGAATTATTCCTCTTGCATGGCAAGGTGCGCATGTAGGTGTGTTAAAAATTCTGGAGACACTGGGTATTGATCCCGGTACCTCTCGCATACCAAGCGAGCGCTCTACCATCTGAGCTACGCCCGCCCTCCCAAAGACTAAGGGTGCTACATACAGCCATATAGACGACACAGACCCTCGCACTCCCATTATTCAGCAGACAAACACTACTCTCTATGTATCCGTTAGGGTGTCTTTCAGGTTTCGTGCATTCTGTATCGAATCGTAGTTGGCCACAATGAAAGTGGCACGTATAACGTCGAAAATAGAATTCGGACACCGCTCTGAGTAAGACCAACGTGTTGTCCACCCTCTAGACTTCAATGAGGTTAAGCCGCGTTACCTAAGACAGATCTGCACTCGATGACACCTCGATAACAGCCGGTCCCCACACTTACATCTTGCTCTCCTTACGTCAGTATACATCATATCAGTCTGTGACGCTGGCTTTGCAACATCTTGCGTGCCTTTAGGTTCGCCGCGACCAACACTTACCATGCACTGACCACAAAAAATGGAGGCGCCGCGGCTTCAACAATGGACCTTTCACATGCCAAGCGAACGCTCTACCAACTGAGCTACGCCCCATGCACGAGCAAACTGAGCTATTCCCCATTCTTTGCGACTCAGATGCGCACGGACACGATGGTTGGTTTTTTTGTAGCGGTGAAGGGAGCAGAGTACAAAGGCGCGGACCCGTTCATATACACAAAAGTTCCAAGTAGTTTCGATGCTCTGGTATTACAAATGCAAATTCCGTCTGTTTTTAACGTCTTAAATTGAAAGAGCCGTCACAAATTGCTCCGTTTTCACTCCTAGTCGACAATCATACAGCACCTTAGTTAACAAACACATCTCGAGCCCCATTGTGCACTCCATTATTCATGAAAACTCAGTGCCTCACTCTTTACTACTGTGTACTAATCTTGTCGTCCAACCGCAAAACACTGGGCCACAACAAGTTTCCGCGTTTCCATTGCACTGCGCATACTACGAAACGCTCCCCAAACTTGGCACTCACCCTCGCAGCCGACTTTTCCGACTTTCCACGACTCTCACGCAACGCTCACGCTAGTGACAGCATTATTTATAGTTCGACGTCGCGCCAAAGCGAATGAGCACATTTCGCCAACGGCTTAGGCCGCCCTCCTAGTGTGGCTGCTCGGTGTCTGCAGGCAGCGAGGGTCTGCAAGCTTCCTGTGTTCGCACCTATGTCACCTGTGCTTGCTTGTCAGAGACAGACTATCGCAAAACATACAACTCACTCCATGAATTGATTGCTACGGCATCTGTTATCAGCAGTCACAACTAGCAACACCAGTAGCAGCTGACTGCACGCAAAGAATAGGAATGTGCAGTGGGATTTACGTGAACTCGGTGCAAGGCAGATCTTTCCGACATAGGCTTGAAAATCTTACGGGAACACTTGCACTGTTTCTAAATTAAGTGTAGGCATGGGAGGAGGGTGCTTCCTGCGCACTAATAACAGCACGCTTGTCAATTGTGGATGCTAATCATTCGCTTGTATCTTCGTAGACACATCTGCTGGTTGTGAATTATTCCTCTTGCATGGCAAGGTGCGCATGTAGGTGTGTTAAAAATTCTGGAGGCACTGGGTATTGATACCAGTACCTCTCGCATACTAAGCGAGCGCTCTACCATCTGAGCTACGCCCGCCCCCCCGAAGGCTAATGGTGCTGCATACAGCCATATAGACGACACAGACCTTTGCACTCCCATTATTCAGCAGACAAACACTACTCTCTATGTATCCGTTAGGGTGTCTTTCAGGTTTCGTGCAATCTGTATCGAATCGTAGTTGGCCACAATGAAAGTTGCACGTATAACGTCGAAAATAGAATTCGGACACCGCTCTGAGTAAGACCAACGTGTTGTCCACCCTCTAGACTTCAATGAGGTTAAGCCGCGATACCTAAGACAGACAGATCTGCACTCGATGACACCTCGATAACAGCCGGTCCCCACACTTACATCTTGCTCTGCTTACGTCAGTATACATCATATCAGTCTGTGACGCTGGCTTTGCAACATCTTGCGTGCCTTTAGGTTCGCCGCGACCAACACTTACCATGCACTGACTACAAAAAATGGAGGCGCCGCGGCTTCAACCCTGGACCTATCACATACCAAGCGAACGCTCTACCAACTGAGCTACGCCCCATGCGCGAGCAAACTGCGCTATTCCCCATTCTTTGCGACTCAGATGCGCACGGACACGATGGTTGGTTGGTTTGTAGCGGTGAAGGGAGCAGAGTACAAAATCGCGGACCGGTTCATATACACAAAAGCTCCAAGTAGTTTCCATGCTCTGGTATTACAAATGCAAATTCCGTCTGTTTTTAACGTCTTAAATTGAAAGAGCCGTCACAAATTGCTCCGCTTTCACCCTTGTCGACAATCATACAGCACCTGAGTTAACAAACACATCTCGAGCCCCATTGTGCACTCCATTATTCATGCCAACTCAGTTCCTCGCTCTTTACTACTGTGAACCAATCTTGTCGTCCAACTGCAAAACACTGGGCCACAACAAGTTTCCGCGTTTCCATTGCACTGCGCATACTACGAAACGCTCCCCAAACTTGGCACTCACCCTCGCAGCCGACTTTTCCGACTTTCCACGACGCTCACGCTAGTGACAGCATTGTTTATAGTTCGACGTCGCGCCAAAGCGAATGAGCACATTTCGCCTACGGCTTAGGCCGCCCTCCTAGTGTGGCTGCTCGGTGTCTGCAGGCAGCGAGGGTCTGCAAGCTTCCTGTGTTCGCACCTATGTCACCTGTGCTTGCTTGTCAGAGACAGACTATCGCAAAACATACAACTCACTCCATGAATTGATTGCTACGGCATCTGTTATCAGCAGTCACAACTAGCAACACCAGTAGCAGCTGACTGCACGCAAAGAATAGGAATGTGCAGTGGGATTTACGTGAACTCAGAGCATGGCAGATCTTTCCGACATAGGCTTGAGAATCTTACGGGAACACTTGTACTGTTTCTAAATTAAGTGTAGGCGTGGGAGGAGGGTGCTTCCTGCTCACTAATAACAGCACGCTTGTCAATTGTGGATGCTAATCATTCGCTTGTATCTTAATAGACACATCTGCTGGTTGTGAATTATTCCACTTGCATGGCAAGGTGCGCATGTAGGTGTGTTAAAAATTCTGGAGGCACTGGGTATTGATCCCAGTACCTCTCGCATACTAAGCGAGCGCTCTACCATCTGAGCTACGCAGGCCCCTCCGAAGATTAATGGTGATACATACAGCCATATAGACGACACAGACCCTTGCACTCCCATTATTCAGCAGACAAACACTACTCTCTATGTATCCGTTAGGGTGTCTTTCAGGTTTCGTGCATTCTGTATCGAATCGTAGTTGGCCACAATGAAAGTGGCACGTATAACGTCGAAAATAGAATTCGGACACCGCTCTGAGTAAGACCAACGTGTTGTCCACCCTCTAGACTTCAATGAGGTTAAGCCGCGATACCTAAGACAGATGACACCTCGATAACTACCGGTCCCCACACTTACATCTTGCTCTCCTTACGTCAGTATACATCATATCAGTCTGTGACGCTGGGTTTGCAACATCTTGCGTGCCTTTAGGTTCGCCGCGACCAACACTTACCATGCACTGACCACAAAAAATGGAGGCACCGCGGCTTGAACCCTGGACCTTTCACATGCCAAGCGAACGCTCTACCAACTGAGCTACGCCCAATGCACGAGCAAACTGCGCTATTCCCCATTCTTTGCGACTCAGATGCGCACGGACACGATGGTTGGTTGGTTTGTAGCGGTGAAGGGAGCAGAGTACAAAGGCGCGGACCCGTTCATATACACAAAAGTTCCAAGTAGTTTCGATGCTCTGGTATTACAAATGCAAATTCCGTCTGTTTTTAACGTCTTAAATTGAAAGAGCCGTCACAAATTGCTCCGTTTTCACTCCTTGTCGACAATCATACAGCACCTGAGGTAACAAACACATCTCGAGCCCCATTGTGCACTCCATTATTCATGCCAACTCAGTGCCTCGCTCTTTACTACTGTGTACCAATCTTGTAGTCCAACTGCAAAACACTGGGCCACAACAAGTTTCCGCGTCTCCATTGCACTGTGCATACTACGAAACGCTCCCCAAACTTGGCACTCACCCTCGCAGCCGACTTTTCGGACTTTCCACGACGCTCACGCTAGTGACAGCATTATTTATAGTTCGACGTCGCGCCAAAGCGAATGAGCACATTTCGCCTACGGCTTAGGCCGCCCTCCTAGTGTGGCTGCTCGGTGTCTGCAGGCAGCGAGGGTCTGCAAGCTTCCTGTGTTCGCACCTATGTCACCTGTGCTTGCTTGTCGGGGACAGACTATCGCAAAACATACAACTCACTCCATGAATTGATTGCTACGGCATCTGTTATCAGCAGTCACAACTAGCAACACCAGTAGCAGCTGACTGCACGCAAAGAATAGGAATGTGCAGTGGGATTTACGTGAACTCAGCGCAAGGCAGATCTTTCCGACATAGGCTTGAGAATCTTACGGGAACACTTGTACTGTTTCTAAATTAAGTGTAGGCGTGGGAGGAGGGTGCTTCCTGCTCACAAATAACAGCACGCTTGTCAATTGTGGATGCTAATCATTCGCTTGTATCTTCCTAGACACATCTGCTGGTTGTGAATTATTCCACTTGCATGGCAAGGTGCGCATGTAGGTGTGTTAAAAATTCTGGAGGCACTGGGTATTGATCCCAGTTCCTCTCGCATACTAAGCGAGCGCTCTACCATCTGAGCTACGCAGGCCCCCCCCGAAGACTGATGGTGCTACATACAGCCATATAGACGACACAGACCCTTGCACTCCCATTATTCAGCAGACAAACGCTACTCTCTATGTATCTGTTAGGGTGTCTTTCACGTTTCGTGCATTCTCTATCGAATCGTAGTTGGCCACAATGAAAGTGGCACGTATAACGTCGAAAATAGAATTCGGACACCGCTCTGAGTAAGACCAACGTGTTGTCCACCCTCTAGACTTCAATGAGGTTAAGCCGCGATACCTAAGACAGATGACACCTCGATAACAGCCGGTCCCCACACTTACATCTTGCTCTCCTTACGTCAGTATACATCATATCAGTGTGTGACGCTGGCTTTGCCACATCTTGCGTGCCTTTAGGTACGGCGCGACCAACACTTACCATGCACTGACCACAAAAAATGGAGGCGCCGCGACTTCAGCCCTGGACCTTTCACATGCCAAGCGTACGCTCTACCAACTGAGCTACGCCCCATGCACGAGCAAACTGCGCTATTCCCCATTCTTTGCGACTCAGATGCGCACGGACACGATGGTTGGTTGGTTTGTAGCGGTGAAGGGAGCAGAGTACAAAGGCGCGGACCCGTTCATATACACAAAAGTTCCAAGTAGTATCGATGCTCTGGTATTACAAATGCAAATTCCGTCTGTTTTTAACGTCTTAAATTGAAAGAGCCGTCACAAATTGCTCCGTTTTCACTCCTTGTCGACAATCATACAGCACCTGAGGTAACAAACACATCTCGAGCCCCGTTGTGCACTCCATTATTCATGCCAACTCAGTGCCTCGCTCTTTACTACTGTGTACCAATCTTGTCGTCCAACTGCAAAACACTGGGCCACAACAAGTTTCCGCGTCTCCATTGCACTGCGCATACTACGAAACGCTCCCCAAACTTGGCACTCACCCTCGCAGCCGACCTTTCCGACTTTCCACGACGCTCACGCTAGTGACAGCATTATTTATAGTTCGACGTCGCGCCAAAGCGAATGAGCACATTTCGCCTACGGCTTAGGCCGCCCTCCTAGTGTGGCTGCTCGGTGTCTGCAGGCAGCGAGGGTCTGCAAGCTTCCTGTGTTCGCACCTATGTCACCTGTGCTTGCTTGTCAGAGACAGACTGTCGCAAAACATACAACTCACTCCATGTATTGATTGCTACGGCATCTGTTATCAGCAGTCACAACTAGCAACACCAGTAGCAGCTGACTGCACGCAAAGAATAGGAATGTGCAGTGGGATTTACGTGAACTCAGCGCATGGCAGATCTTTCCGACATAGGCTTGAGAATCTTACGGGAACACTTGTACTGTTTCTAAATTAAGTGTAGGCGTGGGAGGAGGGTGCTTCCTGCGCACTAATAACAGCACGCTTGTCAATTGTGGATGCTAATCATTCGCTTGTATCTTCCTAGACACATCTGCTGCTTGTGAAATATTCCACTTGCATGGCAAGGTGCGCATGTAGGTGTGTTAAAAATTCTGGAGGCACTGGGTATTGATCCCAGTACCTCTCGCATACTAGCGCTCTACCATCTGAGCTACGCAGGCCCCCCCGAAGACTAATGGTGCTACATACAGCCATATAGACGACACAGACCCTTGCACTCCCATTATTCAGCAGACAAACGCTACTCTCTATGTATCTGTTAGGGTGTCTTTTAGGTTTCGTGCATTCTGTATCGAATCGTAGTTGGCCACAATGAAAGTGGCACGTATAACGTCGAAATTAGAATTCAGACACCGCTCTGAGTAAGACCAACGTGTTGTCCACCCTCTAGACTTCAATGAGTTTAAGCCGCGATACCTAAGACAGATGACACCTCGATAACAGCCGGTCCCCACACTTACATGTTGCTCTCCTTACGTCAGTATACATCATATCAGTCTGTGACGCTGGCTTTGCAACATCTTGCGTGCCTTTAGGTTCGCCGCGACCAACACTTACCATGCACTGACCACAAAAAATGGAGGCGCCGCGGCTTGAACCCTGGACCTTTCACATGCCAAGCGAACGCTCTACCAACTGAGCTACGCCCCATGCACGAGCAAACTGCGCTATTCCCCATTCTTTGCGACTCAGATGCGCACGGACACGATGGTTGGTTGGTTTGTAGCGGTGAAGGGAGCAGAGTACAAAGGGGCGGACCCGTTCATATACACAAAAGTTCCAAGTAGTTTCCATGCTCTGGTATTACAAATGCAAATTCCGTCTGTTTTTAACGTCTTAAATTGAAAGAGCCGTCACAAATTGCTCCGTTTTCACTCCTTGTCGACAATCATACAGCACCTGAGGTAACAAACACATCTCGAGCCCCATTGTGCACTCCATTATTCATGCCAACTCAGTGCCTCGCTCTTTACTACTGTGTACCAATCTTGTCGTCCAACTGCAAAACACTGGGCCACAACAAGTTTCCGCGTCTCCATTGCACTGCGCATACTACGAAACGCTCCCCAAACTTGGCACTCACCCTCGCAGCCGACTTTTCCGACTTTCCACGACGCTCACGCTAGTGACAGCATTATTTATAGTTCGACGTCGCGCCAAAGCGAATGAGCACATTTCGCCTACGGCTTAGGCCGCCCTCCTAGTGTGGCTGCTCGGTGTCTGCAGGCAGCGAGGGTCTGCAAGCTTCCTGTGTTCGCACCTATGTCACCTGTGCTTCCTTGTCAGAGACAGACTATCGCAAAACATACAACTCACTCCATGAATTGATTGCTACGGCATCTGTTATCAGCAGTCACAACTAGCAACACCAGTAGCAGCTGACTGCACGCAAAGAATAGGAATGTGCAGTGGGATTTACGTGAACTCAGCGCAAGGCAGATCTTTCCGACATAGGCTTGAGAATCTTACGGAAACACTTGTACTGTTTCTAAATTAAGTGTAGGCGTGGGAGGAGGGTGCTTCCTGCACACTAATAACAGCACGCTCGTCAATTATGGATGCTAATCATTCGCTTGTATCTTCCTAGACACATCTGCTGGTTGTGAAATATTCCACTTGCATGGCAAGGTGCGCATGTAGGTGTGTTAAAAATTCTGGAGGCACTGGGTATTGATCCCAGTACCTCTCGCATACTAAGCGAGCGCTCTACCATCTGAGCTACGCAGGCCCCCCCCCGAAGACTAATGGTGCTACATACAGCCATATAGACGACACAGACCCTTGCACTCCCATTATTCAGCAGACAAACACTACTCTCTACGTATCCGTTAGGGTGTCTTTCACGTTTCGTGCATTCTGTATCGAATGGTAGTTGGCCACAATGAAAGTGGCACGTATAACGTCGAAAATAGAATTCGGACACCGCTCTGAGTAAGACCAACGTGTTGTCCACCCTCTAGACTTCAATGAGGTTAAGCCGCGATACCTAAGACAGATGACACCTCGATAACAGCCGGTCTCCACACTTACATCTTGCTCTCCTTACGTCAGTATACATCATATCAGTCTGTAACGCTGGCTTTGCAACATCTTGCGTGCCTTTAGGTTCGGCGCGACCAACACTTACCATGCACTGACCACAAAAAATGGAGGCGCCGCGACTTCAGAGCTGGACCTTTCACATGCCAAGCGAACGCTCTACCAACTGAGCTACGCCCCATGCACGAGCAAACTGCGCTATTCCCCATCCTTTGCGACTCAGATGCGCACGGACACGATGGTTGGTTGGTTTGTAGCGGTGAAGGGAGCAGAGTACAAAGGCGCGGACCCGTTCATATACACAAAAGTTCCAAGTAGTTTCCATGCTCTGGTATTACAAATGCAAATTCCGTCTGTTTTTAACGTCTTAAATTGAAAGAGCCGTCACAAATTGCTCCGTTTTCACTCCTTGTCGACAATCATACAGCACCTGAGGTAACAAACACATCTCGAGCCCCGTTGTGCACTCCATTATTCATGCCAACTCAGTGCCTCGCTCTTTACTACTGTGTACCAATCTTGTCGTCCAACTGCAAAACACTGGGCCACAACAAGTTTCCGCGTCTCCATTGCACTGCGCATACTACGAAACTCTCCCCAAACTTGGCACTCACCCTCGCAGCCGACTTTTCCGACTTTCCACGACGCTCACGCTAGTGACAGCATTATTTATAGTTCGACGTCGCGCCAAAGCGAATGAGCACATTTCGCCTACGGCTTAGGCCGCCCTCCTAGTGTGGCTGCTCGGTGTCTGCAGGCAGCGAGGGTCTGCAAGCTTCCTGTGTTCGCACCTATGTCACCTGTGCTTGCTTGTCAGAGACAGACTATCGCAAAACATACAGCTCACTCCATGAATTGATTGCTACGGCATCTGTTATCAGCAGTCACAACTAGCAACACCAGTAGCAGCTGACTGCACGCAAAGAATAGGAATGTGCAGTGGGATTTACGTGAACTCAGCGCATGGCAGATCTTTCCGACATAGGCTTGAGAATCTTACGGAAACACTTGTACTGTTTCTAAATTAAGTGTAGGCGTGGGAGGAGGGTGCTTCCTGCGCACTAATAACAGCACGCTTGTCAATTGTGGATGCTAATCATTCGCTTGTATCTTCCTAGACACATCTGCTGGTTGTGAATTAATCCACTTGCATGGCAAGGTGCGCATGTACGTGTGTTAAAAAATCTGGAAGCACTGGGTATTGATCCCAGTACCTCTCGCATACTAGCGCTCTACCATCTGAGCTACGCAGGCCCCCCCGAAGACTAATGGTGCTACATACAGCCATATAGACGACACAGACCCTTGCACTCCCATTATTCAGCAGACAAACGCTACCCTCTATGTATCTGTTAGGGTGTCTTTTAGGTTTCGTGCATTCTGTATCGAATCGTAGTTGGCCACAATGAAAGTGGCACGTATAACGTCGAAAATAGAATTCGGACACCGCTCTGAGTAAGACCAACGTGTTGTCCACCCTCTAGACTTCAATGAGGTTAAGCCGCGATACCTAAGACAGATGACACCTCGATAACAGCCGGTCCCCACACTTACATCTTGCTCTCCTTACGTCAGTATACATCATATCAGTCTGTGACGCTGGCTTTGCAACATCTTGCGTGCCTTTAGGTTCGCCGCGACCAACACTTACCATGCACTGACCACAAAAAATGGAGGCGCCGCGGCTTCAGCCCTGGACCTTTCACATCCCAAGCGAACGCTCTACCAACTGAGCTACGCCCCATGCACGAGCAAACTGCGCTATTCCCCATTCTTTGCGACTCAGATGCGCACGGACACGATGGTTGGTTGGTTTGTAGCGGTGAAGGGAGCAGAGTACAAAGGCGCGGACCCGTTCATATACACAAAAGTTCCAAGTAGTTTCGATGCTCTGGTATTACAAATGCAAATTCCGTCTGTTTTTAACGTCTTAAATTGAAAGAGCCGTCACAAATTGCTCCGTTTTCACTCCTTGTCGACAATCATACAGCACCTGAGGTAACAAACACATCTCGAGCCCCATTGTGCACTCCATTATTCATGCCAACTCAGTGCCTCGCTCTTTACTACTGTGTACCAATCTTGTCGTCCAACTGCAAAACACTGGGCCACAACAAGTTTCCGCGTCTCCATTGCACTGCGCATACTACGAAACGCTCCCCAAACTTGGCACTCACCCTCGCAGCCGACTTTTCCGACTTTCCACGACGCTCACGCTAGTGACAGCATTATTTATAGTTCGACGTCGCGCCAAAGGGAATGAGCACATTTCGCCTACGGCTTGGGCCGCCCTCCTAGTGTTGCTGCTCGGTGTCTGCAGGCAGCGAGGGTCTGCAAGCTTCCTGTGTTCGCACCTATGTCACCTGTGCTTGCTTGTCAGAGACAGACTATCGCAAAACATACAACTCACTCCATGAATTGATTGCTACGGCATCTGTTATCAGCAGTCACAACTAGCAACACCAGTAGCAGCTGACTGCACGCAAAGAATAGGAATGTGCAGTGGGATTTACGTAAACTCAGCGCAAGGCAGATCTTTCCGACATAGGCTTGAGAATCTTACGGGAACACTTGTACTGTTTCTAAATTAAGTGTAGGCGTGGGAGGAGGGTGCTTCCTGCGCACTAATAACAGCACGCTTGTCAATTGTGGATGCTAATCATTCGCTTGTATCTTCCTAGACACATCTGCTGGTTGTGAGTTATTCCACTTGCATGGCAAGGTGAACATGAAGGTGTGTTAAAAATTCTAGAGGCACTGGGTATTGGTCCCAGTACCTCTCGCATACTAAGCGAGCGCTCTACCATCTGAGCTACGCCCGCCCCCCCGAAGACTGATGGTGCTACATACAGCCATATAGACGACACAGACCCTTGCACTCCCATTATTCAGCAGACAAACACTACTCTCTATGTATCCGTTAGTGTGTCTTTTAGGTTTCGTACATTCTGTATCGAATCGTAGTTGGCCACAATGAAAGTGGCACGTATAACTTCGAAAATAGAATTCGGACACCGCTCTGAGTAAGACCAACGTGTTGTCCACCCTCTAGACTTCAATGAGGTTAAGCCGCGATACCTAAGACAGATGACACCTCGATAACAGCCGGTCCCCACACTTACATCTTGCTCTCCTTACGTCAGTATACATCATATCAGTCTGTGACGCTGGCTTTGCAACATCTTGCGTGCCTTTAGGTTCGGCGCGACCAACACCTACCATGCACTGACCACAAAAAATGGAAGCGCCGCGACTTCAGCCCTGGACCTTTCACATCCCAAGCGAACGCTCTACCAACTGAGCTACGCCCCATGCACGAGCAAACTGCGCTAATCCCCATTCTTTGCGACTCAGATGCGCACGGACACGATGGTTGGTTGGTTTGTAGCGGTGAAGGGAGCAGAGTACAAAGGCGCGGACCCGTTCATATACACAAAAGTACCAAGTAGTTTCCATGCTCTGGTATTACAAATGCAAATTCCGTCTGTTTTTAACGTCTTAAATTGAAAGAGCCGTCACAAATTGCTCCGTTTTCACTCCTTGTCGACAATCATACAGCACCTGAGGTAACAAACACATCTCGAGCCCCATTGTGCACTCCATTATTCATGCCAACTCAGTGCCTCGCTCTTTACTACTGTGTACCAATCTTGTCGTCCAACTGCAAAACACTGGGCCACAACAAGTTTCCGCGTCTCCATTGCACTGCGCATACTACGAAACGCTCCCCAAACTTGGCACTCACCCTCGCAGCCGACTTTTCCGACTTTCCACGACGCTCACGCTAGTGACAGCATTATTTATTGTTCGACGTTGCGCCAAAGCGAATGAGCACATTTCGCCTACGGCTTAGGCCGCCCTCCTAGTGTGGCTGCTCGGTGTCTGCAGGCAGCGAGGGTCTGCCATCTTCCTGTGTTCGCACCTATGTCACCTTCGCTTGCTTGTCAGAGACAGACTATCGCAAAACATACAACTCACTCCATGAATTGATTGCTACGGTATCTGTTATCAGCAGTCACAACTAGCAACACCAGTAGCAGCTGACTGCACGCAAAGAATAGGAATGTGCAGTGGGATTTACGTGAACTCGGCGCAAGCTTGTATCTTCCTAGACACATCTGCTGGCTGTGAATTATTCCACATGCATATCAAGGTGCGCATGTAGGTGTGTTTAAAATTCTAGAGGCACTGGGTATTGATCCCAGTACCTCTCGCATACTAAGCAAGCGCTCTACCATCTGA
This sequence comes from Schistocerca gregaria, assembly GCF_023897955.1. NCBI lineage: Eukaryota > Metazoa > Arthropoda > Insecta > Orthoptera > Acrididae > Schistocerca > Schistocerca gregaria. The sequence continues at coordinate 105,808,195 of NC_064929.1, read as the reverse complement.
GCTACGCCCGCCCCCCCTAAAACTAATGGTGCTACATACAGCCATATAGACGACACAGACCCTTGCACTCCCATTATTCAGCAGACAAACACTACTCTCTATGTATCCGTTAGGGTGTCTTTCAGGTTTCGTGCATTCTGTATCGAATCGTAGTTGGCCACAATGAAAGTGGCACGTATAACGCCGAAAATAGAATTCGGACACCGCTCTGAGTAAGACCAACGTGTTGTCCACCCTCTAGACTTCAATGAGGTTAAGCCGCGATACCTAAGACAGATCTGCACTCGATGACACCTCGATATCAGCTGGTCCCCACACTTACATCTTGCTCTCCTTACGTCAGTATACATCACATCAGTCTGTGACGCTGGCTTTGCAACATCTTGCGTGCCTTTAGGGTCGCCGCGACCAACACTTACCATGCACTGACCACAAAAAATGGAAGCGCCGCGGCTAGAACCCTGGACCTTTCACATGCCAAGCGAACGCTCTACCAACTGAGCTACGCCCCATGCACGAGCAAACTGCGCTATTCCCCATTCTTTGCGACTCAGATGCGCACGGACACGATGGTTGGTTGGTTTGTAGCGGTGAAGGGAGCAGAGTACAAAGGCGCGGACCCGTTCATATACACAAAAGTTCCAAGTAGTTTCGATGCTCTGGTATTAGAAATGCAAATTCCGTCTGTTTTTAACGTCTTAAATTGAAAGAGCCGTCACAAATTGCTCCGTTTTCACTCCTTGTCGACAATCATACAGCACCTGAGGTAACAAACACATCTCGAGCCCCATTGTGCACTCCATTATTCATGCCAACTCAGTGCCTCGCTCTTTACTACTGTGTACCAATCTTGTCGTCCAACTGCAAAACACTGGGCCACAACAAGTTTCCGCGTCTCCATTGCACTGCGCACACTACGAAACGCTCCCCAAACTTGGCACTCACACTCGCAGCCGACTTTTCCGACTTTCCACGACGCTCACGCTAGTGACAGCATTATTTATAGTTCGACGTCGCGCCAAAGCGAATGAGCACATTTCGCCTACGGCTTAGGCCGCCCTCCTAGTGTGGCTGCTCGGTGTCTGCAGGCAGCGAGGGTCTGCCAGCTTCCTGTGTTCGCACCTATGTCACCTTTGCTTGCTTGTCAGAGACAGACTATCGCAAAACATACAACTCACTCCATGAATTGATTGCTACGGCATCTGTTATCAGCAGTCACAACTAGCAACACCAGTAGCAGCTGACTGCACGCAAAGAATAGGAATGTGCAGTGGGATTTACGTGAACTCGGAGCAAGGCAGATGTTTCCGACATAGGCTTGAGAATCTTACGGGAACTCTTGTACTGTTTCTAAATTAAGTGTAGGCGTGGGAGGAGGGTGCTTCCTGCCCACTAATAACAGCACGCTTGTCAATTGTGGATGCTAATCATTCGCTTGTATCTTCCTAGACACATCTGCTGGTTGTGAATTATTCCACATGCATATCAAGGTGCGCATGTAGGTGTGTTTAAAATTCTAGAGGCACTAGGTACTGATCCCAGTACCTCTCGCATACTAAGCAAGCGCTCTACCATCTGAGCTACGCCCGCCCCCCCGAAGACTAATGGTGCTACATACAGCCATATAGACGACACAGACCCTAGCACTCCCATTATTCAGCAGACAAACACTACTCTCTATGTATCCGTTAGGGTGTCTTTCAGGTTTCGTGCATTCTGTATCGAATCGTAGTTGGCCACAATGAAAGTGGCACGTATAACGCCGAAAATAGAATTCGGACACCGCTCTGAGTAAGACCAACGTGTTGTCCACCCTCTAGACTTCAATGAGGTTAAGCCGCGATACCTAAGACAGATCTGCACTCGATGACACCTCGATATCAGCTGGTCCCCACACTTACATCTTGCTCTCCTTACGTCAGTATACATCATATCAGTCTGTGACGCTGGCTTTGCAACATCTTGAGTGCCTTTAGGTTCGCCGCGACCAACACTTACCATGCAATGACCACAAAAAATGGAGGCGCCGCGGCTTGAACCCTGGACTTTTCACATGCCAAGCGAACGCTCTACCAACTGAGCTACGCCCCATGCACGAGCAAACTGCGCTATTCCCCATTCTTTGCGACTCAGATGCGCACGGACACGATGGTTGGTTGGTTTGTAGCGGTGAAGGGAGCAGAGTACAAAGGCGCGGACCCGTTCATATACACAAAAGTTCCAAGTGGTTTCGATGCTCTGGTATTAGAAATGCAATTTCCGTCTGTTTTTAACGTCTTAAATTGAAAGAGCCGTCACAAATTGCTCCGTTTTCAATCCTTGTCGACAATCATACAGCACCTGAGGTAACAAACACATCTCGAGCCCCATTGTGCACTCCATTATTCATGCCAACTCAGTGCCTCGCTCTTTACTACTGTGTACCAATCTTGTCGTCCAACTGCAAAACACTGGGCCACAACAAGTTTCCGCGTCTCCATTGCACTGCGCATACTACGAAACGCTCCCCAAACTTGGCACTCACCCTCGCAGCCGACTTTTCCGACTTTCCACGACGCTCACGCTAGTGACAGCATTATTTATAGTTCGACGTCGCGCCAAAGCGAATGAGCACATTTCGCCTACGGCTTAGGCCGCCCTCCTAGTGAGGCTGCTCGGTGTCTGCAGGCAGCGAGGGTCTGCAAGCTTCCTGTGTTTGCATCTATGTCACCTTTGCTTGCTTGTCAGAGACAGACTATCGCAAAACATACAATTCACTCCATGAATTGATTGCTACGGCATCTGTTATCAGCAGTCACAACTAGCAACACCAGTAGCAGCTGACTGCACGCAAAGAATAGGAATGTGCAGTGGGATTTACGTGAACTCGGCGCAAGCTTGTATCTTCCTAGACACATCTGCTGGCTGTGAATTATTCCACTTGCATATCAAGGTGCGCATGTAGGTGTGTTAAAAATTCTAGAGGCACTGGGTATTGATCCCAGTACCTCTCGCATACTAAGCAAGCGCTCTACCATCTGAGCTACGCCCGTCCCCCCTAAGACTAATGGTGCTACATACAGCCATATAGACGACACAGACCCTTGCACTCCCATTATTCAGCAGACAAACTCTACTCTCTATGTATCCGTTAGGGTGTCTTTCAGGTTTCGTGCATTCTGTATCGAATCGTAGTTGGCCACAATGAAAGTGGCACGTATAACGTCGATAATAGAATTCGGACACCGCTCTGAGTAAGACCAACGTGTTGTCCACCCTCTAGACTTCATTGAGGTTAAGCCGCGATACCTAAGACAGATCTGCACTCGATGACACATCGATATCAGCCGGTCCCCACACTTACATCTTGCTCTCCTTACGTCAGTATACATCATATCAGTCTGTGACGCTGGCTTTGCAACATCTTGAGTGCCTTTAGGTTCGCCGCGACCAACACTTACCATGCAATGACCGCAAAAAATGGAGGCGCCGCGGCTTGAACCCTGGACCTTTCACATGCCAAGCGAACGCTCTACCAACTGAGCTCCGCCCCATGCACGAGCAAACGGCGCTATTCCCCATTCTTTGCGACTCAGATGCGCACGGACACGATGGTTGGTTGGTTTGTAGCGGTGAAGGGAGCAGAGTACAAAGGCGCGGACCCGTTCATATACACAAGAGTTCCAAGTAGTTTCGATGCTCTGGTATTACAAATGCAAATTCTGTCTGTTTTTAACGTCTTAAATTGAAAGAGCCGTCACAAATTGCTCCGTTTTCACTCCTTGTCGACAATCATACAGCACCTGAGGTAACAAACACACCTCGAGCCCCATTGTGCACTCCATTATTCATGCCAACTCAGTGCCTCGCTCTTTACTACTGTGTACCAATCTTGTCGTCCAACTGCAAAACACTGGGCCACAACAAGTTTCCGCGTCTCCATTGCACTGCGCATACTACGAAACGCTCCCCAAACTTGGCACTCACCCACGCAGCCGACTTTTCCGACTTTCCACGACGCTCACGCTAGTGACAGCATTATTTATAGTTCGACGTCGCGCCAAAGCGAATGAGCACATTTCGCCTACGGCTTAGGCCGCCCTCCTAGTGAGGCTGCTCGGTGTCTGCAGGCAGCGAGGGTCTGCAAGCTTCCTGTGTTTGCATCTATGTCACCTTTGCTTGCTTGTCAGAGACAGACTATCGCAAAACATACAATTCACTCCATGAATTGATTGCTACGGCATCTGTTATCAGCAGTCACAACTAGCAACACCAGTAGCAGCTGACTGCACGCAAAGAATAGGAATGTGCAGTGGGATTTACGTGAACTCGGCGCAAGCTTGTATCTTCCTAGACACATCTGCTGGCTGTGAATTATTCCACTTGCATATCAAGGTGCGCATGTAGGTGTGTTAAAAATTCTAGAGGCACTGGGTATTGATCCCAGTACCTCTCGCATACTAAGCAAGCGCTCTACCATCTGAGCTACGCCCGCCCCCCCTAAGACTAATGGTGCTACATACAGCCATATAGACGACACAGACCCTTGCACTCCCATTATTCAGCAGACAAACTCTACTCTCTATGTATCCGTTAGGGTGTCTTTCAGGTTTCGTGCATTCTGTATCGAATCGTAGTTGGCCACAATGAAAGTGGCACGTATAACGTCGATAATAGAATTCGGACACCACTCTGAGTAAGACCAACGTGTTGTCCACCCTCTAGACTTCATTGAGGTTAAGCCGCGATACCTAAGACAGATCTGCACTCGATGACACATCGATATCAGCCGGTCCCCACACTTACATCTTGCTCTCCTTACGTCAGTATACATCATATCAGTCTGTGACGCTGGCTTTGCAACATCTTGAGTGCCTTTAGGTTCGCCGCGACCAACACTTACCATGCAATGACCGCAAAAAATGGAGGCGCCGCGGCTTGAACCCTGGACCTTTCACATGCCAAGCGAACGCTCTACCAACTGAGCTCCGCCCCATGCACGAGCAAACGGCGCTATTCCCCATTCTTTGCGACTCAGATGCGCACGGACACGATGGTTGGTTGGTTTGTAGCGGTGAAGGGAGCAGAGTACAAAGGCGCGGACCCGTTCATATACACAAGAGTTCCAAGTAGTTTCGATGCTCTGGTATTACAAATGCAAATTCTGTCTGTTTTTAACGTCTTAAATTGAAAGAGCCGTCACAAATTGCTCCGTTTTCACTCCTTGTCGACAATCATACAGCACCTGAGGTAACAAACACACCTCGAGCCCCATTGTGCACTCCATTATTCATGCCAACTCAGTGCCTCGCTCTTTACTACTGTGTACCAATCTTGTCGTCCAACTGCAAAACACTGGGCCACAACAAGTTTCCGCGTCTCCATTGCACTGCGCATACTACGAAACGCTCCCCAAACTTGGCACTCACCCACGCAGCCGACTTTTCCGACTTTCCACGACGCTCACGCTAGTGACAGCATTATTTATAGTTCGACGTCGCGCCAAAGCGAATGAGCACATTTCGCCTACGGCTTAGGCCGCCCTCCTAGTGAGGCTGCTCGGTGTCTGCAGGCAGCGAGGGTCTGCAAGCTTCCTGTGTTCGCATCTATGTCACCTTTGCTTGCTTGTCAGAGACAGACTATCGCAAAACATACAATTCACTCCATGAATTGATTGCTACGGCATCTGTTATCAGCAGTCACAACTAGCAACACCAGTAGCAGGTGACTGCACGCAAAGAATAGGAATGTGCAGTGGGATTTACGTAAACTCGGCGCAAGCTTGTATCTTCCTAGACACTTCTGCTGGCTGTGAATTATTCCACTTGCATATCAAGGTGCGCATGTAGGTGTGTTAAAAATTCTGGAGGCACTGGGTATTGATCCCAGTACCTCTCGCATACTAAGCAAGCGCTCTACCATCTGAGCTACGCCCGCCCCCCCTCCCGGAGACTAATGGTGCTACATACAGCCATATAGACGACACAGACCCTTGCACTCCCATTATTCAGCAGACAAACACTACTCTCTATGTATCCGTTAGGGTGTCTTTCAGGTTTCTTGCATTCTGTATCGAATCGTAGTTGGCCACAATGAAAGTGGCACGTATAACGTCGAAAATAGAATTCGGACACCACTCTGAGTAAGACCAACGTGTTGTCCACCCTCTAGACTTCAATGAGGTTAAGCCGCGATACCTAAGACAGATCTGCACTCGATGACACCTCGATAACAGCCGGTCCCCACAGTTACAGCTTGCTCTCCTTTCGTCAGTATACATCATATCAGTCTGTGACGCTGGCTTTGCAACATCTTGCGTGCCTTTAGGTTCGCCGCGACCAACACTTACCATGCACTGACCACAAAAAATGGAGGCGCCGCGGCTTGAACCCTGGACCTTTCACATGCCAAGCGAACGCTCTACCAACTGAGCTACGCCCCATGCACGAGCAAACTGCGCTATTCCCCATTCTTTACGACTCTGATGCGCACGGACACGATGGTTGGTTGGTTTGTAGCGGTGAAGGGAGAAGAGTACAAAGGCGCGGACCCGTTCATATACACAAAAGTACTAAGTAGTTTCGATGCTCTGGTATTACAAATGCAAATTCCGTCTGTTTTTAACGTCTTAAATTGAAAGAGCCGTCACAAATTGCTCCGTTTTCACTCCTTGTCGACAATCATACAGCACCTAAGGTAACAAACACATCTCGAGCCCCATTGTGCACTCCATTATTCATGCCAACTCAGTGCCTCGCTCTTTACTACTGTGTACCAATCTTGTCGTCCAACTGCAAAACACTGGGCCACAACAAGTTTCCGCGTCTCCATTGCACTGCGCACACTACGAAACGCTCCCCAAACTTGGCACTCACCCTCGCAGCCGACTTTTCCGACTTTCCACGAAGCTCACGCTAGTGACAGCATTATTTATAGTTCGACGTCGCGCCAAAGCGAATGAGCACATTTCGCCTACGGCTTAGGCCGCCCTCCTTGTGTGGCTGCTCGGTGTCTGCAGGCAGCGAGGGTCTGCCAGCTTCCTGTGTTCGCACCTATGTCACCTTTGCTTGCTTGTCAGAGACAGACAATCGCAAAACATACAACTCACTCCATGAATTGATTGCTACGGCATCTGTTATCAGCAGTCACAACTAGCAACACCAGTAGCAGCTGACTGCACGCAAAGAATAGGAATGTGCAGTGGGATTTACGTGAACTCGGCGCAAACTTGTATCTTCCTAGACACATCTGCTGGCTGTGAATTATTCCACTTGCATATCAAGGTGCGCATGTAGGTGTGTTAAAAATTCTAGAGGCACTGGGTATTGATCCCAGTACCTCTCGCATACTAAGCAAGCGCACTACCATCTGAGCTACGCCGGCCCCCCTTAAGACTAATGGTGCTACATACAGCCATATAGACGACACAGACCCTTGCACTCCCATTATTCAGCAGACAAACACTACTCTCTATGTATCCGTTAGGGTGTCTTTCAGGTTTCGTGCATTCTGTATCGAATCGTAGTTGGCCACAATGAAAGTGGCACGTATAACGCCGAAAATAGAATTCGGACACCGCTCTGAGTAAGACCAACGTGTTGTCCACCCTCTAGACTTCAATGAGGTTAAGCCGCGATACCTAAGACAGATCTGCACTCGATGACACCTCGATATCAGCTGGTCCCCACACTTACATCTTGCTCTCCTTACGTCAGTATACATCATATCAGTCTGTGACGCTGGCTTTGCAACATCTTGCGTGCTTTTAGGTTCGCCGCGACCAACACTTACCATGCACTGACCACAAAAAATGGAGGTGCCGCAGCTTGAACCCTGGACCTTTCACATGCCAAGCGAACGCTCTACCAACTGAGCTACGCCCCATTCACGAGCAAACTGCGCTATTCCCCATTCTTTGCGACTCAGATGCTCACGGACACGATGGTTGGTTGGTTTGTAGCGGTGAAGGGAGCAGAGTACAAAGGCGCGGACCCGTTCATATACACAAAAGTTCCAAGTAGTTTCGATGCTCTGGTATTACAAATGCAAATTCCGTCTGTTTTTAACGTCTTAAATTGAAAGAGCCGTCACAAATTGCTCCGTTTTCACTCCTTGTCGACAATCATACAGCACCTGAGGTAACAAACACATCTCGAGCCCCATTGTGCACTCCATTATTCATGCCAACTCAGTGCCTCGCTCTTTACTACTGTGTACCAATCTTGTAGTCCAACTGCAAAACACTGGGCCACAACAAGTTTCCGCGTCTCCATTGCACTGCGCATACTACGAAACGCTCCCCAAACTTGGCACTCACCCTCGCAGCCGACTTTTCCGACTTTCCACGACGCTCATGCAACGCTCACGCTAGTGACAGCATTATTTATAGTTCGACGTCGCGCCAAAGCGAATGAGCACATTTCGCCTACGGCTTAGGCCGCCCTCCTAGTGTGGCTGCTCGGTGTCTGCAGGCAGCGAGGGTCTGCCAGCTTCCGGTGTTCGCACCTATGTCACCTTTGCTTGCTTGTCAGAGACAGACTATCGCAAAACATACAACTCACTCCATGAGTTGATTGCTACGGAATCTGTTATCAGCAGTCACAACTAGCAACACCAGTAGCAGCTGACTGCACGCAAAGAATAGGAATGTGCAGTGGGATCTACGTGAACTCGGCGCAAGCTTGTAACTTCCTAGACACATCTGCTGGCTGTGAATTATTCCACATGCATATCAAGGTGCGCATGTAGGTGTGTTAAAAATTCTAGAGGCACTGGGTATCGATCCCAGTACCTCTCTCATACTGAGCAAGCGCTCTACCATCTGAGCTACGCCCGCCCCGCCCCTAAGACTAATGGTGCTACATACAGCCATATAGACGACACAGACCCTTGCACTCCCATTATTCAGCAGACAAACACTACTCTCTAAGTATCCGTTAGGGTGTCTTTCAGGTTTCGTGCATTCTGTATCGAATCGTAGTTGGCCACAATGAAAGTGGCACGTATAACGTCGAAAATAGAATTCGGACACCGCTCTGAGTAAGACCAACTTGTTGTCCACACTCTAGACTTCAATGAGGTTAAGCCGCGATACCTAAGACAGATCTGCACTCGATGACACCTCGATAACAGCCGGTCCCCACACTTACATCTTGCTCTCCTTACGTCAGTATACATCATATCAGTCTGTGACGCTGGCTTTGCAACATCTTGCGTGCCTTTAGGTTCGCCGCGACCAACACTTACCATGCACTGAAAACAAAAAATGGAGGCGCCGCGGCTTGATTCCTGCACCTTTCACATGCCAAGCGAACGCTCTACCAACTGAGCTACGCCCCATGCACGAGCAAACTGCGCTATTCCCCATTCTTTGCGACTCAGATGCGCACGGACACGATGGTTGGTTGGTTTGTAGCGGTGAAGGGAGCAGAGTACAAAGGCGCGGACCCGTTCATATACACAAAAGTTCCAAGTAGTTTCGATGCTCTGGTATTACAAATGCAAATTCCGTCTGTTTTTAACGTCTTAAATTGAAAGAGCCGTCACAAATTGCTCCGTTTTCACTCCTTGTCGACAATCATACAGCACCTGAGGTAACAAACACATCTCGAGCCCCATTGTGCACTCCATTATTCATGCCAACTCAGTGCCTCGCTCTTTACTACTGTGTACCAATCTTGTCGTCCAACTGCAAAACACTGGGCCACAACAAGTTTCCCCGTCTCCATTGCACTGCGCATACTACGAAACGCTCCCCAAACTTGGCACTCACCCTCGCAGCCAACTTTTCCGACTTTCCACGACGCTCATGCAACGCTCACGCTAGTGACAGCATTATTTATAGTTCGACGTCGCGCCAAAGCGAATGAGCACATTTCGCCTACGGCTTAGGCCGCCCTCCTAGTGTGGCTGCTCGGTGTCTGCAGGCAGCGAGGGTCTGCCAGCTTCCTGTGTTCGCACCTATGTCACCTTTGCTTGCTTGTCAGAGACAGACTATCGCAAAACATACAACTCACTCCATGAATTGATTGCTACGGCATCTGTTATCAGCAGTCACAACTAGCAACACCAGTAGCAGCTGACTGCACGCAAAGAATAGGAATGTGCAGTGGGATTTACGTGAACTCGGCGCAAGCTTGAATCTTCCTAGACACATCTGCTGGCTGTGAATTATTCCACTAGCATATCAAGGTGCGCATGTAGGTGTGTTAAAAATTCTAGAGGCACTGGGTATCGATCCCAGTACCTCTCTCATACTAAGCAAGCGCTCTACCATCTGAGCTACGCCCGCCCCCCCTAAGACTAATGGTGCTACATACAGCCATATAGACGACACAGACCCTTGCACTCCCATTATTCAGCAGACAAACACTACTCTCTAAGTATCCGTTAGGGTGTCTTTCAGGTTTCGTGCATTCTGTATCGAATCGTAGTTGGCCACAATGAAAGTGGCACGTATAACGTCGAAAATAGAATTCGGACACCGCTCTGAGTAAGACCAACTTGTTGTCCTCTCTCTAGACTTCAATGAGGTTAAGCCGCGATACCTAAGACAGATCTGCACTCGATGACACCTCGATAACAGCCGGTCCCCACACTTACATCTTGCTCTCCTTACGTCAGTATACATCATATCAGTCAGTGACGCTGGCTTTGCAACATCTTGCGTGCCTTTAGGTTCGCCGCGACCAACACTTACCATGCATTGAAAACAAAAAATTGAGGCGCCGCGGCTTGAACCCTGCACCTTTAACATGCCAAGCGAACGCTCTACCAACTGAGCTACGCCCCATGCACGAGCGAACTGCGCTATTCCCCATTCTTTGCGACTCAGATGCGCACGGACACGATGGTTGGTTGGTTTGTAGCGGTGAAGGGAGCAGAGTACAAAGGCGCGGACCCGTTCATATACACAAAAGTTCCAAGTAGTTTCGATGCTCTGGTATTACAAATGCAAATTCCGTCTGTTTTTAACGTCTTAAATTGAAAGAGCCGTCACAAATTGCTCCGTTTTCACTCCTTGTCGACAATCATACAGCACCTGAGGTAACAAACACATCTCGAGCCCCATTGTGCACTCCATTATTCATGCCAACTCAGTGCCTCGCTCTTTACTACTGTGTACCAATCTTGTCGTCCAACTGCAAAACACTGGGCCACAACAAGTTTCCCCGTCTCCATTGCACTGCGCATACTACGAAACGCTCCCCAAACTTGGCACTCACCCTCGCAGCCGACTTTTCCGACTTTCCACGACGCTCACGCTAGTGACAGCATTATTTATAGTTCGACGTCGCGCCAAAGCGAATGAGCACATTTCGCCTACGGCTTAGGCCGCCCTCCTAGTGTGGCTGCTCGGTGTCTGCAGGCAGCGAGGGTCTGCCATCTTCCTGTGTTCGCACCTATGTCACCTTTGCTTGCTTGTCAGAGACAGACTATCGCAAAACATACAACTCACTCCATGAATTGATTGCTACGGCATCTGTTATCAGCAGTCACAACTAGCAACACCAGTAGCAGCTGACTGCACGCAAAGAATAGGAATGTGCAGTGGGATTTACGTGAACTCGGCGCAAGCTTGTATCTTCCTAGACACATCTGCTGGCTGTGAATTATTCCACTTGCATATCAAGGTGCGCATGTAGGTGTGTTAAAAATCATAAGGCACTGGGTATTGATCCCAGTACCTCTCGCATACTAAGCAAGCGCTCTACCATCTGAGCTACGCTCGCCACCCCGAAGACTAATGGTGCTACAAACAGCCATATAGACGACACAGACCTTTGCACTCCCATTATTCAGCAGACAAACACTACTCTCTATGTATCCGTTAGGGTGTCTTTCAGGTTTCGTGCATTCTGTATCGAATCGTAGTTGGCCACAATGAAAGTGGCACGTATAACGTCGAAAATAGAATTCGGACACCGCTCTGAGTAAGACCAACGTGTTGTCCACCCTCTATACGTCAATGAGGTTAAGCCGCGATACCTAATAGACAGATCTGCACTCGATGACACCTCGATAACAGCCGGTCCCCACACTTACATCTTGCTCTCCTTACGTCAGTATACATCATATCAGTCAGTGACGCTGGCTTTGCAACATCTTGCGTGCCTTTAGGTTCGCCGCGACCAACACTTACCATGCACTGAAAACAAAAAATGGAGACGCCGCGGCTTGAACCCTGCACCTTTCACATGCCAAGCGAACGCTCTACCAACTGAGCTACGCCCCATGCACGGGCAAACTGCGCTATTCCCCATTCTTTGCGACTCAGATGCGCACGGACACGATGGTTGGTTGGTTTGTAGCGGTGAAGGGAGCAGAGTACAAAGGCGCGGACCCGTTCATATACACAAAAGTTCCAAGTAGTTTCGAAGCTCTGGTATTACAAATGCAAATTCCGTCTGTTTTTAACGTCTTAAATTGAAAGAGCCGTCACAAATTGCTCCGTTTTCACTCCTTGTCGACAATCATACAGCACCTGAGGTAACAAACACATCTCGAGCCCCATTGTGCACTCCATTATTCATGCCAACTCAGTGCCTCGCTCTTTACTACTGTGTACCAATCTTGTCGTCCAACTGCAAAACACTGGGCCACAACAAGTTTCCGCGTCTCCATTGCACTGCGCATACTACGAAACGCTCCCCAAACTTGGCACTCACCCTCGCAGCCGACTTTTCCGACTTTCCACGACGCTCATGCAACGCTCACGCTAGTGACAGCATTATTTATAGTTCGACGTCGCGCCAAAGCGAATGAGCACATTTCGCCTACGGCTTAGGCCGCCCTCCTAGTGTGGCTGCTCGGTGTCTGCAGGCAGCGAGGGTCTGCCAGCTTCCTGTGTTCGCACCTATGTCACCTTTGCTTGCTTGTCAGAGACAGACTATCGCAAAACATACAACTCACTCCATGAATTGATTGCTACGGCATCTGTTATCAGCAGTCACAACTAGCAACACCAGTAGCAGCTGACTGCACGCAAAGAATAGGAATGTGCAGTGGGATTTACGTGAACTCGGCGCAACCTTGTAAATTCCTAGACACATCTGCTGGCTGTGAATTATTCCACTAGCATATCAAGGTGCGCATGTAGGTGTGTTAAAAATTCTAGAGGCACTGGGTATCGATCCCAGTACCTCTCTCATACTAAGCAAGCGCCCTACCATCTGAGCTACGCCCGCCCCCCCTAAGACTAATGGTGCTACATACAGCCATATATACGACACAGACCCTTGCACTCCCATTATTCAGCAGACAAACACTACTCTCTAAGTATCCGTTAGGGTGTCTTTCAGGTTTCGTGCATTCTGTATCGAATCGTAGTTGGCCACAATGAAAGTGGCACGTATAACGTCGAAAATAGAATTCGGACACTGCTCTGAGTAAGACCAACTTGTTGTCCACACTCTAGACTTCAATGAGGTTAAGCCGCGATACCTAAGACAGATCTGCACTCGATGACACCTCGATAACAGCCGGTCCCCACACTTACATCTTGCTCTCCTTACGTCAGTATACATCATATCAGTCAGTGACGCTGGCTTTGCAACATCTTGCGTGCCTTTAGGTTCGCCGCGACCAACACTTACCATGCACTGAAAACAAAAAATGGAGGCGCCGCGGCTTGAACCCTGCACCTTTCACATGCCAAGCGAACGCTCTACCAACTGAGCTACGCCCCATGCACGAGCAAACTGCGCTATTCCCCATTCTTTGCGACTCAGATGCGCACGGACACGATGGTTGGTTGGTTTGTAGCGGTGAAGGGAGCAGAGTACAAAGGCGCGGACCCGTTCATATACACAAAAGTTCCAAGTAGTTTCGATGCTCTGGTATTACAAATGCAAATTCCGTCTGTTTTTAACGTCTTAAATTGAAAGAGCCGTCACAAATTGCTCCGTTTTCACTCCTTGTCGACAATCATACAGCACCTGAGGTAACAAACACATCTCGAGCCCCATTGTGCACTCCATTATTCATGCCAACTCAGTGCCTCGCTCTTTACTACTGTGTACCAATCTTGTCGTCCAACTGCAAAACACTGGGCCACAAATCTCCATTGCACTGCGCATACTACGAAACGCTCCCCAAACTTGGCACTCACCCTCGCAGCCGACTTTTCCGACTTTCCACGACGCTCACGCTAGTGACAGCATTATTTATAGTTCGACGTCGCGCCAAAGCGAATGAGCACATTTCGCCTACGGCTTAGGCCGCCCTCCTAGTGTGGCTGCTCGGTGTCTGCAGGCAGCGAGGGTCTGCCATCTTCCTGTGTTCGCACCTATGTCACCTTTGCTTGCTTGTCAGAGACAGACTATCGCAAAACATACAACTCACTCCATGAATTGATTGCTACGGCATCTGTTATCAGCAGTCACAACTAGCAACACCAGTAGCAGCTGACTGCACGCAAAGAATAGGAATGTGCAGTGGGATTTACGTGAACTCGGCGCAAGCTTGTATCTTCCTAGACACATCTGCTGGCTGTGAATTATTCCACTTGCATATCAAGGTGCGCATGTAGGTGTGTTAAAAATTCTAGAGGAACTGGGTATTGATCCCAGTACCTCTCGCATACTAAGCAGGCACTCTACCATCTGAGCTACGCTCGCCACCCCGAAGACTAATGGTGCTACAAACAGCCATATAGACGACACAGACCTTTGCACTCCCATTATTCAGCAGACAAACACTACTCTCTATGTGTCCGTTAGGGTGTCTTTCAGGTTTCGTGCATTCTGTATCGAATCGTAGTTGGCCACAATGAAAGTGGCACGTATAACGTCGAAAATAGAATTCGGACACCGCTCTGAGTAAGACCAACGTGTTGTCCACCCTCTATACGTCAGTGAGGTTAAGCCGCGATACCTAAGACAGATCTGCACTCGATGACACCTCGATAACAGCCGGTCCCCACACTTACATCTTTCTCTCCTTACGTCAGTATACATCATATCAGTCAGTGACGCTGGCTTTGCAACATCTTGCGTGCCTTTAGGTTCGCCGCGACCAACACTTACCATGCACTGAAAACAAAAAATGGAGGCGCCGCGGCTTGAAACCTGCACCTTTCACTTGCCAAGCGAACGCTCTACCAACTGAGCTACGCCCCATGCACGAGCAAACTGCGCTATTCCCCATTCTTTGCGACTCAGATGCGCACGGACACGATGGTTGGTTGGTTTGTAGCGGTGAAGGGAGCAGAGTACAATGGCGCGGACCCGTTCATATACACAAAAGTTCCAAGTAGTTTCGATGCTCTGGTATTACAAATGCAAATTCCGTCTGTTTTTAACGTCTTAAATTGAAAGAGCCGTCACAAATTGCTCCGTTTTCACTCCTTGTCGACAATCATACAACACCTAAGGTAACAAACACATCTCGAGCCCCATTGTGCACTCCATTATTCATGCCAACTCAGTGCCTCGCTCTTTACTACTGTGTACCAATCTTGTCGTCCAACTGCAAAACACTGGGCCACAACAAGTTTCCCCGTCCCCATTGCACTGCGCATACTACGAAACGCTCCCCAAACTTGGCACTCACCCTCGCAGCCGACTTTTCCGACTTTCCACGACGCTCATGCAACGCTCACGCTAGTGACAGCATTATTTATAGTTCGACGTCGCGCCAAAGCGAATGAGCACATTTCGCCTACGGCTTAGGCCGCCCTCCTAGTGTGGCTGCTCGGTGTCTGCAGGCAGCGAGGGTCTGCCAGCTTCCTGTGTTCGCACCTATGTCACCTTTGCTTGCTTGTCAGAGACAGACTATCGCAAAACATACAACTCACTCCATGAATTGATTGCTACGGCATCTGTTATCAGCAGTCACAACTAGCAACACCAGTAGCAGCTGACTGCACGCAAAGAATAGGAATGTGCAGTTTGATTTACGTGAACTCGGCGCAACCTTGTAAATTCCTAGACACATCTGCTGGCTGTGAATTATTCCACTAGCATATCAAGGTGCGCATGTAGGTGTGTTAAAAATTCTAGAGGCACTGGGTATCGATCCCAGTACCTCTCTCATACTAAGCAAGCGCTCTACCATCTGAGCTACGCCCGCCCCGCCCCCTCTATGACTAATGGTGCTACATACAGCCATATAGACGACACAGACCCTTGCACTCCCATTATTCAGCAGACAAACACTACTCTCTAAGTATCCGTTAGGGTGTCTTTCAGGTTTCGTGCATTCTGTATCGAATCGTAGTTGGCCACAATGAAAGTGGCACGTATAACGTCGAAAATAGAATTCGGACACCGCTCTGAGTAAGACCAACTTGTTGTCCACACTCTAGACTTCAATGAGGTTAAGCCGCGATACCTAAGACAGATCTGCACTCGATGACACCTCGATAACAGCCGGTCCCCACACTTACATCTTGCTCTCCTTACGTCAGTATACATCATATCAGTCAGTGACGTTGGCTTTGCAACATCTTGCGTGCCTTTAGGTTCGCCGCGACCAACACTTACCATGCACTGAAAACAAAAAATTGAGGCGCCGCGGCTTGAAACCTGCACCTTTCACATGCCAAGCGAACGCTCTACCAACTGAGCTACGCCCCATGCACGAGCAAACTGCGCTATTCCCCATTCTTTGCGACTCAGATGCGCACGGACACGATGGTTGGTTGGTTTGTAGCGGTGAAGGGAGCAGAGTACAAAGGCGCGGACCCGTTCATATACACAATAGTTCCAAGTAGTTTCGATGCTCTGGTATTACAAATGCAAATTCCGTCTGTTTTTAACGTCTTAAATTGAAAGAGCCGTCACAAATTGCTCCGTTTTCACTCCTTGTCGACAATCATATAGCACCTGAGGTAACAAACACATCTCGAGCCCCATTGTGCACTCCATTATTCATGCCAACTCAGTGCCTCGCTCTTTACTACTGTGTACCAATCTTGTCGTCCAACTGCAAAACACTTGGCCACAACAAGTTTCCCCGTCTCCATTGCACTGCGCATACTACGAAACGCTCCCCAAACTTGGCACTCACCCTCGCAGCCGACTTTTCCGACTTTCCACGACGCTCACGCTAGTGACAGCATTATTTATAGTTCGACGTCGCGCCAAAGCGAATGAGCACATTTCGCCTACGGCTTAGGCCGCCCTCCTAGTGTGGCTGCTCGGTGTCTGCAGGCAGCGAGGGTCTGCCATCTTCCTGTGTTCGCACCTATGTCACCTTTGCTTGCTTGTCAGAGACAGACAATCGCAAAACATACAACTCACTCCATGAATTGATTGCTACGGCATCTGTTATCAGCAGTCACAACTAGCAACACCAGTAGCAGCTGACTGCACGCAAAGAATAGGAATGTGCAGTGGGATTTACGTGAACTCGGCGCAAGCTTGAATCTTCCTAGACACATCTGCTGGCTGTGAATTATTCCACTAGCATATCAAGGTGCGCATGTAGGTGTGTTAAAAATTCTAGAGGCACTGGGTATCGATCCCAGTACCTCTCTCATACTAAGCAAGCGCTCTACCATCTGAGCTACGCCCGCCCCCCCTAAGACTAATGGTGCTACATACAGCCATATAGACGACACAGACTCTTGCACTTCCATTATTCAGCAGACAAACACTACTCTCTATGTATCCGTTAGGGTGTCTTTCAGGTTTCGTGCATTCTGTATCGAATCGTAGTTGGCCACAATGAAAGTGGCACGTATAACGTCGAAAATAGAATTCGGACACCGCTCTGAGTAAGACCAACTTGTTGTCCACCCTCTAGACTTCAATGAGGTTAAGCCGCGATACCTAAGACAGATCTGCACTCGATGACACCTCGATAACAGCCGGTCCCCACACTTACATCTTGCTCTCCTTACGTCAGTATACATCATATCAGTCTGTGACGCTGGCTTTGCAACATCTTGCGTGCCTTTAGGTTCGCCGCGACCAACACTTACCATGCAATGACCACAAAAAATGTAGGCGCCGCGGCTTGAACCCTGGACCTTTCACATGCCAAGCGAACGCTCTACCAACTGAGCTACGCCCCATGCACGAGCAAACTGCGCTATTCCCCATTCTTTGCGACTCAGATGCGCACGGACACGATGGTTGGTTGGTTTGTAGCGGTGAAGGGAGCAGAGTACAAAGGCGCGGACCCGTTCATATACACAAAAGTTCCAAGTAGTTTCGATGCTCTGGTATTAGAAATGCAAATTCCGTCTGTTTTTAACGTCTTAAATTGAAAGAGCCGTCACAAATTGCTCCGTTTTCACTCCTTGTCGACAATCATACAGCACCTGAGGTAACAAACACATCTCGAGCCCCATTGTGCACTCCATTATTCATGCCAACTCAGTGCCTCGCTCTTTACTACTGTGTACCAATCTTGTCGTCCAACTGCAAAACACTGGGCCACAACAAGTTTCCGCGTCTCCATTGCATTGCGCATACTACGAAACGCTCCGAAAACTTGGCACTCACCCTCGCAGCCGACTTTTCCGACTTTCCACGACGCTCCCGCTAGTGACAGCATTATTTATAGTTCGACGTCGCGCCAAAGCGAATGAGCACATTTCGCCAACGGCTTAGGCCGCCTTCCTAGTGTGGCTGCTCGGTGTCTGCAGGCAGCGAGGGTCTGCCAGCTTCCTGTGTTCGCACCTATGTCACCTTTGCTTGCTTGTCAGAGACAGACTATCGCAAAACATACAACTCACTCCATGAATTGATTGCTACGGCATCTGTTATCAGCAGTCACAACTAGCAACACCAGTAGCAGCTGACTGCACGCAAAGAATAGGAGTGTGCAGTGGGATTTACGTGAACTCGGCGCAAGCTTGTAACTTCCTAGACACATCTGCTGGCTGTGAATTATTCCACTAGCATATCAAGGTGCGCATGTAGGTGTGTTAAAAATTCTAGAGGCACTGGGTATCGATCCCAGTACCTCTCGCATACTAAGCAAGCGCTCTACCATCTGAGCTACGCCCGCCCCCCCTAAGACTAATGGTGCTACATACAGCCATATAGACGACACAGACCCTTGCACTCCCTTTATTCAGCAGACAAACACTACTCTCTATGTATCCGTAAGGGTGTCTTTCAGGTTTCGTGCATTCTGTATCGAATCGTAGTTGGCCACAATGAAAGTTTCACGTATAACGTCGAAAATAGAATTCGGACACCGCTCTGAGTAAGACCAACGTGTTGTCCACCCTCTAGACTTCAATGAGGTTAAGCCGCGATACCTAAGACAGATCTGCACTCGATGACACCTCGATATCAGCCGGTCCCCACACTTACATCTTGCTCTCCTTACGTCAGTATACATCATATCAGTCTGTGACGCTGGCTTTGCAACATGTTGCGTGCCTTTAGGTTCGCCGCGACCAACACTTACCATGCACTGACCACAAAAAATGGAGGCGCCGCGGCTTGAAACCTGGACCTTTCACATGCCAAGCGAACGCTCTACCAACTGAGCTACGCCCCATGCACGAGCAAACTGCGCTATTCCCCATTTTTTGCGACTCAGATGCGCACGGACACGATGGTTGGTTGGTTTGTAGCGGTGAAGGGAGCAGAGTACAAAGGCGCTTACCCGTTCATATACACAAAAGTTCCAAGTAGTTTCGATGCTCTGGTATTACAAATGCAAATTCCGTCTGTTTTTAACGTCTTAAATTGAAAGAGCCGTCACAAATTGCTCCGTTTTCACTCCTTGTCGACAATCATACAGCACCTGAGGTAACAAACACATCTCGAGCCCCATTGTGCACTCCATTATTCATGCCAACTCAGTGCCTCGCTCTTTACTACTGTGTACCAATGTTGTCGTCCAACTGCAAAACACTGGGCCACAACAAGTTTCCGCGTCTCCATTGCACTGCGCATACTACGAAACGCTCCCCAAACTTGGCACTCACCCTCACAGCCGACTTTTCCGACTTTCCACGACGCTCACGCTAGTGACAGCATTATTTATAGTTCGACGTCGCGCCAAAGCGAATGAGCACATTTCGCCTACGGCTTAGGCCGCCCTCCTAGTGAGGCTGCTCGGTGTCTGCAGGCAGCGAGGGTCTGCAAGCTTCCTGTGTTCGCACCTATGTCACCTTTGCTTGCTTGTCAGAGACAGACTATTGCAAAACATACAACTCACTCCATGAATAGATTGCTACGGCATCTGTTATCAGCAGTCACAACTAGCAACACCAGTAGCAGGTGACTGCACGCAAAGAATAGGAATGTGCAGTGGGATTTACGTGAACTCGGCGCAAGCTTGTATCTTCCTAGACACATCTGCTGGTTGTGAATTATTCCACATGCATATCAGGGTGCGCTTGTAGGTGTGTTTAAAATTCTAGAGGCAGTGGGTATCGATCCCAGTACCTCTCGCATACTAAGCAAACGCTCTACCATCTGAGCTACGCCCCCCCCCCCCCCCCCCCGTAAGACTAATGGTGCTACATACAGCAATATAGACGACACAGACCCTTGCACTCCCATTATTCAGCAGACAAACACTACTCTCTATGTATCCGTTAGGGTGTCTTTCAGGTTTCGTGCATTCTGTATCGAATCGTAGTTGGCCACAATGAAAGTGGCACGTATAACGCCGAAAATAGAATTCGGACACCGCTCTGAGTAAGACCAACGTGTTGTCCACCCTCTAGACTTCAATAAGGTTAAGCCGCGATAACTAAGACAGATCTGCACTCGATGACACCTCGATATCAGCTGGTCCCCACACTTACATCTTGCTCTCCTTACGTCAGTATACATCATATCAGTCTGTGACGCTGGCTTTGCAACATCTTGCGTGCCTTTAGGTTCGCCGCGACCAACACTTACCATGCACTAACCCCAAAAAGCGGAGGCGCCGCGGCTTGAACCCTGCACCTTTCACATGCCAAGCGAACGCTCTACCAACTGAGCTACACCCCATGCACGAGCAAACTGCGCTATTCCCCATTCTTTGCGACTCAGATGCGCACGGACACGATGGTTGGTTGGTTTGTAGCGGTGAAGGGAGCAGAGTACAAAGGCGCGGACCCGTTCATATACACAAAAGTTCCAAGTAGTTTCGATGCTCTGGTATTACAAATGCAAATTCCGTCTGTTTTTAACGTCTTAAATTGAAAGAGCCGTCACAAATTGCTCCGTTTTCACTCCTTGTCGACAATCATACAGCACCTGAGGTAACAAACACATCTCGAGCCCCATTGTGCACTCCATTATTCATGCCAACTCAGTGCCTCGCTCTTTACTACTGTGTACCAATCTTGTCGTCCAACTGCAAAACACTGGGCCACAACAAGTTTCCGCGTCTCCATTGCACTGCGCATACTACGAAACGCTCCCCAAACTTGGCACTCACCCTCGCAGCCGACTTTTCCGACTTTCCACGACGCTCACACAACGCTCACGCTAGTGACAGCATTATTTATAGTTCGACCTCGCGCCAAAGCGAATGAGCAACATTTCGCCTACGGCTTAGGCCGACCTCCTAGTGTGGCTGCTCGGTGTCTGCAGGCAGCGAGGGTCTGCCAGCTTCCTGTGTTCGCACCTATGTCACCTTTGCTTGCTTGTCAGAGACAGACTATCGCAAAACATACAACTCACTCCATGAATTGATTGCTACGGCATCTGTTATCAGCAGTCACAACTAGCAACACCAGTAGCAGCTGACTGCACGCAAAGAATAGGAATGTGCAGTGGGATTTACGTGAACTCGGCGCAAGCTTGTATCTTCCTAGACACATCTGCTGGCTGTGAATTATTCCACTTTCATATCAAGGTGCGCATGTAGGTGTGTTAAAAATTCTAGAGGCACTGGGTATTGATCCCATTACCTCTCGCATACTAAGCAAGCGCTCTACCATCTGAGCTACGCCCGCCCCCCCTAAGACTAATGGTGCTACATACAGCCATATAGACGACACAGACCCTTGCACTCCCATTATTCAGCAGACAAACACTACTCTCTATGTATCCGTAAGGGTGACTTTCAGGTTTCGTGCATTCTGTATCGAATCGTAGTTGGCCACAATGAAAGTGGCACGTATAACGCCGAAAATAGAATTCGGACACCGCTCTGAGTAAGACCAACGTGTTGTCCACCCTCTAGACTTCAATGAGGTTAAGCCGCGATACCTAAGACAGATCTGCACTCGATGACACCTCGATATCAGCTGCTCCCCACACTTACATCTTGCTCTCCTTACGTCAGTATACATCATATCAGTCTGTGACGCTGGCTTTGCAACATCTTGCGTGCCTTTAGGTTCGCCGCGACCAACACTTACCATGCACTGACCCCAAAAAATGCAGGCGCCGCGGCTTGAACCCTGCACCTTTCACATGCCAAGCGAAAGCTCTACCAACTGAGCTACGCCCCATGCACGAGCAAACTGCGCTATTCCCCATTCTTTGCGACTCAGATGCGCACGGACACGATGGTTGGTTGGTTTGTAGCGGTGAAGGGAGCAGAGTACAAAGGCGCGGACCCGTTCATATACACAAAAGTTCCAAGTAGTTTCGATGCTCTGGTATTACAAATGCAAATTCCGTCTGTTTTTAACGTCTTAAATTGAAAGAGCCGTCACAAATTGCTCCGTTTTCACTCCTTGTCGACAATCATACAGCACCTGAGGTAACAAACACATCTCGAGCCCCATTGTGCACTCCATTATTCATGCCAACTCAGTGCCTCGCTCTTTACTACTGTGTACCAATGTTGTCGTCCAACTGCAAAACACTGGGCCACAACCAGTTTCCGCGTCTCCATTGCACTGCGCATACTACGAAACGCTCCCCAAACTTGGCACTCACCCTCGCAGCCGACTTTTCCGACTTTCCACGACGCTCACGCTAGTGACAGCATTATTTATAGTTCGACGTCGCGCCAAAGCGAATGAGCACATTTCGCTTATGGCTTAGGCCGACCTCCTAGTGTGGCTGCTCGGTGTCTGCAGGCAGCGAGGGTCTGCCAGCTTCCTGTGTTCGCACCTATGTCACCTTTGCTTGCTTGTCAGAGACAGACTATCGCAAAACTTACAACTCACTCCATGTATTGATTGCTACGGCATCTGTTATCAGCAGTCACAACTAGCAACACCAGTAGCAGCTGACTGCACGCAAAGAATAGGAATGTGCAGTGGGATTTACGTGAACTCGGCGCAAGCTTGTATCTTCCTAGACACATCTGCTGGCTGTGAATTATTCCACTTGCATATCAAGGTGCGCATGTAGGTGTGTTAAAAATTTTAGAGCCACTGGGTATCGATCCCAGTACCTCTCGCATACTAAGCAAGCGCTCTACCATCTGATCTACACCCGCCCCCCCCCCCCCTAAGACTAATGGTGCTACATGCAGCCATATAGACGACACAGACCCTTGCACTCCCATTATTCAGCAGACAAACACTACTCTCTATGTATCCGTTAGGGTGTCTTTCAGGTTTCGTGCATTCTGTATCTAATCGTAGTTGGCCACAATGAAAGTGGCACGTATAACGTCGAAAATAGAATTCGGACACCGCTCTGAGTAAGACCAACGTGTTGTCCACCCTCTAGACTTCAATGAGGTTAAGCCGCGATACCTAAGACAGATCTGCACTCGATGACACCTCGATATCAGCCGGTCCCCACACTTACATCTTGCTCTCCTTACGTCAGTATACATCATATCAGTCTGTGACGCTGGCTTTGCAACATCTTGCGTGCCTTTAGGTTCGCCGCGACCAACACTTACCATGCACTGACCACAAAAAATGGAGGCGCCGCGGCTTTAACCCTGGACCTTTCACATGCCAAGCGAACGCTCTACCAACTGAGCTACGCCCCATGCACGAGCAAACTGCGCTATTCCCCATTTTTTGCGACTCAGATGCGCACGGACACGATGGTTGGTTGGTTTGTAGCGGTGAAGGGAGCAGAGTACAAAGGCGCGGACCCGTTCATATACACAAAAGTTCCAAGTAGTTTCGATGCTCTGGTATTACAAATGCAAATTCCGTCTGTTTTTAACGTCTTAAATTGAAAGAGCCGTCACAAATTGCTCCGTTTTCACTCCTTGTCGACAATTATACAGCACCTGAGGTAACAAAGACATCTCGAGCCCCATTGTGCGCTACATTATTTATGCCAACTCAGTGCCTCGCTCTTTACTACTGTGTACCAATGTTGTCGTCCAACTGCAAAACACTGGGCCACAACAAGTTTCCGCGTCTCCATTGCACTGCGCATACTACGAAACGCTCCCCAAACTTGGCACTCACCCTCACAGCCGACTTTTCCGACTTTCCACGACGCTCACGCTAGTGACAGCATTATTTATAGTTCGACGTCGCGCCAAAGCGAATGAGCACATTTCGCCTACGGCTTAGGCCGCCCTCCTAGTGAGGCTGCTCGGTGTCTGCAGGCAGCGAGGGTCTGCAAGCTTCCTGTGTTCGCACCTATGTCACCTTTGCTTGCTTGTCAGAGACAGACTATTGCAAAACATACAACTCACTCCATGAATAGATTGCTACGGCATCTGTTATCAGCAGTCACAACTAGCAACACCAGTAGCAGGTGACTGCACGCAAAGAATAGGAATGTGCAGTGGGATTTACGTGAACTCGGCGCAAGCTTGTATCTTCCTAGACACATCTGCTGGCTGTGAATTATTCCACTTGCATATCAAGGTGCGCATGTAGGTGTGTTAGAAATTCTAGAGGCACTGGGTATTGATCCCAGTACCTCTCGCATACTAAGCAAGCGCTCTACCATCTGAGCTACGCCCGCCCCCCCCCCCCCCCCCCGAAGACTAATGGTGCTACATACAGCCATATAGACGACACAGACCCTTGCACTCCCATTATTCAGCAGACAAACACTACTCTCTATGTATCCGTTAGGGTGTCTTTCAGGTTTCGTGCATTCTGTATCGAATCGTAGTTGGCCACAATGAAAGTGGCACGTATAACGTCGATAATAGAATTCGGACACCGCTCTGAGTTAGACCAACGTGTTGTCCACCCTCTAGACTTCAATGAGGTTAAGCCGCGATACCTAAGACAGATCTGCACTCGATGACACCTCGATATCAGCTGGTCCCCACACTTACATCTTGCTCTCCTTACGTCAGTATACATCATATCAGTCTGTGACGCTGGCTTTGCAACATCTTGCGTGCCTTTAGGTTCGCCGCGACCAACACTTACCATGCACTAACCCCAAAAAGCGGAGGCGCCGCGGCTTGAACCCTGCACCTTTCACATGCCAAGCGAACGCTCTACCAACTGAGCTACACCCCATGCACGAGCAAACTGCGCTATTCCCCATTCTTTGCGACTCAGATGCGCACGGACACGATGGTTGGTTGGTTTGTAGTGGTGAAGGGAGCAGAGTACAAAGGCGCGGACCCGTTCATATACACAAAAGTTCCAAGTAGTTTCGATGCTCTGGTATTACAAATGCAAATTCCGTCTGTTTTTAACGTCTTAAATTGAAAGAGCCGTCACAAATTGCTCCGTTTTCACTCCTTGTCGACAATCATACAGCACCTGAGGTAACAAACACATCTCGAGCCCCATTGTGCACTCCATTATTCATGCCAACTCAGTGCCTCGCTCTTTACTACTGTGTACCAATCTTGCCGTCCAACTGCAAAACACTGGGCCACAACAAGTTTCCGCGTCTCCATTGCACTGCGCATACTACGAAACGCTCCCCAAACTTGGCACTCACCCTCGCAGCCGACTTTTCCGACTTTCCACGACGCTCACGCTAGTGACAGCATTATTTATAGTTCGACGTCGCGCCAAAGCGAATGAGCACATTTCGCCTACGGCTTAGGCCGCCCTCCTAGTGAGGCTGCTCGGTGTCTGCAGGCAGCGAGGGTCTGCAAGCTTCCTGTGTTCGCACCTATGTCACCTTTGCTTGCTTGTCAGAGACAGACTATCGCAAAACATACAACTCAATCCATGTATTGATTGCTACGGCATCTGTTATCAGCAGTCACAACTAGCAACACCAGTAGCAGCTGACTGCACGCAAAGAATAGGAATGTGCAGTGGGATTTACGTGAACTCGGCGCAAGCTTGTATCTTCCTAGACACATCTGCTGGCTGTGAATTATTCCACTTGCATATCAAAGTGCGCATGTAGGTGTGTTAAAAATTCTAGAGGCACTGGGTATCGATCCCAGTACCTCTCGCATACTAAACAAGCGCTCTACCATCTGAGCTACGCCCGCCCCCCCCCACCTAAGACTAATGGTGCTACATACAGCCATATAGACGACACAGACCCTTGCACTCCCATTATTCAGCAGACAAACACTACTCTCTATGTATCCGTTAGGGTGTCTTTCAGGTTTCGTGCATTCTGTATCGAATCGTAGTTGGCCACAATGAAAGTGGCACGTATAACGTCGAAAATAGAATTCGGACACCGCTCTGAGTAAGACCAACGTGTTGTCCACCCTCTAGACTTCAATGAGGTTAAGCCGCGGTACCTAAGACAGATCTGCACTCGATGACACCTCGATATCAGCCGGTCCCCACACTTACATCTTGCTCTCCTTACGTCAGTATACATCATATCAGTCTGTGACGCTGGCTTTGCAACATCTTGCGTGCCTTTAGGTTCGCCGCGACCAACACTTACCATGCACTGACCACAAAAAATGGAGGCGCCGCGGCTTGAACCCTGGACCTTTCACATGCCAAGCGAACGCTCTACCAACTGAGCTACGCCCCATGCACAAGCAAACTGCGCTATTCCCCATTTTTTGCGACTCAGATGCGCACGGACACGATGGTTGGTTGGTTTGTAGCGGTGAAGGGAGCAGAGTACAAAGGCGCGGACCCGTTCATATACACAAAAGTTCCGAGTAGTTTCGATGCTCTGGTATTACAAATGCAAATTCCGTCTGTTTTTAACGTCTTAAATTGAAAGAGCCGTCACAAATTGCTCCGTTTTCACTCCTTGTCGACAATCATACAGCACCTGAGGTAACAAACACATCTCGAGCCCCATTGTGCACTCCATTATTCATGCCAACTCAGTGCCTCGCTCTTTACTACTGTGTACCAATCTTGTCGTCCAACTGCAAAACACTGGGCCACAACAAGTTTCCGCGTCTCCATTGCACTGCGCATACTACGAAACGCTCCCCAAACTTGGCACTCACCCTCGCAGCCGACTTTTCCGACTTTCCACGACGCTCACGCTAGTGACAGCATTATTTATAGTTCGACGTCGCGCCAAATCGAATGAGCACATTTCGCCTACGGCATAGGCCGACCTCCTAGTGTGGCTGCTCGGTGTCTGCAGGCAGCGAGGGTCTGCCAGCTTCCTGTGTTCGCACCTATGTCACCTTTGCTTGCTTGTCAGAGACAGACTATCGCAAAACATACAACTCACTCCATGAATTGATTGCTACGGCATCTGTTATCAGCAGTCACAACTAGCAACACCAGTAGCAGCTGACTGCACGCAAAGAATAGGAATGTGCAGTGGGATTTACGTGAACTCGGCGCAAGCTTGTATCTTTCTAGACACATCTGTTGGCTGTGAATTATTCCACTTGCATATCAAGGTGCGCATGTAGGTGTGTTAAAAATTCTAGAGGCACTGAGTATCGATCCCAGTACCTCTCGCATACTAAGCAAGCGCTCTACCATCTGAGCTACTCCCGCCCCACCCCTAAGACTAATGGTGCTACATACAGCCATATAGACGACACAGACCCTTGCACTCCCATTATTCAGCAGACAAACACTCCTCTCTATGTATCCGTTAGGGTGTCTTTCAGGTTTCGTGCATTCTGCATCGAATCGTAGTTGGCCACAATGAAAGTGGCACGTATAACGCCGAAAATAGAATTCGGACACCGCTCTGAGTAAGACCAACGTGTTGTCCACCCTCTAAACTTCAATGAGGTTAAGCCGCGATACCTAAGACAGATCTGCACTCGATGACACCTCGATATCAGCCGGTCCCCACACTTTCATCTTGCTCTCCTTACGTCAGTATACATCATATCAGTCTGTGACGCTGGCTTTGCAACATCTTGCGTGCCTTTAGGTTCGCCGCGACCAACACTTACCATGTATTGACCACAAAAAATGGAGGCGCCGCGGCTTGAACCCTGGACCTTTCACATGCCAAGCGAACGCTCTACCAACTGAGCTACGCCCCATGCACAAGCAAACTGCGCTATTCCCCATTTTTTGCGACTCAGATGCGCACGGACACGATGGTTGGTTGGTTTGTAGCGGTGCAGGGAGCAGAGTACAAAGGCGCGGACCCGTTCATATACACAAAAGTTCCAAGTAGTTTCGATGCTCTGGTATTACAAATGCAAATTCCGTCTGTTTTTAACGTCTTAAATTGAAAGAGCCGTCACAAATTGCTCCGTTTTCACTCCTTGTCGACAATCATACAGCACCTGAGGTAACAAACACATCTCGAGCCCCATTGTGCACTCCATTATTCATGCCAACTCAGTGCCTCGCTCTTTACTACTGTGTACCAATCTTGTCGTCCAACTGCAAAACACTGGGCCACAACAAGTTTCAGCGTCTCCATTGCTCTGCGCATACTACGAAACACTCCCCAAACTTGGCACTCACCCTCGCAGCCGACTTTTCCGACTTTCCACGACGCTCACGCTAGTGACAGCATTATTTATAGTTCGACGTCGCGCCAAAGCGAATGAGCACATTTCGCCTACGGCTTAGGCCGCCCTCCTAGTGAGGCTGCTCGGTGTCTGCAGGCAGCGAGGGTCTGCCAGCTTCCTGTGTTCGCAACTATGTCACCTTTGCTTGCTTGTCAGAGACAGACTATCGCAAAACATACAACTCACTCCATGAATTGATTGCTACGGCATCTGTTATCAGCAGTCACAACTAGCAACACCAGTAGCAGCTGACTGCACGCAAAGAATAGGAATGTGCAGTGGGATTTACGTGAACTCGGCGCAAGCTTGTATCTTCCTAGACACATCTGCTGGCTGTGAATTATTCCACTTGCATATCAAGGTGCGCATGTAGGTGTGTTAAAAATTCTGGAGGGACTGGGTATTGATCCCAGTACCTCTCGCATACTAAGCAAGCGCTCTACCATCTGAGCTACGCCCGCCCACCCGAAGACTAATGGTGCTACATACAGCCATATAGATGACACAGACCCTTGCACTCCCATTATTGAGCAGACAAACACTACTCTCTATGTATCCGTTAGGGTGTCTTTCAGGTTTCGTGCATTCTGTATCGAATCGTAGTTGGCCACAATGAAAGTGGCACGTATAACGTAGAAAATAGAATTCGGACACCGCTCTGAGTAAGACCAACGTGTTGTCCACCCTCTATACTTCAATGAGGTTAAGCCGCGATACCTAAGACAGATCTGCACTCAATGACACCTCGATAACAGCCGGTCCCCACACTTACATCTTGCTCTCCTTACGTCAGTATACATCAGATCAGTCTGTGACGCTGGCTTTGCAACATCTTGCGTGCCTTTAGGTTCGCCGCGACCAACACTTACCATGCACTGACCACAAAAAATGGAGGCGCCGCGGCTTGAACCCTGGACTTTTCACATGCCAAGCGAACGCTCTACCAACTGAGCTACGCCCCATGCAAGAGCAAACTGCGCTATTCCCCATTCTTTACGACTCAGATGCGCACGGACACGATGGTTGGTTGGTTTGTAGCGGTGATGGGAGCAGAGTACAAAGGCGCGGACCCGTTCATATACACAAAAGTTCCAAGTAGTTTCGATGCTCTGGTATTACAAATGCAAATTCCGTCTGTTTTTAACGTCTTAAATTGAAAGAGCCGTCACAAATTGCTCCGTTTTCACTCCTTGTCGACAATCATACAGCACCTGAGGTAACAAACACATCTCGAGCCCCATTGTGCACTCCATTATTCATGCCAACTCAGTGCCTCGCTCTTTACTACTGTGTACCAATCTTGTCGTCCAACTGCAAAACACTGGGCCACAACAAGTTTCCGCGTTCCATTGCACTGCGCATACTACGAAATGCTCCCCAAACTTGGCACCCACCCTCGCAGCAGACTTTTCCGACTTTCCACGACGCTCACGCTAGTGACAGCATTATTTATAGTTCGACGTCGCGCCAAATCGAATGAGCACATTTCGCCTACGGCTTAGGCCGCCCTCCTAGTGTGGCTGCTCGGTGTCTGCAGGCAGCGAGGGTCTGCAAGCTTCCTATGTTCGCACCTATGTCACCTGTGCTTGCTTGTCAGAGACAGACTATCGCAAAACATACAACTCACTCCGTGAATTGATTGCTACGGCATCTGTTATCAGCAGTCACAACTAGCAACACCAGTAGCAGCTGACTGCACGCAAAGAATAGGAATGTGCAGTGGGATTTACGTGAACTCGGCGCAAGCTTGTATCTTCCTAGACACATCTGCTGGCTGTGAATCATTCCACTTGCATATCAAGGTGCTCATGTAGGTGTGTTAAAAATTCTGGAGGGACTGGGTATTGATCCCAGTACCTCTCGCATACTAAGCAAGCGCTCTACCATCTGAGCTACGCCCGCCCACCCGAAGACTAATGGTGGTACATACAGCCATATAGATGACACAGACCCTTGCACTCCCATTATTCAGCAGACAAACACTACTCTCTATGTATCCGTTAGGGTGTCTTTCAGGTTTCGTGCATTCTGTATCGAATCGTAGTTGGCCACAATGAAAGTGGCACGTATAACGTAGAAAATAGAATTCGGACACCGCTCTGAGTAAGACCAACGTGTTGTCCACCCTCTATACTTCAATGAGGTTAAGCCGCGATACCTAAGACAGATCTGCACTCAATGACACCTCGATAACAGCCTGTCCCCACACTTACATCTTGCTCTCCTTACGTCAGTATACATCAGATCAGTCTGTGACGCTGGCTTTGCAACATCTTGCGTGCCTTTAGGTTCGCCGCGACCAACACTTACCATGCACTGACCACAAAAAATGGAGGCGCCGCGGCTTGAACCCTGGACTTTTCACATGCCAAGCGAACGCTCTACCAACTGAGCTACGCCCCATGCAAGAGCAAACTGCGCTATTTCCCATTCTTTACGACTCAGATGCGCACGGACACGATGGTTGGTTGGTTTGTAGCGGTGATGGGAGCAGAGTACAAAGGGGCGGACCCGTTCATATACACAAAAGTTCCAAGTAGTTTCGATGCTCTGGTATTACAAATGCAAATTCCGTCTGTTTTTAACGTCTTAAATTGAAAGAGCCGTCACAAATTGCTCCGTTTTCAC
This sequence comes from Schistocerca gregaria, assembly GCF_023897955.1. Classification (NCBI taxonomy): domain Eukaryota; kingdom Metazoa; phylum Arthropoda; class Insecta; order Orthoptera; family Acrididae; genus Schistocerca; species Schistocerca gregaria. The sequence goes on along the minus strand of NC_064929.1, from coordinate 105,776,950 downwards.
TCCTTGTCGACAATCATACAGCACCTGAGGTAACAAACACATCTCGAGCCCCATTGTGCACTCCATTATTCATGACAACTCAGTGCCTCGCTCTTTACTACTGTGTACCAATCTTGTCGTCCAACTGCAAAACACTGGGCCACAACAAGTTTCCGCGTTCCATTGCACTGCGCATACTACGAAATGCTCCCCAAACTTGGCACCCACCCTCGCAGCAGACTTTTCCGACTTTCCACGACGCTCACGCAACGCTCACGCTAGTGACAGCATTATTTATAGTTCGACGTCGCGCCAAATCGAATGAGCACATTTCGCCTACGGCTTAGGCCGCCCTCCTAGTGTGGCTGCTCGGTGTCTGCAGGCAGCGTGGGGCTGCAAGCTTCCTATGTTCGCACCTATGTCACCTGTGCTTGCTTGTCAGAGACAGACTATCGCAAAACATACAACTCACTCCGTGAATTGATTGCTACGGCATCTGTTATCAGCAGTCACAACTAGCAACACCAGTAGCAGCTGACTGCACGCAAAGAATAGGAATGTGCAGTGGGATTTACGTGAACTCGGCGCAAGCTTGTATCTTCCTAGACACATCTGCTGGCTGTGAATTATTCCACTTGCATATCAAGGTGCGCATGTAGGTGTGTTAAAAATTCTGGAGGGACTGGGTATTGATCCCAGTACCTCTCGCATACTAAGCAAGCGCTCTACCATCTGAGCTACGCCCGCCCAACCGAAGACTAATGGTGCTACATACAGCCATATAGATGACACAGACCCTTGCACTCCCATTATTCAGCAGACAAACACTACTCTCTATGTATCCGTTAGGGTGTCTTTCAGGTTTCGTGCATTCTGTATCGAATCGTAGTTGGCCACAATGAAAGTGGCACGTATAACGTAGAAAATAGAATTCGGACACCGCTCTGAGTAAGACCAACGTGTTGTCCACCCTCTATACTTCAATGAGGTTAAGCCGCGATACCTAAGACAGATCTGCACTCAATGACACCTCGATAACAGCCGGTCCCCACACTTACATCTTGCTCTCCTTACGTCAGTATACATCAGATCAGTCTGTGACGCTGGCTTTGCAACATCTTGCGTGCCTTTAGGTTCGCCGCGACCAACACTTACCATGCACTGACCACAAAAAATGGAGGCGCCGCGGCTTGAACCCTGGACTTTTCACATGCCAAGCGAACGCTCTACCAACTGAGCTACGCCCCATGCAAGAGCAAACTGCGCTATTCCCCATTCTTTACGACTCAGATGCGCACGGACACGATGGTTGGTTGGTTTGTAGCGGTGATGGGAGCAGAGTACAAAGGCGCGGACCCGTTCATATACACAAAAGTTCCAAGTAGTTTCGATGCTCTGGTATTACAAATGCAAATTCCGTCTGTTTTTAACGTCTTAAATTGAAAGAGCCGTCACAAATTGCTCCGTTTTCACTCCTTGTCGACAATCATACAGCACCTGAGGTAACAAACACATCTCGAGCCCCATTGTGCACTCCATTATTCATGCCAACTCAGTGCCTCGCTCTTTACTACTGTGTACCAATCTTGTCGTCCAACTGCAAAACACTGGGCCACAACAAGTTTCCGCGTTCCATTGCACTGCGCATACTACGAAATGCTCCCCAAACTTGGCACCCACCCTCGCAGCAGACTTTTCCGACTTTCCACGACGCTCACGCTAGTGACAGCATTATTTATAGTTCGACGTCGCGCCAAATCGAATGAGCACATTTCGCCTACGGCTTAGGCCGCCCTCCTAGTGTGGCTGCTCGGTGTCTGCAGGCAGCGAGGGTCTGCAAGCTTCCTATGTTCGCACCTATGTCACCTGTGCTTGCTTGTCAGAGACAGACTATCGCAAAACATACAACTCACTCCGTGAATTGATTGCTACGGCATCTGTTATCAGCAGTCACAACTAGCAACACCAGTAGCAGCTGACTGCACGCAAAGAATAGGAATGTGCAGTGGGATTTACGTGAACTCGGCGCAAGCTTGTATCTTCCTAGACACATCTGCTGGCTGTGAATCATTCCACTTGCATATCAAGGTGCTCATGTAGGTGTGTTAAAAATTCTGGAGGGACTGGGTATTGATCCCAGTACCTCTCGCATACTAAGCAAGCGCTCTACCATCTGAGCTACGCCCGCCCACCCGAAGACTAATGGTGCTACATACAGCCATATAGATGACACAGACCCTTGCACTCCCATTATTCAGCAGACAAACACTACTCTCTATGTATCCGTTAGGGTGTCTTTCAGGTTTCGTGCATTCTGTATCGAATCGTAGTTGGCCACAATGAAAGTGGCACGTATAACGTAGAAAATAGAATTCGGACACCGCTCTGAGTAAGACCAACGTGTTGTCCACCCTCTATACTTCAATGAGGTTAAGCCGCGATACCTAAGACAGATCTGCACTCAATGACACCTCGATAACAGCCTGTCCCCACACTTACATCTTGCTCTCCTTACGTCAGTATACATCAGATCAGTCTGTGACGCTGGCTTTGCAACATCTTGCGTGCCTTTAGGTTCGCCGCGACCAACACTTACCATGCACTGACCACAAAAAATGGAGGCGCCGTGGCTTGAACCCTGGACTTTTCACATGCCAAGCGAACGCTCTACCAACTGAGCTACGCCCCATGCAAGAGCAAACTGCGCTATTTCCCATTCTTTACGACTCAGATGCGCACGGACACGATGGTTGGTTGGTTTGTAGCGGTGATGGGAGCAGAGTACAAAGGCGCGGACCCGTTCATATACACAAAAGTTCCAAGTAGTTTCGATGCTCTGGTATTACAAATGCAAATTCCGTCTGTTTTTAACGTCTTAAATTGAAAGAGCCGTCACAAATTGCTCCGTTTTCACTCCTTGTCGACAATCATACAGCACCTGAGGTAACAAACACATCTCGAGCCCCATTGTGCACTCCATTATTCATGACAACTCAGTGCCTCGCTCTTTACTACTGTGTACCAATCTTGTCGTCCAACTGCAAAACACTGGGCCACAACAAGTTTCCGCGTTCCATTGCACTGCGCATACTACGAAATGCTCCCCAAACTTGGCACCCACCCTCGCAGCAGACTTTTCCGACTTTCCACGACGCTCACGCAACGCTCACGCTAGTGACAGCATTATTTATAGTTCGACGTCGCGCCAAATCGAATGAGCACATTTCGCCTACGGCTTAGGCCGCCCTCCTAGTGTGGCTGCTCGGTGTCTGCAGGCAGCGTGGGGCTGCAAGCTTCCTATGTTCGCACCTATGTCACCTGTGCTTGCTTGTCAGAGACAGACTATCGCAAAACATACAACTCACTCCGTGAATTGATTGCTACGGCATCTGTTATCAGCAGTCACAACTAGCAACACCAGTAGCAGCTGACTGCACGCAAAGAATAGGAATGTGCAGTGGGATTTACGTGAACTCGGCGCAAGCTTGTATCTTCCTAGACACATCTGCTGGCTGTGAATTATTCCACTTGCATATCAAGGTGCGCATGTAGGTGTGTTAAAAATTCTGGAGGGACTGGGTATTGATCCCAGTACCTCTCGCATACTAAGCAAGCGCTCTACCATCTGAGCTACGCCCGCCCACCCGAAGACTAATGGTGCTACATACAGCCATATAGATGACACAGACCCTTGCACTCCCATTATTCAGCAGACAAACACTACTCTCTATGTATCCGTTAGGGTGTCTTTCAGGTTTCGTGCATTCTGTATCGAATCGTAGTTGGCCACAATGAAAGTGGCACGTATAACGTAGAAAATAGAATTCGGACACCGCTCTGAGTAAGACCAACGTGTTGTCCACCCTCTATACTTCAATGAGGTTAAGCCGCGATACCTAAGACAGATCTGCACTCAATGACACCTCGATAACAGCCGGTCCCGACACTTACATCTTGCTCTCCTTACGTCAGTATACATCAGATCAGTCTGTGACGCTGGCTTTGCAACATCTTGCGTGCCTTTAGGTTCGCCGCGACCAACACTTACCATGCACTGACCACAAAAAATGGAGGCGCCGCGGCTTGAACCCTGGACTTTTCACATGCCAAGCGAACGCTCTACCAACTGAGCTACGCCCCATGCAAGAGCAAACTGCGCTATTCCCCATTCTTTACGACTCAGATGCGCACGGACACGATGGTTGGTTGGTTTGTAGCGGTGATGGGAGCAGAGTACAAAGGCGCGGACCCGTTCATATACACAAAAGTTCCAAGTAGTTTCGATGCTCTGGTATTACAAATGCAAATTCCGTCTGTTTTTAACGTCTTAAATTGAAAGAGCCGTCACAAATTGCTCCGTTTTCACTCCTTGTCGACAATCATACAGCACCTGAGGTAACAAACACATCTCGAGCCCCATTGTGCACTCCATTATTCATGCCAACTCAGTGCCTCGCTCTTTACTACTGTGTACCAATCTTGTCGTCCAACTGCAAAACACTGGGCCACAACAAGTTTCCGCGTTCCATTGCACTGCGCATACTACGAAATGCTCCCCAAACTTGGCACCCACCCTCGCAGCAGACTTTTCCGACTTTCCACGACGCTCACGCTAGTGACAGCATTATTTATAGTTCGACGTCGCGCCAAATCGAATGAGCACATTTCGCCTACGGCTTAGGCCGCCCTCCTAGTGTGGCTGCTCGGTGTCTGCAGGCAGCGAGGGTCTGCAAGCTTCCTATGTTCGCACCTATGTCACCTGTGCTTGCTTGTCAGAGACAGACTATCGCAAAACATACAACTCACTCCGTTAATTGATTGCTACGGCATCTGTTATCAGCAGTCACAACTAGCAACACCAGTAGCAGCTGACTGCACGCAAAGAATAGGAATGTGCAGTGGGATTTACGTGAACTCGGCGCAAGCTTGTATCTTCCTAGACACATCTGCTGGCTGTGAATTATTCCACTTGCATATCAAGGTGCTCATGTAGGTGTGTTAAAAATTCTGGAGGGACTGGGTATTGATCCCAGTACCTCTCGCATACTAAGCAAGCGCTCTACCATCTGAGCTACGCCCGCCCACCCGAAGACTAATGGTGCTACATACAGCCATATAGATGACACAGACCCTTGCACTCCCATTATTCAGCAGACAAACACTACTCTCTATGTATCCGTTAGGGTGTCTTTCAGGTTTCGTGCATTCTGTATCGAATCGTAGTTGGCCACAATGAAAGTGGCACGTATAACGTAGAAAATAGAATTCGGACACCGCTCTGAGTAAGACCAACGTGTTGTCCACCCTCTATACTTCAATGAGGTTAAGCCGCGATACCTAAGACAGATCTGCACTCAATGACACCTCGATAACAGCCGGTCCCCACACTTACATCTTGCTCTCCTTACGTCAGTATACATCAGATCAGTCTGTGACGCTGGCTTTGCAACATCTTGCGTGCCTTTAGGTTCGCCGCGACCAACACTTACCATGCACTGACCACAAAAAATGGAGGCGCCGCGGCTTGAACCCTGGACTTTTCACATGCCAAGCGAACGCTCTACCAACTGAGCTACGCCCCATGCAAGAGCAAACTGCGCTATTCCCCATTCTTTACGACTCAGATGCGCACGGACACGATGGTTGGTTGGTTTGTAGCGGTGATGGGAGCAGAGTACAAAGGCGCGGACCCGTTCATATACACAAAAGTTCCAAGTAGTTTCGATGCTCTGGTATTACAAATGCAAATTCCGTCTGTTTTTAACGTCTTTAATTGAAAGAGCCGTCACAAATTGCTCCGTTTTCACTCCTTGTCGACAATCATATAGCACCTGAGGTAACAAACACATCTCGAGCCCCATTGTGCACTCCATTATTCATGCCAACTCAGTGCCTCGCTCTTTACTACTGTGTACCAATCTTGTCGTCCAACTGCAAAACACTGGGCCACAACAAGTTTCCGCGTTCCATTGCACTGCGCATTCTACGAAATGCTCCCCAAACTTGGCACCCACCCTCGCAGCAGACTTTTCCGACTTTCCACGACGCTCACGCTAGTGACAGCATTATTTATAGTTCGACGTCGCGCCAAATCGAATGAGCACATTTCGCCTACGGCTTAGGCCGCCCTCCTAGTGTGGCTGCTCGGTGTCTGCAGGCAGCGAGGGTCTGCAAGCTTCCTATGTTCGCACCTATGTCACCTGTGCTTGCTTGTCAGAGACAGACTGTCGCAAAACATACAACTCACTCCATGTATTGATTGCTACGGCATCTGTTATCAGCAGTCACAACTAGCAACACCAGTAGCAGCTGACTGCACGCAAAGAATAGGAATGTGCAGTGGGATTTACGTGAACTCGGCGCAAGGCAGATCTTTCCGACATAGGCTTGAGAATCTTACGGGAACACTTGTACTGTTTCTAAATTAAGTGTATGCGTGGGAGGAGGGTGCTTCCTGCGCACTAATAACAGCACACTTGTCAATTGTGGATGCTAATCATTCGCTTGTATCTTCCTAGACACATCTGCTGGTTGTGAATTATTCCACTTGCATATCAAGGTGCGCATGTAGGTGTGTTAAAAATTGTGGAGGCACTGGGTATTGATCCCAGTACCTCTCGCATACTAAGCGAGCGATCTACCATCTGAGCTACGCCCGCCCACCCGAAGACTAATGGTGCTACATACAGCTATATAGACGACACAGACCCTTGCACTCCCATTATTCAGCAGACAAACACTACTCTCTATGTATCCGTTAGGGTGTCTTTCAGGTTTCGTGCATTCTGTATCGAATCGTAGTTGGCCACAATGAAAGTGGCACGTATAACGTAGAAAATAGAATTCGGACACCGCTCTGAGTAAGACCAACGTGTTGTCCACCCTCTATATTTCAATGAGGTTAAGCCGCGATACCTAAGACAGATCTGCACTCGATGACACCTCGATAACAGCCGGTCCCCACACTTACATCTTGCTCTCCTTACGTCAGTATACATCATATCAGTCTGTGACGCTGGCTTTGCAACATCTTGCGTGCCTTTAGGTTCGCCGCGACCAACACTTACCATGCACTGACCACAAAAAATGGAGGCGCCGCGGCTTGAACCCTGGACCTTTCACATGCCAAGCGAACGCTCTACCAACTGAGCTACGCCCCATGCACGAGCAAACTGCGCTATTCCCCATTCTTTGCGACTCAGATGCGCACGGACACGATGGTTGGTTGGTTTGTAGCGGTGAAGGGAGCAGAGTACAAAGGCGCGGACCCGTTCATATACACAAAAGTTCCAAGTAGTTTCGATGCTCTGGTATTACAAATGCAAATTCCGTCTGTTTTTAACGTCTTAAATTGAAAGAGCCGTCACAAATTGCTCCGTTTTCACTCCTTGTCGACAATCATACAGCACCTGAGGTAACAAACACATCTCGAGCCCCATTGTGCACTCCATTATTCATGCCAACTCAGTGCCTCGCTCTTTACTACTGTCTAAAAATCTTGTCGTCCAACTGCAAAACACTGGGCCACAACAAGTTTCCGCGTCTCCATTGCACTGCGCATACTACGAAATGCTCCCCAAACTTGGCACTCACCCTCGCAGCCGACTTTTCCGACTTTCCACGACGCTCACGCAACGCTCACGCTAGTGACAGCATTATTTATAGTTCGACGTCGCGCCAAATCGAATGAGCACATTTCGCCTACGGCTTAGGCCGCCCTCCTAGTGTGGCTGCTCGGTGTCTGCAGGCAGCGAGGGTCTGCAAGCTTCCTATGTTCGCACCTATGTCACCTGTGCTTGCTTGTCAGAGACAGACTATCGCAAAACATACAACTCACTCCATGAATTGATTGCTACGGCATCTGTTATCAGCAGTCACAACTAGCAACACCAGTAGCAGCTGACTGCACGCAAAGAATAGGAATGTGCAGTGGGATTTACGTGAACTCGGCGCAAGCTTGTAACTTCCTAGACACATCTGCTGGCTGTGAATTATTCCACTAGCATATCAAGGTGCGCAAGTAGGTGTGTTAAAAATTCTAGAGGCACTGGGTGTCGATCCCAGTACCTCTCTCATACAAAGCAAGCGCTCTACCATCTGAGCTACGCCCGCCCCCCCTAAGACTAATGGTGCTACATACAGCCATATAGACGACACAGACCCTTGCACTCCCATTATTCAGCAGACAAACACTACTCTCTATGTATCCGTTAGGGTGTCTTTCAGGTTTCGTGCATTCTGTATCGAATCGTAGTTGGCCACAATGAAAGTGGCACGTATAACGTAGAAAATAGAATTCGGACACCGCTCTGAGTAAGACCAACGTGTTGTCCACCCTCTATACTTCAATGAGGTTAAGCCGCGATACCTAAGACATATCTGCACTCGATGACACCTCGATAACAGCCGGTCCCCACACTTACATCTTGCTCTCCTTACGTCAGTATACATCATATCAGTCTGTGACGCTGGCTTTGCAACATCTTGCGTGCCTTTAGGTTCGCCGCGACCAACACTTACCATGCACTGACCACAAAAAATGGAGGCGCCGCGGCTTGAACCCTGGACCTTTCACATGCCAAGCGAACGCTCTACCAACTGAGCTACGCCCCATGCACGAGCAAACTGCGCTATTCCCATTCTTTGCGACTCAGATGCGCACGGACACGATGGTTGGTTGGTTTGTAGCTGTGAAGGGAGCAGAGTACAAAGGCGCGGACCCGTTCATATACACAAAAGTTCCAAGTAGTATCGATGCTCTGGTATTACAAATGCAAATTCCGTCTGTTTTTAAAGTCTTAAATTGAAAGAGCCGTCACAAATTGCTCCGTTTTCACTCCTTGTCGACAATCATACAGCACCTGAGGTAACAAACACATCTCGAGCCCCATTGTGCACTCCATTATTCATGCCAACTCAGTGCCTCGCTCTTTACTACTGTGTACCAATCTTGTCGTCCAACTGCAAAACACTGGGCCACAACAAGTTTCCGCGTCTCCATTGCACTGCGCATACTACGAAATGCTCCCCAAACTTGGCACTCACCCTCGCAGCCGACTTTTCCGACTTTCCACGACGCTCACTCTAGTGACAGCATTATTTATAGTTCGACGTCGCGCCAAATCGAATGAGCACATTTCGCCTACGGCTTAGGCCGCCCTCCTAGTGTGGCTGCTCGGTGTCTGCAGGCAGCGAGGGTCTGCCAGCTTGCTGTGTTCGCACCTATGTCACCTGTGCTTGCTTGTCAGAGACAGACTATCGCAAAACATACAACTCACTCCATGAATTGATTGCTACGGCATCTGTTATCAGCAGTCACAACTAGCAACACCAGTAGCAGCTGACTGCACGCAAAGAATAGGAATGTGCAGTGGGATTTACGTGAACTCGGCGCAAGCTTGTATCTTCCTAGACACATCTGCTGGCTGTGAATTATTCCACTTGCATATCAAGGTGCGCATGTAGGTGTGTTAGAAATTCTAGAGGCACTGGGTATTGATCCCAGTACCTCTCGCATACTAAGCAAGTGCTCTACCATCTGAGCTACGCCCGCCCCCCCGAAGACTAATGGTGCTACATACAGCCATATAGACGACACAGACCCTTGCACTCCCATTATTCAGCAGACAAACACTACTCTCTATGTATCCGTTAGGGTGTCTTTCAGGTTTCGTGCATTCTGTATCGAATCGTAGTTGGCCACAACGAAAGTGGCACGTATAACGTCGAAAATAGAATTCGGACACCGCTCTGAGTAAGACCAACGTGTTGTCCACCCTCTATACTTCAATGAGGTTAAGCCGCGATACCTAAGACAGATCTGCACTCGATGACACCTCGATAACAGCCGGTCCCCACACTTACATCTTGCTCTCCTTACGTCAGTATACATCATATCAGTCTGTGACGCTGGCTTTGCAACATCTTGCGTGCCTTTAGGTTCGCCGCGACCAACACTTACCATGCACTGACCACAAAAAATGGAGGCGCCGCGGCTTGAACCCTGGACCTTTCACATGCCAAGCGAACGCTCTACCAACTGAGCTACGCCCCATGCACGAGCAAACTGCGCTATTCCCCATTCTTTGCGACTCAGATGCGCACGGACACGATGGTTGGTTGGTTTGTAGCGGTGAAGGGAGCAGAGTACAAAGGCGCGGACCCGTTCATATACACAAAAGTTCCAAGTAGTTTCGATGCTCTGGTATTACAAATGCAAATTCCGTCTGTTTTTAACGTCTTAATTGAAAGAGCCGTCACAAATTGCTCCGTTTTCACTCCTTGTCGACAATCATACAGCACCTGAGGTAACAAACACATCTCGAGCCCCATTGTGCACTCCATTATTCATGCCAACTCAGTGCCTCGCTCTTTACTACTGTGTACCAATCTTGTCGTCCAACTGCAAAACACTGGGCCACAACAAGTTTCCGCGTCTCCATTGCACTGCACATACTACGAAACGCTCCCCAAACTTGGCACTCACCCTCGCAGCCGACTTTTCCGACTTTTTCACGACGCTCACGCTAGTGACAGCATTATTTATAGTTCGACGTCGCGCCAAAGCGAATGAGCACATTTCGCCTACGGCTTAGGCCGACCTCCTAGTGTGGCTGCTCGGTGTCTGCAGGCAGCGAGGGTCTGCCAGCTTCCTGTGTTCGCACCTATGTCACCTTTGCTTGCTTGTCAGAGACAGACTATCGCAAAACATACAACTCACTCCATGTATTGATTGCTACGGCATCTGTTATCAGCAGTCACAACTAGCAACACCAGTAGCAGCTGACTGCACGCAAAGAATAGGAATGTGCAGTGGGATTTACGTGAACTCGGCGCAAGCTTGTATCTTCCTAGACACATCTGCTGGCTGTGAATTATTCCACTTGCATATCAAGGTGCGCATTTAGGTGTGTTAGAAATTCTAGAGGCACTGGGTATTGATCCCAGTACCTCTCGCATACTAAGCAAGCGCTCTACCATCTGAGCTACGCCCGCCCCCCCGAAGACTAATGGTGCTACATACAGCCATATAGACGACACAGACCCTTGCACTCCCATTATTCAGCAGACAAACACTACTCTCTATGTATCCGTTAGGGTGTCTTTCAGGTTTCGTGCATTCTGTATCGAATCGTAGTTGGCCACAATGAAAGTGGCACGTATAACGTCGAAAATAGAATTCGGACACCGCTCTGAGTAAGACCAACGTGTTGTCCACCCTCTAGACTTCAATGAGGTTAAGCCGCGATACCTAAGACAGATCTGCACTCGATGACACCTCGATAACAGCCGGTCCCCACACTTACATCTTGCTCTCCTTACGTCAGTATACATCATATCAGTCTGTGACGCTGGCTTTGCAACATCTTGCGTGCCTTTAGGTTCGCCGCGACCAACACTTACCATGCACTGACCACAAAAAATGGAGGCGCCGCGGCTTGAACCCTGGACCTTTTACATGCGGAGCGAACGCTCTACCAACTGAGCTACGCCCCATGCACGAGCAAACTGCGCTATTCCCCATTCTTTGCGACTCAGATGCGCACGGACACGATGGTTGGTTGGTTTGTAGCGGTGAAGGGAGCAGAGTACAAAGGCGCGGACCCGTTCATATACACAAAAGTTCCAAGTAGTTTCGATGCTCTGGTATTACAAATGCAAATTCCGTCTGTTTTTAACGTCTTAAATTGAAAGAGCCGTCACAAATTGCTCCGTTTTCACTCCTTGTCGACAATCATACAGCACCTGAGGTAACAAACACATCTCGAGCCCCATTGTGCACTCCATTATTCATGCCAACTCAGTGCCTCGCTCTTTACTACTGTGTACCAATCTTGTCGTCCAACTGCAAAACACTGGGCCACAACAAGTTTCCGCGTCTCCATTGCACTGCACATACTACGAAACGCTCCCCAAACTTGGCACTCACGCTCGCAGCCGACTTTTCCGACTTTCCACGACGCTCACGCTAGTGACAGCATTATTTATAGTTCGACGTCGCGCCAAATCGAATGAGCACATTTCGCCTACGGCTTAGGCCGCCCTCCTAGTGTGGCTGCTCGGTGTCTGCAGGCAGCGAGGGTCTGCAAGCTTCCTGTGTTCGCACCTATGTCACCTTTGCTTGCTTGTCAGAGACAGACTATCGCAAAACATACAACTCACTCCATGAATTGATTGCTACGGCATCTGTTATCAGCAGTCACAACTAGCAACACCAGTAGCAGCTGACTGCACGCAAAGAATAGGAATGTGCAGTGGGATTTACGTGAACTCGGCGCAAGCTTGTATCTTCCTAGACACATCTGCTGGCTGTGAATTATTCCACTTGCATATCAAGGTGCGCATGTAGGTGTGTTAGAAATTCTAGAGGCACTGGGTATTGATCCCAGTACCTCTCGCATACTAAGCAAGCGCTCTACCATCTGAGCTACGCCCGCCCCCCCGAAGACTAATGGTGCTACATACAGCCATATAGACGACACAGACCCTTGCACTCCCATTATTCAGCAGACAAACACTACTCTCTATGTATCCGTTAGGGTGTCTTTCAGGTTTCGTGCATTCTGTATCGAATCGTAGTTGGCCACAATGAAAGTGGCACGTATAACGTCGAAAATAGAATTCGGACACCGCTCTGAGTAAGACCAACGTGTTGTCCACCCTCTATACTTCAATGAGGTTAAGCCGCGATACCTAAGACAGATCTGCACTCGATGACACCTCGATAACAGCCGGTCCCCACACTTACATCTTGCTCTCCTTACGTCAGTATACATCATATCAGACTGTGACGTTGGCTTTGCAACATCTTGCGTGCCTTTAGGTTCGCCGCGACCAACTCTTACCATGCACTGACCACAAAAAATGGAGGCGCCGCGGCTTGAACCCTGGACCTTTCACATGCGGAGCGAACGCTCTACCAACTGTGCTACGCCCCATGCACGAGCAAACTGCGCTATTCCCCATTCTTTGCGACTCAGATGCGCACGGACACGATGGTTGGTTGGTTTGTAGCGGTGAAGGGAGCAGAGTACAAAGGCGCGGACCCGTTCATATACACAAAAGTTGCAAGTAGTTTCGATGCTCTGGTATTACAAATGCAAATTCCGTCTGTTTTTAACGTCTTAAATTGAAAGAGCCGTCACAAATTGCTCCGTTTTCACTCCTTGTCGACAATCATACAGCACCTGAGGTAACAAACACATCTCGAGCCCCATTGTGCACTCCATTATTCATGCCAACTCAGTGCCTCGCTCTTTACTACTGTGTACCAATCTTGTCGTCCAACTGCAAAACACTGGGCCACAACAAGTTTCCGCGTCTCCATTGCACTGCACATACTACGAAACGCTCCCCAAACTTGGCACTCACCCTCGCAGCCGACTTTTCCGACTTTCCACGACGCTCACGCTAGTGACAGCATTATTTATAGTTCGACGTCGCGCCAAAGCGAATGAGCACATTTCGCCTACGGCTTAGGCCGACCTCCTAGTGTGGCTGCTCGGTGTCTGCAGGCAGCGAGGGTCTGCCAGCTTCCTGTGTTCGCACCTATGTCACCTTTGCTTGCTTGTCAGAGACAGACTATCGCAAAACATACAACTCACTCCATGTATTGATTGCTACGGCATCTGTTATCAGCAGTCACAACTAGCAACACCAGTAGCAGCTGACTGCACGCAAAGAATAGGAATGTGCAGTGGGATTTACGTGAACTCGGCGCAATCTTGTATCTTCCTAGACACATCTGCTGGCTGTGAATTATTCCACTTGCATATCAAGGTGCGCATGTAGGTGTGTTAGAAATTCTACAGGCACTGGGTATTGATCCCAGTACCTCTCGCATACTAAGCAAGCGCTCTACCATCTGAGCTACGCCCGCCCCCCCGAAGACTAATGGTGCTACATACAGCCATATAGACGACACAGACCCTTGCACTCCCATTATTCAGCAGACAAACACTACTCTCAATGTATCCGTTAGGGTGTCTTTCAGGTTTCGTGCATTCTGTATCGAATCGTAGTTGGCCACAATGAAAGTGGCACGTATAACGTCGAAAATAGAATTCGGACACCGCTCTGAGTAAGACCAACGTGTTGTCCACCCTCTATACTTCAATGAGGTTAAGCCGCGATACCTAAGACAGATCTGCACTCGATGACACCTCGATAACAGCCGGTCCCCACACTTACATCTTGCTCTCCTTACGTCAGTATACATCATATCAGTCTGTGACGCTGGCTTTGCAACATCTTGCGTGCCTTTAGGTTCGCCGCGACCAACACTTACCATGCACTGACCACAAAATATGGAGGCGCCGCGGCTTGAACCCTGGACCTTTCACATGCCAAGCGAACGCTCTACCAACTGAGCTACGCCCCATGCACGAGCAAACTGCGCTATTCCCCATTCTTTGCGACTCAGATGCGCACGGACACGATGGTTGGTTGGTTTGTAGCGGTGAAGGGAGCAGAGTACAAAGGCGCGGACCCGTTCATATACACAAAAGTTCCAAGTAGTTTCGATGCTCTGGTATTACAAATGCAAATTCCGTCTGTCTTTAACGTCTTAAATTGAAAGAGCCGTCACAAATTGCTCCGTTTTCACTCCTTGTCGACAATCATACAGCACCTGAGGTAACAAACACATCTCGAGCCCCATTGTGCACTCCATTATTCATGCCAACTCAGTGCCTCGCTCTTTACTACTGTGTACCAATCTTGTCGTCCAACTGCAAAACACTGGGCCACAACAAGTTTCCGCGTCTCCATTGCACTGCACATACTACGAAACGCTCCCCAAACTTGGCACTCACCCTCGCAGCCGACTTTTCCGACTTTCCACGACGCTCACGCTAGTGACAGCATTATTTATAGTTCGACGTCGCGCCAAAGCGAATGAGCACATTTCGCCTACGGCTTAGGCCGACCTCCTAGTGTGGCTGCTCGGTGTCTGCAGGCAGCGAGGGTCTGCCAGCTTCCTGTGTTCGCACCTATGTCACCTTTGCTTGCTTGTCAGAGACAGACTATCGCAAAACATACAACTCACTCCATGTATTGATTGCTACGGCATCTGTTATCAGCAGTCACAACTAGCAACACCAGTAGCAGCTGACTGCACGCAAAGAATAGGAATGTGCAGTGGGATTTACGTGAACTCGGCGCAATCTTGTATCTTCCTAGACACATCTGCTGGCTGTGAATTATTCCACTTGCATATCAAGGTGCGCATGTAGGTGTGTTAGAAATTCTACAGGCACTGGGTATTGATCCCAGTACCTCTCGCATACTAAGCAAGCGCTCTACCATCTGAGCTACGCCCGCCCCCCCGAAGACTAATGGTGCTACATACAGCCATATAGACGACACAGACCCTTGCACTCCCATTATTCAGCAGACAAACACTACTCTCAATGTATCCGTTAGGGTGTCTTTCAGGTTTCGTGCATTCTGTATCGAATCGTAGTTGGCCACAATGAAAGTGGCACGTATAACGTCGAAAATAGAATTCGGACACCGCTCTGAGTAAGACCAACGTGTTGTCCACCCTCTATACTTCAATGAGGTTAAGCCGCGATACCTAAGACAGATCTGCACTCGATGACACCTCGATAACAGCCGGTCCCCACACTTACATCTTGCTCTCCTTACGTCAGTATACATCATATCAGTCTGTGACGCTGGCTTTGCAACATCTTGCGTGCCTTTAGGTTCGCCGCGACCAACACTTACCATGCACTGACCACAAAATATGGAGGCGCCGCGGCTTGAACCCTGGACCTTTCACATGCCAAGCGAACGCTCTACCAACTGAGCTACGCCCCATGCACGAGCAAACTGCGCTATTCCCCATTCTTTGCGACTCAGATGCGCACGGACACGATGGTTGGTTGGTTTGTAGCGGTGAAGGGAGCAGAGTACAAAGGCGCGGACCCGTTCATATACACAAAAGTTCCAAGTAGTTTCGATGCTCTGGTATTACAAATGCAAATTCCGTCTGTCTTTAACGTCTTAAATTGAAAGAGCCGTCACAAATTGCTCCGTTTTCACTCCTTGTCGACAATCATACAGCACCTGAGGTAACAAACACATCTCGAGCCCCATTGTGCACTCCATTATTCATGCCAACTCAGTGCCTCGCTCTTTACTACTGTGTACCAATCTTGTCGTCCAACTGCAAAACACTGGGCCACAACAAGTTTCCGCGTCTCCATTGCACTGCACATACTACGAAACGCTCCCCAAACTTGGCACTCACCCTCGCAGCCGACTTTTCCGACTTTCCACGACGCTCACGCTAGTGACAGCATTATTTATAGTTCGACGTCGCGCCAAAGCAAATGAGCACATTTCGCCTACGGCTTAGGCCGACCTCCTAGTGTGGCTGCTCGGTGTCTGCAGGCAGCGAGGGTCTGCCAGCTTCCTGTGTTCGCACCTATGTCACCTTTGCTTGCTTGTCAGAGACAGACTATCGCAAAACATACAACTCACTCCATGTATTGATTGCTACGGCATCTGTTATCAGCAGTCACAACTAGCAACACCAGTAGCAGCTGACTGCACGCAAAGAATAGGAATGTGCAGTGGGATTTACGTGAACTCGGCGCAATCTTGTATCTTCCTAGACACATCTGCTGGCTGTGAATTATTCCACTTGCATATCAAGGTGCGCATGTAGGTGTGTTAGAAATTCTACAGGCACTGGGTATTGATCCCAGTACCTCTCGCATACTAAGCAAGCGTTCTACCATCTGAGCTACGGCCGCCCCACCGAAGACTAATGGTGCTACACACAGCCATATAGACGACACAGACCCTTGCACTCCCATTATTCAGCAGACAAACACTACTCTCTATGTATCCGTTAGGGTGTCTTTCAGGTTTCGTGCATTCTGTATCGAATCGTAGTTGGCCACAATGAAAGTGGCACGTATAACGTCGAAAATAGAATTCGGACACCGCTCTGAGTAAGACCAACGTGTTGTCCACCCTCTATACTTCAATGAGGTTAAGCCGCGATACCTAAGACAGATCTGCACTCGATGACACCTCGATAACAGCCGGTCCCCACACTTACATCTTGCTCTCCTTACGTCAGTATACATCATATCAGTCTGTGACGCTGGCTTTGCAACATCTTGCGTGCCTTTAGGTTCGCCGCGACCAACACTTACCATGCACTGACCACAAAAAATGGAGGCGCCGCGGCTTGAACCCTGGACCTTTCACATGCCAAGCGAACGCTCTACCAACTGAGCTACGCCCCATGCACGAGCAAACTGCGCTATTCCCCATTCTTTGCGACTCAGATGCGCACGGACACGATGGTTGGTTGGTTTGTAGCGGTGAAGGGAGCAGAGTACAAAGGCGCGGACCCGTTCATATACACAAAAGTTCCAAGTAGTTTCGATGCTCTGGTATTACAAATGCAAATTCCGTCTGTTTTTAACGTCTTAATTGAAAGAGCCGTCACAAATTGCTCCGTTTTCACTCCTTGTCGACAATCATACAGCACCTGAGGTAACAAACACATCTCGAGCCCCATTGTGCACTCCATTATTCATGCCAACTCAGTGCCTCGCTCTTTACTACTGTGTACCAATCTTGTCGTCCAACTGCAAAACACTGGGCCACAACAAGTTTCCGCGTCTCCATTGCACTGCACATACTACGAAACGCTCCCCAAACTTGGCACTCACCCTCGCAGCCGACTTTTCCGACTTTTTCACGACGCTCACGCTAGTGACAGCATTATTTATAGTTCGACGTCGCGCCAAAGCGAATGAGCACATTTCGCCTACGGCTTAGGCCGACCTCCTAGTGTGGCTGCTCGGTGTCTGCAGGCAGCGAGGGTCTGCCAGCTTCCTGTGTTCGCACCTATGTCACCTTTGCTTGCTTGTCAGAGACAGACTATCGCAAAACATACAACTCACTCCATGTATTGATTGCTACGGCATCTGTTATCAGCAGTCACAACTAGCAACACCAGTAGCAGCTGACTGCACGCAAAGAATAGGAATGTGCAGTGGGATTTACGTGAACTCGGCGCAAGCTTGTATCTTCCTAGACACATCTGCTGGCTGTGAATTATTCCACTTGCATATCAAGGTGCGCATTTAGGTGTGTTAGAAATTCTAGAGGCACTGGGTATTGATCCCAGTACCTCTCGCATACTAAGCAAGCGCTCTACCATCTGAGCTACGCCCGCCCCCCCGAAGACTAATGGTGCTACATACAGCCATATAGACGACACAGACCCTTGCACTCCCATTATTCAGCAGACAAACACTACTCTCTATGTATCCGTTAGGGTGTCTTTCAGGTTTCGTGCATTCTGTATCGAATCGTAGTTGGCCACAATGAAAGTGGCACGTATAACGTCGAAAATAGAATTCGGACACCGCTCTGAGTAAGACCAACGTGTTGTCCACCCTCTAGACTTCAATGAGGTTAAGCCGCGATACCTAAGACAGATCTGCACTCGATGACACCTCGATAACAGCCGGTCCCCACACTTACATCTTGCTCTCCTTACGTCAGTATACATCATATCAGTCTGTGACGCTGGCTTTGCAACATCTTGCGTGCCTTTAGGTTCGCCGCGACCAACACTTACCATGCACTGACCACAAAAAATGGAGGCGCCGCGGCTTGAACCCTGGACCTTTTACATGCGGAGCGAACGCTCTACCAACTGAGCTACGCCCCATGCACGAGCAAACTGCGCTATTCCCCATTCTTTGCGACTCAGATGCGCACGGACACGATGGTTGGTTGGTTTGTAGCGGTGAAGGGAGCAGAGTACAAAGGCGCGGACCCGTTCATATACACAAAAGTTCCAAGTAGTTTCGATGCTCTGGTATTACAAATGCAAATTCCGTCTGTTTTTAACGTCTTAAATTGAAAGAGCCGTCACAAATTGCTCCGTTTTCACTCCTTGTCGACAATCATACAGCACCTGAGGTAACAAACACATCTCGAGCCCCATTGTGCACTCCATTATTCATGCCAACTCAGTGCCTCGCTCTTTACTACTGTGTACCAATCTTGTCGTCCAACTGCAAAACACTGAGCCACAACAAGTTTCCGCGTCTCCATTGCACTGCACATACTACGAAACGCTCCCCAAACTTGGCACTCACGCTCGCAGCCGACTTTTCCGACTTTCCACGACGCTCACGCTAGTGACAGCATTATTTATAGTTCGACGTCGCGCCAAATCGAATGAGCACATTTCGCCTACGGCTTAGGCCGCCCTCCTAGTGTGGCTGCTCGGTGTCTGCAGGCAGCGAGGGTCTGCAAGCTTCCTGTGTTCGCACCTATGTCACCTTTGCTTGCTTGTCAGAGACAGACTATCGCAAAACATACAACTCACTCCATGAATTGATTGCTACGGCATCTGTTATCAGCAGTCACAACTAGCAACACCAGTAGCAGCTGACTGCACGCAAAGAATAGGAATGTGCAGTGGGATTTACGTGAACTCGGCGCAAGCTTGTATCTTCCTAGACACATCTGCTGGCTGTGAATTATTCCACTTGCATATCAAGGTGCGCATGTAGGTGTGTTAGAAATTCTAGAGGCACTGGGTATTGATCCCAGTACCTCTCGCATACTAAGCAAGCGCTCTACCATCTGAGCTACGCCCGCCCCCCCGAAGACTAATGGTGCTACATACAGCCATATAGACGACACAGACCCTTGCACTCCCATTATTCAGCAGACAAACACTACTCTCTATGTATCCGTTAGGGTGTCTTTCAGGTTTCGTGCATTCTGTATCGAATCGTAGTTGGCCACAATGAAAGTGGCACGTATAACGTCGAAAATAGAATTCGGACACCGCTCTGAGTAAGACCAACGTGTTGTCCACCCTCTATACTTCAATGAGGTTAAGCCGCGATACCTAAGACAGATCTGCACTCGATGACACCTCGATAACAGCCGGTCCCCACACTTACATCTTGCTCTCCTTACGTCAGTATACATCATATCAGACTGTGACGTTGGCTTTGCAACATCTTGCGTGCCTTTAGGTTCGCCGCGACCAACTCTTACCATGCACTGACCACAAAAAATGGAGGCGCCGCGGCTTGAACCCTGGACCTTTCACATGCGGAGCGAACGCTCTACCAACTGTGCTACGCACCATGCACGAGCAAACTGCGCTATTCCCCATTCTTTGCGACTCAGATGCGCACGGACACGATGGTTGGTTGGTTTGTAGCGGTGAAGGGAGCAGAGTACAAAGGCGCGGACCCGTTCATATACACAAAAGTTGCAAGTAGTTTCGATGCTCTGGTATTACAAATGCAAATTCCGTCTGTTTTTAACGTCTTAAATTGAAAGAGCCGTCACAAATTGCTCCGTTTTCACTCCTTGTCGACAATCATACAGCACCTGAGGTAACAAACACATCTCGAGCCCCATTGTGCACTCCATTATTCATGCCAACTCAGTGCCTCGCTCTTTACTACTGTGTACCAATCTTGTCGTCCAACTGCAAAACACTGGGCCACAACAAGTTTCCGCGTCTCCATTGCACTGCACATACTACGAAACGCTCCCCAAACTTGGCACTCACCCTCGCAGCCGACTTTTCCGACTTTCCACGACGCTCACGCTAGTGACAGCATTATTTATAGTTCGACGTCGCGCCAAAGCGAATGAGCACATTTCGCCTACGGCTTAGGCCGACCTCCTAGTGTGGCTGCTCGGTGTCTGCAGGCAGCGAGGGTCTGCCAGCTTCCTGTGTTCGCACCTATGTCACCTTTGCTTGCTTGTCAGAGACAGACTATCGCAAAACATACAACTCACTCCATGTATTGATTGCTACGGCATCTGTTATCAGCAGTCACAACTAGCAACACCAGTAGCAGCTGACTGCACGCAAAGAATAGGAATGTGCAGTGGGATTTACGTGAACTCGGCGCAATCTTGTATCTTCCTAGACACATCTGCTGGCTGTGAATTATTCCACTTGCATATCAAGGTGCGCATGTAGGTGTGTTAGAAATTCTACAGGCACTGGGTATTGATCCCAGTACCTCTCGCATACTAAGCAAGCGCTCTACCATCTGAGCTACGCCCGCCCCCCCGAAGACTAATGGTGCTACATACAGCCATATAGACGACACAGACCCTTGCACTCCCATTATTCAGCAGACAAACACTACTCTCAATGTATCCGTTAGGGTGTCTTTCAGGTTTCGTGCATTCTGTATCGAATCGTAGTTGGCCACAATGAAAGTGGCACGTATAACGTCGAAAATAGAATTCGGACACCGCTCTGAGTAAGACCAACGTGTTGTCCACCCTCTATACTTCAATGAGGTTAAGCCGCGATACCTAAGACAGATCTGCACTCGATGACACCTCGATAACAGCCGGTCCCCACACTTACATCTTGCTCTCCTTACGTCAGTATACATCATATCAGTCTGTGACGCTGGCTTTGCAACATCTTGCGTGCCTTTAGGTTCGCCGCGACCAACACTTACCATGCACTGACCACAAAATATGGAGGCGCCGCGGCTTGAACCCTGGACCTTTCACATGCCAAGCGAACGCTCTACCAACTGAGCTACGCCCCATGCACGAGCAAACTGCGCTATTCCCCATTCTTTGCGACTCAGATGCGCACGGACACGATGGTTGGTTGGTTTGTAGCGGTGAAGGGAGCAGAGTACAAAGGCGCGGACCCGTTCATATACACAAAAGTTCCAAGTAGTTTCGATGCTCTGGTATTACAAATGCAAATTCCGTCTGTCTTTAACGTCTTAAATTGAAAGAGCCGTCACAAATTGCTCCGTTTTCACTCCTTGTCGACAATCATACAGCACCTGAGGTAACAAACACATCTCGAGCCCCATTGTGCACTCCATTATTCATGCCAACTCAGTGCCTCGCTCTTTACTACTGTGTACCAATCTTGTCGTCCAACTGCAAAACACTGGGCCACAACAAGTTTCCGCGTCTCCATTGCACTGCACATACTACGAAACGCTCCCCAAACTTGGCACTCACCCTCGCAGCCGACTTTTCCGACTTTCCACGACGCTCACGCAACGCTCACGCTAGTGACAGCATTATTTATAGTTCGACGTCGCGCCAAATCGAATGAGCATATTTCGCCTACGGCTTAGGCCGCCCTCCTAGTGTGGCTGCTCGGTGTCTGCAGGCAGCGAGGGTCTGCAAGCTTCCTGTGTTCGCACCTATGTCACCTTTGCTTGCTTGTCAGAGACAGACTATCGCAAAACATACAACTCACTCCATGTATTGATTGCTACGGCATCTGTTATCAGCAGTCACAACTAGCAACACCAGTAGCAGCTGACTGCACGCAAAGAATAGGAATGTGCAGTGGGATTTACGTGAACTCGGCGCAAGCTTGTATCTTCCTAGACACATCTGCTGGCTGTGAATTATTCCACTTGCATATCAAGGTGCGCATGTAGGTGTGTTAGTAATTCTAGAGGAACTGGGTATTGATCCCAGTACCTCTCGCATACTAAGCAAGCGCTCTACCATCTGAGCTACGCCCGCCCCCCCCCCCCCCCCCCCGAAGACTAATGGTGCTACATACAGCCATATAGACGACACAGACCCTTGCACTCCCATTATTCAGCAGACAAACACTACTCTCTATGTATCCGTTAGGGTGTCTTTCAGGTTTCGTGCATTCTGTATCGAATCGTAGTTGGCCACAATGAAAGTGGCACGTATAACGTCAAAAATAGAATTCGGACACCGCTCTGAGTAAGACCAACGTGTTGTCCACCCTCTATACTTCAATGAGGTTAAGCCGCGATACCTAAGACAGATCTGCACTCGATGACACCTCGATAACAGCCGGTCCCCACAGTTACATCTTGCTCTCCTTACGTCAGTATACATCATATCAGTCTGTGACGCTGGCTTTGCAACATCTTGCGTGCCTTTAGGTTCGCCGCGACCAACACTTACCATGCACTGACCACAAAAAATGGAGGCGCCGCGGCTTGAACCCTGGACCTTTCACATGCCAAGCGAACGCTCTACCAACTGAGCTACGCACCATGCACGAGCAAACTGCGCTATTCCCCATTCTTTGCGACTCAGATGCGCACGGACACGATGGTTGGTTGGTTTGTAGCGGTGAAGGGAGCAGAGTACAAAGGCGCGGACCCGTTCATATACACAAAAGTTCCAAGTAGTTTCGATGCTCTGGTATTACAAATGCAAATTCCGTCTGTCTTTAACGTCTTAAATTGAAAGAGCCGTCACAAATTGCTCTGTTTTCACTCCTTGTCGACAATCATACAGCACCTGAGGTAACAAACACATCTCGAGCCCCATTGTGCACTCCATTATTCATGCCAACTCAGTGCCTCGCTCTTTACTACTGTGTACCAATCTTGTCGTCCAACTGCAAAACACTGGGCCACAACAAGTTTCCGCGTCTCCATTGCACTGCACATACTACGAAACGCTCCCCAAACTTGGCACTCACCCTCGCAGCCGACTTTTCCGACTTTCCACGACGCTCACGCAACGCTCACGCTAGTGACAGCATTATTTATAGTTCGACGTCGCGCCAAATCGAATGAGCACATTTCGCCTACGGCTTAGGCCGCCCTCCTAGTGTGGCTGCTCGGTGTCTGCAGGCAGCGAGGGTCTGCAAGCTTCCTGTGTTCGCACCTATGTCACCTTTGCTTGCTTGTCAGAGACAGACTATCGCAAAACATACAACTCACTCCATGTATTGATTGCTACGGCATCTGTTATCAGCAGCCACAACTAGCAACACCAGTAGCAGCTGACTGCACGCAAAGAATAGGAATGTGCAGTGGGATTTACGTGAACTCGGCGCAAGCTTGTATCTTCCTAGACACATCTGCTGGCTGTGAATTATTCCACTTGCATATCAAGGTGCGCATGTAGGTGTGTTAGTAATTCTAGAGGAACTGGGTATTGATCCCAGTACCTCTCGCATACTAAGCAAGCGCTCTACCATCTGAGCTACGCCCGCCCCCCCCGAAGACTAATGGTGCTACATACAGCCATATAGACGACACAGACCCTTGCACTCCCATTATTCAGCAGACAAACACTACTCTCTATGTATCCGTTAGGGTGTCTTTCAGGTTTCGTGCATTCTGTATCGAATCGTAGTTGGCCACAATGAAAGTGGCACGTATAACGTCGAAAATAGAATTCGGACACCGCTCTGAGTAAGACCAACGTGTTGTCCACCCTCTATACTTCAATGAGGTTAAGCCGCGATACCTAAGACAGATCTGCACTCGATGACACCTCGATAACAGCCGGTCCCCACAGTTACATCTTGCTCTCCTTACGTCAGTATACATCATATCAGTCTGTGACGCTGGCTTTGCAACATCTTGCGTGCCTTTAGGTTCGCCGCGACCAACACTTACCATGCACTGACCACAAAAAATGGAGGCGCCGCGGCTTGAGCCCTGTACCTTTCACATGCGGAGCGAACGCTCTACCAACTGAGCTACGCCCCATGCACGAGCAAACTGCGCTATTCCCCATTCTTTGCGACTCAGATGCGCACGGACACGATGGTTGGTTGGTTTGTAGCGGTGAAGGGAGCAGAGTACAAAGGCGCGGACCCGTTCATATACACAAAAGTTGCAAGTAGTTTCGATGCTCTGGTATTACAAATGCAAATTCCGTCTGTTTTTAACGTCTTAAATTGAAAGAGCCGTCACAAATTGCTCCGTTTTCACTCCTTGTCGACAATCATACAGCACCTGAGGTAACAAACACATCTCGAGCCCCATTGTGCACTCCATTATTCATGCCAACTCAGTGCCTCGCTCTTTACTACTGTGTACCAATCTTGTCGTCCAACTGCAAAACACTGGGCCACAACAAGTTTCCGCGTCTCCATTGCACTGCACATACTACGAAACGCTCCCCAAACTTGGCACTCACCCTCGCAGCCGAATTTTCCGACTTTCCACGACGCTCACGCAACGCTCACGCTAGTGACAGAATTATTTATAGTTCGACGTCGCGCCAAAGCGAATGAGCACATTTCGCCTACGGCTTAGGCCGCCCTCCTAGTGTGGCTGCTCGGTGTCTGCAGGCAGCGAGGGTCTGCCAGCTTCCTGTGTTCGCACCTATGTCACCTTTGCTTGCTTGTCAGAGACAGACTATCGCAAAACATACAACTCACTCCATGTATTGATTGCTACGGCATCTGTTATCAGCAGTCACAACTAGCAACACCAGTAGCAGCTGACTGCACGCAAAGAATAGGAATGTGCAGTGGGATTTACGTGAACTCGGCGCAAGCTTGTATCTTCCTAGACACATCTGCTGGCTGTGAATTATTCCACTTGCATATCAAGGTGCGCATGTAGGTGTGTTAGAAATTCTAGAGGCACTGGGTATTGATCCCAGTACCTCTCGCATACTAAGCAAGCGTTCTACCATCTGAGCTACGCCCGCCCCCCCGAAGACTAATGGTGCTACATACAGCCATATAGACGACACAGACCCTTGCACTCCCATTATTCAGCAGACAAACACTACTCTCTATGTATCCGTTAGGGTGTCTTTCAGGTTTCGTGCATTCTGTATCGAATCGTAGTTGGCCACAATGAAAGTGGCACGTATAACGTCGAAAATAGAATTCGGACACCGCTCTGAGTAAGACCAACGTGTTGTCCACCCTCTATACTTCAATGAGGTTAAGCCGCGATACCTAAGACAGATCTGCACTCGATGACACCTCGATAACAGCCGGTCCCCACACTTACATCTTGCTCTCCTTACGTCAGTATACATCATATCAGTCTGTGACGCTGGCTTTGCAACATCTTGCGTGCCTTTAGGTTCGCCGCGAGCAACACTTACCATGCACTGACCACAAAAAATGGAGGCGCCGCGGCTTGAGCCCTGGACCTTTCACATGCGGAGCGAACGCTCTACCAACTGAGCTACGCCCCATGCACGAGCAAACTGCGCTATTCCCCATTCTTTGCGACTCAGATGCGCACGGACACGATGGTTGGTTGGTTTGTAGCGGTGAAGGGAGCAGAGTACAAAGGCGCGGACCCGTTCATATACACAAAAGTTCCAAGTAGTTTCGATGCTCTGGTATTACAAATGCAAATTCCGTCTGTTTTTAACGTCTTAAATTGAAAGAGCCGTCACAAATTGCTCCGTTTTCACTCCTTGTCGACAATCATACAGCACCTGAGGTAACAAACACATCTCGAGCCCCATTGTGCACTCCATTATTCATGCCAACTCAGTGCCTCGCTCTTTACTACTGTGTACCAATCTTGTCGTCCAACTGCAAAACACTGAGCCACAACAAGTTTCCGCGTCTCCATTGCACTGCACATACTACGAAACGCTCCCCAAACTTGGCACTCAGGCTCGCAGCAGACTTTTCCGACTTTCCACGACGCTCACGCTAGTGACAGCATTATTTATAGTTCGACGTCGCGCCAAATCGAATGAGCACATTTCGCCTACGGCTTAGGCCGCCCTCCTAGTGTGGCTGCTCGGTGTCTGCAGGCAGCGAGGGTCTGCAAGCTTCCTGTGTTCGCACCTATGTCACCTTTGCTTGCTTGTCAGAGACAGACTATCGCAAAACATACAACTCACTCCATGTATTGATTGCTACGGCATCTGTTATCAGCAGTCACAACTAGCAACACCAGTAGCAGCTGATTGCACGCAAAGAATAGGAATGTGCAGTGGGATTTACGTGAACTCGGCGCAAGCTTGTATCTTCCTAGACACATCTGCTGGCTGTGAATTATTCCACTTGCATATCAAGGTGCGCATGTAGGTGTGTTAGAAATTCTAGAGGCACTGGGTATTGATCCCAGTACCTCTCGCATACTAAGCAAGCGCTCTACCATCTGAGATACGCCCGCCCCCCCGAAGACTAATGGTGCTACATACAGCCATATAGACGACACAGACCCTTGCACTCCCATTATTCAGCAGACAAACACTACTCTCTATGTATCCGTTAGGGTGTCTTTCAGGTTTCGTGCATTCTGTATCGAATCGTAGTTGGCCACAATGAAAGTGGCACGTATAACGTCGAAAATAGAATTCGGACACCGCTCTGAGTAAGACCAACGTGTTGTCCACCCTCTATACTTCAATGAGGTTAAGCCGCGATACCTAAAACAGATCTGCACTCGATGACACCTCGATAACAGCCGGTCCCCACACTTACATCTTGCTCTCCTTACGTCAGTATACATCATATCAGTCTGTGACGCTGGCTTTGCAACATCTTGCGTGCCTTTAGGTTCGCCGCGACCAACACTTACCATGCACTGACCACAAAAAATGGAGGCGCCGCGGCTTGAACCCTGGACCTTTCACATGCCAAGCGAACGCTCTACCAACTGAGCTACGCCCCATGCACGAGCAAACTGCGCTATTCCCCATTCTTTGCGACTCAGATGCGCACGGACACGATGGTTGGTTGGTTTGTAGCGGTGAAGGGAGCAGAGTACAAAGGCGCGGACCCGTTCATATACACAAAAGTTCCAAGTAGTTTCGATGCTCTGGTATTACAAATGCAAATTCCGTCTGTTTTTAACGTCTTAAATTGAAAGAGCCGTCACAAATTGCTCCGTTTTCACTCCTTGTCGACAATCATACAGCACCTGAGGTAACAAACACATCTCGAGCCCCATTGTGCACTCCATTATTCACGCCAACTCAGTGCCTCTCTCTTTACTACTGTGTACCAATCTTGTCGTCCAACTGCAAAACAATGGGCCACAACAAGTTTCCGCGTCTCCATTGCACTGCACATACTACGAAACGCTCCCCAAACTTGGCACTCACCCTCGCAGCCGACTTTTCCGACTTACCACGACGCTCACGATAGTGACAGCATTATTTATAGTTCGACGTCGCGCCAAATCGAATGAGCACATTTCGCCTACGGCTTAGGCCGCCCTCCTAGTGTGGCTGCTCGGTGTCTGCAGGCAGCGAGGGTCTGCAAGCTTCCTGTGTTCGCACCTATGTCACCTTTGCTTGCTTGTCAGAGAGAGACTATCGCAAAACATACAACTCACTCCATGTATTGATTGCTACGGCATCTGTTATCAGCAGTCACAACTAGCAACACCAGTAGCAGCTGACTGCACGCAAAGAATAGGAATGTGCAGTGGGATTTACGTGAACTCGGCGCAAGCTTGTATCTTCCTAGACACATCTGCTGGCTGCGAATTATTCCACTTGCATATCAAGGTGCGCATGTAGGTGTGTTAGAAATTCTAGAGGCACTGGGTATTGATCCCAGTACCTCTCGCATACTAAGCAAGCGCTCTACCATCTGAGCTACGCCCGCCCCCCCGAAGACTAATGGTGCTACATACAGCCATATAGACGACACAGACCCTTGCACTCCCATTATTCAGCAGACAAACACTACTCTCTATGTATCCGTTAGGGTGTCTTTCAGGTTTCGTGCATTCTGTATCGAATCGTAGTTGGCCACAATGAAAGTGGCACGTATAACGTCGAAAATAGAATTCGGACACCGCTCTGAGTAAGACCAACGTGTTGTCCACCCTCTATACTTCAATGAGGTTAAGCCGCGATACCTAAGACAGATCTGCACTCGATGACACCTCGATAACAGCCGGTCCCCACACTTACATCTTGCTCTCCTTACGTCAGTATACATCATATCAGTCTGTGACGCTGGCTTTGCAACATCTTGCGTGCCTTTAGGTTCGCCGCGACCAACACTTACCATGCACTGACCACAAAAAATGGAGGCGCCGCGGCTTGAACCCTGGACCTTTCACATGCCAAGCGAACGCTCTACCAACTGAGCTACGCCCCATGCACGAGCAAACTGCGCTATTCCCCATTCTTTGCGACTCAGATGCGCACGGACACGATGGTTGGTTGGTTTGTAGCGGTGAAGGGAGCAGAGTACAAAGGCGCGGACCCGTTCATATACACAAAAGTTCCAAGTAGTTTCGATGCTCTGGTATTACAAATGCAAATTCCGTCTGTCTTTAACGTCTTAAATTGAAAGAGCCGTCACAAATTGCTCCGTTTTCACTCCTTGTCGACAATCATACTGCACCTGAGGTAACAAACACATCTCGAGCCCCATTGTGCACTCCATTATTCATGCCAACTCAGTGCCTCGCTCTTTACTACTGTGTACCAATCTTGTCGTCCAACTGCAAAACACTGGGCCACAACAAGTTTCCGCGTCTCCATTGCACTGCACATACTACGAAACGCTCCCCAAACTTGGCACTCACCCTCGCAGCCGACTTTTCCGACTTTCCACGACGCTCACGCAACGCTCACGCTAGTGACAGCATTATTTATAGTTCGACGTCGCGCCAAATCGAATGAGCACATTTCGCCTACGGCTTAGGCCGCCCTCCTAGTGTGGCTGCTCGGTGTCTGCAGGCAGCGAGGGTCTGCAGGCTTCCTGTGTTCGCACCTATGTCACCTTTGCTTGCTTGTCAGAGACAGACTATCGCAAAACATACAACTCACTCCATGTATTGATTGCTACGGCATCTGTTATCAGCAGTCACAACTAGCAACACCAGTAGCAGCTGACTGCACGCAAAGAATAGGAATGTGCAGTGGGATTTACGTGAACTCGGCGCAAGCTTGTATCTTCCTAGACACATCTGCTGGCTGTGAATTATTCCACTTGCATATCAAGGTGCGCATGTAGGTGTGTTAGTAATTCTAGAGGAACTGGGTATTGATCCCAGTACCTCTCGCATACTAAGCAAGCGCTCTACCATCTGAGCTACGCCCGCCCCCCCCGAAGACTAATGGTGCTACATACAGCCATATAGACGACACAGACCCTTGCACTCCCATTATTCAGCAGACAAACACTACTCTCTATGTATCCGTTAGGGTGTCTTTCAGGTTTCGTGCATTCTGTATCGAATCGTAGTTGGCCACAATGAAAGTGGCACGTATAACGTCGAAAATAGAATTCGGACACCGCTCTGAGTAAGACCAACGTGTTGTCCACCCTCTATACTTCAATGAGGTTAAGCCGCGATACCTAAGACAGATCTGCACTCGATGACACCTCGATAACAGCCGGTCCCCACAGTTACATCTTGCTCTCCTTACGTCAGTATACATCATATCAGTCTGTGACGCTGGCTTTGCAACATCTTGCGTGCCTTTAGGTTCGCCGCGACCAACACTTACCATGCACTGACCACAAAAAATGGAGGCGCCGCGGCTTGAGCCCTGGACCTTTCACATGCGGAGC
The DNA here is from genome assembly GCF_023897955.1 of Schistocerca gregaria. NCBI lineage: Eukaryota > Metazoa > Arthropoda > Insecta > Orthoptera > Acrididae > Schistocerca > Schistocerca gregaria. The sequence continues at coordinate 105,746,700 of NC_064929.1, read as the reverse complement.
GAACGCTCTACCAACTGAGCTACGCCCCATGCACGAGCAAACTGCGCTATTCCCCATTCTTTGCGACTCAGATGCGCACGGACACGATGGTTGGTTGGTTTGTAGCGGTGAAGGGAGCAGAGTACAAAGGCGCGGACCCGTTCATATACACAAAAGTTGCAAGTAGTTTCGATGCTCTGGTATTACAAATGCAAATTCCGTCTGTTTTTAACGTCTTAAATTGAAAGAGCCGTCACAAATTGCTCCGTTTTCACTCCTTGTCGACAGTCATACAGCACCTGAGGTAACAAACACATCTCGAGCCCCATTGTGCACTCCATTATTCATGCCAACTCAGTGCCTCGCTCTTTACTACTGTGTACCAATCTTGTCGTCCAACTGCAAAACACTGGGCCACAACAAGTTTCCGCGTCTCCATTGCACTGCACATACTACGAAACGCTCCCCAAACTTGGCACTCACCCTCGCAGCCGACTTTTCCGACTTTCCACGACGCTCACGCAACGCTCACGCTAGTGACAGCATTATTTATAGTTCGACGTCGCGCCAAATCGAATGAGCACATTTCGCCTACGGCTTAGGCCGCCCTCCTAGTGTGGCTGCTCGGTGTCTGCAGGCAGCGAGGGTCTGCAAGCTTCCTGTGTTCGCACCTATGTCACCTTTGCTTGCTTGTCAGAGACAGACTATCGCAAAACATACAACTCACTCCATGTATTGATTGCTACGGCATCTGTTATCAGCAGTCACAACTAGCAACACCAGTAGCAGCTGACTGCACGCAAAGAATAGGAATGTGCAGTGGGATTTACGTGAACTCGGCGCAAGCTTGTATCTTCCTAGACACATCTGCTGGCTGCGAATTACTCCACTTGCATATCAAGGTGCGCATGTAGGTGTGTTAGAAATTCTACAGGCACTGGGTATTGATCCCAGTACCTCTCGCATACTAAGCAAGCGTTCTACCATCTGAGCTACGCCCGCCCCCCCGAAGACTAATGGTGCTACATACAGCCATATAGACGACACAGACCCTTGCACTCCCATTATTCAGCAGACAAACACTACTCTCTATGTATCCGTTAGGGTGTCTTTCAGGTTTCGTGCATTCTGTATCGAATCGTAGTTGGCCACAATGAAAGTGGCACGTATAACGTCGAAAATAGAATTCGGACACCGCTCTGAGTAAGACCAACGTGTTGACCACCCTCTATACTTCAATGAGGTTAAGCCGCGATACCTAAGACAGATCTGCACTCGATGACACCTCGATAACAGCCGGTCCCCACAGTTACATCTTGCTCTCCTTACGTCAGTATACATCATATCAGTCTGTGACGCTGGCTTTGCAACATCTTGCGTGCCTTTAGGTTCGCCGCGACCAACACTTACCATGCACTGACCACAAAAAATGGAGGCGCCGCGGCTTGAACCCTGGACCTTTTACATGCGGAGCGAACGCTCTACCAACTGAGCTACGCCCCATGCACGAGCAAACTGCGCTATTCCCCATTCTTTGCGACTCAGATGCGCACGGACACGATGGTTGGTTGGTTTGTAGCGGTGAAGGGAGCAGAGTACAAAGGCGCGGACCCGTTCATATACACAAAAGTTCCAAGTAGTTTCGATGCTCTGGTATTACAAATGCAAATTCCGTCTGTTTTTAACGTCTTAAATTGAAAGAGCCGTCACAAATTGCTCCGTTTTCACTCCTTGTCGACAATCATACAGCACCTGAGGTAACAAACACATCTCGAGCCCCATTGTGCACTCCATTATTCATGCCAACTCAGTGCCTCGCTCTTTACTACTGTGTACCAATCTTGTCGTCCAACTGCAAAACACTGAGCCACAACAAGTTTCCGCGTCTCCATTGCACTGCACATACTACGAAACGCTCCCCAAACTTGGCACTCACCCTCGCAGCCGACTTTTCCGACTGTCCACGACGCTCACGCTAGTGACAGCATTATTTATAGTTCGACGTCGCGCCAAATCGAATGAGCACATTTCGCCTACGGCTTAGGCCGCCCTCCTAGTGTGGCTGCTCGGTGTCTGCAGGCAGCGAGGGTCTGCAAGCTTCCTGTGTTCGCACCTATGTCACCTTTGCTTGCTTGTCAGAGACAGACTATCGCAAAACATACAACTCACTCCATGTATTGATTGCTACGGCATCTGTTATCAGCAGTCACAACTAGCAACACCAGTAGCAGGTGACTGCACGCAAAGAATAGAAATGTGCAGTGGGATTTACGTGAACTCGGCGCAAGCTTGTATCTTCCTAGACACATCTGCTGGCTGTGAATTATTCCACTTGCATATCAAGGTGCGCATGTAGGTGTGTTAGAAATTCTAGAGGCACTGGGTATTGATCCCAGTACCTCTCGCATACTAAGCAAGCGCTCTACCATCTGAGCTACGCCCGCCCCCCCGAAGACTAATGGTGCTATATACAGCCATATAGACGACACAGACCCTTGCACTCCCATTATTCAGCAGACAAACACTACTCTCTATGTATCCGTTAGGGTGTCTTTCAGGTTTCGTGCATTCTGTATCGAATCGTAGTTGGCCACAATGAAAGTGGCACGTATAACGTCGAAAACAGAATTCGGACACCGCTCTGAGTAAGACCAACGTGTTGTCCACCCTCTATACTTCAATGAGGTTAAGCCGCGATACCTAAGACAGATCTGCACTCGATGACACCTCGATAACAGCCGGTCCCCACAGTTACATCTTGCTCTCCTTACGTCAGTATACATCATATCAGTCTGTGACGCTGCCTTTGCAACATCTTGCGTGCCTTTAGGTTCGCCGCGACCAACACTTACAATGCACTGACCACAAAAAATGGAGGGGCCGCGGCTTGAACCCTGGACCTTTCACATGCCAAGCGAACGCTCTACCAACTGAGCTACGCCCCATGCACGAGCAAACTGCGCTATTCCCCATTCTTTGCGACTCAGATGCGCACGGACACGATGGTTGGTTGGTTTGTAGCGGTGAAGGGAGCAGAGTACAAAGGCGCGGACCCGTTCATATACACAAAAGTCCCAAGTAGTTTCGATGCTCTGGTATTACAAATGCAAATTCCGTCTGTTTTTAACGTCTTAAATTGAAAGAGCCGTCACAAATTGCTCCGTTTTCACTCCTTGTCGACAATCATACAGCACCTGAGGTAACAAACACATCTCGAGCCCCATTGTGCACTCCATTATTCATGCCAACTCAGTGCCTCGCTCTTTACTACTGTGTACCAATCTTGTCGTCCAACTGCAAAACACTGGGCCACAACAAGTTTCCGCGTCTCCATTGCACTGCGCATACTACGAAATGCTCCCCAAACTTGGCACTCACCCTCGCAGCCGACTTTTCCGACTTTCCACGACGCTCACGCAACGCTCACGCTAGTGACAGCATTATTTATAGTTCGACGTCGCGCCAAAGCGAATGAGCACATTTCGCCTACGGCTTAGGCCGACCTCCTAGTGTGGCTGCTCGGTGTCTGCAGGCAGCGAGGGTCTGCCAGCTTCCTGTGTTCGCACCTATGTCACCTTTGCTTGTCAGAGACAGACTATCGCAAAACATACAACTCACTCCATGAATTGATTGATACGGCATCTGTTATCAGCAGTCACAACTAGCAACACCAGTAGCAGCTGACTGCACGCAAAGAATAGGAATGTGCAGTGGGATTTACGTGAACTCGGCGCAAGGCAGATCTTTCCGACATAGGCTTGAGAATCTTACGGGAACACTTGTACTGTTTCTAAATTAAGTGTAGGCGTGGGAGGAGGGTGCTTCCAGCGCACTAATAACAGCACGCTTGTCAATTGTGGATGCTAATCATTCGCTTGTATCTTCCTAGACACATCTGCTGGTTGTGAATTATTCCACTTGCATATCAAGGTGCGCATGTAGGTGTGTTAAAAATTCTGGAGGCACTGGGTATTGATCCCAGTACCTCTCGCATACTAAGCGAGCGATCTACCATCTGAGCTACGCCCGCCCACCCGAAGACTACTGGTGCTACATATAGCCATATAGACGACACAGACCCTTGCACTCCCATTATTCAGCAGACAAACACTACTCTCTATGTATCCGTTAGGGTGTCTTTCAGGTTTCGTGCATTCTGTATCGAATCGTAGTTGGCCACAATGAAAGTGGCACGTATAACGTCGAAAATAGAATTCGGACACCGCTCTGAGTAAGACCAACGTGTTATCCACCCTCTATACTTCAATGAGGTTAAGCCGCGATACCTAAGACAGATCTGCACTCGATGACACCTCGATAACAGCCGGTCCCCACAGTTACATCTTGCTCTCCTTACGTCAGTATACATCATATCAGTCTGTGACGCTGGCTTTGCAACATCTTGCGTGCCTTTAGGTTCGCCGCGACCAACACTTACCATGCACTGACCACAAAAAATGGAGGCGCCGCGACTTGAACCCTGGACCTTTCAAACGCCAAGCGAACGCTCTACCAACTGAGCTACGCCCCATGCACGAGCAAACTGCGCTATTCCCCATTCTTTGCGACTCAGATGCGCACGGACACGATGGTTGGTTGGTTTGTAGCGGTGAAGGGAGCAGAGTACAAAGGCGCGGACCCGTTCATATACACAAAAGTTCCAAGTAGTTTCGATGCTCTGGTATTACAAATGCAAATTCCGTCTGTTTTTAACGTCTTAAATTGAAAGAGCCGTCACAAATTGCTCCGTTTTCACTCCTTGTCGACAATCATACAGCACCTGAGGTAACAAACACATCTCGAGCCCCATTGTGCACTCCATTATTCATGCCAACTCAGTGCCTCTCTCTTTACTACTGTGTACCAATCTTGTCGTCCAACTGCAAAACAATGGGCCACAACAAGTTTCCGCGTCTCCATTGCACTGCACATACTACGAAACGCTCCCCAAACTTGGCACTCACCCTCGCAGCCGACTTTTCCGACTTACCACGACGCTCACGCTAGTGACAGCATTATTTATAGTTCGACGTCGCGCCAAATCGAATGAGCACATTTCGTCTACGGCTTAGGCCGCCCTCCTAGTGTGGCTGCTCGGTGTCGGCAGGCAGCGAGGGTCTGCAAGCTTCCTGTGTTCGCACCTATGTCACCTTTGCTTGCTTGTCAGAGACAGACTATCGCAAAACATACAACTCACTCCATGTATTGATTGCTACGGCATCTGTTATCAGCAGTCACAACTAGCAACACCAGTAGCAGCTGACTGCACGCAAAGAATAGGAATGTGCAGTGGGATTTACATGAACTCGGCGCAAGCTTGTATCTTCCTAGACACATCTGCTGGCTGCGAATTATTCCACTTCCATATCAAGGTGCGCATGTAGGTGTGTTAGAAATTCTACAGGCACTGGGTATTGATCCCAGTACCTCTCGCATACTAAGCAAGTGTTCTACCATCTGAGCTACGCCCGCCCCCCCGAAGACTAATGGTGCTACATACAGCCATATAGACGACACAGACCCTTGCACTCCCATTATTCAGCAGACAAACACTACTCTCTATGTATCCGTTAGGGTGTCTTTCAGGGTTCGTGCATTCTGTATCGAATCGTAGTTGGCCACAATGAAAGTGGCACGTATAACGTCGAAAATAGAATTCGGACACCGCTCTGAGTAAGACCAACGTGTTGACCACCCTCTATACTTCAATGAGGTTAAGCCGCGATACCTAAGACAGATCTGCACTCGATGACACCTCGATAACAGCCGGTCCCCACACTTACATCTTGCTCTCCTTACGTCAGTATACATCATATCAGTCTGTGACGCTGGCTTTGCAACATCTTGCGTGCCTTTAGGTTCGCCGCGACCAACACTTACAATGCACTGACCACAAAAAATGGAGAGGCCGCGGCTTGAACCCTGGACCTTTCACATGCCAAGCGAACGCTCTACCAACTGAGCTACGCCCCATGCACGAGCAAACTGCGCTATTCCCCATTCTTTGCGACTCAGATGCGCACGGACACGATGGTTGGTTGGTTTGTAGCGGTGAAGGGAGCAGAGTACAAAGGCGCGGACTCGTTCATATACACAAAAGTTCCAAGTAGTTTCGATGCTCTGGTATTACAAATGCAAATTCCGTCTGTTTTTAACGTCTTAAATTGAAAGAGCCGTCACAAATTGCTCCGTTTTCACTCCTTGTCGACAATCATACAGCACCTGAGGTAACAAACACATCTCGAGCCCCATTGTGCACTCCATTATTCATGCCAACTCAGTGCCTCGCTCTTTACTACTGTGTACCAATCTTGTCGTCCAACTGCAAAACACTGGGCCACAACAAGTTTCCGCGTCTCCATTGCACTGCACATACTACGAAACGCTCCCCAAACTTGGCACTCACCCTCGCAGCCGACTTTTCCGACTTTCCACGACGCTCACGCAACGCTCACGCTAGTGACAGCATTAATTATAGTTCGACGTCGCGCCAAATCGAATGAGCACATTTCGCCTACGGCTTAGGCCGCCCTCCTAGTGTGGCTGCTCGGTGTCTGCAGGCAGCGAGGGTCTGCAAGCTTCCTGTGTTCGCACCTATGTCACCTTTACTTGCTTGTCAGAGACAGACTATCGCAAAACATACAACTCACTCCATGTATTGATTGCTACGGCATCTGTTATCAGCAGTCACAACTAGCAACACCAGTAGCAGCTGACTGCACGCAAAGAATAGGAATGTGCAGTGGGATTTACGTGAACTCGGCGCAAGCTTGTATCTTCCTAGACACATCTGCTGGCTGTGAATTATTCCACTTGCATATCAAGGTGCGCATGTAGGTGTGTTAGAAATTCTAGAGGCACTGGATATTGATCCCAGTACCTCTCGCATACTAAGCAAGCGCTCTACCATCTGAGCTACGCCCGCCCCCCCGAAGACTAATGGTGCTACATACAGCCATATAGACGACACAGACCCTTGCACTCCCATTATTCAGCAGACAAACACTACTCTCTATGTATCCGTTAGGGTGTCTTTCAGGTTTCGTGCATTCTGTATCGAATCGTAGTTGGCCACAATGAAAGTGGCACGTATAACGTCGAAAATAGAATTCGGACACCGCTCTGAGTAAGACCAACGTGTTGTCCACCCTCTATACTTCAATGAGGTTAAGCCGCGATACCTAAGACAGATCTGCACTCGATGACACCTCGATAACAGCCGGTGCCCACACTTACATCTTGCTCTCCTTACGTCAGTATACATCATATAAGTCTGTGACGCTGGCTTTGCAACATCTTGCGTGCCTTTAGGTTCGCCGCGACCAACACTTACCATGCACTGACCACAAAAAATGGAGGCGCCGCGGCTTGAACCCTGGACCTTTCACATGCCAAGCGAACGCTCTACCAACTGAGCTACGCCCCATGCACGAGCAAACTGCGCTATTCCCCATTCTTTGCGACTCAGATGCGCACGGACACGATGGTTGGTTGGTTTGTAGCGGTGAAGGGAGCAGAGTACAAAGGCGCGGACCCGTTCATATACACAAAAGTTCCAAGTAGTTTCGATGCTCTGGTATTACAAATGCAAATTCCGTCTGTTTTTAACGTCTTAAATTGAAAGAGCCGTCACAAATTGCTCCGTTTTCACTCCTTGTCGACAATCATACAGCACCTGAGGTAACAAACACATCTCGAGCCCCATTGTGCACTCCATTATTCATGCCAACTCAGTGCCTCTCTCTTTACTACTGTGTACCAATCTTGTCGTCCAACTGCAAAACACTGGGCCACAACAAGTTTCCGCGTCTCCATTGCACTGCACATACTACGAAACGCTCCCCAAACTTGGCACTCACCCTCGCAGCCGACTTTTCCGGCTTACCACGACGCTCACGCTAGTGACAGCATTATTTATAGTTCGACGTCGCGCCAAATCGAATGAGCACATTTCGCCTACGGCTTAGGCCGCCCTCCTAGTGTGGCTGCTCGGTGTCTGCAGGCAGCGAGGGTCTGCAAGCTTCCTGTGTTCGCACCTATGTCACCTTTGCTTGCTTGTCAGAGACAGACTATCGCAAAACATACAACTCACTCCATGTATTGATTGCTACGGCATCTGTTATCAGCAGTCACAACTAGCAACACCAGTAGCAGCTGACTGCACGCAAAGAATAGGAATGTGCAGTGGGATTTACGTGAACTCGGCGCAAGCTTGTATCTTCCTAGACACATCTGCTGGCTGTGAATTATTCCACTTGCATATCAAGGTGCGCATGTAGGTGTGTTAGAAATTCTAGAGGCACTGGGTATTGATCCCAGTACCTCTCGCATACTAAGCAAGCGCTCTACCATCTGAGCTACGCCCGCCCCCCCCGAAGACTAATGGTGCTATATACAGCCATATAGACGACACAGACCCTTGCACTCCCATTATTCAGCAGACAAACACTACTCTCTATGTATCCGTTAGGGTGTCTTTCAGGTTTCGTGCATTCTGTATCGAATCGTAGTTGGCCACAATGAAAGTGGCACGTATAACGTCGAAAATAGAATTCGGACACCGCTCTGAGTAAGACCAACGTGTTGTCCACCCTCTATACTTCAATGAGGTTAAGCCGCGATACCTAAGACAGATCTGCACTCGATGACACCTCGATAACAGCCGGTCCCCACACTTACATCTTGCTCTCCTTACGTCAGTATACATCATATCAGTCTGTGACGCTGGCTTTGCAACATCTTGCGTGCCTTTAGGTTCGCCGCGACCAACACTTACCATGCACTGACCACAAAAAATGGAGGCGCCGCGGCTTGAACCCTGGACCTTTCACATGCCAAGCGAACGCTCTACCAACTGAGCTACGCCCCATGCACGAGCAAACTGCGCTATTCCCCATTCTTTGCGACTCAGATGCGCACGGACACGATGGTTGGTTGGTTTGTAGCGGTGAAGGGAGCAGAGTACAAAGGCGCGGACTCGTTCATATACACAAAAGTTCCAAGTAGTTTCGATGCTCTGGTATTACAAATGCAAATTCCGTCTGTTTTTAACGTCTTAAATTGAAAGAGCCGTCACAAATTGCTCCGTTTTCACTCCTTGTCGACAATCATACAGCACCTGAGGTAACAAACACATCTCGAGCCCCATTGTGCACTCCATTATTCATGCCAACTCAGTGCCTCGCTCTTTACTACTGTGTACCAATCTTGTCGTCCAACTGCAAAACACTGGGCCACAACAAGTTTCCGCGTCTCCATTGCACTGCACATACTACGAAACGCTCCCCAAACTTGGCACTCACCCTCGCAGCCGACTTTTCCGACTTTCCACGACGCTCACGCAACGCTCACGCTAGTGACAGCATTATTTATAGTTCGACGTCGCGCCAAATCGAATGAGCACATTTCGCCTACGGCTTAGGCCGCCCTCCTAGTGTGGCTGCTCGGTGTCTGCAGGCAGCGAGGGTCTGCAAGCTTCCTGTGTTCGCACCTATGTCACCTTTGCTTGCTTGTCAGACACAGACTATCGCAAAACATACAACTCACTCCATGTATTGATTGCTACGGCATCTGTTATCAGCAGTCACAACTAGCAACACCAGTAGCAGCTGACTGCACGCAAAGAATAGGAATGTGCAGTGGGATTTACGTGAACTCGGCGCAAGCTTGTATCTTCCTAGACACATCTGCTGGCTGTGAATTATTCCACTTGCATATCAAGGTGCGCATGTAGGTGTGTTAGAAATTCTAGAGGCACTGGGTATTGATCCCAGTACCTCTCGCATACTAAGCAAGCGCTCTACCATCTGAGCTACGCCCGCCCCCCCGAAGACTAATGGTGCTACATACAGCCATATAGACGACACAGACCCTTGCACTCCCATTATTCAGCAGACAAACACTACTCTCTATGTATCCGTTAGGGTGTCTTTCAGGTTTCGTGCATTCTGTATCGAATCGTAGTTGGCCACAATGAAAGTGGCACGTATAACGTCGAAAATAGAATTCGGACACCGCTCTGAGTAAGACCAACGTGTTGTCCACCCTCTATACTTCAATGAGGTTAAGCCGCGATACCTAAGACAGATCTGCACTCGATGACACCTCGATAACAGCCGGTCCCCAGACTTACATCTTGCTCTCCTTACGTCAGTATACATCATATAAGTCTGTGACGCTGGCTTTGCAACATCTTGCGTGCCTTTAGGTTCGCCGCGACCAACACTTACCATGCACTGACCACAAAAAATGGAGGCGCCGCGGCTTGAACCCTGGACCTTTCACATGCCAAGCGAACGCTCTACCAACTGAGCTACGCCCCATGCACGAGCAAACTGCGCTATTCCCCATTCTTTGCGACTCAGATGCGCACGGACACGATGGTTGGTTGGTTTGTAGCGGTGAAGGGAGCAGAGTACAAAGGCGCGGACCCGTTCATATACACAAAAGTTCCAAGTAGTTTCGATGCTCTGGTATTACAAATGCAAATTCCGTCTGTTTTTAACGTCTTAAATTGAAAGAGCCGTCACAAATTGCTCCGTTTTCACTCCTTGTCGACAATCATACAGCACCTGAGGTAACAAACACATCTCGAGCCCCATTGTGCACTCCATTATTCATGCCAACTCAGTGCCTCTCTCTTTACTACTGTGTACCAATCTTGTCGTCCAACTGCAAAACACTGGGCCACAACAAGTTTCCGCGTCTCCATTGCACTGCACATACTACGAAACGCTCCCCAAACTTGGCACTCACCCTCGCAGCCGACTTTTCCGGCTTACCACGACGCTCACGCTAGTGACAGCATTATTTATAGTTCGACGTCGCGCCAAATCGAATGAGCACATTTCGCCTACGGCTTAGGCCGCCCTCCTAGTGTGGCTGCTCGGTGTCTGCAGGCAGCGAGGGTCTGCAAGCTTCCTGTGTTCGCACCTATGTCACCTTTGCTTGCTTGTCAGAGACAGACTATCGCAAAACATACAACTCACTCCATGTATTGATTGCTACGGCATCTGTTATCAGCAGTCACAACTAGCAACACCAGTAGCAGCTGACTGCACGCAAAGAATAGGAATGTGCAGTGGGATTTACGTGAACTCGGCGCAAGCTTGTATCTTCCTAGACACATCTGCTGGCTGTGAATTATTCCACTTGCATATCAAGGTGCGCATGTAGGTGTGTTAGAAATTCTAGAGGCACTGGGTATTGATCCCAGTACCTCTCGCATACTAAGCAAGCGCTCTACCATCTGAGCTACGCCCGCCCCCCCCGAAGACTAATGGTGCTATATACAGCCATATAGACGACACAGACCCTTGCACTCCCATTATTCAGCAGACAAACACTACTCTATGTATCCGTTAGGGTGTCTTTCAGGTTTCGTGCATTCTGTATCGAATCATAGTTGGCCACAATGAAAGTGGCACGTATAACGTCGAAAATAGAATTCGGACACCGCTCTGAGTAAGACCAACGTGTTGTCCACCCTCTATACTTCAATGAGGTTAAGCCGCGATACCTAAGACAGATCTGCACTCGATGACACCTCGATAACAGCCGGTCCCCACAGTTACATCTTGCTCTCCTTACGTCAGTATACATCATATCAGTCTGTGACGCTGGCTTTGCAACATCTTGCGTGCCTTTAGGTTCGCCGCGACCAACACTTACAATGCACTGACCACAAAAAATGGAGAGGCCGCGGCTTGAACCCTGGACCTTTCACATGCCAAGCGAACGCTCTACCAACTGAGCTACGCCCCATGCACGAGCAAACTGCGCTATTCCCCATTCTTTGCGACTCAGATGCGCACGGACACGATGGTTGGTTGGTTTGTAGCGGTGAAGGGAGCAGAGTACAAAGGCGCGGACCCGTTCATATACACAAAAGTTCCAAGTAGTTTCGATGCTCTGGTATTACAAATGCAAATTCCGTCTGTTTTTAACGTCTTAAATTGAAAGAGCCGTCACAAATTGCTCCGTTTTCACTCCTTGTCGACAATCATACAGCACCTGAGGTAACAAACACATCTCGAGCCCCATTGTGCACTCCATTATTCATGCCAACTCAGTGCCTCGCTCTTTACTACTGTGTACCAATCTTGTCGTCCAACTGCAAAACACTGGGCCACAACAAGTTTCCGCGTCTCCATTGCACTGCGCATACTACGAAATGCTCCCCAAACTTGGCACTCACCCTCGCAGCCGACTTTTCCGACTTTCCACGACGCTCACGCTAGTGACAGCATTATTTATAGTTCGACGTCGCGCCAAAGCGAATGAGCACATTTCGCCTACGGCTTAGGCCGACCTCCTAGTGTGGCTGCTCGGTGTCTGCAGGCAGCGAGGGTCTGCCAGCTTCCTGTGTTCGCACCTATGTCACCTTTGCTTGTCAGAGACAGACTATCGCAAAACATACAACTCACTCCATGAATTGATTGATACGGCATCTGTTATCAGCAGTCACAACTAGCAACACCAGTAGCAGCTGACTGCACGCAAAGAATAGGAATGTGCAGTGGGATTTACGTGAACTCGGCGCAAGGCAGATCTTTCCGACATAGGCTTGAGAATCTTACGGGAACACTTGTACTGTTTCTAAATTAAGTGTAGGCGTGGGAGGAGGGTGCTTCCTGCGCACTAATAACAGCACGCTTGTCAATTGTGGATGCTAATCATTCGCTTGTATCTTCCTAGACACATCTGCTGGTTGTGAATTATTCCACTTGTATATCAAGGTGCGCATGTAGGTGTGTTAAAAATTCTGGAGGCACTGGGTATTGATCCCAGTACCTCTCGCATACTAAGCGAGCGATCTACCATCTGAGCTACGCCCGCCCACCCGAAGACTACTGGTGCTACATATGGCCATATAGACGACACAGACCCTTGCACTCCCATTATTCAGCAGACAAACACTACTCTCTATGTATCCGTTAGGGTGTCTTTCAGGTTTCGTGCATTCTGTATCGAATCGTAGTTGGCCACAATGAAAGTGGCACGTATAACGTCGAAAATAGAATTCGGACACCGCTCTGAGTAAGACCAACGTGTTGTCCACCCTCTATACTTCAATGAGGTTAAGCCGCGATACCTAAGACAGATCTGCACTCGATGACACCTCGATAACAGCCGGTCCCCACACTTACATCTTGCTCTCCTTACGTCAGTATACATCATATCAGACTGTGACGCTGGCTTTGCAACATCTTGCGTGCCCTTAGGTTCGCCGCGACCAACACTTACCATGCACTGACCACAAAAAATGGAGGCGCCGCGACTTGAACCCTGGACCTTTCAAACGCCAAGCGAACGCTCTACCAACTGAGCTACGCCCCATGCACGAGCAAACTGCGCTATTCCCCATTCTTTGCGACTCAGATGCGCACGGACACGATGGTTGGTTGGTTTGTAGCGGTGAAGGGAGCAGAGTACAAAGGCGCTTACCCGTTCATATACACAAAAGTTCCAAGTAGTTTCGATGCTCTGGTATTACAAATGCAAATTCCGTCTGTTTTTAACGTCTTAAATTGAAAGAGCCGTCACAAATTGCTCCGTTTTCACTCCTTGTCGACAATCATACAGCACCTGAGGTAACAAACACATCTCGAGCCCCATTGTGCACTCCATTATTCATGCCAACTCAGTGCCTCTCTCTTTACTACTGTGTACCAATCTTGTCGTCCAACTGCAAAACACTGGGCCACAACAAGTTTCCGCGTCTCCATTGCACTGCACATACTACGAAACGCTCCCCAAACTTGGCACTCACCCTCGCAGCCGACTTTTCCGGCTTACCACGACGCTCACGCTAGTGACAGCATTATTTATAGTTCGACGTCGCGCCAAATCGAATGAGCACATTTCGCCTACGGCTTAGGCCGCCCTCCTAGTGTGGCTGCTCGGTGTCTGCAGGCAGCGAGGGTCTGCAAGCTTCCTGTGTTCGCACCTATGTCACCTTTGCTTGCTTGTCAGAGACAGACTATCGCAAAACATACAACTCACTCCATGTATTGATTGCTACGGCATCTGTTATCAGCAGTCACAACTAGCAACACCAGTAGCAGCTGACTGCACGCAAAGAATAGGAATGTGCAGTGGGATTTACGTGAACTCGGCGCAAGCTTGTATCTTCCTAGACACATCTGCTGGCTGTGAATTATTCCACTTGCATATCAAGGTGCGCATGTAGGTGTGTTAGAAATTCTAGAGGCACTGGGTATTGATCCCAGTACCTCTCGCATACTAAGCAAGCGCTCTACCATCTGAGCTACGCCCGCCCCCCCGAAGACTAATGGTGCTACATACAGCCATATAGACGACACAGACCCTTGCACTCCCATTATTCAGCAGACAAACACTACTCTCTATGTATCCGTTAGGGTGTCTTTCAGGTTTCGTGCATTCTGTATCGAATCGTAGTTGGCCACAATGAAAGTGGCACGTATAACGTCGAAAATAGAATTCGGACACCGCTCTGAGTAAGACCAACGTGTTGTCCACCCTCTATACTTCAATGAGGTTAAGCCGCGATACCTAAGACAGATCTGCACTCGATGACACCTCGATAACAGCCGGTCCCCAGACTTACATCTTGCTCTCCTTACGTCAGTATACATCATATAAGTCTGTGACGCTGGCTTTGCAACATCTTGCGTGCCTTTAGGTTCGCCGCGACCAACACTTACCATGCACTGACCACAAAAAATGGAGGCGCCGCGGCTTGAACCCTGGACCTTTCACATGCCAAGCGAACGCTCTACCAACTGAGCTACGCCCCATGCACGAGCAAACTGCGCTATTCCCCATTCTTTGCGACTCAGATGCGCACGGACACGATGGTTGGTTGGTTTGTAGCGGTGAAGGGAGCAGAGTACAAAGGCGCGGACCCGTTCATATACACAAAAGTTCCAAGTAGTTTCGATGCTCTGGTATTACAAATGCAAATTCCGTCTGTTTTTAACGTCTTAAATTGAAAGAGCCGTCACAAATTGCTCCGTTTTCACTCCTTGTCGACAATCATACAGCACCTGAGGTAACAAACACATCTCGAGCCCCATTGTGCACTCCATTATTCATGCCAACTCAGTGCCTCTCTCTTTACTACTGTGTACCAATCTTGTCGTCCAACTGCAAAACACTGGGCCACAACAAGTTTCCGCGTCTCCATTGCACTGCACATACTACGAAACGCTCCCCAAACTTGGCACTCACCCTCGCAGCCGACTTTTCCGGCTTACCACGACGCTCACGCTAGTGACAGCATTATTTATAGTTCGACGTCGCGCCAAATCGAATGAGCACATTTCGCCTACGGCTTAGGCCGCCCTCCTAGTGTGGCTGCTCGGTGTCTGCAGGCAGCGAGGGTCTGCAAGCTTCCTGTGTTCGCACCTATGTCACCTTTGCTTGCTTGTCAGAGACAGACTATCGCAAAACATACAACTCACTCCATGTATTGATTGCTACGGCATCTGTTATCAGCAGTCACAACTAGCAACACCAGTAGCAGCTGACTGCACGCAAAGAATAGGAATGTGCAGTGGGATTTACGTGAACTCGGCGCAAGCTTGTATCTTCCTAGACACATCTGCTGGCTGTGAATTATTCCACTTGTATATCAAGGTGCGCATGTAGGTGTGTTAGAAATTCTAGAGGCACTGGGTATTGATCCCAGTACCTCTCGCATACTAAGCAAGCGCTCTACCATCTGAGCTACGCCCGCCCCCCCGAAGACTAATGGTGCTATATACAGCCATATAGACGACACAGACCCTTGCACTCCCATTATTCAGCAGACAAACACTACTCTCTATGTATCCGTTAGGGTGTCTTTCAGGTTTCGTGCATTCTGTATCGAATCATAGTTGGCCACAATGAAAGTGGCACGTATAACGTCGAAAATAGAATTCGGACACCGCTCTGAGTAAGACCAACGTGTTGTCCACCCTCTATACTTCAATGAGGTTAAGCCGCGATACCTAAGACAGATCTGCACTCGATGACACCTCGATAACAGCCGGTCCCCACAGTTACATCTTGCTCTCCTTACGTCAGTATACATCATATCAGTCTGTGACGCTGGCTTTGCAACATCTTGCGTGCCTTTAGGTTCGCCGCGACCAACACTTACAATGCACTGACCACAAAAAATGGAGAGGCCGCGGCTTGAACCCTGGACCTTTCACATGCCAAGCGAACGCTCTACCAACTGAGCTACGCCCCATGCACGAGCAAACTGCGCTATTCCCCATTCTTTGCGACTCAGATGCGCACGGACACGATGGTTGGTTGGTTTGTAGCGGTGAAGGGAGCAGAGTACAAAGGCGCGGACCCGTTCATATACACAAAAGTTCCAAGTAGTTTCGATGCTCTGGTATTACAAATGCAAATTCCGTCTGTTTTTAACGTCTTAAATTGAAAGAGCCGTCACAAATTGCTCCGTTTTCACTCCTTGTCGACAATCATACAGCACCTGAGGTAACAAACACATCTCGAGCCCCATTGTGCACTCCATTATTCATGCCAACTCAGTGCCTCGCTCTTTACTACTGTGTACCAATCTTGTCGTCCAACTGCAAAACACTGGGCCACAACAAGTTTCCGCGTCTCCATTGCACTGCGCATACTACGAAATGCTCCCCAAACTTGGCACTCACCCTCGCAGCCGACTTTTCCGACTTTCCACGACGCTCACGCTAGTGACAGCATTATTTATAGTTCGACGTCGCGCCAAAGCGAATGAGCACATTTCGCCTACGGCTTAGGCCGACCTCCTAGTGTGGCTGCTCGGTGTCTGCAGGCAGCGAGGGTCTGCCAGCTTCCTGTGTTCGCACCTATGTCACCTTTGCTTGTCAGAGACAGACTATCGCAAAACATACAACTCACTCCATGAATTGATTGATACGGCATCTGTTATCAGCAGTCACAACTAGCAACACCAGTAGCAGCTGACTGCACGCAAAGAATAGGAATGTGCAGTGGGATTTACGTGAACTCGGCGCAAGGCAGATCTTTCCGACATAGGCTTGAGAATCTTACGGGAACACTTGTACTGTTTCTAAATTAAGTGTAGGCGTGGGAGGAGGGTGCTTCCTGCGCACTAATAACAGCACGCTTGTCAATTGTGGATGCTAATCATTCGCTTGTATCTTCCTAGACACATCTGCTGGTTGTGAATTATTCCACTTGTATATCAAGGTGCGCATGTAGGTGTGTTAAAAATTCTGGAGGCACTGGGTATTGATCCCAGTACCTCTCGCATACTAAGCGAGCGATCTACCATCTGAGCTACGCCCGCCCACCCGAAGACTACTGGTGCTACATATGGCCATATAGACGACACAGACCCTTGCACTCCCATTATTCAGCAGACAAACACTACTCTCTATGTATCCGTTAGGGTGTCTTTCAGGGTTCGTGCATTCTGTATCGAATCGTAGTTGGCCACAATGAAAGTGGCACGTATAACGTCGAAAATAGAATTCGGACACCGCTCTGAGTAAGACCAACGTGTTGTCCACCCTCTATACTTCAATGAGGTTAAGCCGCGATACCTAAGACAGATCTGCACTCGATGACACCTCGATAACAGCCGGTCCCCACAGTTACATCTTGCTCTCCTTACGTCAGTATACATCATATCAGTCTGTGACGCTGGCTTTGCAACATCTTGCGTGCCTTTAGGTTCGCCGCGACCAACACTTACAATGCACTGACCACAAAAAATGGAGAGGCCGCGGCTTGAACCCTGGACCTTTCACATGCCAAGCGAACGCTCTACCAACTGAGCTACGCCCCATGCACGAGCAAACTGCGCTATTCCCCATTCTTTGCGACTCAGATGCGCACGGACACGATGGTTGGTTGGTTTGTAGCGGTGAAGGGAGCAGAGTACAAAGGCGCGGACCCGTTCATATACACAAAAGTTCCAAGTAGTTTCGATGCTCTGGTATTACAAATGCAAATTCCGTCTGTTTTTAACGTCTTAAATTGAAAGAGCCGTCACAAATTGCTCCGTTTTCACTCCTTGTCGACAATCATACAGCACCTGAGGTAACAAACACATCTCGAGCCCCATTGTGCACTCCATTATTCATGCCAACTCAGTGCCTCGCTCTTTACTACTGTGTACCAATCTTGTCGTCCAACTGCAAAACACTGGGCCACAACAAGTTTCCGCGTCTCCATTGCACTGCGCATACTACGAAATGCTCCCCAAACTTGGCACTCACCCTCGCAGCCGACTTTTCCGACTTTCCACGACGCTCACGCTAGTGACAGCATTATTTATAGTTCGACGTCGCGCCAAAGCGAATGAGCACATTTCGCCTACGGCTTAGGCCGACCTCCTAGTGTGGCTGCTCGGTGTCTGCAGGCAGCGAGGGTCTGCCAGCTTCCTGTGTTCGCACCTATGTCACCTTTGCTTGTCAGAGACAGACTATCGCAAAACATACAACTCACTCCATGAATTGATTGATACGGCATCTGTTATCAGCAGTCACAACTAGCAACACCAGTAGCAGCTGACTGCACGCAAAGAATAGGAATGTGCAGTGGGATTTACGTGAACTCGGCGCAAGGCAGATCTTTCCGACATAGGCTTGAGAATCTTACGGGAACACTTGTACTGTTTCTAAATTAAGTGTAGGCGTGGGAGGAGGGTGCTTCCTGCGCACTAATAACAGCACGCTTGTCAATTGTGGATGCTAATCATTCGCTTGTATCTTCCTAGACACATCTGCTGGTTGTGAATTATTCCACTTGTATATCAAGGTGCGCATGTAGGTGTGTTAAAAATTCTGGAGGCACTGGGTATTGATCCCAGTACCTCTCGCATACTAAGCGAGCGATCTACCATCTGAGCTACGCCCGCCCACCCGAAGGCTACTGGTGCTACATATGGCCATATAGACGACACAGACCCTTGCACTCCCATTATTCAGCAGACAAACACTACTCTCTATGTATCCGTTAGGGTGTCTTTCAGGTTTCGTGCATTCTGTATCGAATCGTAGTTGGCCACAATGAAAGTGGCACGTATAACGTCGAAAATAGAATTCGGACACCGCTCTGAGTAAGACCAACGTGTTGTCCACCCTCTATACTTCAATGAGGTTAAGCCGCGATACCTAAGACAGATCTGCACTCGATGACACCTCGATAACAGCCGGTCCCCACACTTACATCTTGCTCTCCTTCCGTCAGTATACATCATATCAGACTGTGACGCTGGCTTTGCAACATCTTGCGTGCCCTTAGGTTCGCCGCGACCAACACTTACCATGCACCGACCACAAAAAATGGAGGCGCCGCGACTTGAACCCTGGACCTTTCAAACGCCAAGCGAACGCTCTACCAACTGAGCTACGCCCCATGCACGAGCAAACTGCGCTATTCCCCATTCTTTGCGACTCAGATGCGCACGGACACGATGGTTGGTTGGTTTGTAGCGGTGAAGGGAGCAGAGTACAAAGGCGCTTACCCGTTCATATACACAAAAGTTCCAAGTAGTTTCGATGCTCTGGTATTACAAATGCAAATTCCGTCTGTTTTTAACGTCTTAAATTGAAAGAGCCGTCACAAATTGCTCCGTTTTCACTCCTTGTCGACAATCATACAGCACCTGAGGTAACAAACACATCTCGAGCCCCATTGTGCACTCCATTATTCATGCCAACTCAGTGCCTCGCTCTTTACTACTGTGTACCAATCTTGTCGTCCAACTGCAAAACACTGGGCCACAACAAGTTTCCGCGTCTCCATTGCACTGCGCATACTACGAAATGCTCCCCAAACTTGGCACTCACCCTCGCAGCCGACTTTTCCGACTTTCCACGACGCTCACGCTAGTGACAGCATTATTTATAGTTCGACGTCGCGCCAAAGCGAATGAGCACATTTCGCCTACGGCTTAGGCCGACCTCCTAGTGTGGCTGCTCGGTGTCTGCAGGCAGCGAGGGTCTGCCAGCTTCCTGTGTTCGCACCTATGTCACCTTTGCTTGCTTGTCAGAGACAGACTATCGCAAAACATACAACTCACTCCATGTATTGATTGCTACGGCATCTGTTATCAGCAGTCACAACTAGCAACACCAGTAGCAGCTGACTGCACGCAAAGAATAGGAATGTGCAGTGGGATTTACGTGAACTCGGCGCAAGCTTGTATCGTCCTAGACACATCTGCTGGCTGTGAATTATTCCACTTGCATATCAAGGTGCGCATGTAGGTGTGTTAGAAATTCTAGAGGCACTGGGTATTGATCCCAGTACCTCTCGCATACTAAGCAAGCGCTCTACCATCTGAGCTACGCCCGCCCCCCCGAAGACTAATGGTGCTACATACAGCCATATAGACGACACAGACCCTTGCACTCCCATTATTCAGCAGACAAACACTACTCTCTATGTATCCGTTAGGGTGTCTTTCAGGTTTCGTGCATTCTGTATCGAATCGTAGTTGGCCACAATGAAAGTGGCACGTATAACGTCGAAAATAGAATTCGGATACCGCTCTGAGTAAGACCAACGTGTTGTCCACCCTCTATACTTCAATGAGGTTAAGCCGCGATACCTAAGACAGATCTGCACTCGATGACACCTCGATAACATCCGGTCCCCACACTTACATCTTGCTCTCCTTACGTCAGTATACATCATATCAGTCTGTGACGCTGGCTTTGCAACATCTTGCGTGCCTTTAGGTTCGCCGCGACCAACACTTACCATGCACTGACCACAAAAAATGGAGGCGCCGCGGCTTGAACCCTGGACCTTTCACATGCCAAGCGAACGCTCTACCAACTGAGCTACGCCCCATGCACGAGCAAACTTCGCTATTCCCCATTCTTTGCGACTTAGATGCGCACGGATACCATGGTTGGTTGGTTTGTAGCGGTGAAGGGAGCAGAGTACAAAGGCGCGGACCCGTTCATATACACAAAAGTTCCAAGTAGTTTCGATGCTCTGGTATTACAAATGCAAATTCCGTCTGTTTTTAACGTCTTAAATTGAAAGAGCCGTCACAAATTGCTCCGTTTTCACTCCTTGTCGACAATCATACAGCACCTGAGGTAACAAACACATCTCGAGCCCCATTGTGCACTCCATTATTCATGCCAACTCAGTGCCTCGCTCTTTACTACTGTGTACCAATCTTGTCGTCCAACTGCAAAACACTGGGCCACAACAAGTTTCCACGTCTCCATTGCACTGCGCATACTACGAAATGCTCCCCAAACTTGGCACTCACGCTCGCAGCCGACTTTTCCGACTTTCCACGACGCTCACGCAACGCTCACGCTAGTGACAGCATTATTTATAGTTCGACGTCGCGCCAAATCGAATGAGCACATTTCGCCTACGGCTTAGGCAGCCCTCCGAGTGTGGCCGCTCGGTGTCTGCAGGCAGCGAGGGTCTGCAAGCTTCCTGTGTTCGCACCTATGTCACCTTTGCTTGCTTGTCAGAGACAGACTATCGCAAAACATACAACTCACTCCATGAATTGATTGCTACGGCATCTGTTATCAGCAGTCACAACTAGCAACAAAAGTAGCAGCTGACTGCACGCAAAGAATAGGAATGTGCAGTGGGATTTACGTGAACTCGGCGCAAGGCAGATCTTTCCGACATAGGCTTGAGAATCTTACGGGAACACTTGTACTGTTTCTAAATTAAGTGTAGGCGTGGGAGGAGGGTGCTTCCTGCGCATTAATAACAGCACGCTAGTCAATTGTGGATGCTAATCATTCGCTTGTATCTTCCTAGACACATCTGCTGGTTGTGAATTATTCCACTTGCATATCAAGGTGCGCATGTAGGTGTGTTAAAAATTCTAGAGGCACTGGGTATTGATCCCAGTATCTCTCGCATACTACGCGAGCGATCTACCATCTGAGCTACGCCCGCCCACCCGAAGACTAATGGTGCTACATATAGCCATATAGACGACACAGACCCTTGCACTCCCATTATTCAGCAGACAAACACTACTCTCTATGTATCCGTTAGGGTGTCTTTCAGGATTCGTGCATTTTGTATCGAATCGTAGTTGGCCACAATGAAAGTGGCACGTATAACGTCGAAAATAGAATTCGGACACCTCTCTGAGTAAGACCAACGTGTTGTCCACCCTCTATACTTCAATGAGGTTAAGCCGCGATACCTAAGACAGATCTGCACTCGATGACACCTCGATAACAGCCGGTCCCCACACTTACATCTTGCTCTCCTTACGTCAGTATACATCATATCAGACTGTGACGCTGGCTTTGCAACATTTTGCGTGCCTTTAGGTTCGCCGCGACCAACACTTACCATGCACTGACCACAAAAAATGGAGGCGCCGCGGTTTGAACCCTGGACCTTTCACATGCCGAGCGAACGCTCTACCAACTGAGCTACGCCCCATGCACGAGCAAACTGCGCTATTCCCCATTCTTTGCCACTCAGTTGCGCACGGACACGATGGTTGGTTGGTTTGTAGCGGTGAAGGGAGCAGAGTACAAAGGCGCGGACCCGTTCATATACACAAAAGTTCCAAGTAGTTTCGATGCTCTGGTATTACAAATGCAAATTCCATCTGTTTTTAACGTCTTAAATTGAAAGAGCCGTCACAAATTGCTCCGTTTTCACTCCTTGTCGACAATCATACAGCACCTGAGGTAACAAACACATCTCGAGCCCCATTGTGCACTCCATTATTCATGCCAACTCAGTGCCTCGCTCTTTACTACTGTGTACCAATCTTGTCGTCCAACTGCAAAACACTGGGCCACAACAAGTTTCCGCGTCTCCATTGCACTGCGCATACTACGAAACGCTCCCCAAACTTGGCACTCACCCTCGCAGCCGACTTTTCCGACTTTCCACGACGCTCACGCTAGTGACAGCATTATTTATAGTTCGACGTCGCGCCAAAGCGAATGAGCACATTTCGCCTACAGCTTAGGCCGCCCTCCTAGTGTGGCTGCTCGGTGTCTGCAGGCAGCGAGGGTCTGCCAGCTTCCTGTGTTCGCACCTATGTCACCTTTGCTTGCTTGTCAGAGACAGACTATCGCAAAACATACAACTCACTCCATGAATTGATTGCTACGGCATCTGTTATCAGCAGTCACAACTAGCAACACCAGTAGCAGCTGACTGCACGCAAAGAATAGGAATGTGCAGTGGGATTTACGTGAACTCGGCGCAAGCTTGTATCTTCCTAGACACATCTGCTGGTTGTGAATTATTCCACTTGCATATCAAGGTGCGCATGTAGGTGTGTTAGAAATTCTAGAGGCACTGGGTATTGATCCCAGTACCTCTCGCATACTAAGCAAGCGCTCTACCATCTGAGCTACGCCCGCCCCCCCCGAAGACTAATGGTGCTACATACAGCCATATAGACGACACAGACCCTTGCACTCCCATTATTCAGCAGACAAACACTACTCTCTATGTATCCGTTAGGGTGTCTTTCAGGTTTCGTGCATTCTGTATCGAATCGTAGTTGGCCACAATGAAAGTGGCACGTATAACGTCGAAAATAGAATTCGGACACCGCTCTGAGTAAGACCAACGTGTTGTCCACCCTCTAGACTTCAATGAGGTTAAGCCGCGATACCTAAGACAGATCTGCATTCGATGACACCTCGATAACAGCCGGTCCCCACACTTACATCTTGCTCTCCTTACGTCAGTACACATCATATCAGACTGTGACGCTGGCTTTGCAACATCTTGCGTGCCTTTAGGTTCGCCGCGACCAACACTTACCATGCACTGACCACAAAAAATTGAGGCGCCGCGACTTGAACCCTGGACCTTACACACGCCAAGCGAACGCTCTACCAACTGAGCTACGCCCCATGCACGAGCAAACTGCGCTATTCCCCATTCTTTGCGACTCAGATGCGCACGGACACGATGGTTGGTTGGTTTGTAGCGGTGAAGGGAGCAGAGTACAAAGGCGCGGACCCGTTCATATACACAAAAGTTCCAAGTAGTTTCGATGCTCTGGTATTACAAATGCAAATTCCGTCTGTTTTTAACGTCTTAAATTGAAAGAGCCGTCACAAATTGCTCCGTTTTCACTCCTTGTCGACAATCATACAGCACCTGAGGTAACAAACACATCTCGAGCCCCATTGTGCACTCCATTATTCATGCCAAGTCAGTGCCTCGCTCTTTACTACTGTGTACCAATCTTGTCGTCCAACTGCAAAACACTGGGCCACAACAAGTTTCCGCGTCTCCATTGCACTGCGCATACTACGAAATGCTCCCCAACCTTGGCACTCACGCTCGCAGCCGACTTTTCCGACTTTCCACGACGCTCACGCAACGCTCACGCTAGTGACAGCTTTATTTATAGTTCGACGTCGCGCCAAAGCGAATGAGCACATTTCGCCTACGGCTTAGGCCGACCTCCTAGTGTGGCTGCTCGGTGTCTGCAGGCAGCGAGGGTCTGCAAGCTTCCTGTGTTCGCACCTATGTCACCTTTGCTTGCTTGGCAGAGACAGACTATCGCAAAACATACAACTCACTCCATGAATTGATTGAAACGGCATCTGTTATCAGCAGTCACAACTAGCAACACCAGTAGCAGCTGACTGCACGCAAAGAATAGGAATGTGCAGTGGGATTTACGTGAACTCGGCGCAAGGCAGATCTTTCCGACATAGGCTTGAGAATCTTACGGGAACACTTGTACTGTTTCTAAATTAAGTGTAGGCGTGGGAGGAGGGTACTTCCTGCGCACTAATAACAGCACGCTTGTCAATTGTGGATGCTAATCATTCGCTTGTATCTTCCTAGACACATCTGCTGGCTGTGAAGTATTCCACTTGCATATCAAGGTGCGCATGTAGGTGTGTTAAAAATTCTGGAGGCACTGGGTATTGATCCCAGTACCTCTACCATCTGAGCTACGCCCGCCCCCCCGGAAGGCTAATGGTGCTACATACAGCCATACAGACGACACAGACCCTTGCACTCCCATTATTCAGCAGACAAACACTACTCTCAATGTATCCGTTAGGGTGTCTTTCAGGTTTCGTGCATTCTGTATCGAATCGTAGTTGGCCAAAATGAAAGTGGCACGTATAACGTCGAAAATAGAATTCCGACACCGCTCTGAGTAAGACCAACGTGTTGTCCACCCTCTATACTTCAATGAGGTTAAGCCGCGATACCTAAGACAGATCTGCACTCGATGACACCTCGATAACAGCCGGTCCCCACACTTACATCTTGCTCTCCTTACGTCAGTATACATCATATCAGTCTGTGACGCTGGCTTTGCAACATCTTGCGTGCCTTTAGGTTCGCCGCGACCAACACTTACCATGCACTGACCACAAAAAATGGAGGCGCCGCGGCTTGAACCCAGGACCTTTCACATGCCAGGCGAACGCTCTACCAACTGAGCTACGCCCCATGCACGAGCAAACTGCGCTATTCCCCATTCTTTGCGACTCAGATGCGCACGGACACGATGGTTGGTTGGTTTGTAGCGGTGAAGGGAGCAGAGTACAAAGGCGCGGACCCGTTCATATACACAAAAGTTCCAAGTAGTTTCGATGCTCTGGTATTACAAATGCAAATTCCGTCTGTTTTTAACGTCTTAAATTGAAAGAGCCGTCACAAATTGCTCCGTTTTCACTCCTTGTCGACAATCATACAGCACCTGAGGTAACAAACACATCTCGAGCCCCATTGTGCACTCCATTATTCATGCCAACTCAGTGCCTCGCTCTTTACTACTGTGTACCAATCTTGTCGTCCAACTGCAAAACACTGGGCCACAACAAGTTTCCGCGTCTCCATTGCACTGCGCATACTACGAAATGCTCCCCAAACTTGGCACTCACCCTCGCAGCCGACTTTTCCGACTTTCCACGACGCTCACGCAACGCTCACGCTAGTGACAGCATTATTTATAGTTCGACGTCGCGCCAAATCGAAGGAGCACATTTCGCCTACGGCTTAGGCCGCCCTCCTAGTGTGGCTGCTCGGTGTCTGCAGGCAGCGAGGGTCTGCAAGCTTCCTGTGTTCGCACCTATGTCACCTTTGCTTGCTTGTCAGAGACAGACTATCGCAAAACATACAACTCACTCCATGAATTGATTGCTACGGCATCTGTTATCAGCAGTCACAACTAGCAACACCAGTAGCAGCTGACTGCACGCAAAGAATAGGAATGTGCAGTGGGATTTACGTGAACTCGGCGCAAGGCAGATCTTTCCGACATAGGCTTGAGAATCTTACGGGAACACTTGTACTGTTTCTAAATTAAGTGTAGGCGTGGGAGGAGGGTACTTCCTGCGCACTAATAACAGCACGCTTGTCAATTGTGGATGCTAATCATTCGCTTGTATCTTCCTAGACACATCTGCTGGCTGTGAAGTATTCCACTTGCATATCAAGGTGCGCATGTAGGTGTGTTAAAAATTCTGGAGGCACTGGGTATTGATCCCAGTACCTCTACCATCTGAGCTACGCCCGCCCCCCCGGAAGGCTAATGGTGCTACATACAGCCATACAGACGACACAGACCCTTGCACTCCCATTATTCAGCAGACAAACACTACTCTCAATGTATCCGTTAGGGTGTCTTTCAGGTTTCGTGCATTCTGTATCGAATCGTAGTTGGCCAAAATGAAAGTGGCACGTATAACGTCGAAAATAGAATTCCGACACCGCTCTGAGTAGGACCAACGTGTTGTCCACCCTCTATACTTCAATGAGGTTAAGCCGCGATACCTAAGACAGATCTGCACTCGATGACACCTCGATAACAGCCGGTCCCCACACTTACATCTTGCTCTCCTTACGTCAGTATACATCATATCAGTCTGTGACGCTGGCTTTGCAACATCTTGCGTGCCTTTAGGTTCGCCGCGACCAACACTTACCATGCACTGACCACAAAAAATGGAGGCGCCGCGGCTTGAACCCAGGACCTTTCACATGCCAGGCGAACGCTCTACCAACTGAGCTACGCCCCATGCACGAGCAAACTGCGCTATTCCCCATTCTTTGCGACTCAGATGCGCACGGACACGATGGTTGGTTGGTTTGTAGCGGTGAAGGGAGCAGAGTACAAAGGCGCGGACCCGTTCATATACACAAAAGTTCCAAGTAGTTTCGATGCTCTGGTATTACAAATGCAAATTCCGTCTGTTTTTAACGTCTTAAATTGAAAGAGCCGTCACAAATTGCTCCGTTTTCACTCCTTGTCGACAATCATACAGCACCTGAGGTAACAAACACATCTCGAGCCCCATTGTGCACTCCATTATTCATGCCAACTCAGTGCCTCGCTCTTTACTACTGTGTACCAATCTTGTCGTCCAACTGCAAAACACTGGGCCACAACAAGTTTCCGCGTCTCCATTGCACTGCGCATACTACGAAATGCTCCCCAAACTTGGCACTCACCCTCGCAGCCGACTTTTCCGACTTTCCACGACGCTCACGCAACGCTCACGCTAGTGACAGCATTATTTATAGTTCGACGTCGCGCCAAATCGAAGGAGCACATTTCGCCTACGGCTTAGGCCGCCCTCCTAGTGTGGCTGCTCGGTGTCTGCAGGCAGCGAGGGTCTGCAAGCTTCCTGTGTTCGCACCTATGTCACCTTTGCTTGCTTGTCAGAGACAGACTATCGCAAAACATACAACTCACTCCATGAATTGATTGCTACGGCATCTGTTATCAGCAGTCACAACTAGCAACACCAGTAGCAGCTGACTGCACGCAAAGAATAGGAATGTGCAGTGGGATTTACGTGAACTCGGCGCAAGCTTGTATCTTCCTAGACACATCTGCTGGCTGTGAATTATTCCACTTGCATATCAAGGTGCGCATGTAGGTGTGTTAGAAATTCTAGAGGCACTGGGTATTGATCCCAGTACCTCTCGCATACTAAGCAAGCGCTCTACCATCTGAGCTACGCCCGCCCCCCCCCCGAAGACTAATGGTGCTACATACAGCCATATAGACGACACAGACCCTTGCACTCCCATTATTCAGCAGACAAACACTACTCTCTATGTATCTGTTAGGGTGTCTTTCAGGTTTCGTGCATTCTGTATCGAATCGTAGTTGGCCACAATGAAAGTGGCACGTATAACGTCGAAAATAGAATTCGGACACCGCTCTGAGTAAGACCAACGTGTTGTCCACCCTCTATACTTCAATGAGGTTAAGCCGCGATACCTAAGACAGATCTGCACTCGATGACACCTCGATAACAGCCGGTCCCCACAGTTACATCTTGCTCTCCTTACGTCAGTATACATCATATCAGTCTGTGACGCTGGCTTTGCAACATCTTGCGTGCCTTTAGGTTCGCCGCGACCAACAATTACCATGCACTGACCACAAAAAATGGAGGCGCCGCGGCTTGAACCATGGACCTTTCACATGCCAAGCGAACGCTCTACCAACTGAGCTACGCCCCATGCACGAGCAAACTGCGCTATTCCCCATTCTTTGCAACTCAGATGAGCACGGACACGCTGGTTGGTTGGTTTGTAGCGGTGAAGGGAGCAGAGTACAAAGGCGCGGGGCCGTTCATATACACAAAAGTTCCAAGTAGTTTCGATGCTCTGGTATTACAAATGCAAATTCCGTCTGTTTTTAACGTCTTAAATTGAAAGAGCCGTCACAAATTGCTCCGTTTTCACTCCTTGTCGACAATCATACAGCACCTGAGGTAACAAACACATCTCGAGCCCCATTGTGCACTCCGTTATTCATGCCAACTCAGTGCCTCGCTCTTTACTACTGTGTACCAATCTTGTCGTCCAACTGCAAAACACTGGGCCACAACAAGTTTCCGCGTCTCCATTGCACTGCGCATACTACGAAATGCTCCCCAAACTTGGCACTCACCCTCGCAGCCGACTTTTCCGACTTTCCACGACGCTCACGCTAGTGACAGCATTATTTATAGTTCGACGTCGCGCCAAATCGAATGAGTACATTTCGCCTACGGCTTAGGCCGCCCTCCTAGTGTGGCTGCTCGGTGTCTGCAGGCAGCGAGAGTCTGCAAGCTTCCTGTGTTCGCACCTATGTCACCTTTGCTTGCTTGTCAGAGACAGACTATCGCAAAACATACAACTCACTCCATGAATTGATTGCTACGGCATCTGTTATCAGCAGTCACAACTAGCAACACCAGTAGCAGCTGACTGCACGCAAAGAATAGGAATGTGCAGTGGGATTTACGTGAACTCGGCGCAAGGCAGATCTTTCCGACATAGGCTTGAGAATCTTACGGGAACACTTGTACTGTTTCTAAATTAAGTGTAGGCGTGGGAGGAGGGTGCTTCCTGCGCACTAATAACAGCACGCTTGTCAATTGTGGATGCTAATCATTCGCTTGTATCTTCCTAGACACATCTGCTGGTTGTGAATTATTCCACTTGCATATCAAGGTGCGCATGTAGGTGTGTTAAAAGTTCTGGAGGCACTGGGTATTGATCCCAGTACCTCTCGCATACTAAGCGAGCGATCTACCATCTGAGCTACGCCCGCCCATCCGAAGACTAATGGTGCTACATATAGACATATAGACGACACAGACCCTTGCACTCCCATTATTCAGCAGACAAACACTACTCTCTATGTATCCGTTAGGGTGTCTTTCAGGTTTCGTGCATTCTGTATCGAATCGTAGTTGGCCACAATGAAAGTGGCACGTATAACGTCGAAAATAGAATTCGGACACCGCTCTGAGTAAGACCAACGTGTTGTCAAACCTCTATACTTAAATGAGGTTAAGCCGCGATACCTAAGACAGATCTGCACTCGATGACACCTCGATAACAGCCGGTCCCCACTCTTACATCTTGCTCTCCTTACGTCAGTATACATCATATCAGACTGTGACGCTGGTTTTGCAACATCTTGCGTGCCTTTAGGTTCGCCGCGACCAACACTTACCATGCACTGACCACAAAAAATGGAGGCGCCGCGACTTGAACCCAGGACCTTTCACAGGACAAGCGAACGGTCTACCAACTGAGCTACGCCCCATGCACGAGCAAACTGCGCTATTCCCCATTCTTTGCGACTCAGATGCGCACGGACACGATGGTTGGTTGGTTTGTAGCGGTGAAGGGAGCAGAGTACAAAGGCGCGGACCCGTTCTTATACACAAATGTTCCAAGTAGTTTCGATGCTCTGGTATTACAAATGCAAATTCCGTCTGTTTTTAACGTCTTAAATTGAAAGAGCCGTCACAAATTGCTCCGTTTTCACTCCTTGTCGACAATCATACAGCACCTGAGGTAACAAACACATCTCGAGCCCCATTGTGCACTCCATTATTCATGCCAACTCAGTGCCTCGCTCTTTACTACTGTGTACCAATGTTGTCGTCCAACTGCAAAACACTGGGCCACAACAAGTTTCCGCGTCTCCATTGCACTGCGCATACTACGAAACGCTCCCCAAACTTGGCACTCACCCTCGCAGCCGACTTTTCCGACTTTCCACGACGCTCACGCTAGTGACAGCATTATTTATATTTCGACGTCGCGCCAAAGCGAATGAGCACATTTCGCCTACGGCTTAGGCCGACCTCCTAGTGTGGCTGCTCGGTGTCTGCAGGCAGCGAGGGTCTGCAAGCTTCCTGTGTTCGCACCTATGTCACCTTTGCTTGCTTGTCAGAGACAGACTATCGCAAAACATACAACTCACTCCATGAATTGATTGAAACGGCATCTGTTATCAGCAGTCACAACTAGCAACACCAGTAGCAGCTGACTGCACGCAAAGAATAGGAATGTGCAGTGGGATTTACGTGAACTCGGCGCAAGGCAGATCTTTCCGACATAGGCTTGAGAATCTTACGGGAACACTTGTACTGTTTCTAAATTAAGTGTAAGCGTGGGAGGAGGGTACTTCCTGCGCACTAATAACAGCACGCTTGTCAATTGTGGATGCTAATCATTCGCTTGTATCTTCCTAGACACATCTGCTGGCTGTGAAGTATTCCACTTGCATATCAAGGTGCGCATGTAGGTGTGTTAAAAATTCTGGAGGCACTGGGTATTGATCCCAGTACCTCTACCATCTGAGCTACGCCCGCCCCCCCGGAAGGCTAATGGTGCTACATACAGCCATACAGACGACACAGACCCTTGCACTCCCATTATTCAGCAGACAAACACTACTCTCAATGTATCCGTTAGGGTGTCTTTCAGGTTTCGTGCATTCTGTATCGAATCGTAGTTGGCCAAAATGAAAGTGGCACGTATAACGTCGAAAATAGAATTCCGACACCGCTCTGAGTAAGACCAACGTGTTGTCCACCCTCTATACTTCAATGAGGTTAAGCCGCGATACCTAAGACAGATCTGCACTCGATGACACCTCGATAACAGCCGGTCCCCACAGTTACATCTTGCTCTCCTTACGTCAGTATACATCATATCAGTCTGTGACGCTGGCTTTGCAACATCTTGCGTGCCTTTAGGTTCGCCGCGACCAACACTTACCATGCACTGACCACAAAAAATGGAGGCGCCGCGGCTTGAACCCATGACCTTTCACATGCCAAGCGAACGCTCTACCAACTGAGCTACGCCCCATGCACGAGCAAACTGCGCTATTCCCCATTCTTTGCGACTCAGATGCGCACGGACACGATGGTTGGTTGGTTTGTAGCGGTGAAGGGAGCAGAGTACAAAGGCGCGGACCCGTTCATATACACAAAAGTTCCAAGTAGTTTCGATGCTCTGGTATTACAAATGCAAATTCCGTCTGTTTTTAACGTCTTAAATTGAAAGAGCCGTCACAAATTGCTCCGTTTTCACTCCTTGTCGACAATCATACAGCACCTGAGGTAACAAACACATCTCGAGCCCCATTGTGCACTCCATTATTCATGCCAACTCAGTGCCTCGCTCTTTACTACTGTGTACCAATCTTGTCGTCCAACTGCAAAACACTGGGCCACAACAAGTTTCCGCGTCTCCATTGCACTGCGCATACTACGAAATGCTCCCCAAACTTGGCACTCACCCTCGCAGCCGACTTTTCCGACTTTCCACGACGCTCACGCTAGTGACAGCATTATTTATAGTTCGACGTCGCGCCAAATCGAAGGAGCACATTTCGCCTACGGCTTAGGCCGCCCTCCTAGTGTGGCTGCTCGGTGTCTGCAGGCAGCGAGGGTCTGCAAGCTTCCTGTGTTCGCACCTATGTCACCTTTGCTTGCTTGTCAGAGACAGACTATCGCAAAACATACAACTCACTCCATGAATTGATTGCTACGGCATCTGTTATCAGCAGTCACAACTAGCAACACCAGTAGCAGCTGACTGCACGCAAAGAATAGGAATGTGCAGTGGGATTTACGTGAACTCGGCGCAAGCTTGTATCTTCCTAGACACATCTGCTGGCTGTGAATTATTCCACTTGCATATCAAGGTGCGCATGTAGGTGTGTTAGAAATTCTAGAGGCACTGGGTATTGATCCCAGTACCTCTCGCATACTAAGCAAGCGCTCTACCATCTGAGCTACGCCCGCCCCCCCCGAAGACTAATGGTGCTACATACAGCCATATAGACGACACAGACCCTTGCACTCCCATTATTCAGCAGACAAACACTACTCTCTATGTATCTGTTAGGGTGTCTTTCAGGTTTCGTGCATTCTGTATCGAATCGTAGTTGGCCACAATGAAAGTGGCACGTATAACGTCGAAAATAGAATTCGGACACCGCTCTGAGTAAGACCAACGTGTTGTCCACCCTCTATACTTCAATGAGGTTAAGCCGCGATACCTAAGACAGATCTGCACTCGATGACACCTCGATAACAGCCGGTCTCCACAGTTACATCTTGCTCTCCTTACGTCAGTATACATCATATCAGTCTGTGACGCTGGCTTTGCAACATCTTGCGTGCCTTTAGGTTCGCCGCGACCAACAATTACCATGCACTGACCACAAAAAATGGAGGCGCCGCGGCTTGAACCATGGACCTTTCACATGCCAAGCGAACGCTCTACCAACTGAGCTACGCCCCATGCACGAGCAAACTGCGCTATTCCCAATTCTTTGCAACTCAGATGAGCACGGACACGCTGGTTGGTTGGTTTGTAGCGGTGAAGGGAGCAGAGTACAAAGGCGCGGGGCCGTTCATATACACAAAAGTTCCAAGTAGTTTCGATGCTCTGGTATTACAAATGCAAATTCCGTCTGTTTTTAACGTCTTAAATTGAAAGAGCCGTCACAAATTGCTCCGTTTTCACTCCTTGTCGACAATCATACAGCACCTGAGGTAACAAACACATCTCGAGCCCCATTGTGCACTCCATTATTCATGCCAACTCAGTGCCTCGCTCTTTACTACTGTGTACCAATCTTGTCGTCCAACTGCAAAACACTGGGCCACAACAAGTTTCCGCGTCTCCATTGCACTGCGCATACTACGAAATGCTCCCCAAACTTGGCACTCACCCTCGCAGCCGACTTTTCCGACTTTCCACGACGCTCACGCAACGCTCACGCTAGTGACAGCATTATTTATAGTTCGACGTCGCGCCAAATCGAAGGAGCACATTTCGCCTACGGCTTAGGCCGCCCTCCTAGTGTGGCTGCTCGGTGTCTGCAGGCAGCGAGAGTCTGCAAGCTTCCTGTGTTCGCACCTATGTCACCTTTGCTTGCTTGTCAGAGACAGACTATCGCAAAACATACAACTCACTCCATGAATTGATTGCTACGGCATCTGTTATCAGCAGTCACAACTAGCAACACCAGTAGCAGCTGACTGCACGCAAAGAATAGGAATGTGCAGTGGGATTTACGTGAACTCGGCGCAAGGCAGATCTTTCCGACATAGGCTTGAGAATCTTACGGGAACACTTGTACTGTTTCTAAATTAAGTGTAGGCGTGGGAGGAGGGTACTTCCTGCGCACTAATAACAGCACGCTTGTCAATTGTGGATGCTAATCATTCGCTTGTATCTTCCTAGACACATCTGCTGGTTGTGAATTATTCCACTTGCATATCAAGGTGCGCATGTAGGTGTGTTAAAAATTCTGGAGGCACTGGGTATTGATCCCAGTACCTCTCGCATACTAAGCGAGCGATCTACCATCTGAGCTACGCCCGCCCACCCGAAGACTAATGGTGCTACATATAGCCATATAGACGACACAGACCCTTGCACTCCCATTATTCAGCAGACAAACACTACTCTCTATGTATCCGTTAGGGTGTCTTTCAGGTTTCGTGCATTCTGTATCGAATCGTAGTTGGCCACAATGAAAGTGGCACGTATAACGTCGAAAATAGAATACGGACACCGCTCTGAGTAAGACCAACGTGTTGTCCACCCTCTATACTTCAATGAGGTTAAGCCGCGATACCTAAGACAGATCTGCACTCGATGACACCTCGATAACAGCCGGTCCCCACACTTACATCTTGCTCTCCTTACGTCAGTACACATCATATCAGACTGTGACGCTGGCTTTGCAACATCTTGCGTGCCCTTAGGTTCGCCGCGACCAACACTTACCATGCACTGACCACAAAAAATGGAGGCGCCGCGACTTGAACCCTGGACCTTTCACACGCCAAGCGAACGCTCTACCAACTGAGCTACGCCCCATGCACGAGCAAACTGCGCTATTCCCCATTCTTTGCGACTCAGATGCGCACGGACACGATGGTTGGTTGGTTTGTAGCGGTGAAGGGGGCAGAGTACAAAGGCGTGGACCCGTTCATATACACAAAAGTTCCAAGTAGTTTCGATGCTCTGGTATTACAAATGCAAATTCCGTCTGTTTTTAACGTCTTAAATTGAAAGAGCCGTCACAAATTGCTCCGTTTTCACTCCTTGTCGACAATCATACAGCACCTGAGGTAACAAACACATCTCGAGCCCCATTGTGCACTCCATTATTCATGCCAACTCAGTGCCTCGCTCTTTACTACTGTGTACCAATCTTGTCGTCCAACTGCAAAACACTGGGCCACAACAAGTTTCCGCGTCTCCATTGCACTGCACATACTACGAAACGCTCCCCAAATTTGGCACTCACCCTCGCAGCCGACTTTTCCGACTTTCCACGACGCTCACGCAACGCTCACGCTAGTGACAGCATTATTTATAGTTCGACGTCGCGCCAAATCGAAGGAGCACATTTCGCCTACGGCTTAGGCCGCCCTCCTAGTGTGGCTGCTCGGTGTCTGCAGGCAGCGGGGGTCTGCAAGCTTCCTGTGTTCGCACCTATGTCACCTTTGCTTGCTTGTCAGAGACAGACTATCGCAAAACATACAACTCACTCCATGAATTGATTGCTACGGCATCTGTTATCAGCAGTCACAACTAGCAACACCAGTAGCAGCTGACTGCACGCAAAGAATAGGAATGTGCAGTGGGATTTACGTGAACTCGGCGCAAGCTTGTCTCTTCCTAGACACATCTGCTGGCTGTGAATTATTCCACTTGCATATCAAGGTGCGCATGTAGGTGTGTTAGAAATTCTAGATTCACTGGGTATTGATCCCAGTACCTCTCGCATACTAAGCAAGCGCTCTACCATCTGAGCTACGCCCGCCCCCCCGAAGACTAATGGTGCTACATACAGCCATATAGACGACACAGACCCTTGCACTCCCATTATTCAGCAGACAAACACTACTCTCTATGTATCCGTTAGGGTGTCTTTCAGGTTTCGTGCATTCTGTATCGAATCGTAGTTGGCCACAATGAAAGTGGCACGTATAACGTCGAAAATAGAATTCGGACACCGCTCTGAGTAAGACCAACGTGTTGTCCACCCTCTATACTTCAATGAGGTTAAGCCGCGATACCTAAGACAGATCTGCACTCGATGACACCTCGATAACAGCCGGTCCCCACACTTACATCTTGCTCTCCTTACGTCAGTATACATCATATCAGTCTGTGACGCTGGCTTTGCAACATCTTGCGTGCCCTTAGGTTCGCCGCGACCAACACTTACCATGCACTGACCACAAAAAATGGAGGCGCCGCGACTTGAACCCTGGACCTTTCACACGCCAAGCGAACGCTCTACCAACTGAGCTACGCCCCATGCAAGAGCAAACTGCGCTATTCCCCATTCTTTGCGACTCAGATGCGCACGGACACGATGGTTGGTTGGTTTGTAGCGGTGAAGGGAGCAGAGTACAAAGGCGCGGACCCGTTCATATACACAAAAGTTCCAAGTAGTTTCGATGCTCTGGTATTACAAATGCAAATTCCGTCTGTTTTTAACGTCTTAAATTGAAAGAGCCGTCACAAATTGCTCCGTTTTCACTCCTTGTCGACAATCATACAGCACCTGAGGTAACAAACACATCTCGAGCCCCATTGTGCACTCCATTATTCATGCCAACTCAGTGCCTCGCTCTTTACTACTGTGTACCAATGTTGTCGTCCAACTGCAAAACACTGGGCCACAACAAGTTTCCGCGTCTCCATTGCACTGCACATACTACGAAACGCTCCCCAAACTTGGCACTCACCCTCGCAGCCGACTTTTCCGACTTTCCACGACGCTCACGCAACGCTCACGCTAGTGACAGCATTATTTATAGTTCGACGTCGCGCCAAATCGAAGGAGCACATTTCGCCTACGGCTTAGGCCGCCCTCCTAGTGTGGCTGCTCGGTGTCTGCAGGCAGCGGGGGTCTGCAAGCTTCCTGTGTTCGCACCTATGTCACCTTTGCTTGCTTGTCAGAGACAGACTATCGTAAAACATACAACTCACTCCATGAATTGATTGCTACGGCATCTGTTATCAGCAGTCACAACTAGCAACACCAGTAGCAGCTGACTGCACGCAAAGAATAGGAATGTGCAGTGGGATTTACGTGAACTCGGCGCAAGGCAGATCTTTCCGACATAGGCTTGAGAATCTTACGGGAACACTTGTACTGTTTCTAAATTAAGTGTAGGCGTGGGAGGAGGGTACTTCCTGCGCACTAATAACAGCACGCTTGTCAATTGTGGATGCTAATCATTCGCTTGTATCTTCCTAGACACATCTGCTGGTTGTGAATTATTCCACTTGCATATCAAGGTGCGCATGTAGGTGTGTTAAAAATTCTGGAGGCACTGGGTATTGATCACAGTACCTCTCGCATACTAAGCGAGCGATCTACCATCTGAGCTACGCCCGCCCACCCGAAGACTAATGGTGCTACATATAGCCATATAGACGACACAGACCCTTGCACTCCCATTATTCAGCAGACAAACACTACTCTCTATGTATCCGTTAGGGTGTCTTTCAGGTTTCGTGCATTCTGTATCGAATCGTAGTTGGCCACAATGAAAGTGGCACGTATAACGTCGAAAATAGAATTCGGACACCGCTCTGAGTAAGACCAACGTGTTGTCCACCCTCTATACTTCAATGAGGTTAAGCCGCGATACCTAAGACAGATCTGCACTCGATGACACCTCGATAACAGCCGGTCCCCACACTTACATCTTGCTCTCCTTACGTCAGTATACATCATATCAGTCTGTGACGCTGGCTTTGCAACATCTTGCGTGCCCTTAGGTTCGCCGCGACCAACACTTACCATGCACTGACCACAAAAAATGGAGGCGCCGCGACTTGAAATCTGGACATTTCACACGCCAAGCGAACGCTCTACCAACTGAGCTACGCCCCATGCACGAGCAAACTGCGCTATTCCCCATTCTTTGCGACTCAGATGCGCACGGACACGGTGGTTGGTTGGTTTGTAGCGGTGAAGGGAGCAGAGTACAAAGGCGCGGACCCGTTCTTATACACAAATGTTCCAAGTAGTTTCGATGCTCTGGTATTACAAATGCAAATTCCGTCTGTTTTTAACGTCTTAAATTGAAAGAGCCGTCACAAATTGCTCCGTTTTCACTCCTTGTCGACAATCATACAGCACCTGAGGTAACAAACACATCTCGAGCCCCATTGTGCACTCCATTATTCATGCCAACTCAGTGCCTCGCTCTTTACTACTGTGTACCAATGTTGTCGTCCAACTGCAGAACTCTGGGCCACAACAAGTTTCCGCGTCTCCATTGCACTGCGCATACTACGAAACGCTCCCCAAACTTGGCACTCACCCTCACAGCCGACTTTTCCGACTTTCCACGACGCTCACGCAACGCTCACGCTAGTGACAGCATTATTTATATTTCGACGTCGCGCCAAAGCGAATGAGCACATTTCGCCTACGGCTTAGGCCGACCTCCTAGTGTGGCTGCTCGGTGTCTGCAGGCAGCGAGGGTCTGCAAGCTTCCTGTGTTCGCACCTATGTCACCTTTGCTTGCTTGTCAGAGACAGACTATCGCAAAACATACAACTCACTCCATGAATTGATTGAAACGGCATCTGTTATCAGCAGTCACAACTAGCAACACCAGTAGCAGCTGACTGCACGCAAAGAATAGGAATGTGCAGTGGGATTTACGTGAACTCGGCGCAAGGCAGATCTTTCCGACATAGGCTTGAGAATCTTACGGGAACACTTGTACTGTTTCTAAATTAAGTGTAGGCGTGGGAGGAGGGTGCTTCCTGCGCACTAATAACAGCACGCTTGTCAATTGTGGATGCTAATCATTCGCTTGTATCTTCCTAGACACATCTGCTGGTTGTGAATTATTCCACTTGCATATCAAGGTGCGCATGTAGGTGTGTTAAAAGTTCTGGAGGCACTGGGTATTGATCCCAGTACCTCTCGCATACTAAGCGAGCGATCTACCATCTGAGCTACGCCCGCCCATCCGAAGACTAATGGTGCTACATATAGCCATATAGACGACACAGACCCTTGCACTCCCATTGTTCAGCAGACAAACACTACTCTCTATGTATCCGTTAGGGTGTCTTTCAGGTTTCGTGCATTCTGTATCGAATCGTAGTTGGCCACAATGAAAGTGGCACGTAAAACGTCGAAAATAGAATTCGGACACCGCTCTGAGTAAGACCAACGTGTTGTCAAACCTCTATACTTAAATGAGGTTAAGCCGCGATACCTAAGACAGATCTGCACTCGATGACACCTCGATAACAGCCGGTCCCCACTCTTACATCTTGCTCTCCTTACGTCAGTATACATCATATCAGACTGTGACGCTGGTTTTGCAACATCTTGCGTGCCTTTAGGTTCGCCGCGACCAACACTTACCATGCACTGACCACAAAAAATGGAGGCGCCGCGACTTGAACCCAGGACCTTTCACACGACAAGCGAACGCTCTACCAACTGAGCTACGCCCCATGCACGAGCAAACTGCGCTATTCCCCATTCTTTGCGACTCAGATGCGCACGGACACGATGGTTGGTTGGTTTGTAGCGGTGAAGGGAGCAGAGTACAAAGGCGCGGACCCGTTCTTATACACAAATGTTCCAAGTAGTTTCGATGCTCTGGTATTACAAATGCAAATTCCGTCTGTTTTTAACGTCTTAAATTGAAAGAGCCGTCACAAATTGCTCCGTTTTCACTCCTTGTCGACAATCATACAGCACCTGAGGTAACAAACACATCTCGAGCCCCATTGTGCACTCCATTATTCATGCCAACTCAGTGCCTCGCTCTTTACTACTGTGTACCAATGTTGTCGTCCAACTGCAAAACACTGGGCCACAACAAGTTTCCGCGTCTCCATTGCACTGCGCATACTACGAAACGCTCCCCAAACTTGGCACTCACCCTCGCAGCCGACTTTTCCGACTTTCCACGACGCTCACGCTAGTGACAGCATTATTTATATTTCGACGTCGCGCCAAAGCGAATGAGCACATTTCGCCTACTGCTTAGGCCGACCTCCTAGTGTGGCTGCTCGGTGTCTGCAGGCAGCGAGGGTCTGCAAGCTTCCTGTGTTCGCACCTATGTCACCCTTGCTTGCTTGTCAGAGACAGACTATCGCAAAACATACAACTCACTCCATGAATTGATTGAAACGGCATCTGTTATCAGCAGTCACAACTAGCAACACCAGTAGCAGCTGACTGCACGCAAAGAATAGGAATGTGCAGTGGGATTTACGTGAACTCGGCGCAAGGCAGATCTTTCCGACATAGGCTTGAGAATCTTACGGGAACACTTGTACTGTTTCTAAATTAAGTGTAGGCGTGGGAGGAGGGTACTTCCTGCGCACTAATAACAGCACGCTTGTCAATTGTGGATGCTAATCATTCGCTTGTATCTTCCTAGACACATCTGCTGGCTGTGAAGTATTCCACTTGCATATCAAGGTGCGCATGTAGGTGTGTTAAAAATTCTGTAGGCACTGGGTATTGATCCCAGTACCTCTACCATCTGAGCTACGCCCGCCCCCCCGAAGGCTAATGGTGCTACATACAGCCATACAGACGACACAGACCCTTGCACTCCCATTATTCAGCAGACAAACACTACTCTCAATGTATCCGTTAGGGTGTCTTTCAGGTTTCGTGCATTCTGTATCGAATCGTAGTTGGCCAAAATGAAAGTGGCACGTATAACGTCGAAAATAGAATTCCGACACAGCTCTGAGTAAGACCAACGTGTTGTCCACCCTCTAGACTTCAATGAGGTTAAGCCGCGATACCTAAGACAGATCTGCACTCGATGACACCTCGATAACAGCCGGTCCCCACACTTACATCTTGCTCTCCTTACGTCAGTATACATCATATCAGTCTGTGACGCTGGCTTTGCAACATCTTGCGTGCCTTTAGGTTCGCCGCGACCAACACTTACCATGCACTGACCACAAAAAATGGAGGCGCCGCGGCTTGAACCCTGGACCTTTCACATGCCAAGCGAACGCTCTACCAACTGAGCTACGCCCCATGCACGAGCAAAAAGCGCTATTCCCCATTCTTTGCGACTCAGATGCGCACGGACACGATGGTTGGTTGGTTTGTAGCGGTGAAGGGAGCGGAGTACAAAGGCGCGGACCCGTTCATATACACAAAAGTTCCAAGTAGTTTCGATGCTCTGGTATTACAAATGCAAATTCCGTCTGTTTTTAACGTCTTAAATTGAAAGAGCCGTCACAAATTGCTCCGTTTTCACTCCTTGTCGACAATTATACAGCACCTGAGGTAACAAACACATCTCGAGCCCCATTGTGCACTACATTATTTATGCCAACTCAGTGCCTCGCTCTTTACTACTGTGTACCAATCTTGTCGTCCAACTGCAAAACACTGGGCCACAACAAGTTTCCGCGTCTCCATTGCACTGCGCATACTACAAAACGCTCCCCAAACTTGGCACTCACCCTCGCAGCCGACTTTTCCGACTTTCCACGACGCTCACGCAACGCTCACGCTTGTGACAGCATTATTTATAGTTCGACGTCGCGCCAAAGCGAATGAGCACAATTCGCCTACGGCTTAGGCCGCCCTCCTAGTGTGGCTGCTCGGTGTCTGCAGGCAGCGAGGGTCTGCAAGCTTCCTGTGTTCGCACCTATGTCACCTGTGCTTGCTTGTCAGAGACAGACTATCGCAAAACATACA
This sequence comes from Schistocerca gregaria, assembly GCF_023897955.1. Lineage (NCBI taxonomy): Eukaryota > Metazoa > Arthropoda > Insecta > Orthoptera > Acrididae > Schistocerca > Schistocerca gregaria. The sequence continues at coordinate 105,705,245 of NC_064929.1, read as the reverse complement.
ACTCACTCCATGAATTGATTGCTACGGCATCTGTTATCAGCAGTCACAACTAGCAACACCAGTAGCAGCTGACTGCACGCAAAGAATAGGAATGTGCAGTGGGATTTACGTGAACTCGGAGCAAGCTTGTATCTTCCTAGACACATCTGCTGGCTGTGAAGTATTCCACTTGCATATCAAGGTGCGCATGTAGGTGTGTTAAAAATTGTGGGGGCACTGGGTATTGATCCCAGTACCTCTCGCATACTAAGCGAGCGCTCTACCATCTGAGCTACGCCCGCCCCCCCGAAGACTAGTGGTGCTACATACAGCCATATAGACGACACAGACCCTTGCACTCCCATTATTCAGCAGACAAACACTACTCTCTATGTATCCGTTAGGGTGTCTTTCAGGTTTCGTGCATTCTGTATCGAATCGTAGTTGCCAAAATGAAAGTGGCACGTATAACGTCGAAAATAGAATTCGGACACCGCTCTGAGTAAGACCAACGTGTTGTCCACCCTCTAGACTTCAAGGAGGTTAAGCCGCGATACCTAAGACAGATCTGCACTCGATGACACCTCGATAACAGCCGGTCCCCACACTTACATCTTGCTCTCCTTACGTCAGTATACATCATATCAGTCTGTGACGCTGGCTTTGCAACATCTTGCGTGCCTTTAGGTTCGCCGCGACCAACACTTACCATGCACTGACCACAAAAAATGGAGGCGCCGCGGCTTGAACCCTGGACCTTTCACATGCCAAGCGAACGCTCTACCAACTGAGCTACGCCCCATGCACGAGCAAACTGCGCTATTCCCCATTCTTTGCGACTCAGATGCGCACGAACACGATGGTTGGTTGGTTTGTAGCGGTGAAGGGAGCAGAGTACAAAGGCGCGGACCCGTTCATATACACAAAAGTTCCAAGTATTACAAATGCAAATTCCGTCTGTTTTTAACGTCTTAAATTGAAAGAGCCGTCACAAATTGCTCCGTTTTCACTCCTTGTCGACAATTATACAGCACCTGAGGTAACAAACACATCTCGAGCCCCATTGTGCACTACATTATTTATGCCAACTCAGTGCCTCGCTCTTTACTACTGTGTACCAATCTTGTCGTCCAACTGCAAAACACTGGGCCACAACAAGTTTCCGCGTCTCCATTGCACTGCGCATACTACAAAACGCTCCCCAAACTTGGCACTCACCCTCGCAGCCGACTTTTCCGACTTTCCACGACGCTCACGCAACGCTCACTCTAGTGACAGCATTATTTATAGTTCGACGTCGCGCCAAAGCGAATGAGCACAATTCGCCTACGGCTTAGGCCGCCCTCCTAGTGTGGCTGCTCGGTGTCTGCAGGCAGCGAGGGTCTGCAAGCTTCCTGTGTTCGCACCTATGTCACCTGTGCTTGCTTGTCAGAGACAGACTATCGCAAAACATACAACTCACTCCATGAATTGATTGCTACGGCATCTGTTATCAGCAGTCACAACTAGCAACACCAGTAGCAGCTGACTGCACGCAAAGAATAGGAATGTGCAGTGGGATTTACGTGAACTCGGAGCAAGCTTGTATCTTCCTAGACACATCTGCTGGCTGTGAAGTATTCCACTTGCATATCAAGGTGCGCATGTAGGTGTGTTAAAAATTGTGGGGGCACTGGGTATTGATCCCAGTACCTCTCGCATACTAAGCGAGCGCTCTACCATCTGAGCTACGCCCGCCCACCCCGAAGACTAGTGCTGCTACATACAGCCATATAGACGACACAGACCCTTACACTCCCATTATTCAGCAGACAAACACTACTCTCTATGTATCCGTTAGGGTGTCTTTCAGGTTTCGTGCATTCTATATCGAATCGTAGTTGCCAAAATGAAAGTGGCACGTATAACGTCGAAAATAGAATTCGGACACCGCTCTGAGTAAGACCAACGTGTTGTCCACCCTCTAGACTTCAATGAGGTTAAGCCGCGATACCTAAGACAGATCTGCACTCGATGACACCTCGATAACAGCCGGTCCCCACACTTACATCTTGCTCTCCTTACGTCAGTATACATCATATCAGTCTGTGACGCTGGCTTTGCAACATCTTGCGTGCCTTTAGGTTCGCCGCGACCAACACTTACCATGCACTGACCACAAAAAATGGAGGCGCCGCGGCTTGAACCCTGGACCTTTCACATGCCAAGCGAACGCTCTACCAACTGAGCTACGCCCCACGCACGAGCAAACTGCGCTATTCCCCATTCTTTGCGACTCAGATGCGCACGAACACGATGGTTGGTTGGTTTGTAGCGGTGAAGGGAGCAGAGTACAAAGGCGCGGACCCGTTCATATACACAAAAGTTCCAAGTAGTTTCGATGCTCTGGTGTTACAAATGCAAATTCCGTCTGTTTTTAACGTCTTAAATTGAAAGAGCCGCCACAAATTGCTCCGTTTTCACTCCTTGTCGACAATTATACAGCACCTGAGGTAACAAACACATCTCGAGCCCCATTGTGCACTACATTATTTATGCCAACTCAGTGCCTCGCTCTTTACTACTGTGTACCAATCTTGTCGTCCAACTGCAAAACACTGGGCCACAACAAGTTTCCGCGTCTCCATTGCACTGCGCATACTACGAAATGCTCCCCAAACTTGGCACTCACCCTCGCAGCCGACGTTTCCGACTTTCCACGACGCTCACGCAACGCTCACGCTAGTGACAGCATTATTTATAGTTCGACGTCGCGCCAAAGCGAATGAGTACATTTCGCCTACGGCTTAGGCCGCCCTCCTAGTGTGGCTGCTCGGTGTCTGCAGGCAGCGAGGGTCTGCAAGCTTCCTGTGTTCGCACCTATGTCACCTGTGCTTGCTTGTCAGAGACAGACTATCGCAAAACATACAACTCACTCCATGAATTGATTGCTACGGCATCTGTTATCAGCAGTCACAAAAAGCAACACCAGTAGCAGCTGACTGCACGCAAAGAATAGGAATGTGCAGTGGGAATTACGTGAACTCGGCGCAAGGCAGATCTTTCCGACATAGGCTTGAGAATCTTACGGGAACACTTGTACTGTTTCTAAATTAAGTGCAGGCGTGGGAGGAGGGTGCTTCCTGCGCACCAATAACAGCACGCTTGTCAATTGTGGATGCTAATCATTCGCTTGTATCTTCCTAGACACATCTGCTGGTTGTGAATTATTCCACTTGCATATCAAGGTGCGCATGTAGGTGTGTTAAAAGTTCTGGAGGCACTGGGTATTGATCCCAGTACCTCTCGCATACTAAGCGAGCGCTCTACCATCAGAGCTACGCCCGCCCCCCCCCCCCCCCCGAAGACTAATGGTGCTACATACAGCCATATAGACGACACAGACCCTTGCACTCCCATTATTCAGCAGACAAACACTACTCTCTATGTATCCGTTAGGGTGTCTTTCAGGTTTCGTGCATTCTGTATCGAATCGTAGTTGGCCAAAATGAAAGTGGCACGTATAACGTCGAAAATAGAATTCGGACACCGCTCTGAGTAAGACCAACGTGTTGTCCACCCTCTAGACTTCAATGAGGTTAAGCCGCGATACCTAAGACAGATCTGCACTCGATGACACCTCGATAACAGCCGGTCCCCACACTTACATCTTGCTCTCCTTACGTCAGTATACATCATATCAGTCTGTGACGCTGGCTTTGCAACATCTTGCGTGCCTTTAGGTTCGCCGCGACCATCACTTACCATGCACTGACCACAAAAAATTGAGGCGCCGCGGCTTGAACCCTGGACCTTTCACATGCCAAGCGAACGCTCTACCAACTGAGCTACGCCCCATGCACGAGCAAACTGCACTATTCCCCATTCATTGCGACTCAGATGCGCACGGACACGATGGTTGGTTGGTTTGTAGCGGTGAAGGGAGCGGAGTACAAAGGCGCGGACCCGTTCATATACACAAAAGTTCCAAGTAGTTTCGATGCTCTGGTATTACAAATGCAAATTCCGTCTGTTTTTAACGACTTAAATTGAAAGAGCCGTCACATATTGCTCCGTTTTCACTCATTGTAGACAATTATACAGCACCTGAGGTAACAAACACATCTCGAGCCCCATTGTGCACTACATTATTTATGCCAACTCAGTGCCTCGCTCTTTACTACTGTGTACCAATCTTGTCGTCCAACTGCAAAACACTGGGCCACAACAAGTTTCCGCGTCTCCATTGCACTGCACATACTACGAAACGCTCCCCAAACTTGGCACTCACCCTCGCAGCCGACTTTTCCGACTTTCCACGACGCTCACGCTAGTGACAGCATTATTTATAGTTCGACGTCGTGCCAAAGCGAATGAGCACAATTCGCCTACGGCTTACGCCGCCCTCCTAGTGTGGCTGCTCGGTGTCTGCAGGCAGCGAGGGTCTGCAAGCTTCCTGTGTTCGCACCTATGTCACCTGTGCTTGCTTGTCAGAGACAGACTATCGCAAAACATACAACTCACTCCATGAATTGATTGCTACGGCATCTGTTATCAGCAGTCACAACTAGCAACACCAGTAGCTGCTGACTGCACGCAAAGAATAGGAATGTGCAGTAGGATTTACGTGAACTCGGCGCAAGGCAGATCTTTCCGACATAGGCTTGAGAATCTTACGGGAACACTTGTACTGTTTCTAAATTAAGTGTAGGCGTGGGAGGAGGGTGCTTCCTGCGCACTAATAACAGCACGCTTGTCAATTGTGGATGCTAATCACTCGCTTGTAACTTCCTAGACACATCTGCTGGTTGTGAATTATTCCACTTGCATATCAAGGTGCGCATGTAGGTGTGTTAAAAATTCTGGAGGCACTGGGTATTGATCCCAGTACCTCTCGCATACTAAGCGAGCCCTCTACCATCTGAGCTACGCCCGCTCCCCCGAAGACTAATGGTGCTACATACAACCATATAGACGACACAGACCCTTGCACTCCCATTATTCAGCAGACAAACACTACTCTCTATGTATCCGTTAGGGTGTCTTTCAGGTTTCGTGCATTCTGTATCGAATCGTAGTTGGCCAAAATGAAAGGCACGTATAACGTCGAAAATAGAATTCGGACACCGCTCTGAGTAAGACCAACGTGTTGTCCACCCTCTAGACTTCAATGAGGTTAAGCCGCGATACCTAAGACAGATCTGCACTCGATGGCACCTCGATAACAGCCGGTCCCCACACTTACATCTTGCTCTCCTTACGTCAGTATACATCATATCAGTCTGTGACGCTGGCTTTGCAACATCTTGCGTGCCTTTAGGTTCGCCGCGACCAACACTTACCATGCACTGACTACAAAAAATGGAGGCGCCGCGGCTTGAACCCTGGACCTTTCACATGCCAAGCGAACGCTCTACCAACTGAGCTACGCCCCATGCACGAGCAAACTGCGCTATTCCCCATTCTTTGCGACTCAGATGCACACGGACACGATGGTTGGTTGGTTTGTAGCGGTGAAGGGAGCGGAGTACAAAGGCGCGGACCCGTTCATATACACAAAAGTTCCAAGTAGTTTCGATGCTCTGGTATTACAAATGCAAATTCCGTCTGTTTTTAACGTCTTAAATTGAAAGAGCCGTCACATATTGCTCCGTTTTCACTCATTGTAGACAATTATACAGCACCTGAGGTAACAAACACATCTCGAGCCCCATTGTGCACTACATTATTTATGCCAACTCAGTGCCTCCCTCTTTACTACTGTGTACCAATCTTGTCGTCCAACTGCAAAACACTGGGCCACAACAAGTTTCCGCGTCTCAATTGCACTGCGCATACTACGAAATGCTCCCCAAACTTGGCACTCACCCTCGCAGCCGACTTTTCCGACTTTCCACGACGCTCACGCTAGTGACAGCATTATTTATAGTTCCACGTCGTGCCAAAGCGAATGAGCACAATTCGCCTACGGCTTACGCCGCCCTCCTAGTGTGGCTGCTCGGTGTCTGCAGGCAGCGAGGGTCTGCAAGCTTCCTGTGTTCGCACCTATGTCACCTGTGCTTGCTTGTCAGAGACAGACTATCGCAAAACATACAACTCACTCCATGAATTAGTTGGTACGGCATCTGTTATCAGCAGTCACAACTAGCAACACCAGTAGCAGCTGACTGCACGCAAAGAATAGGAATGTGCAGTGGGATTTACGTGAACTCAGCGCAAGCTTGTATCTTCCTAGACACATCTGCTGGCTGTGAAGTATTCCACTTGCATATCAAGGTGCGCATGTAGGTGTGTTAAAAGTTGTGGAGGCACTGGCTATTGATCCCAGTACCTCTCGCATACTAAGCGAGCGCTCTACCATCTGAGCTACGCCCGCCCCCCCGAAGACTAATGGTGCTACATACAGCCATATAGGCGACACAGTCCCTTGCACTCCCATTATTCAGCAGACAAACACTGGTCTCTATGTATCCGTTAGGGTGTCTTTCAGGTTTCGTGCATTCTGTATCGAATCGTAGTTGCCAAAATGAAAGTGGCACGTATAACGTCGAAAATAGAATTCGGACACCGCTCTGAGTAAGACCAACGTGTTGTCCACCCTCTAGACTTCAATGAGGTTAAGCAGCGATACCTAAGACAGATCTGCACTCGATGACACCTCGATAACAGCCGGTCCCCACACTTACATCTTGCTCTCCTTACGTCAGTATACATCATATCAGTCTGTGACGCTGGCTTTGCAACATCTTGCGTGCCTTTAGGTTCGCCGCGACCAACACTTACCATGCACTGACCACAAAAAACGGAGGCGCCGCGGCTTGAACCCTGGACCTTTCACATGCCAAGCGAACGCTCTACCAACTGAGCTACGCCCCATGCACGAGCATACTGCGCTATTCCCCATTCTTTGCGACTCAGATGCGCACGGACACGATGGTTGGTTGGTTTGTAGGGGTGAAGGGAGCAGAGTACAAGGGCGCGGACCCGTTCATATACACAAAAGTTCCAAGTAGTTTCGATGCTCTGGTATTACAAATGCAAATTCCGTCTGTTTTTAACGTCTTAAATTGAAAGAGCCGTCACAAATTGCTCCGTTTTCACTCCTTGTCGACAATTATACAGCACCTGAGGTAACAAACACATCTCGAGCCCCATTGTGCACTACATTATTTATGCCAACTCAGTGCCTCGCTCTTTACTACTGTGTACCAATCTTGTCGTCCAACTGCAAAACACTGGGCCACAACAAGTTTCCGCGTCTCCATTGCACTGCGCATACTACAAAACGCTCCCCAAACTTGGCACTCACCCTCGCAGCCGACTTTTCCGACTTACCACGACGCTCACGCAACGCTCACGCTAGTGACAGCATTATTTATAGTTCGACGTCGTGCCAAGGCGAATGAGCACAATTCGCCTACGGCTTACGCCGCCCTCCTAGTGTGGCTGCTCGGTGTCTGCAGGTAGCGAGGGTCTGCAAGCTTCCTGTGTTCGCACCTATGTCACCTGTGCTTGCTTGTCAGAGACAGACTATCGCAAAACATACAACTCACTCCATGAATTGATTGCTACGGCATCTGTTATCAGCAGTCACAACTAGCAACACCAGTAGCAGCTGACTGCACGCAAAGAATAGGAATGTGCAGTGGGATTTACGTGAACTCGGCGCAAGGCAGATCTTTCCGACATAGGCTTAAGAATCTTACGGGAACACTTGTACTGTTTCTAAATTAAGTGTAGGCGTGGGTGGAGGGTGCTTCCTGCGCACTAATAACAGCACGCTTGTCAATTGTGGATGCTAATCACTCGCTTGTATCTTCCTAGACACATCTGCTGGTTGTGAATTATTCCACTTGCATATCAAGGTGCGCATGTAGGTGTGTTAAAAATTCTGGAGGCACTGGGTATTGATCCCAGTACCTCTCGCATACTAAGCGAGCCCTCTACCATCTGAGCTACGCCCGCTCCCCCGAAGACTAATGGTGCTACATACAACCATATAGACGACACAGACCCTTGCACTCCCATTATTCAGCAGACAAACACTACTCTCTATGTATCCGTTAGGGTGTCTTTCAGGTTTCGTGCATTCTGTATCGAATCGTAGTTGGCCAAAATGAAAGTGGCACGTATAACGTCGAAAATAGTATTCGGACACCGCTCTGAGTAAGACCAACGTGTTGTCCACCCTCTAGACTTCAATGAGGTTAAGCCGCGATACCTAAGACAGATCTGCACTCGATGACACCTCGATAACATTCGGTCCCCACACTTACATCTTGCTCTCCTTACGTCAGTATACATCATATCAGTCTGTGACGCTGGCTTTGCAACATCTTGCGTGCCTTTAGGTTCGCCGCGACCAACACTTACCATGCACTGACCACAAAAAATGGAGGCGCCGCGGCTTGAACCCTGGACCTTTCACATGCCAAGCGAACGCTCTACCAACTGAGCTACGCCCCATGCACGAGCAAACTGCGCTATTCCCCATTCTTTGCGACTCAGATGCGCACGGACACGATGGTTGGTTGGTTTGTAGCGGTGAAGGGAGCGGAGTACAAAGGCGCGGACCCGTTCATATACACAAAAGTTCCAAGTAGTTTCGATGCTCTGGTATTACAAATGCAAATTCCGTCTGTTTTTAACGTCTTAAATTGAAAGAGCCGTCACATATTGCTCCGTTTTCACTCATTGTAGACAATTATACAGCACCTGAGGTAACAAACACATCTCGAGCCCCATTGTGCACTACATTATTTATGCCAACTCAGTGCCTCGCTCTTTACTACTGTGTACCAATCTTGTCGTCCAACTGCAAAACACTGGGCCACAACAAGTTTCCGCGTCTCCATTGCACTGCGCATACTACGAAATGCTCCCCAAACTTGTCACTCACCCTCGCAGCCGACTTTTCCGACTTTCCACGACGCTCACGCTAGTGACAGCATTATTTATAGTTCGACGTCGTGCCAAAGCGAATGAGCACAATTCGCCTACGGCTTACGCCGCCCTCCTAGTGTGGCTGCTCGGTGTCTGCAGGCAGCGAGGGTCTGCAAGCTTCCTGTGTTCGCACTTATGTCACCTGTGCTTGCTTGTCAGAGACAGACTATCGCAAAACATACAACTCACTCCATGAATTGGTTGCTACGGCATCTGTTATCAGCAGTCACAACTAGCAACACCAGTAGCAGCTGACTGCACGCAAAGAATAGGAATGTGCAGTGGGATTTACGTGAACTCGGCGCAAGCTTGTATCTTCCTAGACACATCTGCTGGCTGTGAAGTATTCCACTTGCATATCAAGGTGCGCATGTAGGTGTGTTAAAAATTGTGGAGTCACTGGCTATTGATCCCAGTACCTCACGCATACTAAGCGAGCGCTCTACCATCTGAGCTACGTCCGCCCCCCCGAAGACTAATGGTGCTACATACAGCCATATAGACGACACAGCCCCTTGCACTCCCATTATTCAGCAGACAAACACTGGTCTCTATGTATCCGTTAGGGTGTCTTTCAGGTTTCGTGCATTCTGTATCGAATCGTAGTTGCCAAAATGAAAGTGGCACGTATAACATCGAAAATAGAATTCGGACACCGCTCTGAGTAAGACCAACGTGTTGTCCACCCTCTAGACTTCAATGAGGTTAAGCCGCGATACCTAAGACAGATCTGCACTCGATGACACCTCGATAACAGCCGGTCCCCACACTTACATCTTGCTCTCCTTACGTCAGTATACATCATATCAGTCTGTGACGCTGGCTTTGCAACATCTTGCGTGCCTTTAGGTTCGCCGCGACCAACACTTACCATGCACTGACCACAAAAAACGGAGGCGCCGCGGCTTGAACCCTGGACCTTTCACATGCCAAGCGAACGCTCTACCAACTGAGCTACGCCCCATGCACGAGCATACTGCGCTATTCCCCATTCTTTGAGACTCAGATGCGCACGGACACGATGGTTGGTTGGTTTGTAGCGGTGAAGGGAGCGGAGTACAAAGGCGCGGACCCGTTCATATACACAAAAGTTCCAAGTAGTTTCGATGCTCTGGTATTACAAATGCAAATTCCGTCTGTTTTTAACGTCTTAAATTGAAAGAGCCGTCACAAATTGCTCCGTTTTCACTCCTTGTCGACAATTATACAGCACCTGAGGTAACAAACACATCTCGAGCCCCATTGTGCACTACATTATTTATGCCAACTCAGTGCCTCGCTCTTTACTACTGTGTACCAATCTTGTCGTCCAACTGCAAAACACTGGGCCACAACAAGTTTCCGCGTCTCCATTGCACTGCGCATACTACGAAACGCTCCCCAAACTTGGCACTCACCCTCGCAGCCGACTTTTCCGACTTTCCACGACGCTCACGCAACGCTCACGCTAGTGACAGCATTATTTATAGTTCGACGTCGTGCCAAAGCGAATGAGCACAATTCGCCTACGGCTTACGCCGCCCTCCTAGTGTGGCTGCTCGGTGTCTGCAGGCAGCGAGGGTCTGCAAGCTTCCTGTGTTCGCACCTATGTCACCTGTGCTTGCTTGTCAGAGACAGACTATCGCAAAACATACAACTCACTCCATGAATTGATTGCTACGGCATCTGTTATCAGCAGTCACAACTAGCAACACCAGTAGCAGCTGACTGCACGCAAAGAATAGGAATGTGCAGTGGGATTTACGTGAACTCGGCGCAAGCTTTTATCTTCCTAGACACATCTGCTGGCTGTGAAGTATTCCACTTGCATATCAAGGTGCGCATGTGGGTGTGTTAAAAATTCTGGAGGCACTGGCTATTGATCCCAGTACCTCTCGCATACTAAGCGAGCGCTCTACCATCTGAGCTACGCCCGCCCCCCCCCGAAGACTAATGGTGCTACATACAGCCATATAGACGACACAGACCCTTGCACTCCCATTATTCAGCAGACAAACACTACTCTCTATGTATCCGTTAGGGTGTCTTTCAGGTTTCGTGCATTCTGTATCGAATCGTAGTTGCCAAAACGAAAGTGGCACGTATAACGTCGAAAATAGAATTCGGACACCGCTCTGAGTAAGACCAACGTGTTGTCCACCCTCTAGACTTCAATGAGGTTAAGCCGCGATACCTAAGACAGATCTGCACTCGATGACACCTTGATAACAGCCGGTCCCCACACTTACATCTTGCTCTCCTTACGTCAGTATACATCATATCAGTCTGTGACGCTGGCTTTGCAACATCTTGCGTGCCTTTAGGTTCGCCGCGACCAACACTTACCATGCACTGACCACAAAAAATGGAGGCGCCGCAGCTTGAACCCTGGACCTTTTACATGCCAAGCGAACGCTCTACCAACTGAGCTACGCCCCATGCACGAGCAAACTGCGCTATTCCCCATTCTTTGCGACTCAGATGCGCACGGACACGGTGGTTGGTTGGTTCGTAGCGGTGAAGGGAGCAGAGTACAAAGGCGCGGACCCGTTCATATACACAAAAGTTCCAAGTAGTTTCGATGCTCTGGTATTACAAATGCAAATTCCGTCTGTTTTTAACGTCTTAAATTGAAAGAGCCGTCACAAATTGCTCCGTTTTCACTCCTTGTCGACAATTATACAGCACCTGAGGTAACAAACACATCTCGAGCCCCACTGTGCACTATATTATTTATGCCAACTCAGTGCCTCGCTCTTTACTACTGTGTACCAATCTTGTCGTCCAACAGCAAAACACTGGGCCACAACAAGTTTCCGCGTCTCCATTGCACTGCGCATACTACGAAACGCTCCCCAAACTTGGCACTCACCTTCGCAGCCGACTTTTCCGACTTTCCACGACGCTCACGCAACGCTCACGCTAGTGACAGCATTATTTATAGTTCGACGTCGTGCCAAAGCGAATGAGCACAATTCGCCTACGGCTTACGCCGCCCTCCTAGTGTGGCTGCTCGGTGTCTGCAGGCAGCGAGGGTCTGCAAGCTTCCTGTGTTCGCACCTATGTCACCTGTGCTTGCTTGTCAGAGACAGACTATCGCAAAACATACAACTCACTCCATGAATTGATTGCTACGGCATCTGTTATCAGCAGTCACAACTAGCAACACCAGTAGCAGCTGACTGCACGCAAAGAATAGGAATGTGCAGTGGGATTTACGTGAACTCGGCGCAAGCTTGTATCTTCCTAGACACTTCTGCTGGCTGTGAAGTATTCCACTTGCATATCAAGGTGCGCATGTAGGTGTGTTAAAAATTCTGGAGGCACTGGCTATTGATCCCAGTACCTCTCGCATACTAAGCGAGCGCTCTAGCATCTGAGCTACGCCCGCCCCCCCGAAGACTAATGGTGCTACATACAGCCATATAGACGACACAGACCCTTGCACTCCCATTATTCAGCAGACAAACACTGGTCTCTATGTATCCGTTAGGGTGTCTTTCAGGTTTTCGTGCATTCTGTATCGAGTCGTAGTTGCCAAAATGAAAGTGGCACGTATAACGTCGAAAATAGAATTCGGACACCGCTCTGAGTAAGACCAACGTGTTGTCCACCCTCTAGACTTCAATGAGGTTAAGCCGCGATACCTAAGACAGATCTGCACTCGATGACACCTCGATAACAGCCGGTCCCCACACTTACATCTTGCTCTCCTTACGTCAGTATACATCATATCAGTCTGTGACGCTGGCTTTGCAACATCTTGCGTGCCTTTAGGTTCGCCGCGACCAACACTTACCATGCACTGACCACAAAAAATGGAGGCGCCGCGGCTTGAACCCTGGACCTTTTACATGCCAAGCGAACGCTCTACCAACTGAGCCACGCCCCATGCACGAGCAAACTGCGCTATTCCCCATTCTTTGCGACTCAGATGCGCACGGACACGATGGTTGGTTGCTTTGTAGCGGTGAAGGGAGCAGAGTACAAAGGCGCGGACCCGTTCATATACACAAAAGTTCCAAGTAGTTTCGATGCTCTGGTATTACAAATGCAAATTCCGTCTGTTTTTAACGTCTTAAATTGAAAGAGCCGTCACAAATTGCTCCGTTTTCACTCATTGTCGACAATTATACAGCACCTGAGGTAACAAACACATCTCGAGCCCCATTGTGCACTACATTATTTATGCCAACTCAGTGACTCGCTCTTTACTACTGTGTACCAATCTTGTCGTCCAACTGCAAAACACTGGGCCACAACAAGTTTCCGCGTCTCCATTGCACTGCGCATACTACGAAACGCTCCCCAAACTTGGCACTCACCCTCGCAGCCGACTTTTCCGACTTTCCACGACGCTCACGCTAGTGACAGCATTATTTATAGTTCGACGTCGCGCCAAAGCGAATGAGCACAATTCGCCTACGGCTTACGCCGCCCTCCTAGTGTGGCTGCTCGGTGTCTGCAGGCAGCGAGGGTCTGCAAGCTTCCTGTGTTCGCACCTATGTCTCCTGTGCTTGCTTGTCAGAGACAGACTATCGCAAAACATACAACTCACTCCATGAATTGATTGCTACGGCATCTGTTATCAGCAGTCACAACTAGCAACACCAGTAGCAGCTGACTGCACGCAAAGAATAGGAATGTGCAGTGGGATTTACGTGAACTCGGCGCAAGCTTGTATCTTCCTAGACACATCTGCTGGCTGTGAAGTATTCCACTTGCATATCAAGGTGCGCATGTAGGTGTGTTAAAAATTGTGGAGTCACTGGCTATTGATCCCAGTACCTCTCGCATACTAAGCGAGCGCTCTACCATCTGAGCTACGCCCGCCCCCCCGAAGACTAATGGTGCTACATACAGCCATATAGACGACACAGACCCTTGCACTCCCATTATTCAGCAGACAAACACTACTCTCTATGTATCCGTTAGGGTGTCTTTCAGGTTTCGTGCATTCTGTATCGAATCGTAGTTGCCAAAATGAAAGTGGCACGTATAACGTCGAAAATAGAATTCGGACACCGCTCTGAGTAAGACCAACGTGTTGTCCACCCTCTAGACTTCAATGAGGTTAAGCCGCGATACCTAAGACAGATCTGCACTCGATGACACCTCGATAACAGCCGGTCCCCACACTTACATCTTGCTCTCCTTACGTCAGTATACATCATATCAGTCTGTGACGCTGGCTTTGCAACATCTTGCGTGCCTTTAGGTTCGCCGCGACCAACACTTACCATGCACTGACCACAAAAAATGGAGGCGCCGCGGCTTGAACCCTGGACCTTTCACATGCCAAGCGAACGCTCTACCAACTGAGCTACGCCCCATGCACGAGCAAACTGCGCTATTCCCCATTCTTTGCGACTCAGATGCGCACGGACACGATGGTTGGTTGCTTTGTAGCGGTGAAGGGAGCAGAGTACAAAGGCGCGGACCCGTTCATATACACAAAAGTTCCAAGTAGTTTCGATGCTCTGGTATTACAAATGCAAATTCCGTCTGTTTTTAACGTCTTAAATTGAAAGAGCCGTCACAAATTGCTCCGTTTTCACTCCTTGTCGACAATTATACAGCACCTGAGGTAACAAACACATCTCGAGCCCCACTGTGCACTACATTATTTATGCCAACTCAGTGCCTCGCTCTTTACTACTGTGTACCAATCTTGTCGTCAAACTGCAAAACACTGGGCCACAACAAGTTTCCGCGTCTCCATTGCACTGCGCATACTACGAAACGCTCCCCAAACTTGGCACTCACCCTCGCAGCCGACGTTTCCGACTTTCCACGACGCTCACGCAACGTTCACGCTAGTGACAGCATTATTTATAGCTCGACGTCGCGCCAAAGCGAATGAGCACAATTCGCCTACGGCTTACGCCGCCCTCCTAGTGTGGCTGCTCGGTGTCTGCAGGCAGCGAGGGTCTGCAAGCTTCCTGTGTTCGCACCTATGTCACCTGTGCTTGCTTGTCAGAGACAGACTATCGCAAAACATACAACTCACTCCATGAATTGATTGCTACGGCATCTGTTATCAGCAGTCACAACTAGCAACACCAGTAGCAGCTGACTGCACGCAAAGAATAGGAATGTGCAGTGGGATTTACGTGAACTCGGCGCAAGCTTGTATCTTCCTAGACACATCTGCTGGCTGTGAAGTATTCCACTTGCATATCAAGGTGCGCATGTAGGTGTGTTAAAAATTCTGGAGGCACTGGCTATTGATCCCAGTACCTCTCGCATACTAAGCGAGCGCTCTAGCATCTGAGCTACGCCCGCCCCCCCGAAGACTAATGGTGCTACATACAGCCATATAGACGACACAGACCCTTGCACTCCCATTATTCAGCAGACAAACACTGGTCTCTATGTATCCGTTAGGGTGTCTTTCAGGTTTTCGTGCATTCTGTATCGAGTCGTAGTTGCCAAAATGAAAGTGGCACGTATAACGTCGAAAATAGAATTCGGACACCGCTCTGAGTAAGACCAACGTGTTGTCCACCCTCTAGACTTCAATGAGGTTAAGCCGCGATACCTAAGACAGATCTGCACTCGATGACACCTCGATAACAGCCGGTCCCCACACTTACATCTTGCTCTCCTTACGTCAGTATACATCATATCAGTCTGTGACGCTGGCTTTGCAACATCTTGCGTGCCTTTAGGTTCGCCGCGACCAACACTTACCATGCACTGACCACAAAAAATGGAGGCGCCGCGGCTTGAACCCTGGACCTTTTACATGCCAAGCGAACGCTCTACCAACTGAGCCACGCCCCATGCACGAGCAAACTGCGCTATTCCCCATTCTTTGCGACTCAGATGCGCACGGACACGATGGTTGGTTGCTTTGTAGCGGTGAAGGGAGCAGAGTACAAAGGCGCGGACCCGTTCATATACACAAAAGTTCCAAGTAGTTTCGATGCTCTGGTATTACAAATGCAAATTCCGTCTGTTTTTAACGTCTTAAATTGAAAGAGCCGTCACAAATTGCTCCGTTTTCACTCATTGTCGACAATTATACAGCACCTGAGGTAACAAACACATCTCGAGCCCCATTGTGCACTACATTATTTATGCCAACTCAGTGACTCGCTCTTTACTACTGTGTACCAATCTTGTCGTCCAACTGCAAAACACTGGGCCACAACAAGTTTCCGCGTCTCCATTGCACTGCGCATACTACGAAACGCTCCCCAAACTTGGCACTCACCCTCGCAGCCGACTTTTCCGACTTTCCACGACGCTCACGCTAGTGACAGCATTATTTATAGTTCGACGTCGCGCCAAAGCGAATGAGCACAATTCGCCTACGGCTTACGCCGCCCTCCTAGTGTGGCTGCTCGGTGTCTGCAGGCAGCGAGGGTCTGCAAGCTTCCTGTGTTCGCACCTATGTCTCCTGTGCTTGCTTGTCAGAGACAGACTATCGCAAAACATACAACTCACTCCATGAATTGATTGCTACGGCATCTGTTATCAGCAGTCACAACTAGCAACACCAGTAGCAGCTGACTGCACGCAAAGAATAGGAATGTGCAGTGGGATTTACGTGAACTCGGCGCAAGCTTGTATCTTCCTAGACACATCTGCTGGCTGTGAAGTATTCCACTTGCATATCAAGGTGCGCATGTAGGTGTGTTAAAAATTGTGGAGTCACTGGCTATTGATCCCAGTACCTCTCGCATACTAAGCGAGCGCTCTACCATCTGAGCTACGCCCGCCCCCCCGAAGACTAATGGTGCTACATACAGCCATATAGACGACACAGACCCTTGCACTCCCATTATTCAGCAGACAAACACTACTCTCTATGTATCCGTTAGGGTGTCTTTCAGGTTTCGTGCATTCTGTATCGAATCGTAGTTGCCAAAATGAAAGTGGCACGTATAACGTCGAAAATAGAATTCGGACACCGCTCTGAGTAAGACCAACGTGTTGTCCACCCTCTAGACTTCAATGAGGTTAAGCCGCGATACCTAAGACAGATCTGCACTCGATGACACCTCGATAACAGCCGGTCCCCACACTTACATCTTGCTCTCCTTACGTCAGTATACATCATATCAGTCTGTGACGCTGGCTTTGCAACATCTTGCGTGCCTTTAGGTTCGCCGCGACCAACACTTACCATGCACTGACCACAAAAAATGGAGGCGCCGCGGCTTGAACCCTGGACCTTTCACATGCCAAGCGAACGCTCTACCAACTGAGCTACGCCCCATGCACGAGCAAACTGCGCTATTCCCCATTCTTTGCGACTCAGATGCGCACGGACACGATGGTTGGTTGCTTTGTAGCGGTGAAGGGAGCAGAGTACAAAGGCGCGGACCCGTTCATATACACAAAAGTTCCAAGTAGTTTCGATGCTCTGGTATTACAAATGCAAATTCCGTCTGTTTTTAACGTCTTAAATTGAAAGAGCCGTCACAAATTGCTCCGTTTTCACTCCTTGTCGACAATTATACAGCACCTGAGGTAACAAACACATCTCGAGCCCCACTGTGCACTACATTATTTATGCCAACTCAGTGCCTCGCTCTTTACTACTGTGTACCAATCTTGTCGTCAAACTGCAAAACACTGGGCCACAACAAGTTTCCGCGTCTCCATTGCACTGCGCATACTACGAAACGCTCCCCAAACTTGGCACTCACCCTCGCAGCCGACGTTTCCGACTTTCCACGACGCTCACGCAACGTTCACGCTAGTGACAGCATTATTTATAGCTCGACGTCGCGCCAAAGCGAATGAGCACAATTCGCCTACGGCTTACGCCGCCCTCCTAGTGTGGCTGCTCGGTGTCTGCAGGCAGCGAGGGTCTGCAAGCTTCCTGTGTTCGCACCTATGTCACCTGTGCTTGCTTGTCAGAGACAGACTATCGCAAAACATACAACTCACTCCATGAATTGATTGCTACGGCATCTGTTATCAGCAGTCACAACTAGCAACACCAGTAGCAGCTGACTGCACGCAAAGAATAGGAATGTGCAGTGGGATTTACGTGAACTCGGCGCAAGCTTGTATCTTCCTAGACACATCTGCTGGCTGTGAAGTATTCCACTTGCATATCAAGGTGCGCATGTAGGTGTGTTACAAATTCTGGAGGCACTGGGTATTGATCCCAGTACCTCTCGCATACCAAGCGAGCGCTCTACCATCTGAGCTACGCCCGCCCCACCCGCACACTAATGGTGCTACATACAGCCATATAGACGACACAGACCTTTGCACTCCCATTATTCAGCAGACAAACACTACTCTCTATGTATCCGTTAGGGTGTCTTTCAGGTTTCGTGCATTCTGTATCGAATCGTAGTTGGCCAAAATGAAAGTGGCACGTATAACGTCGAAAATAGAATTCGGACACCGCTCTGAGTAAGACCAACGTGTTGTCCACCCTCTAGACTTCAATGAGGTTAAGCCGCGATACCTAAGACAGATCTGCACTCGATGACACCTCGATAACAGCCGGTCCCCACACTTACGTCTTGCTCTCCTTACGTCAGTATACATCATATCAGTCTGTGACGCTGGCTTTGCAACATCTTGCGTGCCTTTAGGTTCGCCGCGACCAACACTTACCATGCACTGACCACAAAAAAATGGAGGCGCCGCGGCTTGAACCCTGGACCTTTTACATGCCAAGCGAACGCTCTACCAACTGAGCCACGCCCCATGCACGAGCAAACTGCGCTATTCCCCATTCTTTGCGACTCAGATGCGCACGGACACGATGGTTGGTTGCTTTGTAGCGGTGAAGGGAGCAGAGTACAAAGGCGCGGACCCGTTCATATACACAAAAGTTCCAAGTAGTTTCGATGCTCTGGTATTACAAATGCAAATTCCGTCTGTTTTTAACGTCTTAAATTGAAAGAGCCGTCACAAATTGCTCCGTTTTCACTCATTGTCGACAATTATACAGCACCTGAGGTAACAAACACATCTCGAGCCCCATTGTGCACTACATTATTTATGCCAACTCAGTGCCTCGCTCTTTACTACTGTGTACCAATCTTGTCGTCCAACTGCAAAACACTGGGCCACAACAAGTTTCCGCGTCTCCATTGCACTGCGCATACTACGAAACGCTCCCCAAACTTGGCACTCACCCTCGCAGCCGACTTTTCCGACTTTCCACGACGCTCACGCTAGTGACAGCATTATTTATAGTTCGACGTCGCGCCAAAGCGAATGAGCACAATTCGCCTACGGCTTACGCCGCCCTCCTAGTGTGGCTGCTCGGTGTCTGCAGGCAGCGAGGGTCTGCAAGCTTCCTGTGTTCGCACCTATGTCTCCTGTGCTTGCTTGTCAGAGACAGACTATCGCAAAACATACAACTCACTCCATGAATTGATTGCTACGGCATCTGTTATCAGCAGTCACAACTAGCAACACCAGTAGCAGCTGACTGCACGCAAAGAATAGGAATGTGCAGTGGGATTTACGTGAACTCGGCGCAAGCTTGTATCTTCCTAGACACATCTGCTGGCTGTGAAGTATTCCACTTGCATATCAAGGTGCGCATGTAGGTGTGTAAAAATTGTGGAGGCACTGGCTATTGATCCCAGTACCTCTCGCATACTAAGCGAGCGCTCTACCATCTGAGCTACGCCCGCCCCCCCGAAGACTAATGGTGCTACATACAGCCATATAGACGACACAGACCCTTGCACTCCCATTATTCAGCAGACAAACACTACTCTCTATGTATCCGTTAGGGTGTCTTTCAGGTTTCGTGCATTCTGTATCGAATCGTAGTTGCCAAAATGAAAGTGGCACGTATAACGTCGAAAATAGAATTCGGACACCGCTCTGAGTAAGACCAACGTGTTGTCCACCCTCTAGACTTCAATGAGGTTAAGCCGCGATACCTAAGACAGATCTGCACTCGATGACACCTCGATAACAGCCGGTCCCCACACTTACATCTTGCTCTCCTTACGTCAGTATACATCATATCAGTCTGTGACGCTGGCTTTGCAACATCTTGCGTGCCTTTAGGTTCGCCGCGACCAACACTTACCATGCACTGACCACAAAAAATGGAGGCGCCGCGGCTTGAACCCTGGACCTTTCGCATGCCAAGCGAACGCTCTACCAACTGAGCTACGCCCCATGCACGAGCAAACTGCGCTATTCCCCATTCTTTGCGACTCAGATGCGCACGGACACGATGGTTGGTTGCTTTGTAGCGGTGAAGGGAGCAGAGTACAAAGGCGCGGACCCGTTCATATACACAAAAGTTCCAAGTAGTTTCGATGCTCTGGTATTACAAATGCAAATTCCGTCTGTTTTTAACGTCTTAAATTGAAAGAGCCGTCACAAATTGCTCCGTTTTCACTCCTTGTCGACAATTATACAGCACCTGAGGTAACAAACACATCTCGAGCCCCACTGTGCACTACATTATTTATGCCAACTCAGTGCCTCGCTCTTTACTACTGTGTACCAATCTTGTCGTCCAACTGCAAAACACTGGGCCACAACAAGTTTCCGCGTCTCCATTGCACTGCGCATACTACGAAACGCTCCCCAAACTTGGCACTCACCCTCGCAGCCGACGTTTCCGACTTTCCACGACGCTCACGCAACGTTCACGCTAGTGACAGCATTATTTATAGTTCGACGTCGCGCCAAAGCGAATGAGCACAATTCGCCTACGGCTTACGCCGCCCTCCTAGTGTGGCTGCTCGGTGTCTGCAGGCAGCGAGGGTCTGCAAGCTTCCTGTGTTCGCACCTATGTCACCTGTGCTTGCTTGTCAGAGACAGACTATCGCAAAACATACAACTCACTCCATGAATTGATTGCTACGGCATCTGTTATCAGCAGTCACAACTAGCAACACCAGTAGCAGCTGACTGCACGCAAAGAATAGGAATGTGCAGTGGGATTTACGTGAACTCGGCGCAAGCTTGTATCTTCCTAGACACATCTGCTGGCTGTGAAGTATTCCACTTGCATATCAAGGTGCGCATGTAGGTGTGTTACAAATTCTGGAGGCACTGGGTATTGATCCCAGTACCTCTCGCATACCAAGCGAGCGCTCTACCATCTGAGCTACGCCCGCCCCACCCGAACACTAATGGTGCTACATACAGCCATATAGACGACACAGACCTTTGCACTCCCATTATTCAGCAGACAAACACTACTCTCTATGTATCCGTTAGGGTGTCTTTCAGGTTTCGTGCATTCTGTATCGAATCGTAGTTGGCCAAAATGAAAGTGGCACGTATAACGTCGAAAATAGAATTCGGACACCGCTCTGAGTAAGACCAACGTGTTGTCCACCCTCTAGACTTCAATGAGGTTAAGCCGCGATACCTAAGACAGATCTGCACTCGATGACACCTCGATAACAGCCGGTCCCCACACTTACATCTTGCTCTCCTTACGTCAGTATACATCATATCAGCCTGTGACGCTGGCTTTGCAACATCTTGCGTGCCTTTAGGTTCGCCGCGACCAACACTTACCATGCACTGACCACAAAAAATGGAGGCGCCGCGGCTTGAACCCTGGACCTTTCACATGCCAAGCGAACGCTCTACCAACTGAGGTACGCCCCATGCACGAGCATACTGCGCTATTCCCCATTCTTTGTGACTTAGATGCGCACGGACACGATGGTTGGTTGGTTTGTAGCGGTGAAGGGAGCAGAGTACAAAGGCGCGGACCCGTTCATATACACAAAAGTTCCAAGTAGTTTCGATGCTCTGGTATTACAAATGCAAATTCCGTCTGTTTTTAACGTCTTAAATTGAAAGAGCCGTCACAAATTGCTCCGTTTTCACTCCTTGTCGACAATTATACAGCACCTGAGGTAACAAACACATCTCGAGCCCCATTGTGCACTACATTATTTATGCCAACTCAGTGCCTCGCTCTTTACTACTGTGTACCAATCTTGTCGTCCAACTGCAAAACACTGGGCCACAACAAGTTTCCGCGTCTCCATTGCACTGCGCATACTACGAAACGCTCCCCAAACTTGGCACTCACCCTCGCAGCCGACTTTTCCGACTTTCCACGACGCTCACGCTAGTGACAGCATTATTTATAGTTCGACGTCGCGCCAAAGCGAATGAGTACATTTCGCCTACGGCTTAGGCCGCCCTCCTAGTGTGGCTGCTCGGTGTCTGCAGGCAGCGAGGGACTGCAAGCTTCCTGTGTTCGCACCTATGTCACCTGTGCTTGCTTGTCAGAGACAGACTATCGCAAAACATACAACTCACTCCATGAATTGATTGCTACGGCATCTGTTATCAGCAGTCACAACTAGCAACACCAGTAGCAGCTGACTGCACGCAAGAGAATAGGAATGTGCAGTGGGATTTACGTGAACTCGGCGCAAGCTTGTATCTTCCTAGACACATCTGCTGGCTGTGAAGTATTCCACTTGCATATCAAGGTGCGCATGTAGGTGTGTTAAAAATTCTGGAGGCACTGGGTATTGATCCCAGTACCTCTCGCATACTAAGCGAGCGCTCTACCATCTGAGCTACGCCCGCCCCCCCGAAGAGTAATGGTGCTACATACAGCCATATAGACGACACAGACCCTTGCACTCCCATTATTCAGCAGACAAACACTACTCTCTATGTATCCGTTAGGGTGTCTTTCAGGTTTCGTGCATTCTGTATCGAATCGTAGTTGCCAAAATGAAAGTGGCACGTAAAACGTCGAAAATAGAATTCGGACACCGCTCTGAGTAAGACCAACGTGTTGTCCACCCTCTAGACTTCAATGAGGTTATGCCGCGATACCTAAGACAGATCTGCACTCGATGACACCTCGATAACAGCCGGTCCCCACACTTACATCTTGCTCTCCTTACGTCAGTATACATCATATCAGTCTGTGACGCTGGCTTTGCAACATCTTGCGTGCCTTTAGGTTCGCCGCGACCAACACTTACCATGCACTGACCACAAGAAATGGAGGCGCCGCGGCTTGAACCCTGGACCTTTCACATGCCAAGCGAACGCTCTACCAACTGAGCTACGCCCCATGCACGAGCAAACTGCGCTATTCCCCATTCTTTGCGACTCAGGTGCGCACGGACACGATGGTTGGTTGGTTTGTAGCGGTGAAGGGAGCAGAGTACAAAGGCGCGGACCCGTTCATATACACAAAAGTTCCAAGTAGTTTCGATGCTCTGGTATTACAAATGCAAATTCCGTCTGTTTTTAACGTCTTAAATTGAAAGAGCCGTCACAAATTGCTCCGTTTTCACTCCTTGTCGACAATTATACAGCACCTGAGGTAACTAACACATCTCGAGCCCCATTGTGCACTACATTATTTATGCCGACTCAGTGCCTCGCTCTTTACTACTGTGTACCAATCTTGTCGTCCAACTGCAAAACACTGGGCCACAACAAGTTTCCGCGTCTCCATTGCACTGCGCATACTACGAAACGCTCCCCAAACTTGGCACTCACCCTCGCAGCCGACTTTTCCGACTTTCCACGACGCTCACGCTAGTGACAGCATTATATATAGTTCGACGTCGCGCCAAAGCGAATGAGCACAATTCGCCTACGGCTTAGGCCGCCCTCGTAATGTGGCTGCTCGGTGCCTGCAGGCAGCGAGGGTCTGCAAGCTTCCTGTGTTCGAACCTATGTCACCTGTGCTTGCTTGTCAGAGACAGACTATCGCAAAACATACAACTCACTTCATGAATTGATTGCTACGGCATCTATTATCAGCAGTCACAACTAACAACACCAGTAGCAGCTGACTGCACGCAAAGAATAGGAATGTGCAGTGGGATTTACGTGAACTCGGCGCAAGCTTGTATCTTCCTAGACACATCTGCTGGCTGTGAAGTATTCCACTTGCATATCAAGGTGCGCATGTAGGTGTGTTAAAAATTGTGGAGGCACTGGGTATTGATCCCAGTACCTCTCGCATACTAAGCGAGCGCTCTACCATCTGAGCTACGCCCGCCCCCCCCGAAGACTAATGGTGCTACATACAGCCATATAGACGACACAGACCCTTGCACTCCCATTATTCAGCAGACGAACACTACTCTCTATGTATCCGTTAGGGTGTCTTTCAGGTTTCGTGCATTCTGTATCGAATCGTAGTTGCCAAAATGAAAGTGGCACGTATAACGTCGAAAATAGAATTCGGACACCGCTCTGAGTAAGACCAACGTGTTGTCCACCCTCTAGACTTCAATGAGGTTAAGCCGCGATACCTAAGACAGATCTGCACTCGATGACGCCTCGATAACAGCCGGTCCCCACACTTACATCTTGCTCTCCTTACGTCAGTATACATCATATCAGTCTGTGACGCTGGCTTTGCAACATCTTGCGTGCCTTTAGGTTCGCCGCGACCAACACTTACCATGCACTGACCACAAAAAATGGAGGCGCCGCGGCTTGAACCCTGGACCTTTCACATGCCAAGCGAACGCTCTACCAACCGAGAGACGCCCCATGCACGAGCAAACTGCGCTATTCCCCATTCTTTGCGACTCAGATGCGCACGGACACGATGGTTGGTTGGTTTGTAGCGGTGAAGGGAGCAGAGTACAAAGGCGCGGACCCGTTCATATACACAAAAGTTCCAAGTAGTTTCGATGCTCTGGTATTACAAATGCAAATTCCGTCTGTTTTTAACGTCTTAAATTGAAAGAACCGTCACAAATTGCTCCGTTTTCACTCCTTGTCGACAATTATACAGCACCTGAGGTAACAAACACATCTCGAGCCCCATTGTGCACTCCATTATTCATGCCAACTCAGTGCCTCGCTCTTTACTACTGTGTACCAATCTTGTCCTCCAACAGCAAAACACTGGGCCACAACAAGTTTCCGCGTCTCCATTGCACTGCGCATACTACGAAACGCTCCCCAAACTTGGCACTCACCCTCGCAGCCGACGTTTCCGACTTTCCACGACGCTCACGCTAGTGACAGCATTATTTATAGTTCGACGTCGCGCCAAAGCGAATGAGCACATTTCGCCTACGGCTTGGGCCGCCCTCCTAGTGTGGCTGCTCGGTGTCTGCAGGCAGCGAGGGACTGCAAGCTTCCTGTGTTCGCACCTATGTCACCTGTGCTTGCTTGTCAGAGACAGACTATCGCAAAACATACAACTAACTCCATGAATTGATTGCTACGGCATCTGTTATCAGCAGTCACAACTAGCAACACCAGTAGCAGCTGACTGCACGCAAAGAATAGGAATGTGCAGTGGGATTTACGTGAACTCGGCGCAAGGCAGATCTTTCCGACATAGGCTTGAGAATCTTACGGGAACACTTGTACTGTTTCTAAATTAAGTGTAGGCGTGGGAGGAGGGTGCTTCCTGCGCACTAATAACAGCACGCTTGT
The DNA here is from genome assembly GCF_023897955.1 of Schistocerca gregaria. Classification (NCBI taxonomy): domain Eukaryota; kingdom Metazoa; phylum Arthropoda; class Insecta; order Orthoptera; family Acrididae; genus Schistocerca; species Schistocerca gregaria. The sequence goes on along the minus strand of NC_064929.1, from coordinate 105,680,006 downwards.
CAATTGTGGATGCTAATCATTCGCATGTATCTTCCTAGACACATCTGCTGGTTGTGAATTATTCCACTTGCATATCAAGGTGCGCATGTAGGTGTGTTAAAAATTCTGGAGGCACTGGGTATTGATCCCAGTACCTCTCGCATACTAAGCGAGCGCTCTACCATCTGAGCTACGCCCGCCGCCCCCGAAGACTAATGGTGCTACATACAGCCATATAGACGACACAGACCCTTGCACTCCCATTATTCAGCAGACAAACACTACTCTCTATGTATCCGTTAGGGTGTCTTTCAGGTTTCGTGCATTCTGTATCGAATCGTAGTTGGCCAAAATGAAAGTGGCACGTATAACGTCGAAAATAGAATTCGGACACCGCTCTGAGTAAGACCAACGTGTTGTCCACCCTCTAGACTTCAATGAGGTTAAGCCGCGATACCTAAGACAGATCTGCACTCGATGACACCTCGATAACAGCCGGTCCCCACACTTACATCTTGCTCTCCTTACGTCAGTATACATCATATCAGTCTGTGACGCTGGCTTTGCAACATCTTGCGTGCCTTTAGGTTCGCCGCGACCAACACTTACCATGCACTGACCACAAAATATGGAGGCGCCGCGGCTTGAAACCTGGACCTTTCACATGCCAAGCGAACGCTCTACCAACTGAGCGACGCCCCATGCACGAGCAAACTGCGCTATTCCCCATTCTTTGCGACTCAGATGCGCACGGACACGATGGTTGGTTGGTTTGTAGCGGTGAAGGGAGCAGAGTACAAAGGCGCGGACCCGTTCATATACACAAAAGTTCCAATTAGTTTCGATGCTCTGGTATTACAAATGCAAATTCCGTCTGTTTTTAACGTCTTAAATTGAAAGAGCCGTCACAAATTGCTCCGTTTTCACTCCTTGTCGACAATTATACAGCACCTGAGATAACAAACACATCTCGAGCCATATTGTGCACTACATTATTTATGCCAACTCAGTGCCACGCTCTTTACTACTGTGTACCAATCTTGTCGTCCAACAGCAAAACACTGGGCCACAACAAGTTTCCGCGTCCATTGCACTGCGCATACTACGAAACGCTCCCCAAACTTGGCACTCACCCTCGCAGCCGACTTTTCCGACTTTCCACGACGCTCACGCTAGTGACAGCATTATTTATAGTTCGACGTCGCGCCAAAGCGAATGAGCACAATTCGCCTACGGCTTAGGCCGCCCTCCTAGTGTGGCTGCTCGGTGTCTGCAGGCAGCGAGGGTCTGCAAGCTTCCTGTGTTCGCACCTATGTCACCTGTGCTTGCTTGTCAGAGACAGACTATCGCAAAACATACAACTCACTCCATGAATTGATTGCTACGGCATCTGTTATCAGCAGTCACAACTAGCAACACCAGTAGCAGCTGACTGCACGCAAAGAATAGGAATGTGCAGTGGGATTTACGTGAACTCGGCGCAAGCTTGTATCTTCCTAGACACATCTGCTGGCTGTGAAGTATTCCACTTGCATATCAAGGTGCGCATGTAGGTGTGTTAAAAATTCTGGAGGCACTGGGTATTGATCACAGTACCTCTCGCATACTAAGCGAGCGCTCTACCATCTGAGCTACGCCCGCCCCCCCGAAGAGTAATGGTGCTACATACAGCCATATAGACGACACAGACCCTTGCACTCCCATTATTCAGCAGACAAACACTACTCTCTATGTATCCGTTAGGGTGTCTTTCAGGTTTCGTGCATTCTGTATCGAATCGTAGTTGGCCAAAATGAAAGTGGCACGTATAACGTCGAAAATAGAATTCGGACACCGCTCTGAGTAAGACCAACGTGTTGTCCACCCTCTAGACTTCAATGAGGTTAAGCCGCGATACCTAAGACAGATCTGCACTCGATGACGCCTCGATAACAGCCGGTCCCCACACTTACATCTTGCTCTCCTTACGTCAGTATACATCATATCAGTCTGTGACGCTGGCTTTGCAACATCTTGCGTGCCTTTAGGTTCGCCGCGACCAACACTTACCATGCACTGACCACAAAAAATGGAGGCGCCGCGGCTTGAACCCTGGACCTTTCACATGCCAAGCGAACGCTCTACCAACCGAGCGACGCCCCATGCACGAGCAAACTGCGCTATTCCCCATTCTTTGCGACCCAGATGCGCACGGACACGATGGTTGGTTGGTTTGTAGCGGTGAAGGGAGCAGAGTACAAAGGCGCGGACCCGTTCATATACACAAAAGTTCCAAGTAGTTTCGATGCTCTGGTATTACAAATGCAAATTCCGTCTGTTTTTAACGTCCTTAATTGAAAGAACCGTCACAAATTGCTCCGTTTTCACTCCTTGTCGACAATTATACAGCACCTGAGGTAACAAACACATCTCGAGCCCCATTGTGCACTCCATTATTCATGCCAACTCAGTGCCTCGCTCTTTACTACAGTGTACCAATCTTGTCGTCCAACAGCAAAACACTGGGCCACAACAAGTTTCCGCGTCTCCATTGCACTGCGCATACTACGAAACGCTCCCCAAACTTGGCACTCACCCTCGCAGCCGACTTTTCCGACTTTCCACGACGCTCACGCTAGTGACAGCATTATTTATAGTTCGACGTCACGCCAAAGCGAATGAGCACATTTCGCCTACGGCTTAGGCCGCCCTCCTAGTGTGGCTGCTCGGTGTCTGCAGGCAGCGAGGGACTGCAAGCTTCCTGTGTTCGCACCTATGTCACCTGTGCTTGCTTGTCAGAGACAGACTATCGCAAAACATACAACTAACTCCATGAATTGATTGCTACGGCATCTGTTATCAGCAGTCACAACTAGCAACACCAGTAGCAGCTGACTGCACGCAAAGAATAGGAATGTGCAGTGGGATTTACGTGAACTCGGCGCAAGGCAGATCTTTCCGACATAGGATTGAGAATCTTACGGGAACACTTGTACTGTTTCTAAATTAAGTGTAGGCGTGGGAGGAGGGTGCTTCCTGCGCACTAATAACAGCACGCTTGTCAATTGTGGATGCTAATCATTCGCTTGTATCTTCCTAGACACATCTGCTGGTTGTGAATTATTCCACTTGCATATCAAGGTGCGCATGTAGGTGTGTTAAAAATTCTGGAGGCACTGGGTATTGATCCCAGTACCTCTCGCATACTAAGAGAGCGCTCTACCATCTGAGCTACGCCCGCCCCCCCCCCCCCCCCCACGAAGACTAATGGTGCTACATACAGCCATATAGACGACACAGACCCTTGCACTCCCATTATTCAGCAGACAAACACTACTCTCTATGTATCCGTTAGGGTGTCTTTCAGGTTTCGTGCATTCTGTATCGAATCGCAGTTGGCCAAAATGAAAGTGGCACGTATAACGTCGAAAATAGAATTCGGACACCGCTCTGAGTAAGACCAACGTGTTGTCCACCCTCTAGACTTCAATGAGGTTAAGCCGCGATACCTAAGACAGATCTGCACTCGATGACACCTCGATAACAGCCGGTCCCCACACTTACATCTTGCTCTCCTTACGTCAGTATACATCATATCAGTCTGTGACGCTGGCTTTGCAACATCTTGCGTGCCTTTAGGTCGCCGCGACCAACACTTACCATGCACCGACCACAAAATATGGAGGCGCCGCGGCTTGAACCCTGGACCTTTCACATGCCAAGCGAACGCTCTACCAACTGAGCGACGCCCCATGCACAAGCAAACTGCGCTATTCCCCATTCTTTGCAACTCAGATGCGCACGGACACGATGGTTGGTTGGTTTGTAGCGGTGAAGGGAGCAGAGTACAAAGGCGCGGACCCGTTCATATACACAAAAGTTCCAAGTAGTTTCGATGCTCTGGTATTACAAATGCAAATTCCGTCTGTTTTTAACGTCTTAAATTGAAAGAGCCGTCACAAATTGCTCCGTTTTCACTCCTTGTCGACAATTATACAGCACCTGAGGTAACAAACACATCTCGAGCCCCATTGTGCACTACATTATTTATGCCAACTCAGTGCCACGCTCTTTACTACTGTGTACCAATCTTGTCGTCCAACAGCAAAACACTGGGCCACAACAAGTTTCCGCGTCCATTGCACTGCGCATACTACGAAACGCTCCCCAAACTTGGCACTCACCCTCGCAGCCGACTTTTCCGACTTTCCACGACGCTCACGCAACGCTCACGCTAGTGACAGCATTATTTATAGTTCGACGTCGCGCCAAAGCGAATGAGCACAATTCGCCTACGGCTTAGGCCGCCCTCCTAGTGTGGCTGCTCGGTGTCTGCAGGCAGCGAGGGTCTGCAAGCTTCCTGTGTTCGGCACCTATGTAACCTGTGCTTGCTTGTCAGAGACAGACTATCGCAAAACATACAACTCACTCAATGAATTGATTGCTACGGCATCTGTTATCAGCAGTCGCAACTAACAACACCAGTAGCAGCTGACTGCACGCAAGAGAATAGGAATGTGCAGTGGGATTTACGTGAACTCGGCGCAAGCTTGTATCTTCCTAGACACATCTGCTGGCTGTGAAGTATTCCACTTGCATATCAAGGTGCGCATGTAGGTGTGTTAAAAATTCTGGAGGCACTGGGTATTGATCCCAGTACCTCTCGCATACTAAGCGAGCGCTCTACCATCTGAGCTACGCCGGCCCCCCCGAAGAGTAATGGTGCTACATACAGCCATATAGACGACACAGACCCTTGCACTCCCATTATTCAGCAGACAAACACTACTCTCTATGTATCCGTTAGGGTGTCTTTCAGGTTTCGTGCATTCTGTATCGAATCGTAGTTGCCAAAATGAAAGTGGCACGTATAACGTCGAAAATAGAATTCGGACACCGCTCTGAGTAAGACCAACGTGTTGTCCACCCTCTAGACTTCAATGAGGTTATGCCGCGATACCTAAGACAGATCTGCACTCGATGACACCTCGATAACAGCCGGTCCCCACACTTACATCTTGCTCTCCTTACGTCAGTATACATCATATCAGTCTGTGACGCTGGCTTTGCAACATCTTGCGTGCCTTTAGGTTCGCCGCGACCAACACTTACCATGCACTGACCACAAGAAATGGAGGCGCCGCGGCTTGAACCCTGGACCTTTCACATGCCAAGCGAACGCTCTACCAACTGAGCTACGCCCCATGCACGAGCAAACTGCGCTATTCCCCATTCTTTGCGACTCAGGTGCGCACGGACACGATGGTTGGTTGGTTTGTAGCGGTGAAGGGAGCAGAGTACAAAGGCGCGGACCCGTTCATATACACAAAAGTTCCAAGTAGTTTCGATGCTCTGGTATTACAAATGCAAATTCCGTCTGTTTTTAACGTCTTAAATTGAAAGAGCCGTCACAAATTGCTCCGTTTTCACTCCTTGTCGACAATTATACAGCACCTGAGGTAACTAACACATCTCGAGCCCCATTGTGCACTACATTATTTATGCCGACTCAGTGCCTCGCTCTTTACTACTGTGTACCAATCTTGTCGTCCAACTGCAAAACACTGGGCCACAACAAGTTTCCGCGTCTCCATTGCACTGCGCATACTACGAAACGCTCCCCAAACTTGGCACTCACCCTCGCAGCCGACTTTTCCGACTTTCCACGACGCTCACGCTAGTGACAGCATTATATATAGTTCGACGTCGCGCCAAAGCGAATGAGCACAATTCGCCTACGGCTTAGGCCGCCCTCGTAATGTGGCTGCTCGGTGCCTGCAGGCAGCGAGGGTCTGCAAGCTTCCTGTGTTCGAACCTATGTCACCTGTGCTTGCTTGTCAGAGACAGACTATCGCAAAACATACAACTCACTCCATGAATTGATTGCTACGGCATCTATTATCAGCAGTCACAACTAACAACACCAGTAGCAGCTGACTGCACGCAAAGAATAGGAATGTGCAGTGGGATTTACGTGAACTCGGCGCAAGCTTGTATCTTCCTAGACACATCTGCTGGCTGTGAAGTATTCCACTTGCATATCAAGGTGCGCATGTAGGTGTGTTAAAAATTGTGGAGGCACTGGGTATTGATCCCAGTACCTCTCGCATACTAAGCGAGCGCTCTACCATCTGAGCTACGCCCGCCCCCCCGAAGACTAATGGTGCTACATACAGCCATATAGACGACACAGACCCTTGCACTCCCATTATTCAGCAGACGAACACTACTCTCTATGTATCCGTTAGGGTGTCTTTCAGGTTTCGTGCATTCTGTATCGAATCGTAGTTGCCAAAATGAAAGTGGCACGTATAACGTCGAAAATAGAATTCGGACACCGCTCTGAGTAAGACCAACGTGTTGTCCACCCTCTAGACTTCAATGAGGTTAAGCCGCGATACCTAAGACAGATCTGCACTCGATGACGCCTCGATAACAGCCGGTCCCCACACTTACATCTTGCTCTCCTTACGTCAGTATACATCATATCAGTCTGTGACGCTGGCTTTGCAACATCTTGCGTGCCTTTAGGTTCGCCGCGACCAACACTTACCATGCACTGACCACAAAAAATGGAGGCGCCGCGGCTTGAACCCTGGACCTTTCACATGCCAAGCGAACGCTCTACCAACCGAGAGACGCCCCATGCACGAGCAAACTGCGCTATTCCCCATTCTTTGCGACTCAGATGCGCACGGACACGATGGTTGGTTGGTTTGTAGCGGTGAAGGGAGCAGAGTACAAAGGCGCGGACCCGTTCATATACACAAAAGTTCCAAGTAGTTTCGATGCTCTGGTATTACAAATGCAAATTCCGTCTGTTTTTAACGTCTTAAATTGAAAGAACCGTCACAAATTGCTCCGTTTTCACTCCTTGTCGACAATTATACAGCACCTGAGGTAACAAACACATCTCGAGCCCCATTGTGCACTCCATTATTCATGCCAACTCAGTGCCTCGCTCTTTACTACTGTGTACCAATCTTGTCGTCCAACAGCAAAACACTGGGCCACAACAAGTTTCCGCGTCTCCATTGCACTGCGCATACTACGAAACGCTCCCCAAACTTGGCACTCACCCTCGCAGCCGACTTTTCCGACTTTCCACGACGCTCACGCTAGTGACAGCATTATTTATAGTTCGACGTCGCGCCAAAGCGAATGAGCACATTTCGCCTACGGCTTAGGCCGCCCTCCTAGTGTGGCTGCTCGGTGTCTGCAGGCAGCGAGGGACTGCAAGCTTCCTGTGTTCGCACCTATGTCACCTGTGCTTGCTTGTCAGAGACAGACTATCGCAAAACATACAACTAACTCCATGAATTGATTGCTACGGCATCTGTTATCAGCAGTCACAACTAGCAACACCAGTAGCAGCTGACTGCACGCAAAGAATAGGAATGTGCAGTGGGATTTACGTGAACTCGGCGCAAGGCAGATCTTTCCGACATAGGCTTGAGAATCTTACGGGAACACTTGTACTGTTTCTAAATTAAGTGTAGGCGTGGGAGGAGGGTGCTTCCTGCGCACTAATAACAGCACGCTTGTCAATTGTGGATGCTAATCATTCGCATGTATCTTCCTAGACACATCTGCTGGTTGTGAATTATTCCACTTGCATATCAAGGTGCGCATGTAGGTGTGTTAAAAATTCTGGAGGCACTGGGTATTGATCCCAGTACCTCTCGCATACTAAGCGAGCGATCTACCATCTGAGCTACGCCCGCCCACCCGAAGACTAATGGTGCTACATACAGCCATATAGACGACACAGACCCTTGCACTCCCATTATTCAGCAGACAAACACTACTCTCTATGTATCCGTTAGGGTGTCTTTCAGGTTTCGTGCATTCTGTATCGAATCGTAGTTGGCCAAAATGAAAGTGGCACGTATAACGTCGAAAATAGAATTCGGACACCGCTCTGAGTAAGACCAACGTGTTGTCCACCCTCTAGACTTCAATGAGGTTAAGCCGCGATACCTAAGACAGATCTGCACTCGATGACACCTCGATAACAGCCGGTCCCCACACTTACATCTTGCTCTCTTACGTCAGTATACATCATATCAGTCTGTGACGCTGGCTTTGCAACATCCTGCGTGCCTTTAGGTTCGCCGCGACCAACACTTACCATGCACTGACCACAAAAAATGGAGGCGCCGCGGCTTGAACCCTGGACCTTTCACATGCCAAGCGAACGCTCTACCAACTGAGCGACGCCCCATGCACAAGCAAACTGCGCTATTCCCCATTCTTTGCGACTCAGATGCGCACGGACACGATGGTTGGTTGGTTTGTAGCGGTGAAGGGAGCAGAGTACAAAGGCGCGGACCCGTTCATATACACAAAAGTTCCAAGTAGTTTCGATGCTCTGGTATTACAAATGCAAATTCCGTCTGTTTTTAACGTCTTAAATTGAAAGAGCCGTCACAAATTGCTCCGTTTTCACTCATTGTCGACAATTATACAGCACCTGAGGTAACAAACACATCTCGAGCCCCATTGTGCACTACATTATTTATGCCAACTCAGTGCCACGCTCTTTACTACTGTGTACCAATCTTGTCGTCCAACAGCAAAACACTGGGCCACAACAAGTTTCCGCGTCCATTGCACTGCGCATACTACGAAACGCTCCCCAAACTTGGCACTCACCCTCGCAGCCGACTTTTCCGACTTTCCACGACGCTCACGCTAGTGACAGCATTATTTATAGTTCGACGTCGCGCCAAAGCGAATGAGCACAATTCGCCTACGGCTTACGCCGCCCTCCTAGTGTGGCTGCTCGGTGTCTGCAGGCAGCGAGGGTCTGCAAGCTTCCTGTGTTCGCACCTATGTCACCTGTGCTTGCTTGTCAGAGACAGACTATCGCAAAACATACAACTCACTCCATGAATTGATTGCTACGGCATCTGTTATCAGCAGTCACAACTAGCAACACCAGTAGCAGCTGACTGCACGCAAAGAATAGGAATGTGCAGTGGGATTTACGTGAACTCGGCGCAAGCTTGTATCTTCCTAGACACATCTGCTGGCTGTGAAGTATTCCACTTGCATATCAAGGTGCGCATGTAGGTGTGTTAAAAATTCTGGAGGCACTGGGTATTGATCCCAGTACCTCTCGCATACTAAGCGAGCGCTCTACCATCTGAGCTACGCCCGCCCCCCCGAAGACTAGTGGTGCTACATACAGCCATATAGACGACACAGACCCTTGCACTCCCATTATTCAGCAGACAAACACTACTCTCTATGTATCCGTTAGGGTGTCTTTCAGGTTTCGTGCATTCTGTATCGAATCGTAGTTGGCCAAAATGAAAGTGGCACGTATAACGTCGAAAATAGAATTCGGACACCGCTCTGAGTAAGACCAACGTGTTGTCCACCCTCTAGACTTCAATGAGGTTAAGCCGCGATACCTAAGACAGATCTGCACTCGATGACACCTCGATAACAGCCGGTCCCCACACTTACATCTTGCTCTCCTTACGTCAGTATACATCATATCAGTCTGTGACGCTGGCTTTGCAACATCTTGCGTGCCTTTAGGTTCGCCGCGACCAACACTTACGTTGCACTGACCACAAAATATGGAGGCGCCGCGGCTTGAACCCAGGACCTTTCACATGCCAAGCGAACGCTCTACCAACTGAGCAACGCCCCATGCACGAGCAAACTGCGCTATTCCCCATTCTTTGCGACTCAGATGCGCACGGACACGATGGTTGGTTGGTTTGTAGCGGTGAAGGGAGCAGAGTACAAAGGCGCGGACCCGTTCATATACACAAAAGTTCCAAGTAGTTTCGATGCTCTGGTATTACAAATGCAAATTCCGTCTGTTTTTAACGTCTTAAATTGAAAGAGCCGTCACAAATTGCTCCGTTTTCACTCCTTGTCGACAATTATACAGCACCTGAGGTAACAAACACATCTCGAGCCCCATTGTGCACTACATTATTTATGCCAACTCAGTGCCTCGCTCTTTACTACTGTGTACCAATCTTGTCGTCCAACTGCAGAACACTGGGCCACAACAAGTTTCCGCGTCTCCATTGCACTGCGCATACTACGAAACGCTCCCCAAACTTGGCACTCACCCTCGCAGCCGACTTTTCCGACTTTCCACGACGCTCACGCTAGTGACAGCATTATATATAGTTCGACGTCGCGCCAAAGCGAATGAGCACAATTCGCCTACGGCTTAGGCCGCCCTCGTAATGTGGCTGCTCGGTGCCTGCAGGCAGCGAGGGTCTGCAAGCTTCCTGTGTTCGAACCTATGTCACCTGTGCTTGCTTGTCAGAGACAGACTATCGCAAAACATACAACTCACTCCATGAATTGATTGCTACGGCATCTATTATCAGCAGTCACAACTAACAACACCAGTAGCAGCTGACTGCACGCAAAGAATAGGAATGTGCAGTGGGATTTACGTGAACTCGGCGCAAGCTTGTATCTTCCTAGACACATCTGCTGGCTGTGAAGTATTCCACTTGCATATCAAGGTGCGCATGTAGGTGTGTTAAAAATTGTGGAGGCACTGGGTATTGATCCCAGTACCTCTCGCATACTAAGCGAGCGCTCTACCATCTGAGCTACGCCCGCCCCCCCGAAGACTAATGGTGCTACATACAGCCATATAGACGACACAGACCCTTGCACTCCCATTATTCAGCAGACGAACACTACTCTCTATGTATCCGTTAGGGTGTCTTTCAGGTTTCGTGCATTCTGTATCGAATCGTAGTTGCCAAAATGAAAGTGGCACGTATAACGTCGAAAATAGAATTCGGACACCGCTCTGAGTAAGACCAACGTGTTGTCCACCCTCTAGACTTCAATGAGGTTAAGCCGCGATACCTAAGACAGATCTGCACTCGATGACGCCTCGATAACAGCCGGTCCCCACACTTACATCTTGCTCTCCTTACGTCAGTATACATCATATCAGTCTGTGACGCTGGCTTTGCAACATCTTGCGTGCCTTTAGGTTCGCCGCGACCAACACTTACCATGCACTGACCACAAAAAATGGAGGCGCCGCGGCTTGAACCCTGGACCTTTCACATGCCAAGCGAACGCTCTACCAACCGAGAGACGCCCCATGCACGAGCAAACTGCGCTATTCCCCATTCTTTGCGACTCAGATGCGCACGGACACGATGGTTGGTTGGTTTGTAGCGGTGAAGGGAGCAGAGTACAAAGGCGCGGACCCGTTCATATACACAAAAGTTCCAAGTAGTTTCGATGCTCTGGTATTACAAATGCAAATTCCGTCTGTTTTTAACGTCTTAAATTGAAAGAACCGTCACAAATTGCTCCGTTTTCACTCCTTGTCGACAATTATACAGCACCTGAGGTAACAAACACATCTCGAGCCCCATTGTGCACTCCATTATTCATGCCAACTCAGTGCCTCGCTCTTTACTACTGTGTACCAATCTTGTCGTCCAACAGCAAAACACTGGGCCACAACAAGTTTCCGCGTCTCCATTGCACTGCGCATACTACGAAACGCTCCCCAAACTTGGCACTCACCCTCGCAGCCGACTTTTCCGACTTTCCACGACGCTCACGCTAGTGACAGCATTATTTATAGTTCGACGTCGCGCCAAAGCGAATGAGCACATTTCGCCTACGGCTTAGGCCGCCCTCCTAGTGTGGCTGCTCGGTGTCTGCAGGCAGCGAGGGACTGCAAGCTTCCTGTGTTCGCACCTATGTCACCTGTGCTTGCTTGTCAGAGACAGACTATCGCAAAACATACAACTAACTCCATGAATTGATTGCTACGGCATCTGTTATCAGCAGTCACAACTAGCAACACCAGTAGCAGCTGACTGCACGCAAAGAATAGGAATGTGCAGTGGGATTTACGTGAACTCGGCGCAAGGCAGATCTTTCCGACATAGGCTTGAGAATCTTACGGGAACACTTGTACTGTTTCTAAATTAAGTGTAGGCGTGGGAGGAGGGTGCTTCCTGCGCACTAATAACAGCACGCTTGTCAATTGTGGATGCTAATCATTCGCATGTATCTTCCTAGACACATCTGCTGGTTGTGAATTATTCCACTTGCATATCAAGGTGCGCATGTAGGTGTGTTAAAAATTCTGGAGGCACTGGGTATTGATCCCAGTACCTCTCGCATACTAAGCGAGCGATCTACCATCTGAGCTACGCCCGCCCACCCGAAGACTAATGGTGCTACATACAGCCATATAGACGACACAGACCCTTGCACTCCCATTATTCAGCAGACAAACACTACTCTCTATGTATCCGTTAGGGTGTCTTTCAGGTTTCGTGCATTCTGTATCGAATCGTAGTTGGCCAAAATGAAAGTGGCACGTATAACGTCGAAAATAGAATTCGGACACCGCTCTGAGTAAGACCAACGTGTTGTCCACCCTCTAGACTTCAATGAGGTTAAGCCGCGATACCTAAGACAGATCTGCACTCGATGACACCTCGATAACAGCCGGTCCCCACACTTACATCTTGCTCTCTTACGTCAGTATACATCATATCAGTCTGTGACGCTGGCTTTGCAACATCCTGCGTGCCTTTAGGTTCGCCGCGACCAACACTTACCATGCACTGACCACAAAAAATGGAGGCGCCGCGGCTTGAACCCTGGACCTTTCACATGCCAAGCGAACGCTCTACCAACTGAGCGACGCCCCATGCACAAGCAAACTGCGCTATTCCCCATTCTTTGCGACTCAGATGCGCACGGACACGATGGTTGGTTGGTTTGTAGCGGTGAAGGGAGCAGAGTACAAAGGCGCGGACCCGTTCATATACACAAAAGTTCCAAGTAGTTTCGATGCTCTGGTATTACAAATGCAAATTCCGTCTGTTTTTAACGTCTTAAATTGAAAGAGCCGTCACAAATTGCTCCGTTTTCACTCATTGTCGACAATTATACAGCACCTGAGGTAACAAACACATCTCGAGCCCCATTGTGCACTACATTATTTATGCCAACTCAGTGCCACGCTCTTTACTACTGTGTACCAATCTTGTCGTCCAACAGCAAAACACTGGGCCACAACAAGTTTCCGCGTCCATTGCACTGCGCATACTACGAAACGCTCCCCAAACTTGGCACTCACCCTCGCAGCCGACTTTTCCGACTTTCCACGACGCTCACGCTAGTGACAGCATTATTTATAGTTCGACGTCGCGCCAAAGCGAATGAGCACAATTCGCCTACGGCTTACGCCGCCCTCCTAGTGTGGCTGCTCGGTGTCTGCAGGCAGCGAGGGTCTGCAAGCTTCCTGTGTTCGCACCTATGTCACCTGTGCTTGCTTGTCAGAGACAGACTATCGCAAAACATACAACTCACTCCATGAATTGATTGCTACGGCATCTGTTATCAGCAGTCACAACTAGCAACACCAGTAGCAGCTGACTGCACGCAAAGAATAGGAATGTGCAGTGGGATTTACGTGAACTCGGCGCAAGCTTGTATCTTCCTAGACACATCTGCTGGCTGTGAAGTATTCCACTTGCATATCAAGGTGCGCATGTAGGTGTGTTAAAAATTCTGGAGGCACTGGGTATTGATCCCAGTACCTCTCGCATACTAAGCGAGCGCTCTACCATCTGAGCTACGCCCGCCCCCCCGAAGACTAGTGGTGCTACATACAGCCATATAGACGACACAGACCCTTGCACTCCCATTATTCAGCAGACAAACACTACTCTCTATGTATCCGTTAGGGTGTCTTTCAGGTTTCGTGCATTCTGTATCGAATCGTAGTTGGCCAAAATGAAAGTGGCACGTATAACGTCGAAAATAGAATTCGGACACCGCTCTGAGTAAGACCAACGTGTTGTCCACCCTCTAGACTTCAATGAGGTTAAGCCGCGATACCTAAGACAGATCTGCACTCGATGACACCTCGATAACAGCCGGTCCCCACACTTACATCTTGCTCTCCTTACGTCAGTATACATCATATCAGTCTGTGACGCTGGCTTTGCAACATCTTGCGTGCCTTTAGGTTCGCCGCGACCAACACTTACGTTGCACTGACCACAAAATATGGAGGCGCCGCGGCTTGAACCCAGGACCTTTCACATGCCAAGCGAACGCTCTACCAACTGAGCAACGCCCCATGCACGAGCAAACTGCGCTATTCCCCATTCTTTGCGACTCAGATGCGCACGGACACGATGGTTGGTTGGTTTGTAGCGGTGAAGGGAGCAGAGTACAAAGGCGCGGACCCGTTCATATACACAAAAGTTCCAAGTAGTTTCGATGCTCTGGTATTACAAATGCAAATTCCGTCTGTTTTTAACGTCTTAAATTGAAAGAGCCGTCACAAATTGCTCCGTTTTCACTCCTTGTCGACAATTATACAGCACCTGAGGTAACAAACACATCTCGAGCCCCATTGTGCACTACATTATTTATGCCAACTCAGTGCCTCGCTCTTTACTACTGTGTACCAATCTTGTCGTCCAACTGCAGAACACTGGGCCACAACAAGTTTCCGCGTCTCCATTGCACTGCGCATACTACGAAACGCTCCCCAAACTTGGCACTCACCCTCGCAGCCGACTTTTCCGACTTTCCACGACGCTCACGCAACGCTCACGCTAGTGACAGCATTATTTATAGTTCGACGTCGCGCCAAAGCGAATGAGTACATTTCGCCTACGGCTTACGCCGCCCTCCTAGTGTGGCTGCTCGGTGTCTGCAGGCAGCGAGGGTCTGCAAGCTTCCTGTGTTCGCACCTATGTCACCTGTGCTTGCTTGTCAGAGACAGACTATCGCAAAACATACAACTCACTCCATGAATTGATTGCTACGGCATCTGTTATCAGCAGTCACAACTAACAACACCAGTAGCAGCTGACTGCACGCAAAGAATAGGAATGTGCAGTGGGATTTACGTGAACTCGGCGCAAGCTTGTATCTTCCTAGACACATCTGCTGGCTGTGAAGTATTCCACTTGCATATCAAGGTGCGCATATAGGTGTGTTAAAAATTCTGGAGGCACTGGGTATTGATCCCCGTACCTCTCGCATACTAAGCGAGCGCTCTACCATCTGAGCTACGCCCGCCCCCCCGAAGTCCAATGGTGCTACATACAGCCATATAGACGACACAGACCCTTGCACTTCCATTATTCAGCAGACAAACACTACTCTCTATGTATCCGTTAGGGTGTCTTTCAGGTTTCGTGCATTCTGTATCGAATCGTAGTTGGCCAAAATGAAAGTGGCACGTATAACGTCGAAAATAGAATTCGGACACCGCTCTGAGTAAGACCAACGTGTTGTCCACCCTCTAGACTTCAATGAGGTTAAGCCGCGATACCTAAGATAGATCTGCACTCGATGACACCTCGATAACAGCCGGTCCCCACACTTACATCTTGCTCTCCTTACGTCAGTATACATCATATCAGTCTGTGACGCTGGCTTTGCAACATCTTGCGTGCCTTTAGGTTCGCCGCGACCAACACTTACCATGCACTGACCACAAAAAATGGAGGCGCCGCGGCTTGAACCCTGGACCTTTCACATGCCAAGCGAACTCTCTACCAACTGAGCTACGCCCCATGCACGAGCAAACTGCGCTATTCCCCATTCTTTGCGACTCAGATGCGCACGGACACGATGGTTGGTTGGTTTGTAGCGGTGAAGGGAGCAGAGTACAAAGGCGCGGACCCGTTCATATACACAAAAGTTCCAAGTAGTTTCGATGCTCTGGTATTACAAATGCAAATTCCGTCTGTTTTTAACGTCTTAAATTGAAAGAGCCGTCACAAATTGCTCCGTTTTCACTCCTTGTCGACAATTATACAGCACCTGAGGTAACAAACACATCTCGAGCCCCATTGTGCACTACATTATTTATGCCAACTCAGTGCCTCGCTCTTTACTACTGTGTACCAATCTTGTCGTCCAACTGCAAACCACTGGGCCACAACAAGTTTCCGCGTCTCCTTTGCACTGCGCATACTACGAAACGCTCCCCAAACTTGGCACTCACCCTCGCAGCCGACTTTTCCGACTTTCCACGACGCTCACGCTAGTGACAGCATTATTTATAGTTCGACGTCGCGCCAAAGCGAATGAGTACATTTCGCCTACGGCTTACGCCGCCCTCCTAGTGTGGCTGCTCGGTGTCTGCAGGCAGCGAGGGTCTGCAAGCTTCCTGTGTTTGCACCTATGTCACCTGTGCTTGCTTGTCAGAGACAGACTATCGCAAAACATACAACTCACTCCATGAATTGATTGCTACGGCATCTGTTATCAGCAGTCACAACTAGCAACACCAGTAGCAGCTGACTGCACGCAAAGAATAGGAATGTGCAGTGGGATTTACGTGAACTCGGCGCAAGGCAGATCTTTCCGACATAGGCTTGAGAATCTTACGGGAACACTTGTACTGTTTCTAAATTAAGTGTACGCGTGGGAGGAGGGTGCTTCCTTCGCACTAATAACAGCACGCTTGTCAATTGTGGATGCTAATCATTCGCTTGTATCTTCCTAGACACATCTGCTGGCTGTGAAGTATTCCACTTGCATATCAAGGTGCGCATGTAGGTGTGTTAAAAATTCTGGAGGCACTGGGTATTGATCCCAGTACCTCTCGCATACTAAGCGAGCGCTCTACCATCTGAGCTACGCCCGCCCCCCCGAAGACTAATGGTGCTACATACAGCCATATAGACGACACAGACCCTTGCACTCCCATTATTCAGCAGACAAACACTACTCTCTATGTATCCGTTAGGGTGTCTTTCAGGTTTCGTGCATTCTGTATCGAATCGTAGTTGGCCAAAATGAAAGTGGCACGTATAACGTCGAAAATAGAATTCGGACACCGCTCTGAGTAAGACCAACGTGTTGTCCACCCTCTAGACTTCAATGAGGTTAAGCCGCGATACCTAAGACAGATCTGCACTCGATGACACCTCGATAACAGCCGGTCCCCACACTTACATCTTGCTCTCCTTACGTCAGTATACATCATATCAGTCTGTGACGCTGGCTTTGCAACATCTTGCGTGCCTTTAGGTTCGCCGCGACCAACACTTACCTTGCACTGACCACAAAATATGGAGGCGCCGCGGCTTGAACCCTGGACCTTTCACATGCCAAGCGAACGCTCTACCAACTGAGCGACGCCCCATGCACGAGCAAACTGCGCTATTCCCCATTCTTTGCGACTCAGATGCGCACGGACACGATGGTTGGTTGGTTTGTAGCGGTGAAGGGAGCAGAGTACAAAGGCGCGGACCCGTTCATATACACAAAAGTTCCAAGTAGTTTCGATGCCCTGGTATTACAATTGCAAATTCCGTCTGTTTTTAACGTCTTAAATTGAAAGAGCCGTCACAAATTGCTCCGTTTTCACTCCTTGTCGACAATTATACAGCACCTGAGGTAACAAACACATCTCGAGAACCATTGTGCACTACATTATTTATGCCAACTCAGTGCCTCGCTCTTTACTACTGTGTACCAATCTTGTCGTCCAACTGCAAAACACTGGGCCTCAACAAGTTTCCACGTCTCCATTGCACTGCGCATACTACGAAACGCTCCCCAAACTTGGCACTCACCCTCGCAGCCGACTTTTCCGACTTTCCACGACGCTCACGCTAGTGACAGCATTATTTATAGTTCGACGTCGTGCCAAAGCGAATGAGCACAATTCGCCTACGGCTTAGGCCGCCCTCCTAGTGTGGCTGCTCGGTGTCTGCAGGCAGCGAGTGTCTGCAAGCTTCCTGTGTTCGCACCTATGTCACCTGTGCTTGCTTGTCAGAGACAGACTATCGCAAAACATACAACTCAGTCCATGAATTGATTGCTACGGCATCTGTTATCAGCAGTCACAACTAGCAACACCAGTAGCAGCTGACTGCACGCAAAGAATAGGAATGTGCAGTGGGATTTACGTGAACTCGGCGCAAGCTTGTCTCTTCCTAGACACATCTGCTGGCTGTGAAGTATTCCACTTGCATATCAAGGTGCGCATGTAGGTGTGTTAAAAATTGTGGAGGCACTGGGTATTGATCCTAGTACCTCTCGCATACTAAGCGAGCGCTCTACCATCTGAGCTACGCCCGCCCCCCCGAAGAGTAATGGTGCTACATACAGCCATATAGACGACACAGACCCTTGCACTCCCATTATTCAGCATACAAACACTACTCTCTATGTATCCGTTAGGGTGTCTTTCTGGTTTCGTGCATTCTGTATCGAATCGTAGTTGCCAAAATGAAAGTGGCACGTATAACGTCGAAAATAGAATTCGGACACCGCTCTGAGTAAGACCAACGTGTTGTCCACCCTCTAGACTTCAATGAGGTTAAGCCGCGATACCTAAGACAGATCTGCACTCGATGACACCTCGATAACAGCCGGTCCCCACACTTAGATCTTGCTCTCCTTACGTCAGTATACATCATATCAGTCTGTGACGCTGGCTTTGCAACATCTTGCGTGCCTTTAGGTTCGCCGCGACCAACACTTACCATGCACTGACCACAAAAAATGGAGACGCCGCGGCTTGAACCCTGGACCATTCTCATGCCAAGCGAACGCTCTACCAACTGAGCTACGCCCCCTGCACGAGCAAACTGCGCTATTCCCCATTCTTTGCGACTCAGATGCGCACGGACACGATGGTTGGTTGGTTTGTAGCGGTGAAGGGAGCAGAGTACAAAGGCGCGGACCCGTTCATATACACAAAAGTTCCAAGTAGTTTCGATGCTCTGGTATTACAAATGCAAATTCCGTCTGTTTTTAACGTCTTAAATTGAAAGAGCCGTCACAAATTGCTCCGTTTTCACTCCTTGTCGACAATTATACAGCACCTGAGGTAACAAACACATCTCGAGAACCATTGTGCACTACATTATTTATGCCAACTCAGTGCATCGCTCTTTACTACTGTGTACCAATCTTGTCGTCCAACTGCAAAACACTGGGCCACAACAAGTTTCTGCGTCTCCATTGCACTGCGCATAATACGAAACGCTCCCCAAACTTGGCACTCACCCCCGCAGCCGACTTTTCCGACTTTCCACGACGCTCACGCTAGTGACAGCATTATTTATAGTTCTACGTCGCGCCAAAGCGAATGAGCACAATTCGCCTACGGCTTAGGCCGCCCTCCTAGTGTGGCTGCTCGGTGTCTACAAGCAGCGAGGGTCTGCAAGCTTCCTGTGTTCGCACCTATATCACCTGTGCTTGCTTGTCAGAGACAGACTTTTGCAAAACATACAACTCACTCCATGAATTGATTGCTACGGCATCTGTTATCAGCAGTCACAACTAACAACACCAGTAGCAGCTGACTGCACGCAAAGAATAGGAATGTGCAGTGGGATTTACGTGAACTCGGCGCAAGCTTGTATCTTCCTAGACACATCTGCTGGCTGTGAAGTATTCCACTTGCATATCAAGGTGCGCATGTAGGTGTGTTAAAAATTCTGGAGGCACTGGGTATTGATCCCAGTACCTCTCGCATACTAAGCGAGCGCTCTACCATCTGAGCTACGCCCGCCCCCACGAAGACTAATGGTTCTACATACAGCCATATAGACGACACAGACCCTTGCACTCCAATTATTCAGCAGACAAACACTACTCTCTATGTATCCGTTAGGGTGTCTTTCAGGTTTCGTGCATTCTGTATCGAATCGTAGTTGCCAAAATGAAAGTGGCACGTATAACGTCGAAAATAGAATTCGGACACCGCTCTGAGTAAGACCAACGTGTTGTCCACCCTCTAGACTTCAATGAGGTTAAGCCGCGATACCTAAGACAGATCTGCACTCGATGACACCTCGATAACAGCCGGTCCCCACACTTACATCTTGCTCTCCTTACGTCAGTATACATCATATCAGTCTGTGACGCTGGCTTTGCAACATCTTGCGTGCCTTTAGGTTCGCCGCGACCAACACTTACCATGCACTGACCACAAAAAATGGAGGCGCCGCGGCTTGAACCCTGGACCTTTCACATGCCAAGCGAACGCTCTACCAACTGAGCTACGCCCCATGCACGAGCAAACTGCGCTATTCCCCATTCTTTGCGACTCAGATGCGCACGGACACGATGGTTGGTTGGTTTGTAGCGGTGAAGGGAGCAGAGTACAAAGGCGCGGACCCGTTCATATACACAAAAGTTCCAAGTAGTTTCGATGCTCTGGTATTACAAATGCAAATTCCGTCTGTTTTTAACGTCTTAAATTGAAAGAGCCGTCACAAATTGCTCCGTTTTCACTCCTTGTCGACAATTATACAGCACCTGAGGTAACAAACACATCTCGAGAACCATTGTGCACTACATTATTTATGCCAACTCAGTGCATCGCTCTTTACTACTGTGTACCAATCTTGTCGTCCAACTGCAAAACACTGGGCCACAACAAGTTTCTGCGTCTCCATTGCACTGCGCATAATACGAAACGCTCCCCAAACTTGGCACTCACCCCCGCAGCCGACTTTTCCGACTTTCCACGACGCTCACGCAACGCTCACGCTAGTGACAGCATTATTTATAGTTCGACGTCGCGCCAAAGCGAATGAGTACATTTCGCCTACGGCTTACGCCGCCCTCCTAGTGTGGCTGCTCGGTGTCTGCAGGCAGCGAGGGTCTGCAAGCTTCCTGTGTTCGCACCTATGTCACCTGTGCTTGCTTGTCAGAGACAGACTATCGTAAAACATACAACTCACTCCATGAATTGATTGCTACGGCATCTGTTATCAGCAGTCACAACTAACAACACCAGTAGCAGCTGACTGCACGCAAAGAATAGGAATGTGCAGTGGGATTTACGTGAACTCGGCGCAAGCTTGTATCTTCCTAGACACATCTGCTGGCTGTGAAGTATTCCACTTGCATATCAAGGTGCGCATATAGGTGTGTTAAAAATTCTGGAGGCACTGGGTATTGATCCCAGCACCTCTCGCATACTAAGCGAGCGCTCTACCATCTGAGCTACGCCCGCCCCCCCGAAGTCCAATGGTGCTACATACAGCCA
Source organism: Schistocerca gregaria (assembly GCF_023897955.1). Lineage (NCBI taxonomy): Eukaryota > Metazoa > Arthropoda > Insecta > Orthoptera > Acrididae > Schistocerca > Schistocerca gregaria. The sequence continues at coordinate 105,659,026 of NC_064929.1, read as the reverse complement.
TATAGACGACACAGACCCTTGCACTCCCATTATTCAGCAGACAAACACTACTCTCTATGTATCCGTTAGGGTGTCTTTCAGGTTTCGTGCATTCTGTATCGAATCGTAGTTGGCCAAAATGAAAGTGGCACGTATAACGTCGAAAATAGAATTCGGACACCGCTCTGAGTAAGACCAACGTGTTGTCCACCCTCTAGACTTCAATGAGGTTAAGCCGCGATACCTAAGATAGATCTGCACTCGATGACACCTCGATAACAGCCGGTCCCCACACTTACATCTTGCTCTCCTTACGTCAGTATACATCATATCAGTCTGTGACGCTGGCTTTGCAACATCTTGCGTGCCTTTAGGTTCGCCGCGACCAACACTTACCATGCACTGACCACAAAATATGGAGGCGCCGCGGCTTGAAACCTGGACCTTTCACATGCCAAGCGAACGCTCTACCAACTGAGCGACGCCCCATGCACGAGCAAACTGCGCTATTCCCCATTCATTGCGACTCAGATGCGCACGGACACGATGGTTGGTTGGTTTGTAGCGGTGAAGGGAGCAGAGTACAAAGGCGCGGACCCGTTCATATACACAAAAGTTCCAAGTAGTTTCGATGCTCTGGTATTACAAATGCAAATTCCGTCTGTTTTTAACGTCTTAAATTGAAAGAGCCGTCACAAATTGCTCCGTTTTCACTCCTTGTCGACAATTATACAGCACCTGAGGTAACAAACACATCTCGAGAACCATTGTGCACTACATTATTTATGCCAACTCAGTGCCTCGCTCTTTACTACTGTGTACCAATCTTGTCGTCCAACTGCAAAACACTGGGCCACAACACGTTTTCGCGTCTCCATTGCACTGCGCATACTACGAAACACTCCCCAAACTTGGCACTCACCCTCGCAGCCGACTTTTCCGACTTTCCACGACGCTCACGCTAGTGACAGCATTATTTATAGTTTGACGTCGCGCCAAAGCGAATGAGCACATTTCGCCTACGGCTTAGGCCGCCCTCCTAGTGTGGCTGCTCGGTGTCTGCAGGCAGCGAGGGTCTGCAAGCTTCCTGTGTTCGCACCTATGTCACCTGTGCTTGCTTGTCAGAGACAGACTATCGCAAAACATACAACTCACTCCATGAATTGATTGCTACGGCATCTGTTATCAGCAGTCACAACTAGCAACACCAGTAGCAGCTGACTGCACGCAAAGAATAGGAATGTGCAGTGGGATTTACGTGAACTCGGCGCAAGGCAGATCTTTCCGACATAGACTTGAGAATCTTACGGGAACACTTGTACTGTTTCTAAATTAAGTGTAGGCGTGGGAGGAGGGTGCTTCCTGCGCACTAATAACAGCACGCTTGTCAATTGTGGATGCTAATCATTCGCTTGTATCTTCCTAGACAAATCTGCTGGTTGTGAATTATTCCACTTGCATATCAAGGTGCGCATGTAGGTGTGTTAAAAATTCTGGAGGCACTGGGTATTGATCCCAGTACCTCTCGCATACTATGCGAGCGCTCTACCATCTGAGCTACGCCCGCCCCCCCGAAGACTAATGGTGCTACATACAGCCATATAGACGACACAGACCCTTGCACTCCCATTATTCAGCAGACAAACACTACTCTCTATGTATCCGTTAGGGTGTCTTTCAGGTTTCGTGCATTCTGTATCGAATCGTAGTTGCCAAAATGAAAGTGGCACGTATAACGTCGAAAATAGAATTCGGACACCGCTCTGAGTAAGACCAACGTGTTGTCCACCCTCTAGACTTCAATGAGGTTAAGCCGCGATACCTAAGACAGATCTGCACTCGATGACACCTCGATAACAGCCGGTCCCCACACTTACATCTTGCTCTCTTACGTCAGTATACATCATATCAGTCTGTGACGCTGGCTTTGCAACATCCTGCGTGCCTTTAGGTTCGCCGCGACCAACACTTACCATGCACTGACCACAAAAAATGGAGGCGCCGCGGCTTGAACCCTGGACCTTTCACATGCCAAGCGAACGCTCTACCAACTGAGCGACGCCCCACGCACGAGCAAACTGCGCTATTCCCCATTCTTTGCGACTCAGATGCGCACGGACACGATGGTTGGTTGGTTTGTAGCGGTGAAGCGAGCAGAGTACAAAGGCGCGGACCCGTTCATATACACAAAAGTTCCAAGTAGTTTCGATGCTCTGGTATTACAAATGCAAATTCCGTCTGTTTTTAACGTCTTAAATTGAAAGAGCCGTCACAAATTGCTCCGTTTTCACTCCTTGTCGACAATTATACAGCACCTGAGGTAACAAACACATCTCGAGCCCCATTGTGCACTACATTATTTATGCCAACTCAGTGCCTCGCTCTTTACTACTGTGTACCAATCTTGTCGTCCAACTGCAAAACACTGGGCCACAACAAGTTTCCGCGTCTCCTTTGCACTGCGCATACTACGAAACGCTCCCCAAACTTGGCACTCACCCTCGCAGCCGACTTTTCCGACTTTCCACGACGCTCACGCTAGTGACAGCATTATTTATAGTTCGACGTCGCGCCAAAGCGAATGAGTACATTTCGCCTACGGCTTACGCCGCCCTCCTAGTGTGGCTGCTCGGTGTCTGCAGGCAGCGAGGGTCTGCAAGCTTCCTGTGTTTGCACCTATGTCACCTGTGCTTGCTTGTCAGAGACAGACTATCGCAAAACATACAACTCACTCCATGAATTGATTGCTACGGCATCTGTTATCAGCAGTCACAACTAGCAACACCAGTAGCAGCTGACTGCACGCAAAGAATAGGAATGTGCAGTGGGATTTACGTGAACTCGGCGCAAGGCAGATCTTTCCGACATAGGCTTGAGAATCTTACGGGAACACTTGTACTGTTTCTAAATTAAGTGTACGCGTGGGAGGAGGGTGCTTCCTTCGCACTAATAACAGCACGCTTGTCAATTGTGGATGCTAATCATTCGCTTGTATCTTCCTAGACACATATGCTGGCTGTGAAGTATTCCACTTGCATATCAAGGTGCGCATGTAGGTGTGTTAAAAATTCTGGAGGCACTGGGTATTGATCCCAGTACCTCTCGCATACTAAGCGAGCGCTCTACCATCTGAGCTACGCCCGCCCCCCCCCCGAAGACTAATGGTGCTACATACAGCCATATAGACGACACAGACCCTTGCACTCCCATTATTCAGCAGACAAACACTACTCTCTATGTATCCGTTAGGGTGTCTTTCAGGTTTCGTGCATTCTGTATCGAATCGTAGTTGGCCAAAATGAAAGTGGTACGTATAACGTCGAAAATAGAATTCGGACACCGCTCTGAGTAAGACCAACGTGTTGTCCACCCTCTAGACTTCAATGAGGTTAAGCCGCGATACCTAAGACAGATCTGCACTCGATGACACCTCGATAACAGCCGGTCCCCACACTTACATCTTGCTCTCCTTACGTCAGTATACATCATATCAGTCTGTGACGCTGGCTTTGCAACATCTTGCGTGCCTTTAGGTTCGCCGCGACCAACACTTACCTTGCACTGACCACAAAATATGGAGGCGCCGCGGCTTGAACCCTGGACCTTTCACATGCCAAGCGAACGCTCTACCAACTGAGCGACGCCCCATGCACGAGCAAACTGCGCTATTCCCCATTCTTTGCGACTTAGATGCGCACGGACACGATGGTTGGTTGGTTTGTAGCGGTGAAGGGAGCAGAGTACAAAGGCGCGGACCCGTTCATATACACAAAAGTTCCAAGTAGTTTCGATGCTCTGGTATTACAATTGCAAATTCCGTCTGTTTTTAACGTCTTAAATTGAAAGAGCCGTCACAAATTGCTCCGTTTTCACTCCTTGTCGACAATTATACAGCACCTGAGGTAACAAACACATCTCGAGAACCATTGTGCACTACATTATCTATGCCAACTCAGTGCCTCGCTCTTTACTACTGTGTTCCAATCTTGTCGTCCAACTGCAAAACACTGGGCCTCAACAAGTTTCCACGTCTCCATTGCACTGCGCATACTACGAAACGCTCCCCAAACTTGGCACTCACCCTCGCAGCCGACTTTTCCGACTTTCCACGACGCTCACGCTAGTGACAGCATTATTTATAGTTCGACGTCGTGCCAAAGCGAATGAGCACAATTCGCCTACGGCTTAGGCCGCCCTCCTAGTGTGGCTTCTCGGTGTCTGCAGGCAGCGAGTGTCTGCAAGCTTCCTGTGTTCGCACCTATGTCACCTGTGCTTGCTTGTCAGAGACAGACTATCGCAAAACATACAACTCAGTCCATGAATTGATTGCTACGGCATCTGTTATCAGCAGTCACAAATAGCAACACCAGTAGCAGCTGACTGCACGCAAAGAATAGGAATGTGCAGTGGGATTTACGTGAACTCGGCGCAAGCTTGTCTCTTCCTAGACACATCTGCTGGCTGTGAAGTATTCCACTTGCATATCAAGGTGCGCATGTAGGTGTGTTAAAAATTGTGGAGGCACTGGGTATTGATCCTAGTACCTCTCGCATACTAAGCGAGCGCTCTACCATCTGAGCTACGCCCGCCCCCCCCCGAAGAGTAATGGTGCTACATACAGCCATATAGACGACACAGACCCTTGCACTCCCATTATTCAGCAGACAAACACTACTCTCTATGTATCCGTTAGGGTGTCTTTCAGGTTTCGTGCATTCTGTATCGAATCGTAGTTGCCAAAATGAAAGTGGCACGTATAACGTCGAAAATAGAATTCGGACACCGCTCTGAGTAAGACCAACGTGTTGTCCACCCTCTAGACTTCAATGAGGTTAAGCCGCGATACCTAAGGCAGATCTGCACTCGATGACACCTCGATAACAGCCGGTCCCCACACTTAGATCTTGCTCTCCTTACGTCAGTATACATCATATCAGTCTGTGACGCTGGCTTTGCAACATCTTGCGTGCCTTTAGGTTCGCCGCGACCAACACTTACCATGCACTGACCACAAAAAATGGAGGCGCCGCGGCTTGAACCCTGGACCATTCTCATGCCAAGCGAACGCTCTACCAACTGAGCTACGCCCCATGCACGAGCAAACTGCGCTATTCCCCATTCTTTGCGCCTCAGATGCGCACGGACACGATGGTTGGTTGGTTTGTAGCGGTGAAGGGAGCAGAGTACAAAGGCGCGGACCCGTTCATATACACAAAAGTTCCAAGTAGTTTCGATGCTCTGGTATTACAAATGCAAATTCCGTCTGTTTTTAACGTCTTAAATTGAAAGAGCCGTCACAAATTGCTCCGTTTTCACTCCTTGTCGACAATTATACAGCACCTGAGGTAACAAACACATCTCGAGAACCATTGTGCACTACATTATTTATGCCAACTCAGTGCATCGCTCTTTACTACTGTGTACCAATCTTGTCGTCCAACTGCAAAACACTGGGCCACAACAAGTTTCTGCGTCTCCATTGCACTGCGCATAATACGAAACGCTCCCCAAACTTGGCACTCACCCCCGCAGCCGACTTTTCCGACTTTCCACGACGCTCACGCTAGTGACAGCATTATTTATAGTTCGACGTCGCGCCAAAGCGAATGAGCACAATTCGCCTACGGCTTAGGCCGCCCTCCTAGTGTGGCTGCTCGGTGTCTACAAGCAGCGAGGGTCTGCAAGCTTCCTGTGTTCGCACCTATATCACCTGTGCTTGCTTGTCAGAGACAGACTTTTGCAAAACATACAACTCACTCCATGAATTGATTGCTACGGCATCTGTTATCAGCAGTCACAACTAACAACACCAGTAGCAGCTGACTGCACGCAAAGAATAGGAATGTGCAGTGGGATTTACGTGAACTCGGCGCAAGCTTGTATCTTCCTAGACACATCTGCTGGCTGTGAAGTATTCCACTTGCATATCAAGGTGCGCATGTAGGTGTGTTAAAAATTCTGGAGGCACTGGGTATTGATCCCAGTACCTCTCGCATACTAAGCGAGCGCTCTACCATCTGAGCTACGCCCGCCCCCACGAAGACTAATGGTTCTACATACAGCCATATAGACGACACAGACCCTTGCACTCCAATTATTCAGCAGACAAACACTACTCTCTATGTATCCGTTAGGGTGTCTTTCAGGTTTCGTGCATTCTGTATCGAATCGTAGTTGCCAAAATGAAAGTGGCACGTATAACGTCGAAAATAGAATTCGGACACCGCTCTGAGTAAGACCAACGTGTTGTCCACCCTCTAGACTTCAATGAGGTTAAGCCGCGATACCTAAGACAGATCTGCACTCGATGACACCTCGATAACAGCCGGTCCCCACACTTACATCTTGCTCTCCTTACGTCAGTATACATCATATCAGTCTGTGACGCTGGCTTTGCAACATCTTGCGTGCCTTTAGGTTCGCCGCGACCAACACTTACCATGCACTGACCACAAAATATGGAGGCGCCGCGGCTTGAACCCTGGACCTTTCACATGCCAAGCGAACGCTCTACCAACTGAGCTACGCCCCATGCACGAGCAAACTGCGCTATTCCCCATTCTTTGCGACTCAGATGCGCACGGACACGATGGTTGGTTGGTTTGTAGCGGTGAAGGGAGCAGAGTACAAAGGCGCGGACCCGTTCATATACACAAAAGTTCCAAGTAGTTTCGATGCTCTGGTATTACAAATGCAAATTCCGTCTGTTTTTAACGTCTTAAATTGAAAGATCCGTCACAAATTGCTCCGTTTTCACTCCTTGTCGACAATTATACAGCACCTGAGGTAACAAACACATCTCGAGAACCATTGTGCACTACATTATTTATGCCAACTCAGTGCATCGCTCTTTACTACTGTGTACCAATCTTGTCGTCCAACTGCAAAACACTGGGCCACAACAAGTTTCTGCGTCTCCATTGCACTGCGCATAATACGAAACGCTCCCCAAACTTGGCACTCACCCCCGCAGCCGACTTTTCCGACTTTCCACGACGCTCACGCAACGCTCACGCTTGTGACAGCATTATTTATAGTTCTACGTCGCGCCAAAGCGAATGAGCACAATTCGCCTACGGCTTAGGCCGCCCTCCTAGTGTGGCTGCTCGGTGTCTGCAAGCAGCGAGGGTCTGCAAGCTTCCTGTGTTCGCACCTATATCACCTGTGCTTGCTTGTCAGAGACAGACTTTTGCAAAACATACAACTCACTCCATGAATTGATTGCTACGGCATCTGTTATCAGCAGTCACAACTAACAACACCAGTAGCAGCTGACTGCACGCAAAGAATAGGAATGTGCAGTGGGATTTACGTGAACTCGGCGCAAGCTTGTATCTTCCTAGACACATCTGCTGGCTGTGAAGTATTCCACTTGCATATCAAGGTGCGCATGTAGGTGTGTTAAAAATTCTGGAGGCACTGGGTATTGATCCCAGTACCTCTCGCATACTAAGCGAGCGCTCTACCATCTGAGCTACGCCCGCCCCCACGAAGACTAATGGTTCTACATACAGCCATATAGACGACACAGACCCTTGCACTCCAATTATTCAGCAGACAAACACTACTCTCTATGTATCCGTTAGGGTGTCTTTCAGGTTTCGTGCATTCTGTATCGAATCGTAGTTGCCAAAATGAAAGTGGCACGTATAACGTCGAAAATAGAATTCGGACACCGCTCTGAGTAAGACCAACGTGTTGTCCACCCTCTAGACTTCAATGACGTTAAGCCGCGATACCTAAGACAGATCTGCACTCGATGACACCTCGATAACAGCCGGTCCCCACACTTACATCTTGCTCTCCTTACGTCAGTATACATCATATCAGTCTGTGACGCTGGCTTTGCAACATCTTGCGTGCCTTTAGGTTCGCCGCGACCAACACTTACCATGCACTGACCACAAAAAATGGAGGCGCCGCGGCTTGAACCCTGGACCTTTCACATGCCAAGCGAACGCTCTACCAACTGAGCTACGCCCCATGCACGAGCAAACTGCGCTATTCCCCATTCTTTGCGACTCAGATGCGCACGGACACGATGGTTGGTTGGTTTGTAGCGGTGAAGGGAGCAGAGTACAAAGGCGCGGACCCGTTCATATATACAAAAGTTCCAAGTAGTTTCGATGCTCTGGTATTACAAATGCAAATTCCGTCTGTTTTTAACGTCTTAAATTGAAAGAGCCGTCACAAATTGCTCCGTTTTCACTCATTGTAGACAATTATACAGCACCTGAGGTAACAAACACATCTCGAGAACCATTGTGCACTACATTATTTATGCCAACTCAGTGCATCGCTTTTTACTACTGTGTACCAATCTTGTCGTCCAACAGCAAAACACTGGGCCACAACAAGTTTCCGCGTCTCCATTGCACTGCGCATACTACGAAACGCTCCCCAAACTTGGCACTCACCCTCGCAGCCGACTTTTCCGACTTTCTACGACGCTCACGCAACGCTCACGCTAGTGACAGCATTATTTATAGTTCGACGTCGCGCCAAAGCGAATGAGCACAATTCGCCTACGGCTTAGGCCGCCCTCCTAGTGTTGCTGCTCGGTGTCTGCAGGCAGCGAGTGTCAGCAAGCTTCCTGTGTTCGCACCTATGTCACCTGTGCTTGCTTGTCAGAGACAGACTATCGCAAAACATACAACTCAGTACATGAATTGATTGCTACGGCATCTGTTATCAGCAGTCACAACTAGCAACACCAGTAGTAGCTGACTGCACGCAAAGAATAGGAATGTGCAGTGGGTTTTACGTGAACTCGGCGCAAGCTTGTATCTTCCTAGACACATCTGCTGGCTGTGAAGTATTCCACTTGCATATCAAGGTGCGCATGTAGGTGTGTTAAAAATTCTGGAGGCACTGGGTATTGATCCCAGTACCTCTCGCATACTAAGCGAGCGCTCTACCATCTGAGCTACGCCCGCCCCCCCGAAGACTAATGGTGCTACATACAGCCATATAGACGACACAGACCCTTGCACTCCCATTATTCAGCATACAAACACTACTCTCTATGTATCCGTTAGGGTGTCTTTCAGGTTTCGTGCATTCTGTATCGAATCGTAGTTGCCAAAATGAAAGTGGCACGTATAACGTCGAAAATAGAATTCGGACACCGCTCTGAGTAAGACCAACGTGTTGTCCACCCTCTAGACTTCAATGAGGTTAAGCCGCGATACCTAAGACAGATCTGCACTCGATGACACCTCGATAACAGCCGGTCCCCACACTTACATCTTGCTCTCCTTACGTCAGTATACATCATATCAGTCTGTGACGCTGGCTTTGCAACATCTTGCGTGCCTTTAGGTTCGCCGCGACCAACACTTACCATGCACTGACCACAAAATATGGAGGCGCCGCGGCTTGAAACCTGGACCTTTCACGTGCCAAGCGAACGCTCTACCAACCGAGCGACGCCCCATGCACGATCAAACTGCGCTATTCCCCATTCTTTGCGACTCAGATGCGCACGGACACGATGGTTGGTTGGTTTGTAGCGGTGAAGGGAGCAGAGTACAAAGGCGCGGACCCGTTCATATACACAAAAGTTCCAAGTAGTTTCGATGCTCTGGTATTACAAATGCAAATTCCGTCTGTTTTTAACGTCTTAAATTGAAAGAGCCGTCACAAATTGCTCCGTTTTCACTCCTTGTCGACAATTATACAGCACCTGAGGTAACAAACACAACTCGAGAACCATTGTGCACTACATTATTTATGCCAACTCAGTGCCTCGCTCTTTACTACTGTGTACCAATCTTGTCGTCCAACTGCAAAACACTGGGCCACAACAAGTTTCCGCGTCTCCATTGCACTGCGCATACTACGAAACGCTCCCCAAACTTGGCACTCACCCTCGCAGCCGACTTTTCCGACTTTCCACGACGCTCACGCTAGTGACAGCATTATTTATAGTTCGACGTCGCGCCAAAGCGAATGAGCACAATTCGCCTACGGCTTAGGCCGCCCTCCTAGTGTGGCTGCTCGGTGTCTGCAGGCAGCGAGGGTCTGCAAGCTTCCTGTGTTCGCACCTATGTCACCTGTGCTTGCTTGTCAGAGACAGACTATCGCAAAACATACAACTCAGTCCATGAATTGATTGCTACGGCATCTGTTATCAGCAGTCACAACTAGCAACACCAGTAGCAGCTGACTGCACGCAAAGAATAGGAATGTGCAGTGGGATTTACGTGAACTCGGCGCAAGCTTGTATCTTCCTAGACACATCTGCTGGCTGTGAAGTATTCCACTTGCATATCAAGGTGCGCATGTAGGTGTGTTAAAAATTGTGGAGGCACTGGGTATTGATCCCAGTACCTCTCGCATACTAAGCGAGCGCTCTACCATCTGAGCTACGCCCGCCCCCCCGAAGAGTAATGGTGCTACATACAGCCATATAGACGACACAGACCCTTGCACTCCCATTATTCAGCAGACAAACACTACTCTCTATGTATCCGTTAGGGTGTCTTTCAGGTTTCGTGCATTCTGTATCGAATCGTAGTTGCCAAAATGAAAGTGGCACGTATAACGTCGAAAATAGAATTCGGACACCGCTCTGAGTAAGACCAACGTGTTGTCCACCCTCTAGACTTCAATGAGGTTAAGCCGCGATACCTAAGACAGATCTGCACTCGATGACACCTCGATAACAGCCGGTCCCCACACTTACATCTTGCTCTCCTTACGTCAGTATACATCATATCAGTCTGTGACGCTGGCTTTGCAACATCTTGCGTGCCTTTAGGTTCGCCGCGACCAACACTTACCATGCACTGACCACAAAATATGGAGGCGCCGCGGCTTGAACCCTGGACCTTTCACATGCCAAGCGAACGCTCTACCAACCGAGCGACGCCCCATGCACGATCAAACTGCGCTATTCCCCATTCTTTGCGACTCAGATGCGCACGGACACGATGGTTGGTTGGTTTGTAGCGGTGAAGGGAGCAGAGTACAAAGGCGCGGACCCGTTCATATACACAAAAGTTCCAAGTAGTTTCGATGCTCTGGTATTACAAATGCAAATTCCGTCTGTTTTTAACGTCTTAAATTGAAAGAGCCGTCACAAATTGCTCCGTTTTCACTCATTGTAGACAATTATACAGCACCTGAGGTAACAAACACATCTCGAGAACCATTGTGCACTACATTATTTATGCCAACTCAGTGCATCGCTTTTTACTACTGTGTACCAATCTTGTCGTCCAACAGCAAAACACTGGGCCACAACAAGTTTCCGCGTCTCCATTGCACTGCGCATACTACGAAACGCTCCCCAAACTTGGCACTCACCCCCGCAGCCGACTTTTCCGACTTTCCACGACGCTCACGCTAGTGACAGCATTATTTATAGTTCGACGTCGCGCCAAAGCGAATGAGCGCAATTCGCCTACGGCTTAGGCCGCCCACCTAGTGTGGCTGCTCGGTGTCTGCAGGCAGCGAGGGTCTGCAAGCTTCCTGTGTTCGCACCTATGTCACTTGTGCTTGCTTGTCAGAGACAGACTATCGCAAAACATACAACTCACTCCATGAATTGATTGGTACGGCATCTGTTATCAGCAGTCACAACTAACAACACCAGTAGCAGCTGACTGCACGCAAAGAATAGGAATGTGCAGTGGGATTTACGTGAACTCGGCGCAAGCTTGTATCTTCCTAGACACATCTGCTGGCTGTGAAGTATTCCACTTGCATATCAAGGTGCGCATGTAGGTGTGTTAAAAATTGTGGAGGCATTGGGTATTGATCCCAGTACCTCTCGCATACTAAGCGAGCGCTCTACCATCTGAGCTACGCCCGCCACCCCGAAGACAAATGGTGCTACATACAGCCATATAGACGACACAGACCCTTGCACTCCCATTATTCAGCAGACAAACACTACTCTCTATGTACCCGTTAGGGTGTCTTTCAGATTTCGTGCATTCTGTATCGAATCGTAGTTGGCCAAAATGAAAGTGGCACGTATAACGTCGAAAATAGAATTCGGACACCGCTCTGAGTAAGACCAACGTGTTGTCCACCCTCTAGACTTCAATGACGTTAAGCCGCGATACCTAAGACAGATCTGCACTCGATGACACCTCGATAACAGCCGGTCCCCACACTTACATCTTGCTCTCCTTACGTCAGTATACATCATATCAGTCTGTGACGCTGGCTTTGCAACATCTTGCGTGCCTTTAGGTTCGCCGCGACCAACACTTACCATGCACTGACCACAAAAAATGGAGGCGCCGCGGCTTGAACCCTGGACCTTTCACGTGCCAAGCGAACGCTCTACCAACCGAGCGACGCCCCATGCACGATCAAACTGCGCTATTCCCCATTCTTTGCGACTCAGATGCGCACGGACACGATGGTTGGTTGGTTTGTAGCGGTGAAGGGAGCAGAGTACAAAGGCGCGGACCCGTTCATATACACAAAAGTTCCAAGTAGTTTCGATGCTCTGGTATTACAAATGCAAATTCCGTCTGTTTTTAACGTCTTAAATTGAAAGAGCCGTCACAAATTGCTCCGTTTTCACTCCTTGTCGACAATTATACAGCACCTGAGGTAACAAACACAACTCGAGAACCATTGTGCACTACATTATTTATGCCAACTCAGTGCCTCGCTCTTTACTACTGTGTACCAATCTTGTCGTCCAACTGCAAAACACTGGGCCACAACAAGTTTCCGTTTCTCCATTGCACTGCGCATACTACGAAACGCTCCCCAAACTTGGCACTCACCCTCGCAGCCGACTTTTCCGACTTTCTACGACGCTGACGCAACGCTCACGCTAGTGACAGCATTATTTATAGTTCGACGTCGCGCCAAAGCGAATGAGCACAATTCGCCTACGGCTTAGGCCGCCCTCCTAGTGTGGCTGCTCGGTGTCTGCAGGCAGCGAGTGTCAGCAAGCTTCCTGTGTTCGCACCTATGTCACCTGTGCTTGCTTGTCAGAGACAGACTATCGCAAAACATACAACTCAGTACATGAATTGATTGCTACGGCATCTGTTATCAGCAGTCACAACTAGCAACACCAGTAGTAGCTGACTGCACGCAAAGAATAGGAATGTGCAGTGGGTTTTACGTGAACTCGGCGCAAGCTTGTATCTTCCTAGACACATCTGCTGGCTGTGAAGTATTCCACTTGCATATCAAGGTGCGCATGTAGGTGTGTTAAAAATTCTGGAGGCACTGGGTATTGATCCCAGTACCTCTCGCATACTAAGCGAGCGCTCTACCATCTGAGCTACGCCCGCCCCCCCGAAGAATAATGGTGCTACATACAGCCATATAGACGACACAGACCCTTGCACTCCCATTATTCAGCATACAAACACTACTCTCTATGTATCCGTTAGGGTGTCTTTCAGGTTTCGTGCATTCTGTATCGAATCGTAGTTGCCAAAATGAAAGTGGCACGTATAACGTCGAAAATAGAATTCGGACACCGCTATGAGTAAGACCAACGTGTTGTCCACCCTCTAGACTTCAATGAGGTTAAGCCGCGATACCTAAGACAGATCTGCACTCGATGACACCTCGATAACAGCCGGTCCCCACACTTACATCTTGCTCTCCTTACGTCAGTATACATCATATCAGTCTGTGACGCTGGCTTTGCAACATCTTGCGTGCCTTTAGGTTCGCCGCGACCAACACTTACCATGCACTGACCACAAAATATGGAGGCGCCGCGGCTTGAACCCTGGACCTTTCACGTGCCAAGCGAACGCTCTACCAACCGAGCGACGCCCCATGCACGATCAAACTGCGCTATTCCCCATTCTTTGCGACTCAGATGCGCACGGACACGATGGTTCGTTGGTTTGTAGCGGTGAAGGGAGCAGAGTACAAAGGCGCGGACCCGTTCATATACACAAAAGTTCCAAGTAGTTTCGATGCTCTGGTATTAGAAATGCAAATTCCGTCTGTTTTTAACGTCTTAAATTGAAAGAGCCGTCACAAATTGCTCCGTTTTCACTCCTTGTCGACAATTATACAGCACCTGAGGTAACAAACACAACTCGAGAACCATTGTGCACTACATTATTTATGCCAACTCAGTGCCTCGCTCTTTACTACTGTGTACCAATCTTGTCGTCCAACAGCAAAACACTGGGCCACAACAAGTTTCCGCGTCTCCATTGCACTGCGCATACTACGAAACGCTCCCCAAACTTGGCACTCACCCTCGCAGCCGACTTTTCCGACTTTCTACGACGCTCACGCAACGCTCACGCTAGTGACAGCATTATTTATAGTTCGACGTCGCGCCAAAGCGAATGAGCACAATTCGCCTACGGCTTAGGCCGCCCTCCTAGTGTGGCTGCTCGGTGTCTGCAGGCAGCGAGTGTCAGCAAGCTTCCTGTGTTCGCACCTATGTCACCTGTGCTTGCTTGTCAGAGACAGACTATCGCAAAACATACAACTCAGTACATGAATTGATTGCTACGGCATCTGTTATCAGCAGTCACAACTAGCAACACCAGTAGTAGCTGACTGCACGCAAAGAATAGGAATGTGCAGTGGGTTTTACGTGAACTCGGCGCAAGCTTGTATCTTCCTAGACACATTCCACTTGCATATCAAGGTGCGCATGTAGGTGTGTTAAAAATTGTGGAGGCACTGGGTATTGATCCGAGTACCTCTCGCATACTAAGCGAGCGCTCTACCATCTGAGCTACGCCCGCCACCCCGAAGAGTAATGGTGCTACATACAGCCATATAGACGACACAGACCCTTGCACTCCCATTATTCAGCATACAAACACTACTCTCTATGTATCCGTTAGGGTGTCTTTCAGGTTTCGTGCATTCTGTATCGAATCGTAGTTGCCAAAATGAAAGTGGCACGTATAACGTCGAAAATAGAATTCGGACACCGCTATGAGTAAGACCAACGTGTTGTCCACCCTCTAGACTTCAATGAGGTTAAGCCGCGATACCTAAGACAGATCTGCACTCGATGACACCTCGATAACAGCCGGTCCCCACACTTACATCTTGCTCTCCTTACGTCAGTATACATCATATCAGTCTGTGACGCTGGCTTTGCAACATCTTGCGTGCCTTTAGGTTCGCCGCGACCAACACTTACCATGCACTGACCACAAAATATGGAGGCGCCGCGGCTTGAACCCTGGACCTTTCACATGCCAAGCGAACGCTCTACCAACCGAGCGACGCCCCATGCACGATCAAACTGCGCTATTCCCCATTCTTTGCGACTCAGATGCGCACGGACACGATGGTTGGTTGGTTTGTAGCGGTGAAGGGAGCAGAGTACAAAGGCGCGGACCCGTTCATATACACAAAAGTTCCAAGTAGTTTCGATGCTCTGGTATTACAAATGCAAATTCCGTCTGTTTTTAACGTCTTAAATTGAAAGAGCCGTCACAAATTGCTCCGTTTTCACTCATTGTAGACAATTATACAGCACCTGAGGTAACAAACACATCTCGAGAACCATTGTGCACTACATTATTTATGCCAACTCAGTGCATCGCTTTTTACTACTGTGTACCAATCTTGTCGTCCAACAGCAAAACACTGGGCCACAACAAGTTTCCGCGTCTCCATTGCACTGCGCATACTACGAAACGCTCCCCAAACTTGGCACTCACCCCCGCAGCCGACTTTTCCGACTTTCCACGACGCTCACGCTAGTGACAGCATTATTTATAGTTCGACGTCGCGCCAAAGCGAATGAGCGCAATTCGCCTACGGCTTAGGCCGCCCACCTAGTGTGGCTGCTCGGTGTCTGCAGGCAGCGAGGGTCTGCAAGCTTCCTGTGTTCGCACCTATGTCACTTGTGCTTGCTTGTCAGAGACAGACTATCGCAAAACATACAACTCACTCCATGAATTGATTGGTACGGCATCTGTTATCAGCAGTCACAATTAACAACACCAGTAGCAGCTGACTGCACGCAAAGAATAGGAATGTGCAGTGGGATTTACGTGAACTCGGCGCAAGCTTGTCTCTTCCTAGACACATCTGCTGGCTGTGAAGTATTCCACTTGCATATCAAGGTGCGCATGTAGGTGTGTTAAAAATGTTGGAGGCACTGGGTATTGATCCCAGTACCTCTCGCATACTAAGCGAGCGCTCTACCATCTGAGCTACGCCCGCCACCCCGAAGACTAATGGTGCTACATACAGCCATATAGACGACACAGACCCTTGCACTCCCATTATTCAGCAGACAAACACTACTCTCTATGTATCCGTTAGGGTGTCTTTCAGATTTCGTGCATTCTGTATCGAATCGTAGTTGGCCAAAATGAAAGTGGCACGTATAACGTCGAAAATAGAATTCGGACACCGCTCTGAGTAAGACCAACGTGTTGTCCACCCTCTAGACTTCAATGACGTTAAGCCGCGATACCTAAGACAGATCTGCACTCGATGACACCTCGATAACAGCCGGTCCCCACACTTACATCTTGCTCTCCTTACGTCAGTACACATCATATCAGTCTGTGACGCTGGCTTTGCAACATCTTGCGTGCCTTTAGGTTCGCCGCGACCAACACTTACCATGCACTGACCACAAAAAATGGAGGCGCCGCGGCTTGAACGCTGGACCATTCACATGCCAAGCGAATGCTCTACCAACTGAGCTACGCCCCATGCACGAGCAAACTGCGCTATTCCCCATTCTTTGCGACTCAGATGCGCACGGACACGATGGTTGGTTGGTTTGTAGCGGTGAAGGGAGCAGAGTACAAAGGCGCGGACCCGTTCATATACACAAAAGTTCCAAGTAGTTTCGATGCTCTGGTATTACAAATGCAAATTCCGTCTGTTTTTAACGTCTTAAATTGAAAGAGCCGTCACAAATTTCTCCGTTTTCACTCCTTGTCGACAATTATACAGCACCTGAGGTAACAAACACAACTCGAGAACCATTGTGCACTACATTATTTATGCCAACTCAGTGCCTCGCTCTTTACTACTGTGTACCAATCTTGTCGTCCAACAGCAAAACACTGGGCCACAACAAGTTTCCGCGTCTCCATTGCACTGCGCATACTACGAAACGCTCCCCAAACTTGGCACTCACCCTCGCAGCCGACTTTTCCGACTTTCTACGACGCTCACGCAACGCTCACGCTAGTGACAGCATTATTTATAGTTCGACGTCGCGCCAAAGCGAATGAGCACAATTCGCCTACGGCTTAGGCCGCCCTCCTAGTGTGGCTGCTCGGTGTCTGCAGGCAGCGAGTGTCAGCAAGCTTCCTGTGTTCGCACCTATGTCACCTGTGCTTGCTTGTCAGAGACAGACTATCGCAAAACATACAACTCAGTACATGAATTGATTGCTACGGCATCTGTTATCAGCAGTCACAACTAGCAACACCAGTAGTAGCTGACTGCACGCAAAGAATAGGAATGTGCAGTGGGTTTTACGTGAAATCGGCGCAAGCATGTATCTTCCTAGACACATTCCACTTGCATATCAAGGTGCGCATGTAGGTGTGTTAAAAATTGTGGAGGCACTGGGTATTGATCCCAGTACCTCTCGCATACTAAGCGAGCGCTCTACCATCTGAGCTACGCCCGCCCCCCCGAAGAGTAATGGTGCTACATACAGCCATATAGACGACACAGACCCTTGCACTCCCATTATTCAGCATACAAACACTACTCTCTATGTATCCGTTAGGGTGTCTTTCAGGTTTCGTGCATTCTGTATCGAATCGTAGTTGCCAAAATGAAAGTGGCACGTATAACGTCGAAAATAGAATTCGGACACCGCTATGAGTAAGACCAACGTGTTGTCCACCCTCTAGACTTCAATGAGGTTAAGCCGCGATACCTAAGACAGATCTGCACTCGATGACACCTCGATAACAGCCGGTCCCCACACTTACATCTTGCTCTCCTTACGTCAGTATACATCATATCAGTCTGTGACGCTGGCTTTGCAACATCTTGCGTGCCTTTAGGTTCGCCGCGACCAACACTTACCATGCACTGACCACAAAATATGGAGGCGCCGCGGCTTGAACCCTGGACCTTTCACATGCCAAGCGAACGCTCTACCAACCGAGCGACGCCCCATGCACGATCAAACTGCGCTATTCCCCATTCTTTGCGACTCAGATGCGCACGGACACGATGGTTGGTTGGTTTGTAGCGGTGAAGGGAGCAGAGTACAAAGGCGCGGACCCGTTCATATACACAAAAGTTCCAAGTAGTTTCGATGCTCTGGTATTACAAATGCAAATTCCGTCTGTTTTTAACGTCTTAAATTGAAAGAGCCGTCACAAATTGCTCCGTTTTCACTCCTTGTCGACAATTATACAGCACCTGAGGTAACAAACACATCTCGAGCCCCATTGTGCACTCCATTATTCATGCCAACTCAGTGCCTCGCTCTTTACTACTGTGTACCAATCTTGTCGTCCAACAGCAAAACACTGGGCCACAACAAGTTTCCGCGTCCATTGCACTGCGCATACTACGAAACGCTCCCCTAACTTGGCACTCACCCTCGCAGCCGACTTTTCCGACTTTCCACGACGCTCACGCTAGTGACAGCATTATTTATAGTTCGACGTCGCACCAATGCGAATGAGCACAATTCGCCTACGGCTTAGGCCGCCCTCCTAGTGTGGCTGCTCGGTGTCTGCAAGCAGCGAGGGTCTGCAAGCTTCCTGTGTTCGCACCTATGTCACCTGTGCTTGCTTGTCAGAGACAGACTTTTGCAAAACATACAACTCACCCCATGAGTTGATTGCTACGGCATCTGTTATCAGCAGTCACAACTAACAACACCAGTAGCAGCTGACTGCACGCAAAGAATAGGAATGTGCAGTGGGATTTACGTGAACTCGGCGCAAGCTTGTCTCTTCCTAGACACATCTGCTGGCTGTGAAGTATTACACTTGCATATCAAGGTGCGCATGTAGGTGTGTTAAAAATGTTGGAGGCACTGGGTATTGATCCCAGTACCTCTCGCATACTAAGCGAGCGCTCTACCATCTGAGCTACGCCCGCCACCCCTAAGACTAATGGTGCTACATACAGCCATATGGACGACACAGACCCTTGCACTCCCATTATTCAGCAGACAAACACTACTCTCTATGTATCCGTTAGGGTGTCTTTCAGATTTCGTGCATTCTGTATCGAATCGTAGTTGGCCAAAATGAAAGTGGCACGTATAACGTCGAAAATAGAATTCGGACACCGCTCTGAGTAAGACCAACGTGTTGTCCACCCTCTAGACTTCAATGACGTTAAGCCGCGATACCTAAGACAGATCTGCACTCGATGACACCTCGATAACAGCCGGTCCCCACACTTACATCTTGCTCTCCTTACGTCAGTATACATCATATCAGTCTGTGACGCTGGCTTTGCAACATCTTGCGTGCCTTTAGGTTCGCCGCGACCAACACTTACCATGCACTGACCACAAAAAATGGAGGCGCCGCGGCTTGAACCCTGGACCACTCACATGCCAAGCGAATGCTCTACCAACTGAGCTACGCCCCATGCACGAGCAAACTGCGCTATTCCCCATTCTTTGCGACTCAGATGCGCACGGACACGATGGTTGGTTGGTTTGTAGCGGTGAAGGGAGCAGAGTACAAAGGCGCGGACCCGTTCATATACACAAAAGTTCCAAGTAGTTTCGATGCTCTGGTATTAGAAATGCAAATTCCGTCTGTTTTTAACGTCTTAAATTGAAAGAGCCGTCACAAATTGCTCCGTTTTCACTCCTTGTCGACAATTATACAGCACCTGAGGTAACAAACACAACTCGAGAACCATTGTGCACTACATTATTTATGCCAACTCAGTGCCTCGCTCTTTACTACTGTGTACCAATCTTGTCGTCCAACAGCAAAACACTGGGCCACAACAAGTTTCCGCGTCTCCATTGCACTGCGCATACTACGAAACGCTCCCCAAACTTGGCACTCACCCTCGCAGCCGACTTTTCCGACTTTCTACGACGCTCACGCTAGTGACAGCATTATTTATAGTTCGACGTCGCGCCAAAGCGAATGAGCACAATTCGCCTACGGCTTAGGCCGCCCTCCTAGTGTGGCTGCTCGGTGTCTGCAGGCAGCGAGTGTCAGCAAGCTTCCTGTGTTCGCACCTATGTCACCTGCGCTTGCTTGTCAGAGACAGACTATCGCAAAACATACAACTCAGTACATGAATTGATTGCTACGGCATCTGTTATCAGCAGTCACAACTAGCAACACCAGTAGTAGCTGACTGCACGCAAAGAATAGGAATGTGCAGTGGGTTTTACGTGAACTCGGCGCAAGCTTGTATCTTCCTAGACACATTCCACTTGCATATCAAGGTGCGCATGTAGGTGTGTTAAAAATTGTGGAGGCACTGGGTATTGATCCCAGTACCTCTCGCATACTAAGCGAGCGCTCTACCATCTGAGCTACGCCCGCCCCCCCGAAGAGTAATGGTGCTACATACAGCCATATAGACGACACAGACCCTTGCACTCCCATTATTCAGCATACAAACACTACTCTCTATGTATCCGTTAGGGTGTCTTTCAGGTTTCGTGCATTCTGTATCGAATCGTAGTTGCCAAAATGAAAGTGGCACGTATAACGTCGAAAATAGAATTCGGACACCGCTCTGAGTAAGACCAACGTGTTGTCCACCCTCTAGACTTCAATGAGGTTAAGCCGCGATACCTAAGACAGATCTGCACTCGATGACACCTCGATAACAGCCGGTCCCCACACTTACATCTTGCTCTCCTTACGTCAGTATACATCATATCAGTCTGTGACGCTGGCTTTGCAACATCTTGCGTGCCTTTAGGTTCGCCGCGACCAACACTTACCATGCACTGACCACAAAATATGGAGGCGCCGCGGCTTGAACCCTGGACCTTTCACATGCCAAGCGAACGCTCTACCAACTGAGCGACGCCCATGCACGAGCAAACTGCGCTATTCCCCATTCTTTGCGACTCAGATGCGCACGGACACGATGGTTGGTTGGTTTGTAGCGGTGAAGGGAGCAGAGTACAAAGGCGCGGACCCGTTCATATACACAAAAGTTCCAAGTAGTTTCGATGCTCTGGTATTACAAATGCAAATTCCGTCTGTTTTTAACGTCTTAAATTGAAAGAGCCGTCACAAATTGCTCCGTTTTCACTCCTTGTCGACAATTATACAGCACCTGAGGTAACAAACACATCTCGAGCCCCATTGTGCACTACATTATTTATGCCAACTCAGTGCCTCGCTCTTTACTACTGTGTACCAATCTTGTCGTCCAACTGCAAAACACTGGGCCACAACAAGTTTCCGCGTCTCCATTGCACTGCGCATACTACGAAACGCTCCCCAAACTTGGCACTCACCCTCGCAGCCGACTTTTCCGACTTTCCACGACGCTCACGCTAGTGACAGCATTATTTATAGTTCGACGTCGCGCCAAAGCGAATGAGTACATTTCGCCTACGGCTTAGGCCGCCCTCCTAGTGTGGCTGCTCGGTGTCTGCAGGCAGCGAGGGTCTGCAAGCTTCCTGTGTTCACACCTATGTCACCTGTGCTTGCTTGTCAGAGACAGACTATCGCAAAACATACAACTCACTCCATGAATTGATTGCTACGGCATCTGTTATCAGCAGTCACAACTAGCAACACCAGTAGCAGCTGACTGCACGCAAAGAATAGGAATGTGCAGTGGGATTTACGTGAACTCGGCGCAAGCTTGTATCTTCCTAGACACATCTGCTGGCTGTGAAGTATTCCACTTGCATATCAAGGTGCGCATGTAGGTGTGTTAAAAATTCTGGAGGCACTGGGTATTGATCCCAGTACCTCTCGCATACTAAGCGAGCGCTCTACCATCTGAGATACGCCCGCCCCCCCGTAGACTAATGGTGCTACATACAGCCATATAGACGACACAGACCCTTGCACTCCCATTATTCAGCAGACAAACACTACTCTCTATGTATCCGTTAGGGTGTCTTTCAGGTTTCGTGCATTCTGTATCGAATCGTAGTTGGCCAAAATGAAAGTGGCACGTATAACGTCGAAAATAGAATTCGGACACCGCTCTGAGTAAGACCAACGTGTTGTCCACCCTCTAGACTTCAATGAGGTTAAGCCGCGATACCTAAGGCAGATCTGCACTCGATGACACCTCGATAACAGCCGGTCCCCACACTTACATCTTGCTCTCCTTACGTCAGTATACATCATATCAGTCTGTGACGCTGGCTTTGCAACATCTTGCGTGCCTTTAGGTTCGCCGCGACCAACACTTACCATGCACTGACCACAAAATATGGAGGCGCCGCGGCTTGAACCCTGGACCTTTCACATGCCAAGCGAACGCTCTACCAACTGAGCGACGCCCATGCACGAGCAAACTGCGCTATTCCCCATTCTTTGCGACTCAGATGCGCACGGACACGATGGTTGGTTGGTTTGTAGCGGTGAAGGGAGCAGAGTACAAAGGCGCGGACCCGTTCATATACACAAAAGTTCCAAGTAGTTTCGATGCTCTGGTATTACAAATGCAAATTCCGTCTGTTTTTAACGTCTTAAATTGAAAGAGCCGTCACAAATTGCTCCGTTTTCACTCCTTGTCGACAATTATACAGCACCTGAGGTAACAAACACATCTCGAGCCCCATTGTGCACTACATTATTCATGCCAACTCAGTGCCTCGCTCTTTACTACTGTGTACCAATCTTGTCGTCCAACAGCAAAACACTGGGCCACAACAAGTTTCCGCGTCCATTGCACTGCGCATACTACGAAACGCTCCCCAAACTTGGCACTCACCCTCGCAGCCGACTTTTCCGACTTTCCACGACGCTCACGCTAGTGACAGCATTATTTATAGTTCGACGTCGCGCCAAAGCGAATGAGCACAATTCGCCTACGGCTTAGGCGGCCCTCCTAGTGTGGCTGCTCGGTGTCTGCAGGCAGCGAGGGTCTGCAAGCTTCCTGTGTTCGCACCTATGTCACCTGTGCTTGCTTGTCAGAGACAGACTATCGCAAAACATACAACTCACTCCATGAATTGATTGCTACGGCATCTGTTATCAGCAGTCACAACTAGCAACACCAGTAGCAGCTGACTGCACGCAAAGAATAGGAATGTGCAGTGGGATTTACGTGAACTCGGCGCAAGGCAGATCTTTCCGACATAGGCTTGAGAATCTTACGGGAACATTTGTACTGTTTCTAAATTAAGTGTAGGCGTGGGAGGAGGGTGCTTCCTGCGCACTAATAACAGCACGCTTGTCAATTGTGGATGCTAATCATTCGCTTGTATCTTCCTAGACACATCTGCTGGTTGTGAATTATTCCACTTGCATATCAAGGTGCGCATGTAGGTGTGTTAAAAATTCTGGAGGCACTGGGTATTGATCCCAGTACCTCTCGCATACTAAGCGAGCGCTCTACCATCTTAGCTACGCCCGCCCCCCCGAAGACTAATGGTGCTACATACAGCCATATAGACGACACAGACCCTTGCACTCCCATTATTCAGCAGACAAACACTACTCTCTATGTATCCGTTAGGGTGTCTTTCAGGTTTCGTGCATTCTGTATCGAATCGTAGTTGGCCAAAATGAAAGTGGCACGTATAACGTCGAAAATAGAATTCGGACACCGCTCTGAGTAACACCAACGTGTTGTCCACCCTCTAGACTTCAATGAGGTTAAGCCGCGATACCTAAGACAGATCTGCACTCGATGACACCTCGATAACAGCCGGTCCCCACACTTACATCTTGCTCTCCTTACGTCAGTATACATCATATCAGTCTGTGACGCTGGCTTTGCAACATCTTGCGTGCCTTTAGGTTCGCCGCGACCAACACTTACCATGCACTGACCACAAAAAATGGAGGGGCCGCGGCTTGAATCCTATACCTTTCACATGCCAAGCGAACGCTCTACCAACTGAGCTACGCCCCATGCACGAGCAAACTGCGCTATTCCCCATTCTTTGCGACTCAGATGCGCACGGACACGATGGTTGGTTGGTTTGTAGCGGTGAAGGGAGCAAGGTACAAAGGCGCGGGCCCGTTCATATACACAAAAGTTCCAAGTGGTTTCGATGCTCTGGTATTACAAATGCAAATTCCGTCTGTTTTTAACGTCTTAAATTGAAAGAGCCGTCACAAATTGCTCCGTTTTCACTCCTTGTCGACAATTATACAGCACCTGAGGTAACAAACACATCTCGAGCCCCATTGTGCACTACATTATTTATGCCAACTCAGTGCCTCGCTCTTTACTACTGTGTACCAATCTTGTCGTCCAACTGCAAAACACTGGGCCACAACAAGTTTCCGCGTCTCCATTGCACTGCGCATACTATGAAACGCTTCCCAAACTTGGCACTCACCCTCGCAGCCGACTTTTCCGACTTTCCACGACGCTCACGCTAGTGACAGCATTATTTATAGTTCGACGTCGCGCCAAAGCGAATGAGCACAATTCGCCTACGGCTTAGGCCGCCCTCCTAGTGTGGCTGCTCGGTGTCTGCAGGCAGCGAGGGTCTGCAAGCTTCCTGTGTTCGCACCTATGTCACCTGTGCTTGCTTGTCAGAGACAGACTATCGCAAAACATACAACTCACTCCATGAATTGATTGCTACGGCATCTGTTATCAGCAGTCACAACTAGCAACACCAGTAGCAGCTGACTGCACGCAAAGAATAGGAATGTGCAGTGGGATTTACGTGAACTCGGCGCAAGCTTGTATCTTCCTAGACACATCTGCTGGCTGTGAAGTATTCCACTTGCATATCAAGGTGCGCATGTAGGTGTGTTAAAAATTCTGGAGGCGCTGGGTATTGATCCCAGTACCTCTCGCATACTAAGCGAGCGCTTTACCATCTGAGCTACGCCCGCCCCCCCCGAAGACTAATGGTGCTACATACAGCCATATAGACGACACAGACCCTTGCACTCCCATTATTCAGCAGACAAACACTACTCTCTATGTATCCGTTAGGGTGTATTTCATGTTTCGTGCATTCTGTATCGAATCGTAGTTGGCCAAAATGAAAGTGGCACGTATAACGTCGAAAATAGAATTCGGACACCGCTCTGAGTAAGACCAACGTGTTGTCCACCCTCTAGACTTCAATGAGGCTAAGCCGCGATACCTAAGACAGATCTGCACTCGATGACACCTCGATAACAGCCGGTCCCCACACTTACATCTTGCTCTCCTTACGTCAGTATACATCATATCAGTCTGTGACGCTGGCTTTGCAACATCTTGCGTGCCTTTAGGTTCGCCGCGACCAACACTTACCATGCACTGACCACAAAAAATGGAGGCGCCGCGGCTTGAACCCTGGACCTTTCACATGCCAAGCGAACGCTCTACCAACTGAGCTACGCCCCATGCACGAGCAAACTGCGCTATTCCCCATTCTTTGCGACTCAGATGCGCACGGACACGATGGTTGGTTGGTTTGTAGCGGTGAAGGGAGCAGAGTACAAAGGCGCGGACCCGTTCATATACACAAAATTTCCAAGTGGTTTCGATGCTCTGGTATTACAAATGCAAATTCCGTCTGTTTTTAACGTCTTAAATTGAAAGAGCCATCACAAATTGCTCCGTTTTCACTCCTTGTCGACAATTATACAGCACCTGAGGTAACAAACACATCTCGAGCCCCATTGTGCACTACATTATTTATGCCAACTCAGTGCCTCGCTCTTTACTACTGTGTACCAATCTTGTCGTCCAACTGCAAAACACTGGGCCACAACAAGTTTCCGCGTCTCCATTGCACTGCGCATACTATGAAACGCTCCCCAAACTTGGCACTCGCCCTCGCAGCCGACTTTTCCGACTTTCCACGACGCTCACGCTAGTGACAGCATTATTTATAGTTCAACGTCGCGCCAAAGCGAATGAGCACAATTCGCCTACGGCTTAGGCCGCCCTCCTAGTGTGGCTGCTCGGTGTCTGCAGGCAGCGAGGGTCTGCAAGCTTCCTGTGTTCGCACTTATGTCACCTGTGCTTGCTTGTCAGAGACAGACTATCGCAAAACATACAACTCACTCCATGAATTGATTGCTACGGCATCTGTTATCAGCAGTCACAACTAGCAACACCAGTAGCAGCTGACTGCACGCAAAGAATAGGAATGTGCAGTGGGATTTACGTGAACTCGGCGCAAGGCAGATCTTTCCGACATAGGCTTGAGAATCTTACGGGAACACTTGTACTGTTTCTAAATTAAGTGTAGGCGTGGGAGGAGGGTGCTTCCTGCGCACTAATAACAGCGCGCTTGCCAATTGTGGATGCTAATCATTCGCTTGTATCTTCCTAGACACATCTGCTGGTTGTGAATTATGTAGGTGTGTTAAAAATTCTGGAGGCACTGGGTATTGATCCCAGTACCTCTCGCATACTAAGCGAGCGCTCTACCATCTGAGCTACGCCCGCCCCCTGAAGACTAATGGTGCTACATACAGCCACATAGACGACACAGACCCTTGCACTCCCATTATTCAGCAGACAAACACTACTCTCTATGTATCCGTTAGGGTGTCTTTCAGGTTTCGTGCATTCTGTATCGAATCGCAGTTGGCCAAAATGAAAGTGGCACGTATAACGTCGAAAATAGAATTCGGACACCGCTCTGAGTAAGACCAACGTGTTGTCCACCCTCTAGACTTCAATGAGGTTAAGCTGCGATACCTAAGACAGATCTGCACTCGATGACACCTCGATAACAGCCGGTCCCCACACTTACATCTTGCTCTCCTTACGTCAGTATACATCATATCAGTCTGTGACGCTGGCTTTGCAACATCTTGCGTGCCTTTAGGTTCGCCGCGACCAACACTTACCATGCACTGACCACAAAATATGGAGGCGCCGCGGCTTGAACCCTGGACCTTTCACATGCCAAGCGAACGCTCTACCAACTGAGCGACGCCCATGCACGAGCAAACTGCGCTATTCCCCATTCTTTGCGACTCAGATGCGCACGGACACGATGGTTGGTTGGTTTGTAGCGGTGAAGGGAGCAGAGTACAAAGGCGCGGACCCGTTCATATACACAAAAGTTCCAAGTAGTTTCGATGCTCTGGTATTACAAATGCAAATTCCGTCTGTTTTTAACGTCTTAAATTGAAAGAGCCGTCACAAATTGCTCCGTTTTCACTCCTTGTCGACAATTATACAGCACCTGAGGTAACAAACACATCTCGAGCCCCATTGTGCACTACATTATTCATGCCAACTCAGTGCCTCGCTCTTTACTACTGTGTACCAATCTTGTCGTCCAACAGCAAAACACTGGGCCACAACAAGTTTCCGCGTCCATTGCACTGCGCATACTACGAAACGCTCCCCAAACTTGGCACTCACCCTCGCAGCCGACTTTTCCGACTTTCCACGACGCTCACGCTAGTGACAGCATTATTTATAGTTCGACGTCGCGCCAAAGCGAATGAGCACAATTCGCCTACGGCTTAGGCGGCCCTCCTAGTGTGGCTGCTCGGTGTCTGCAGGCAGCGAGGGTCTGCAAGCTTCCTGTGTTCGCACCTATGTCACCTGTGCTTGCTTGTCAGAGACAGACTATCGCAAAACATACAACTCACTCCATGAATTGATTGCTACGGCATCTGTTATCAGCAGTCACAACTAGCAACACCAGTAGCAGCTGACTGCACGCAAAGATTAGGAATGTGCAGTGGGATTTACGTGAACTCGGCGCAAGGCAGATCTTTCCGACATAGGCTTGAGAATCTTACGGGAACATTTGTACTGTTTCTAAATTAAGTGTAGGCGTGGGAGGAGGGTGCTTCCTGCGCACTAATAACAGCACGCTTGTCAATTGTGGATGCTAATCATTCGCTTGTATCTTCCTAGACACATCTGCTGGTTGTGAATTATTCCACTTGCATATCAAGGTGCGCATGTAGGTGTGTTAAAAATTCTGGAGGCACTGGGTATTGATCCCAGTACCTCTCGCATACTAAGCGAGCGCTCTACCATCTTAGCTACGCCCGCCCCCCCGAAGACTAATGGTGCTACATACAGCCATATAGACGACACAGACCCTTGCACTCCCATTATTCAGCAGACAAACACTACTCTCTATGTATCCGTTAGGGTGTCTTTCAGGTTTCGTGCATTCTGTATCGAATCGTAGTTGGCCAAAATGAAAGTGGCACGTATAACGTCGAAAATAGAATTCGGACACCGCTCTGAGTAACACCAACGTGTTGTCCACCCTCTAGACTTCAATGAGGTTAAGCCGCGATACCTAAGACAGATCTGCACTCGATGACATCTCGATAACAGCCGGTCCCCACACTTACATCTTGCTCTCCTTACGTCAGTATACATCATATCAGTCTGTGACGCTGGCTTTGCAACATCTTGCGTGCCTTTAGGTTCGCCGCGACCAACACTTACCATGCACTGACCACAAAAAATGGAGGGGCCGCGGCTTGAACCCTGGACCTTTCACATGCCAAGCGAACGCTCTACCAACTGAGCGACGCCCATGCACGAGCAAACTGCGCTATTCCCCATTCTTTGCGACTCAGATGCGCACGGACACGATGGTTGGTTGGTTTGTAGCGGTGAAGGGAGCAGAGTACAAAGGCGCGGACCCGTTCATATACACAAAAGTTCCAAGTAGTTTCGATGCTCTGGTATTACAAATGCAAATTCCGTCTGTTTTTAACGTCTTAAATTGAAAGAGCCGTCACAAATTGCTCCGTTTTCACTCCTTGTCGACAATTATACAGCACCTGAGGTAACAAACACATCTCGAGCCCCATTGTGCACTACATTATTTATGCCAACTCAGTGCCTCGCTCTTTACTACTGTGTACCAATCTTGTCGTCCAACTGCAAAACACTGGGCCACAACAAGTTTCCGCGTCTCCATTGCACTGCGCATACTACGAAACGCTCCCCAAACTTGGCACTCACCCTCGCAGCCGACTTTTCCGACTTTCCACGACGCTCACGCTAGTGACAGCATTATTTATAGTTCGACGTCGCGCCAAAGCGAATGAGTACATTTCGCCTACGGCTTAGGCCGCCCTCCTAGTGTGGCTGCTCGGTGTCTGCAGGCAGCGAGGGTCTGCAAGCTTCCTGTGTTCGCACCTATGTCACCTGTGCTTGCTTGTCAGAGACAGACTATCGCAAAACATACAACTCACTCCATGAATTGATTGCTACGGCATCTGTTATCAGCAGTCACAACTAGCAACACCAGTAGCAGCTGACTGCACGCAAAGAATAGGAATGTGCAGTGGGATTTACGTGAACTCGGCGCAAGCTTGTATCTTCCTAGACACATCTGCTGGCTGTGAAGTATTCCACTTGCATATCAAGGTGCGCATGTAGGTGTGTTAAAAATTCTGGAGGCACTGGGTATTGATCCCAGTACCTCTCGCATACTAAGCGAGCGCTCTACCATCTGAGCTACGCCCGCCCCCCGAAGACTAATGGTGCTACATACAGCCATATAGACGACACAGACCCTTGCACTCCCATTATTCAGCAGACAAACACTACTCTCTATGTATCCGTTAGGGTGTCTTTCAGGTTTCGTGCATTCTGTATCGATTCGTAGTTGGCCAAAATGAAAGTGGCACGTATAACGTCGAAAATAGAATTCGGACACCGCTCTGAGTAAGACCAACGTGTTGTCCACCCTCTAGACTTCAATGAGGTTAAGCCGCGATACCTAAGACAGATCTGCACTCGATGACACCTCGATAACAGCCGGTCCCCACACTTACATCTTGCTCTCCTTACGTCAGTATACATCATATCAGTCTGTGACGCTGGCTTTGCAACATCTTGCGTGCCTTTAGGTTCGCCGCGACCAACACTTACCATGCACTGACCACAAAATATGGAGGCGCCGCGGCTTGAACCCTGGACCTTTCACATGCCAAGCGAACGCTCTACCAACTGAGCGACGCCCATGCACGAGCAAACTGCGCTATTCCCCATTCTTTGCGACTCAGATGCGCACGGACACGATGGTTGGTTGGTTTGTAGCGGTGAAGGGAGCAGAGTACAAAGGCGCGGACCCGTTCATATACACAAAAGTTCCAAGTAGTTTCGATGCTCTGGTATTACAAATGCAAATTCCGTCTGTTTTTAACGTCTTAAATTGAAAGAGCCGTCACAAATTGCTCCGTTTTCACTCCTTGTCGACAATTATACAGCACCTGAGGTAACAAACACATCTCGAGCCCCATTGTGCACTACATTATTCATGCCAACTCAGTGCCTCGCTCTTTACTACTGTGTACCAATCTTGTCGTCCAACAGCAAAACACTGGGCCACAACAAGTTTCCGCGTCCATTGCACTGCGCATACTACGAAACGCTCCCCAAACTTGGCACTCACCCTCGCAGCCGACTTTTCCGACTTTCCACGACGCTCACGCTAGTGACAGCATTATTTATAGTTCGACGTCGCGCCAAAGCGAATGAGCACAATTCGCCTACGGCTTAGGCGGCCCTCCTAGTGTGGCTGCTCGGTGTCTGCAGGCAGCGAGGGTCTGCAAGCTTCCTGTGTTCGCACCTATGTCACCTGTGCTTGCTTGTCAGAGACAGACTATCGCAAAACATACAACTCACTCCATGAATTGATTGCTACGGCATCTGTTATCAGCAGTCACAACTAGCAACACCAGTAGCAGCTGACTGGACGCAAAGAATAGGAATGTGCAGTGGGATTTACGTGAACTCGGCGCAAGGCAGATCTTTCCGACATAGGCTTGAGAATCTTACGGGAACATTTGTACTGTTTCTAAATTAAGTTTAGGCGTGGGAGGAGGGTGCTTCCTGCGCACTAATAACAGCACGCTTGTCAATTGTGGATGCTAATCATTCGCTTGTATCTTCCTAGACACATCTGCTGGTTGTGAATTATTCCACTTGCATATCAAGGTGCGCATGTAGGTGTGTTAAAAATTCTGGAGGCACTGGGTATTGATCCCAGTACCTCTCGCATACTAAGCGAGCGCTCTACCATCTTAGCTACGCCAGCCCCCCCGAAGACTAATGGTGCTACATACAGCCATATAGACGACACAGACCCTTGCACTCACATTATTCAGCAGACAAACACTACTCTCTATGTATCTGTTAGGGTGTCTTTCAGGTTTCGTGCATTCTGTATCGAATCGTAGTTGGCCACAATGAAAGTGGCACGTATAACGTCGAAAATAGAATTCGGACACCGCTCTGAGTAACACCAACGTGTTGTCCACCCTCTAGACTTCAATGAGGTTAAGCCGCGATACCTAAGACAGATCTGCACTCGATGACACCTCGATAACAGCCGGTCCCCACACTTACATCTTGCTCTCCTTACGTCAGTATACATCATATCAGTCTGTGACGCTGGCTTTGCAACATCTTGCGTGCCTTTAGGTTCGCCGCGACCAACACTTACCATGCACTGACCACAAAAAATGGAGGGGCCGCGGCTTGAATCCTGGACCTTTCACATGCCAAGCGAACGCTCTACCAACTGAGCTACGCCCCATGCACGAGCAAACTGCGCTATTCCCCATTCTTTGCGACTCAGATGCGCACGGACACGATGGTTGGTTGGTTTGTAGCGGTGAAGGGAGCAAGGTACAAAGGCGCGGACCCGTTCATATACACAAAACTTCCAAGTGGTTTCGATGCTCTGGTATTACAAATGCAAATTCCGTCTGTTTTTAACGTCTTAAATTGAAAGAGCCGTCACAAATTGCTCCGTTTTCACTCCTTGTCGACAATTATACAGCACCTGAGGTAACAAACACATCTCGAGCCCCATTGTGCACTACATTATTTATGCCAACTCAGTGCCTCGCTCTTTACTACTGTGTACCAATCTTGTCGTCCAACTGCAAAACACTGGGCCACAACAAGTTTTCGCGTCTCCATTGCACTGCGCATACTATGAAACGCTCCCCAAACTTGGCACTCACCCTCGCAGCCGACTTTTCCGACTTTCCACGACGCTCACGCTAGTGACAGCATTATTTATAGTTCGACGTCGCGCCAAAGCGAATGAGCACAATTCGCCTACGGCTTAGGCCGCCCTCCTAGTGTGGCTGCTCGGTGTCTGCAGGCAGCGAGGGTCTGCAAGCTTCCTGTGTTCGCACCTATGTCACCTGTGCTTGCTTGTCAGAGACAGACTATCGCAAAACATACAACTCACTCCATGAATTGATTGCTACGGCATCTGTTATCAGCAGTCACAACTAGCAACACCAGTAGCAGCTGACTGCACGCAAAGAATAGGAATGTGCAGTGGGATTTACGTGAACTCGGCGCAAGGCAGATCTTTCCGACATAGGCTTGAGAATCTTACGGGAACACTTGTACTGTTTCTAAATTAAGTGTAGGCGTGGGAGGAGGGTGCTTCCTGCGCACTAATAACAGCGCGCTTGCCAATTGTGGATGCTAATCATTCGCTTGTATCTTCCTAGACACATCTGCTGGTTGTGAATTATGTAGGTGTGTTAAAAATTCTGGAGGCACTTGGTATTGATCCCAGTACCTCTCGCATACTAAGCGAGCGCTCTACCATCTGAGCTACGCCCGCCCCCCGAAGACTAATGGTGCTACATATAGCCATATAGACGACACAGACCCTTGCACTCCCATTATTCAGCAGACAAACACTACTCTCTATGTATCCGTTAGGGTGTCTTTCAGGTTTCGTGCATTCTGTATCGAATCGTAGTTGGCCAAAATGAAAGTGGCACGTATAACGTCGAAAATAGAATTCGGACACCGCTCTGAGTAAGACCAACGTGTTGTCCACCCTCTAGACTTCAATGAGGTTAAGCCGCGATACCTAAGACAGATCTGCACTCGATGACACCTCGATAACAGCCGGTCCCCACACTTACATCTTGCTCTCCTTACGTCAGTATACATCATATCAGTCTGTGACGCTGGCTTTGCAACATCTTGCGTGCCTTTAGGTTCGCCGCGACCAACACTTACCATGCACTGACCACAAAATATGGAGGCGCCGCGGCTTGAACCCTGGACCTTTCACATGCCAAGCGAACGCTCTACCAACTGAGCGACGCCCATGCACGAGCAAACTGCGCTATTCCCCATTCTTTGCGACTCAGATGCGCACGGACACGATGGTTGGTTGGTTTGTAGCGGTGAAGGGAGCAGAGTACAAAGGCGCGGACCCGTTCATATACACAAAAGTTCCAAGTAGTTTCGATGCTCTGGTATTACAAATGCAAATTCCGTCTGTTTTTAACGTCTTAAATTGAAAGAGCCGTCACAAATTGCTCCGTTTTCACTCCTTGTCGACAATTATACAGCACCTGAGGTAACAAACACATCTCGAGCCCCATTGTGCACTCCATTATTCATGCCAACTCAGTGCCTCGCTCTTTACTACTGTGTACCAATCTTGTCGTCCAACAGCAAAACACTGGGCCACAACAAGTTTCCGCGTCCATTGCACTGCGCATACTACGAAACGCTCCCCAAACTTGGCACTCACCCTCGCAGCCGACTTTTCCGACTTTCCACGACGCTCACGCTAGTGACAGCATTATTTATAGTTCGACGTCGCGCCAAAGCGAATGAGCACAATTCGCCTACGGCTTAGGCGGCCCTCCTAGTGTGGCTGCTCGGTGTCTGCAGGCAGCGAGGGTCTGCAAGCTTCCTGTGTTCGCACCTATGTCACCTGTGCTTGCTTGTCAGAGACAGACTATCGCAAAACATACAACTCACTCCATGAATTGATTGCTACGGCATCTGTTATCAGCAGTCACAACTAGCAACACCAGTAGCAGCTGACTGCACGCAAAGATTAGGAATGTGCAGTGGGATTTACGTGAACTCGGCGCAAGGCAGATCTTTCCGACATAGGCTTGAGAATCTTACGGGAACATTTGTACTGTTTCTAAATTAAGTGTAGGCGTGGGAGGAGGGTGCTTCCTGCGCACTAATAACAGCACGCTTGTCAATTGTGGATGCTAATCATTCGCTTGTATCTTCCTAGACACATCTGCTGGTTGTGAATTATTCCACTTGCATATCAAGGTGCGCATGTAGGTGTGTTAAAAATTCTGGAGGCACTGGGTATTGATCCCAGTACCTCTCGCATACTAAGCGAGCGCTCTACCATCTTAGCTACGCCCGCCCCCCCGAAGACTAATGGTGCTACATACAGCCATATAGACGACACAGACCCTTGCACTCCCATTATTCAGCAGACAAACACTACTCTCTATGTATCCGTTAGGGTGTCTTTCAGGTTTCGTGCATTCTGTATCGAATCGTAGTTGGCCAAAATGAAAGTGGCACGTATAACGTCGAAAATAGAATTCGGACACCGCTCTGAGTAACACCAACGTGTTGTCCACCCTCTAGACTTCAATGAGGTTAAGCCGCGATACCTAAGACAGATCTGCACTCGATGACATCTCGATAACAGCCGGTCCCCACACTTACATCTTGCTCTCCTTACGTCAGTATACATCATATCAGTCTGTGACGCTGGCTTTGCAACATCTTGCGTGCCTTTAGGTTCGCCGCGACCAACACTTACCATGCACTGACCACAAAAAATGGAGGGGCCGCGGCTTGAACCCTGGACCTTTCACATGCCAAGCGAACGCTCTACCAACTGAGCGACGCCCATGCACGAGCAAACTGCGCTATTCCCCATTCTTTGCGACTCAGATGCGCACGGACACGATGGTTGGTTGGTTTGTAGCGGTGAAGGGAGCAGAGTACAAAGGCGCGGACCCGTTCATATACACAAAAGTTCCAAGTAGTTTCGATGCTCTGGTATTACAAATGCAAATTCCGTCTGTTTTTAACGTCTTAAATTGAAAGAGCCGTCACAAATTGCTCCGTTTTCACTCCTTGTCGACAATTATACAGCACCTGAGGTAACAAACACATCTCGAGCCCCATTGTGCACTACATTATTTATGCCAACTCAGTGCCTCGCTCTTTACTACTGTGTACCAATCTTGTCGTCCAACTGCAAAACACTGGGCCACAACAAGTTTCCGCGTCTCCATTGCACTGCGCATACTACGAAACGCTCCCCAAACTTGGCACTCACCCTCGCAGCCGACTTTTCCGACTTTCCACGACGCTCACGCTAGTGACAGCATTATTTATAGTTCGACGTCGCGCCAAAGCGAATGAGTACATTTCGCCTACGGCTTAGGCCGCCCTCCTAGTGTGGCTGCTCGGTGTCTGCAGGCAGCGAGGGTCTGCAAGCTTCCTGTGTTCGCACCTATGTCACCTGTGCTTGCTTGTCAGAGACAGACTATCGCAAAACATACAACTCACTCCATGAATTGATTGCTACGGCATCTGTTATCAGCAGTCACAACTAGCAACACCAGTAGCAGCTGACTGCACGCAAAGAATAGGAATGTGCAGTGGGATTTACGTGAACTCGGCGCAAGCTTGTATCTTCCTAGACACATCTGCTGGCTGTGAAGTATTCCACTTGCATATCAAGGTGCGCATGTAGGTGTGTTAAAAATTCTGGAGGCACTGGGTATTGATCCCAGTACCTCTCGCATACTAAGCGAGCGCTCTACCATCTGAGCTACGCCCGCCCCCCGAAGACTAATGGTGCTACATACAGCCATATAGACGACACAGACCCTTGCACTCCCATTATTCAGCAGACAAACACTACTCTCTATGTATCCGTTAGGGTGTCTTTCAGGTTTCGTGCATTCTGTATCGATTCGTAGTTGGCCAAAATGAAAGTGGCACGTATAACGTCGAAAATAGAATTCGGACACCGCTCTGAGTAAGACCAACGTGTTGTCCACCCTCTAGACTTCAATGAGGTTAAGCCGCGATACCTAAGACAGATCTGCACTCGATGACACCTCGATAACAGCCGGTCCCCACACTTACATCTTGCTCTCCTTACGTCAGTATACATCATATCAGTCTGTGACGCTGGCTTTGCAACATCTTGCGTGCCTTTAGGTTCGCCGCGACCAACACTTACCATGCACTGACCACAAAATATGGAGGCGCCGCGGCTTGAACCCTGGACCTTTCACATGCCAAGCGAACGCTCTACCAACTGAGCGACGCCCATGCACGAGCAAACTGCGCTATTCCCCATTCTTTGCGACTCAGATGCGCACGGACACGATGGTTGGTTGGTTTGTAGCGGTGAAGGGAGCAGAGTACAAAGGCGCGGACCCGTTCATATACACAAAAGTTCCAAGTAGTTTCGATGCTCTGGTATTACAAATGCAAATTCCGTCTGTTTTTAACGTCTTAAATTGAAAGAGCCGTCACAAATTGCTCCGTTTTCACTCCTTGTCGACAATTATACAGCACCTGAGGTAACAAACACATCTCGAGCCCCATTGTGCACTACATTATTCATGCCAACTCAGTGCCTCGCTCTTTACTACTGTGTACCAATCTTGTCGTCCAACAGCAAAACACTGGGCCACAACAAGTTTCCGCGTCCATTGCACTGCGCATACTACGAAACGCTCCCCAAACTTGGCACTCACCCTCGCAGCCGACTTTTCCGACTTTCCACGACGCTCACGCTAGTGACAGCATTATTTATAGTTCGACGTCGCGCCAAAGCGAATGAGCACAATTCGCCTACGGCTTAGGCGGCCCTCCTAGTGTGGCTGCTCGGTGTCTGCAGGCAGCGAGGGTCTGCAAGCTTCCTGTGTTCGCACCTATGTCACCTGTGCTTGCTTGTCAGAGACAGACTATCGCAAAACATACAACTCACTCCATGAATTGATTGCTACGGCATCTGTTATCAGCAGTCACAACTAGCAACACCAGTAGCAGCTGACTGGACGCAAAGAATAGGAATGTGCAGTGGGATTTACGTGAACTCGGCGCAAGGCAGATCTTTCCGACATAGGCTTGAGAATCTTACGGGAACATTTGTACTGTTTCTAAATTAAGTGTAGGCGTGGGAGGAGGGTGCTTCCTGCGCACTAATAACAGCACGCTTGTCAATTGTGGATGCTAATCATTCGCTTGTATCTTCCTAGACACATCTGCTGGTTGTGAATTATTCCACTTGCATATCAAGGTGCGCATGTAGGTGTGTTAAAAATTCTGGAGGCACTGGGTATTGATCCCAGTACCTCTCGCATACTAAGCGAGCGCTCTACCATCTTAGCTACGCCAGCCCCCCCGAAGACTAATGGTGCTACATACAGCCATATAGACGACACAGACCCTTGCACTCACATTATTCAGCAGACAAACACTACTCTCTATGTATCTGTTAGGGTGTCTTTCAGGTTTCGTGCATTCTGTATCGAATCGTAGTTGGCCACAATGAAAGTGGCACGTATAACGTCGAAAATAGAATTCGGACACCGCTCTGAGTAACACCAACGTGTTGTCCACCCTCTAGACTTCAATGAGGTTAAGCCGCGATACCTAAGACAGATCTGCACTCGATGACACCTCGATAACAGCCGGTCCCCACACTTACATCTTGCTCTCCTTACGTCAGTATACATCATATCAGTCTGTGACGCTGGCTTTGCAACATCTTGCGTGCCTTTAGGTTCGCCGCGACCAACACTTACCATGCACTGACCACAAAAAATGGAGGGGCCGCGGCTTGAATCCTGGACCTTTCACATGCCAAGCGAACGCTCTACCAACTGAGCTACGCCCCATGCACGAGCAAACTGCGCTATTCCCCATTCTTTGCGACTCAGATGCGCACGGACACGATGGTTGGTTGGTTTGTAGCGGTGAAGGGAGCAAGGTACAAAGGCGCGGACCCGTTCATATACACAAAAGTTCCAAGTGGTTTCGATGCTCTGGTATTACAAATGCAAATTCCGTCTGTTTTTAACGTCTTAAATTGAAAGAGCCGTCACAAATTGCTCCGTTTTCACTCCTTGTCGACAATTATACAGCACCTGAGGTAACAAACACATCTCGAGCCCCATTGTGCACTACATTATTTATGCCAACTCAGTGCCTCGCTCTTTACTACTGTGTACCAATCTTGTCGTCCAACTGCAAAACACTGGGCCACAACAAGTTTTCGCGTCTCCATTGCACTGCGCATACTATGAAACGCTCCCCAAACTTGGCACTCACCCTCGCAGCCGACTTTTCCGACTTTCCACGACGCTCACGCTAGTGACAGCATTATTTATAGTTCGACGTCGCGCCAAAGCGAATGAGCACAATTCGCCTACGGCTTAGGCCGCCCTCCTAGTGTGGCTGCTCGGTGTCTGCAGGCAGCGAGGGTCTGCAAGCTTCCTGTGTTCGCACCTATGTCACCTGTGCTTGCTTGTCAGAGACAGACTATCGCAAAACATACAACTCACTCCATGAATTGATTGCTACGGCATCTGTTATCAGCAGTCACAACTAGCAACACCAGTAGCAGCTGACTGCACGCAAAGAATAGGAATGTGCAGTGGGATTTACGTGAACTCGGCGC
The DNA here is from genome assembly GCF_023897955.1 of Schistocerca gregaria. Lineage (NCBI taxonomy): Eukaryota > Metazoa > Arthropoda > Insecta > Orthoptera > Acrididae > Schistocerca > Schistocerca gregaria. The sequence goes on along the minus strand of NC_064929.1, from coordinate 105,620,571 downwards.
AAGGCAGATCTTTCCGACATAGGCTTGAGAATCTTACGGGAACACTTGTACTGTTTCTAAATTAAGTGTAGGCGTGGGAGGAGGGTGCTTCCTGCGCACTAATAACAGCGCGCTTGCCAATTGTGGATGCTAATCATTCGCTTGTATCTTCCTAGACACATCTGCTGGTTGTGAATTATGTAGGTGTGTTAAAAATTCTGGAGGCACTGGGTATTGATCCCAGTACCTCTCGCATACTAATCGAGCGCTCTACCATCTGAGCTACGCCCGCCCCCCGAAGACTAATGGTGCTACATACAGCCATATAGACGACACAGACCCTTGCACTCCCATTATTCAGCAGACAAACACTACTCTCTATGTATCCGTTAGGGTGTCTTTCAGGTTTCGTGCATTCTGTATCGAATCGTAGTTGGCCAAAATGAAAGTGGCACGTATAACGTCGAAAATAGAATTCGGACACCGCTCTGAGTAAGACCAACGTGTTGTCCACCCTCTAGACTTCAATGAGGTTAAGCCGCGATACCTAAGACAGATCTGCACTCGATGACACCTCGATAACAGCCGGTCCCCACACTTACATCTTGCTCTCCTTACGTCAGTATACATCATATCAGTCTGTGACGCTGGCTTTGCAACATCTTGCGTGCCTTTAGGTTCGCCGCGACCAACACTTACCATGCACGGACCACAAAAAATGGAGGCGCCGCGGCTTGATCCCTGGACCTTTCACATGCCAAGCGAACGCTCTACCAACTGAGCTACACCCCACGCACGAGCAATCTGCGCTATTCCTCATTCTTTGAGACTCAGATGCGCACGGACACGATGGTTGGTTGGTTTGTAGCGGTGAAGGGAGCAGAGTACAAAGGCGCGGACCCGTTCATATACACAAAAGTTCCAAGTAGTTTCGATGCTCTGGTATTACAAATGCAAATTCCGTCTGTTTTTAACGTCTTAAATTGAAAGAGCCGTCACAAATTGCTCCGTTTTCACTCCTTGTCGACAATTATACAGCACCTGAGGTAACAAACACATCTCGAGCCCCATTGTGCACTCCATTATTCATGCCAACTCTGTGCCCCGCTCTTTACTACTGTGAACCAATCTTGTCGTCCAACAGCAAAACACTGGGCCACAACAAGTTTCCGCGTCCATTGCACTGCGCATACTACGAAACGCTCCCCAAACTTGGCACTCACCCTCGCAGCCGACTTTTCCGACTTTCCACGAAGCTCACGCTAGTGACAGCATTATTTATAGTTCGACGTCTCGCCAAAGCGAATGAGCACAATTCGCCTACGGCTTAGGCCGCCCTCCTAGTGTGGCTGCTCGGTGTCTGCAGGCAGCGAGGGTCTGCAAGCTTCCTGTGTTCGCACCTATGTCACCTGTGCTTGCTTGTCAGAGACAGACTATCGCAAAACATACAACTCACTCCATGAATTGATTGCTACGGCATCTGTTATCAGCAGTCACAACTAGCAACACCAGTAGCAGCTGACTGCACGCAAAGAATAGGAATGTGCAGTGGGATTTACGTGAACACGGCGCAAGGCAGATCTTTCCGACATAGGCTTGAGAATCTTACGGGAACACTTGTACTGTTTCTAAATTAAGTGTAGGCGTGGGAGGAGGGTGCTTCCTGCGCACTAATAACAGCACGCTTGTCAATTGTGGATGCTAATCATTCGCTTGTATCTTCCTAGACACATCTGCTGGTTGTGAATTATTCCACTTGCATATCAAGGTGCGCATGTAGGTGTGTTAAAAATTGTGGAGGCACTGGGTATTGATCCCAGTACCTCTCGCATACTAAGCGAGCGCTCTACCATCTGAGCTACGCCCGCCCCCCGAAGACTAATGGTGCTACATACAGCCATATAGACGACACAGACCCTTGCACTCCCATTATTCAGCAGACAAACACTACTCTCTATGTATCCGTTAGGGTGTCTTTCAGGTTTCGTGCATTCTGTATCGAATCGTAGTTGGCCAAAATGAAAGTGGCACGTATAACGTCGAAAATAGAATTCGGACACCACTCTGAGTAAGACCAACGTGTTGTCCACCCTCTAGACTTCAATGAGGTCAAGCCGCGATACCTAAGACAGATCTGCACTCGATGACACCTCGATAACAGCCGGTCCCCACACTTACATCTTGCTCTCCTTACATCAGTATACATCATATCAGTCTGTGACGCTGGCTTTGCAACATCTTGCGTGCCTTTAGGTTCGCCGCGACCAACACTTACCATGCACTGACCACAAAAAATGGAGGCGCCGCGGCTTGAACCCTGGACCTTTCACATGCCAAGCGAACGCTCTACCAACTGAGCTACACCACATGCACGAGCAAACTGCGCTATTCCCCATTCTTTGCGACTCAGATGCGCACGGACACGATGGTTGGTTGGTTTGTAGCGGTGAAGGGAGCAGAGTACAAAGGCGCGGACCCGTTTATACACAAAAGTTCCAAGTGGTTTCGATGCTCTGGTATTACAAATGCAAATTCCGTCTGTTTTTAACGTCTTAAATTGAAAGAGCCGTCACAAATTGCTCCGTTTTCACTCCTTGTCGACAATTATACAGCTCCTGAGGTAACAAACACATCTCGAGCCCCATTGTGCACTACATTATTCATGCCAACTCAGTGCCTCGCTCTTTACTACTGTGTACCAATCTTGTCGTCCAACTGCAAAACACTGGGCCACAACAAGTTTCCGCGTCTCCATTGCACTGCGCATACTACGAAACGCTCCCCAAACTTGGCACTCACCCTCGCAGCCGACTTTTCCGACTTTCCACGACGCTCACGCAACGCTCACGCTAGTGACAGCATTATTTATAGTTCGACGTCGCGCCAAAGCGAATGAGCACATTTCGCCTACGGCTTAGGCCGCCCTCCTAGTGTGGCTGCTCGGTGTCTGCAGGCAGCGAGGGTCTGCAAGCTTCCTGTGTTCGCACCTATGTCACCTGTGCTTGCTTGTCAGAGACAGACTATCGCAAAACATACAACTCACTCCATGAATTGATTGCTACGGCATCTGTTATCAGCAGTCACAACTAGCAACACCAGTAGCAGCTGACTGCACGCAAAGAATAGGAATGTGCAGTGGGATTTACGTGAACTCAGCGCAAGGCAGATCTTTCCGACATAGGCTTGAGAATCTTACGGGAACACTTGTACTGTTTCTAAATTAAGTGTAGGCGTGGGAGGAGGGTGCTTCCTGCGCACTAATAACAGCACGCTTGTCAATTGTGGATGCTAATCATTCGCTTGTATCTTCCTAGACACATCTGCTGGTTGTGAATTATTCCACTTGCATATCAAGGTGCGCATGTAGGTGTGTTAAAAATTCTGGAGGCACTGGGTATTGATCCCAGTACCTCTCGCATACTAAGCGAGCGCTCTACCATCTGAGCTTCGCCCGCCCCCCCGAAGACTAATGGTGCTACATACAGCCATATAGACGACACAGACCCTTGCACTCCCATTATTCAGCAGACAAACACTACTCTCTATGTATCCGTTAGGGTGTCTTTCATGTTTCGTGCATTCTGTATCGAATCGTAGTTGGCCAAAATGAAAGTGGCACGTATAACGTGGAAAATAGAATTCGGACACCGCTCTGAGTAAGACCAACGTGTTGTCCACCCTCTAGACTTCAATGAGGCTAAGCCGCGATACCTAAGACAGATCTGCACTCGATGACACCTCGATAACAGCCGGTCCCCACACTTACATCTTGCTCTCCTTACGTCAGTATACATCATATCAGTCTGTGACGCTGGCTTTGCAACATCTTGCGTGCCTTTAGGTTCGCCGCGACCAACACTTACCATGCACTGACCACAAAAAATGGAGGCGCCGCGGCTTGAACCCTGGACCTTTCACATGCCAAGCGAACGCTCTACCAACTGAGCTACGCCCCATGCACGAGCAAACTGCGCTATTCCCCATTCTTTGCGACTCAGATGCGCACGGACACGATGGTTGGTTGGTTTGTAGCGGTGAAGGGAGCAGAGTACAAAGGCGCGGACCCGTTCATATACACAAAATTTCCAAGTGGTTTCGATGCTCTGGTATTACAAATGCAAATTCCGTCTGTGTTTAACGTCTTAAATTGAAAGAGCCGTCACAAATTGCTCCGTTTTCACTCCTTGTCGACAATTATACAGCACCTGAGGTAACAAACACATCTCGAGCCCCATTGTGCACTACATTATTTATGCCAACTCAGTGCCTCGCTCTTTACTACTGTGTACCAATGTTGTCGTCCAACTGCAAAACACTGGGCCACAACAAGTTTCCGCGTCTCCATTGCACTGCGCATACTACGAAACGCTCCCCAAACTTGGCACTCACCCTCGCAGCCGACTTTTCCGACTTTCCACGACGCTCACGCTAGTGACAGCATTATTTATAGTTCGACGTCGCGCCAAAGCGAATGAGTACATTTCGCCTACGGCTTAGGCTGCCCTCCTAGTGTGGCTGCTCGGTGTCTGCAGGCAGCGAGGGTCTGCAAGCTTCCTGTGTTCGCACCTATGTCACCTGTGCTTGCTTGTCAGAGACAGACTATCGCAAAACATACAACTCACTCCATGAATTGATTGCTACGGCATCTGTTATCAGCAGTCACAACTAGCAACACCAGTAGCAGCTGACTGCACGTAAAGAATAGGAATGTGCAGTGGGATTTACGTGAACTCGGCGCAAGGCAGATCTTTCCGACATAGGCTTGAGAATCTTACGGGAACACTTGTACTGTTTCTAAATTAAGTGTAGGCGTGGGAGGAGGGTGCTTCCTGCGCACTAATAACAGCACGCTTGTCAATTGTGGATGCTAATCATTCGCTTGTATCTTCCTAGACACATCTGCTGGTTGTGAATTATTCCACTCGCATATCAAGGTGCGCATGTAGGTGTGTTAAAAATTCTGGAGGCACTGGGTATTGATCCCAGTTCCTCTCGCATACTAAGCGAGGGCTCTACCATCTGAGCTACGCCCGCCCCCCCGAAGACTAATGGTGCTACATACAGCCATATAGACGACACAGACCCTTGCACTCCCATTATTCAGCAGACAAACTCTACTCTCTATGTATCCGTTAGGGTGTCTTTCAGGTTTCGTGCATTCTGTATCGAATCGTAGTTGGCCAAAATGAAAGTGGCACGTATAACGTCGAAAATAGAATTCGGACACCGCTCTGAGTAAGACCAACGTGTTGTCCACCCTCTAGACTTCAATGAGGTTAAGCCGCGATACCTAAGACAGATCTGCACTCGATGACACCTCGATAACAGCCGGTCCACACACTTACATCTTGCTCTCCTTACGTCAGTATACATCATATCAATCTGTGACGCTGGCTTTGCAACATCTTGCGTGCCTTTAGGTTCGCCGCGACGAACACTTACCATGCACTGACCACAAAAAATGGAGGCGCCGCGGCTTGAACCCTGGAACTTTCACATGCCAAGCGAACGCTCTACCAACTGAGCTACGCCCCATGCACGAGCAAACTGCGCTATTCCCCATTCTTTGCGACTCAGATGCGCACGGACACGATGGTTGGTTGGTTTGTAGCGGTGAAGGGAGCAGAGTACAAAGGCGCGGACCCGTTCATATACACAAAAGTTCCAAGTGGTTTCGATGCTCTGGTATTACAAATGCAAATTCCGTCTGTTTTTAACGTCTTAAATTGAAAGAGCCGTCACAAATTGCTCCGTTTTCACTCCTTGTCGACAATTATACAGCACCTGAGGTAACAAACACATCTCGAGAACCATTGTGCACTACATTATTTATGCCAACTCAGTGCCTCGCTCTTTACTACTGTGTACCAATCTTGTCGTCCAACTGCAAAACACTGGGCCACAACAAGTTTCCGCGTCTCCATTGCACTGCGCATACTACGAAACGCTCCCCAAACTTGGCACTCACCCTTGCAGCCGAATTTTCCGACTCTCCACGACGCTCACGCTAGTGACAGCTTTATTTATAGTTCGACGTCGCACCAAAGCGAATGAGTACATTTCGCCTACGGCTTAGGCCGCCCTCCTAGTGTGGCTGCTCGGTGTCTGCAGGCAGCGAGGGTCTGCAAGCTTCCTGTGTTCGCACCTATGTCACCTTTGCTTGCTTGTCAGAGACAGACTATCGCAAAACATACAACTCACTCCATGAATTGATTGCTACGGCATCTGTTATCAGCAGTCACAACTAGCAACACCAGTAGCAGCTGACTGCACGCAAAGAATAGGAATGTGCAGTGGGATTTACGTGAACTCGGCGCAAGGCAGATCTTTCCGACATAGGCTTGAGAATCTTACGGGAGCACTTGTACTGTTTCTAAATTAAGTGTAGGCGTGGGAGGAGGGTGCTTCCTGCGCACTAATAACAGCACGCTTGTCAATTGTGGATGCTAATCATTCGCTTGTATCTTCCTAGACACATCTGCTGGTTGTGAATTATTCCACTTGCATATCAAGGTGCGCATGTAGGTGTGTTAAAAATTATGGAGGCACTGGGTATTGATCCCAGTACCTCTCGCATACTAAACGAGCGCTCTACCATCTGAGCTACGACGGCCCCCCCCCCCCCCCCGAAAACTAATGGTGCTACATACAGCCATATAGACGACACAGACCCTTGCACTCCCATTATTCAGCAGACAAACACTACTCTCTATGTATCCGTTAGGGTGTCTTTCAGGTTTCGTGCATTCTGTATCGAATCGTAGTTGGCCAAAATGAAAGTGGCACGTATAACGTCGAAAATAGAATTCGGACACCGCTCTGAGTAAGACCAACGTGTTGTCCACCCTCTAGACTTCAATGAGGTTAAGCCGCGATACCTAAGACAGATCTGCACTCGATGACACCTCGATAACAGCCGGTCCCCACACTTACATCTTGCTCTCCTTACGTCAGTATACATCATATCAGTCTGTGACGCTGGCTTTGCAACATCTTGCGTGCCTTTAGGTTCGCCGCGACCAACACTTACCATGCACTGACCACAAAAAATGGAGGCGCCGCGGCTTGAACCCTGGACCTTTCACATGCCAAGCGAACGCTCTACCAACTGAGCTACGCCCCATGCACGAGCAAACTGCGCTATTCCCCATTCTTTGCGACTCAGATGCGCACGGACACGATGGTTGGTTGGTTTGTAGCGGTGAAGGGAGCAGAGTACAAAGGCGCGGACCCGTTCATATACACAAAAGTTCCAAGTAGTTTCGATGCTCTGGTATTACAAATGCAAATTCCGTCTGTTTTTAACGTCTTAAATTGAAAGAGCCGTCACAAATTGCTCCGTTTTCACTCCTTGTCGACAATTATACAGCACCTGAGGTAACAAACACATCTCGAGCCCCATTGTGCACTACATTATTTATGCCAACTCAGTGCCTCGCTCTTTACTACTGTGTACCAATCTTGTCGTCCAACTGCAAAACACTGGGCCACAACAAGTTTCCGCGTCTCCATTGCACTGCGCATACTACGAAACGCTCCCCAAACTTGGCACTCACCCTCGCAGCCGACTTTTCCGACTTTCCACGACGCTCACGCTAGTGACAGCATTATTTATAGTTCGACGTCGCGCCAAAGCGAATGAGTACATTTCGCCTACGGCTTAGGCCGCCCTCCTAGTGTGGCTGCTCGGTGTCTGCAGGCAGCGAGGGTCTGCAAGCTTCCTGTGTTCGCACCTATGTCACCTGTGCTTGCTTGTCAGAGACAGACTATCGCAAAACATACAACTCACTCCATGAATTGATTGCTACGGCATCTGTTATCAGCAGTCACAACTAGCAACACCAGTAGCAGCTGACTGCACGCAAAGAATAGGAATGTGCAGTGGGATTTACGTGAACTCGGCGCAAGGCAGATCTTTCCGACATAGGCTTGAGAATCTTACGGGAACACTTGTACTGTTTCTAAATTAAGTGTAGGCGTGGGAGGAGGGTGCTTCCTGCGCACTAATAACAGCACGCTTGTCAATTGTGGATGCTAATCATTCGCTTGTATCTTCCTAGACACATCTGCTGGTTGTGAATTATTCCACTTGCATATCAAGGTGCGCATGTAGGTGTGTTAAAAATTCTGGAGGCACTGGGTATTGATCCCAGTACCTCTCGCATACTAAGCGAGCGCTCTACCATCTGAGCTACGCCCGCCCCCCCGAAAACTAATGGTGTTACATACAGCCATATAGACGACACAGACCCTTGCACTCCCATTATTCAGCAGACAAACACTACTCTCTATGTATCCGTTAGGGTGTCTTTCAGGTTTCGTGCATTCTGTATCGAATCGTAGTTGGCCAAAATAAAAGTGGCACGTATAACGTCGAAAATAGAATTCGGACACCGCTCTGAGTAAGACCAACGTGTTGTCCACCCTCTAGACTTCAAAGAGGTTAAGCCGCGATACCTAAGACAGATCTGCACTCGATGACACCTCGATAACAGCCGGTCCCCACACTTACATCTTGCTCTCCTTACGTCAGTATACATCATATCAGTCTGTGACGCTGGCTTTGCAACATCTTGCGTGCCTTTAGGTTCGCCGCGACCAACACTTACCAAGCACTGACCACAAAAAATGGAGGCGCCGCGGCTTGAACCCTGGACCTTTCACATGCCAAGCGAACGCTCTACCAACTGAGCTACGCCCCATGCACGAGCAAACTGCGCTATTCCCCATTCTTTGCGACTCAGATGCGCACGGACTCGATGGTTGGTTGGTTTGTAGCGGTGAAGGGAGCAGAGTACAAAGGCGCGGACCCGTTCATATACACAAAAGTTCCAAGTAGTTTCGATGCTCTGGTATTACAAATGCAAATTCCGTCTGTTTTTAACGTCTTAAATTGAAAGAGCCGTCACAAATTGCTCCGTTTTCACTCCTTGTCGACAATCATACAGCACCTGAGGTAACAAACACATCTCGAGCCCCATTGTGCACTACATTATTTATGCCAACTCAGTGCCTCGCTCTTTACTACTGTGTACCAATCTTGTAGTCCAACTGCAAAACACTGGGCCACAACAAGTTTCCGCGTCTCCATTGCACTGCGCATACTACGAAACGCTCCCCAAACTTGGCACTCACCCTCGCAGCCGACTTTTCCGACTTTCCACGACGCTCACGCTAGTGACAGCATTATTTATAGTTCGACGTCGCGCCAAAGCGAATGAGTACATTTCGCCTACGGCTTAGGCCGCCCTCCTAGTGTGGCTGCTCGGTGTCTGCAGGCAGCGAGGGTCTGCAAGCTTCCTGTGTTCGCACCTATGTCACCTGTGCTTGCTTGTCAGAGACAGACTATCGCAAAACATACAACTCACTCCATGAATTGATTGCTACGGCATCTGTTATCAGCAGTCACAACTAGCAACACCAGTAGCAGCTGACTGCACGCAAAGAATAGGAATGTGCAGTGGGATTTACGTGAACTCGGCGCAAGGCAGATCTTTCCGACATAGGCTTGAGAATCTTACGGGAACACTTGTACTGTTTCTAAATTAAGTGTAGGCGTGGGAGGAGGGTGCTTCCTGCGCACTAATAACAGCACGCTTGTCAATTGTGGATGCTAATCATTCGCTTGTATCTTCCTAGACACATCTGCTGGTTGTGAATTATTCCACTTGCATATCAAGGTGCGCATGTAGGTGTGTTAAAAATTCTGGAGGCACTGGGTATTGATCCCAGTACCTCTCGCATACTAAACGAGCGCTCTACCATCTGAGCTACGCCCGCCCCCCCGAAGACTAATGGTGCTACATACAGCCATATAGACGACACAGACCCTTGCACTCCCATTATTCAGCAGACAAACACTACTCTCTATGTATCCGTTAGGGTGTCTTTCAGGTTTCGTGCATTCTGTATCGAATCGTAGTTGGCCAAAATGAAAGTGGCACGTATAACGTCGAAAATAGAATTCGGACACCGCTCTGAGTAAGACCAACGTGTTGTCCACCCTCTAGACTTCAATGAGGTTAAGTCGCGATACCTAAGACAGATCTGCACTCGAAGACACCTCGATAACAGCCGGTCCCCACACTTACATCATGCTCTCCTTACGTCAGTATACATCATATCAGTCTGTGACGCTGGCTTTGCAACATCTTGCGTGCCTTTAGGTTCGCCGCGACCAACACTTACCATGCACTGACCACAAAAAATGGAGGCGCCGCGGCTTGAACCCTGGACCTTTCACATGCCAAGCGAACGCTCTACCAACTGAGCTACGCCCCATGCACGAGCAAACTGCGCTATTCCCCATTCTTTGCGACTCAGATGCGCACGGACACGATGGTTGGTTGGTTTGTAGCGGTGAAGGGAGCAGAGTACAAAGGCGCGGACCCGTTCATATACACAAAAGTTCCAAGTAGTTTCGATGCTCTGGTATTACAAATGCAACTTCCGTCTGTTTTTAACGTCTTAAATTGAAAGAGCCGTCACAAATTGCTCCGTTTTCACTCCTTGTCGACAATTATACAGCACCTGAGGTAACAAACACATCTCGAGCCCCATTGTGCACTACATTATTTATGCCAACTCAGTGCCTCGCTCTTTACTACTGTGTACCAATCTTGTCGTCCAACTGCAAAACACTGGGCCACAACAAGTTTCCGCGTCTCCATTGCACTGCGCATACTACGAAACGCTCCCCAAACTTGGCACTCACCCTCGCAGCCGACTTTTCCGACTTTCCACGACGCTCACGCTAGTGACAGCATTATTTATAGTTCGACGTCGCGCCAAAGCGAATGAGTACATTTCGCCTACGGCTTAGGCCGCCCTCCTAGTGTGGCTGCTCGGTGTCTGCAGGCAGCGAGGGTCTGCAAGCTTCCTGTGTTCGCACCTATGTCACCTGTGCTTGCTTGTCAGAGACAGACTATCGCAAAACATACAACTCACTCCATGAATTGATTGCTACGGCATCTGTTATCAGCAGTTACAACTAGCAACACCAGTAGCAGCTGACTGCACGCAAAGAATAGGAATGTGCAGTGGGATTTACGTGAACTCGGCGCAAGGCAGATCTTTCCGACATAGGCTTGAGAATCTTACGGGAACACTTGTACTGTTTCTAAATTAAGTGTAGGCGTGGGAGGAGGGTGCTTCCTGCGCACTAATAACAGCACGCTTGTCAATTGTGGATGCTAATCATTCGCTTGTATCTTCCTAGACATATCTGCTGGTTGTGAATTATTCCACTTGCATATCAAGGTGCGCATGTAGGTGTGTTAAAAATTCTGGAGGCACTGGGTATTAATCCCAGTACCTCTCGCATACTAAGCGAGCGCTCTACCATCTGAGATACGCCCGCCCCCCCCCCCCCCCCCCCGATGACTAATGGTGCTATATACAGCCATATAGACGACACAGACCCTTGCACTCCCATTATTCAGCAGACAAACACTACTCTCTATGTATCCGTTAGGGTGTCTTTCAGGTTTCGTGCATTCTGTATCGAATCGTAGTTGGCCAAAATGAAAGTGGCACGTATAACGTCGAAAATGGAATTCGGACACCGCTCTGAGTAAGACCAACGTGTTGTCCACCCTCTAGACTTCAATGAGGTTAAGCCGCGATACCTAAGACAGATCTGCACTCGATGACACCTCGATAACAGCCGGTCCCCACACTTACATCTTGCTCTCCTTACGTCAGTATACATCATATCAGTCTGTGACGCTGGCTTTGCAACATCTTGCGTGCCTTTAGGTTCGCCGCGACCAACACTTACCATGCACTGACCACAAGAAATGGAGGCGCCGCGGCTTGAACCCTGGACCTTTCACATGCCAAGCGAACGCTCTACCAACTGAGCTAAGCCCCATGCACGAGCAAACTGCGCTATTCCCCATTCTTTGCGACTCAGATGCGCACGGACACGATGGTTGGTTGGTTTGTAGCGGTGAAGGGAGCAGAGTACAAAGGCGCGGACCCGTTCATATACACAAAAGTTCCAAGTAGTTTCGATGCTCTGGTATTACAAATGCAAATTCCGTCTGTTTTTAACGTCTTAAATTGAAAGAGCCGTCACAAATTGCTCCGTTTTCACTCCTTGTCGACAATTATACAGCACCTGAGGTAACAAACACATCTCGAGCCCCATTGTGCACTACATTATTTATGCCAACTCAGTGCCTCGCTCTTTACTACTGTGTACCAATCTTGTCGTCCAACTGCAAAACACTGGGCCACAACAAGTTTCCGCGTCTCCATTGCACTGCGCATACTACGAAACGCTCCCCAAACTTGGCACTCACCCTCGCAGCCGACTTTTCCGACTTTCCACGACGCTCACGCTAGTGACAGCATTATTTATAGTTCGACGTCGCGCCAAAGCGAATGAGTACATTTCGCCTACGGCTTAGGCCGCCCTCCTAGTGTGGCTGCTCGGTGTCTGCAGGCAGCGAGGGTCTGCCAGCTTCCTGTGTTCGCACCTATGTCACCTGTGCTTGCTGGTCAGAGACAGACTATCGCAAAACATACAACTCACTCCATGAACTGATTGCTACGGCATCTGTTATCAGCAGTCACAACTAGCAACACCAGTAGCAGCTGACTGCACGCAAAGAATAGGAATGTGCAGTGGGATTTACGTGAACTCGGCGCAAGGCAGATCTTTCCGACATAGGCTTGAGAATCTTACGGGAACACTTGTACTGTTTCTAAATTAAGTGTAGGCGTGGGAGGAGGGTGCTTCCTGCGCACTAATAACAGCACGCTTGTCAATTGTGGATGCTAATCATTCGCTTGTATCTTCCTAGACACATCTGCTGGTTGTGAATTATTCCACTTGCATATCAAGGTGCGCATGGAGGTGTGTTAAAAGTTCTGGAGGCACTGGGTATTGATCCCAGTACCTCTCGCATACTAAGCGAGCGCTCTACCATCTGAGCTACGCCCGCCCCCAACGAAGACTAATGGTGCTACATACAGCCATATAGACGACACAGACCCTTGCACTCCCATTATTCAGCAGACAAACACTACTCTCTATGTATCCGTTAGGGTGTCTTTCAGGTTTCGTGCATTCTGTATCGAATCGTAGTTGGCCAAAATGAAAGTGGCACGTATAACGTCGAAAATAGAATTCGGACACCGCTCTGAGTAAGACCAACGTGTTGTCCACCCTCTAGACTTCAATGAGGTTAAGCCGCGATACCTAAGACAGATCTGCACTCGATGACACCTCGATAACAGCCGGTCCCCACACTTACATCTTGCTCTCCTTACGTCAGTATACATCATATCAGTCTGTGACGCTGGCTTTGCAACATCTTGCGTGCCTTTAGGTTCGCCGCGACCAACACTTACCATGCACTAACCACAAAAAATGGAGGCGCCGCGGCTTGAACCCTGGACCTTTCACATGCCAAGCGAACGCTCTACCAACTGAGCTACGCCCCATGCACGAGCAAACTGCGCTATTCCCCATTCTTTGCGACTCAGATGCGCACGGACACGATGGTTGGTTGGTTTGTAGCGGTGAAGGGAGCAGAGTACAAAGGCGCGGACCCGTTCATATACACAAAAGTTCCAAGTGGTGTCGATGCTCTGGTATTACAAATGCAAATTCCGTCTATTTTTAACGTCTTAAATTGAAAGAGCCGTCACAAATTGCTCCGTTTTCACTCCTTGTCGACAATTATACAGCACCTGAGGTAACAAACACATCTCGAGCCCCATTGTGCACTCCATTATTTATGCCAACTCAGTGCCTCTTTCTTTACTACTGTGTAACAATCTTGTCGTCCAACTGCAAAACACTGGGCCACAACAAGTTTCCGCGTCTCCATTGCACTGCGCATACTATGAAACGCTCCCCAAACTTGGCACTCACCCTCGCAGCCGACTTTTCCGACTTTCCACGACGCTCACGCTAGTGACAGCATTATTTATAGTTCGACGTCGCGCCAAAGCGAATGAGTACATTTCGCCTACGGCTTAGGCCGCCCTCCTAGTGTGGCTGCTCGGTGTCTGCAGGCAGCGAGGGTCTGCAAGCTTCCTGTGTTCGCACCTATGTCACCTGTGCTTGCTTGTCAGAGACAGACTATCGCAAAACATACAACTCACTCCATGAATTGATTGCTACGGCATCTGTTATCAGCAGTCACAACTAGCAACACCAGTAGGAGCTGACTGCACGCAAAGAATAGGAATGTGCAGTGGGATTTACGTGAACTCGGCGCAAGGCAGATCTTTCCGACATAGGCTTGAGAATCTTACGGGAACACTTGTACTGTTTCTGAATTAAGTGTAGGCGTGGGAGGAGGGTGCTTCCTGCGCACTAATAACAGCACGCTTGTCAATTGTGGATGCTAATCATTCGCTTGTATCTTCCTAGACACATTTGCTGGTTGTGAATTATTCCACTTGCATATCAAGGTGCGCATGTAGGTGTGTTAAAAATTCTGGAGGCACTGGGTATTGATCCCAGTACCTCTCGCATACTAAGCGAGCGCTCTACCATCTGAGCTACGCCCGCCCCCCCGAAAACTAATGGTGCTACATACAGCCATATAGACGACACAGACCCTTGCACTCCCATTATTCAGCAGACAAACACTACTCTCTATGTATCCGTTAGGGTGTCTTTCATGTTTCGTGCATTCTGTATCGAATCGTAGTTGGCCAAAATGAAAGTCTCACGTATAACGTCGAAAATAGAATTCGGACACCGCTCTGAGTAAGACCAACGTGTTGTCCACCCTCTAGACTTCAATGAGGTTAAGCCGCGATACCTAAGACAGATCTGCACTCGATGACACCTCGATAACAGCCGGTCCACACACTTACATCTTGCTCTCCTTACGTCAGTATACATCATATCAGTCTGTGACGCTGGCTTTGCAACATCTTGCGTGCCTTTAGGTTCGCCGCGACCAACACTTACCATGCACTGACCACAAAAAATGGAAGCGCCGCGGCTTGAACCCTGGACCTTTCACATGCCAAGCGAACGCTCTACCAACTGAGCTACGCCCCATGACGAGCAAACTGCGCTATTCCCCATTCTTTGCGACTCAGATGCGCACGGACACGATGGTTGGTTGGTTTGTAGCGGTGAAGGGAGCAGAGTACAAAGGCGCGGACCCGTTCATATACACAAAAGTTCCAAGTAGTTTCGATGCTCTGGTATTACAAATGCAAATTCCGTCTGTTTTTAACGTCTTAAATTGAAAGAGCCGTCACAAATTGCTCCGTTTTCACTCCTTGTCGACAATTATACAGCACCTGAGGTAACAAACACATCTCGAGCCCCATTGTGCACTACATTATTTATGCCAACACAGTGCCTCGCTCTTTACTACTGTGTACCAATCTCGTCGTCCAACTGCAAAACACTGGGCCACAACAAGTTTCCGCGTCTCCATTGCACTGCGCATACTACGAAACGCTCCCCAAACTTGGCACTCACCCTCGCAGCCGACTTTTCCGACTTTCCACGACGCTCACGCTAGTGACAGCATTATTTATAGTTCGACGTCGCGCCAAAGCGAATGAGTACATTTCGCCTACGGCTTAGGCCGCCCTCCTAGTGTGGCTGCTCGGTGTCTGCAGGCAGCGAGGGTCTGCAAGCTTCCTGTGTTCGCACCTATGTCACCTGTGCTTGCTTGTCAGAGACAGACTATCGCAAAACATACAACTCACTCCATGAATTGATTGCTACGGCATCTGTTATCAGCAGTCACAACTAGCAACACCAGTAGCAGCTGACTGCACGCAAAGAATAGGAATGTGCAGTGGGATTTACGTGAACTCGGCGCAAGGCAGATCTTTCCGACATAGGCTTGAGAATCTTACGGGAACACTTGTACTGTTTCTAAATTAAGTGTAGGCGTGGGAGGAGGGTGCTTCCTGCGCACTAATAACAGCACGCTTGTCAATTGTGGATGCTAATCATTCGCTTGTATCTTCCTAGACACATCTGCTGGTTGTGAATTATTCCACTTGCATATCAAGGTGCGCATGTAGGTGTGTTAAAAATTCTGGAGGCACTGGGTATTGATCCCAGTACCTCTCACATACTAAGCGAGCGCTCTACCATCTGAGCTACGCCCGCCCCCCCGAAGACTAATGGTGCTACATACAGCCATATAGACGACACAGACCCTTGCACTCCCATTATACAGCAGACAAACACTACTCTCTTTGTATCCTTTAGGGTGTCTTTCAGGTTTCGTGCATTCTGTATCGAATCGTAGTTGGCCAAAATGAAAGTGGCACGTATAACGTGGAAAATAGAATTCGGACACCGCTCTGAGTAAGACCAACGTGTTGTCCACCCTCTAGACTTCAATGAGGTTAAGCCGCGATACCTAAGACAGATCTGCACTCGATGACACCTCGATAACAGCCGGTCCCCACACTTACATCTTGCTCTCCTTACGTCAGTATATATCATATCAGTCTGTGACGCTGGCTTTGCAACATCTTGCGTGCCTTTAGGTTCGCCGCGACCAACACTTACCATGCACTGACCACAAAAAATGGAGGCGCCGCGGCTTGAACCCTGGACCTTTCACATGCCAAGCGAACGCTCTACCAACTGAGCTACGCCCCATGCACGAGCAAACTGCGCTATTCCCCATTCTTTGCGACTCAGATGCGCACGGACACGATGGTTGGTTGGTTTGTAGCGGTGAAGGTAGCAGAGTACAAAGGCGCGGACCCGTTCATATACACAAAAGTTCCAAGTAGTTTCGATGCTCTGGTATTACAAATGCAAATTCCGTCTGTTTTTAACGTCTTAAATTGAAAGAGCCGTCACAAATTGCTCCGTTTTCACTCCTTGTCGACAATTATACAGCACCTGAGGTAACAAACACATCTCGAGCCCCATTGTGCACTACATTATTTATGCCAACTCAGTGCCTCGCTCTTTACTACTGTGTACCAATCTTGTCGTCCAACTGCAAAACACTGGGCCACAACAAGTTTCCGCGTCTCCATTGCACTGCGCATACTACGAAACGCTCCCCAAACTTGGCACTCACCCTCGCAGCCGACTTTTCCGACTTTCCACGACGCTCACGCTAGTGACAGCATTATTTATAGTTCGACGTCGCGCCAAAGCGAATGAGTACATTTCGCCTACGGCTTAGGCCGCCCTCCTAGTGTGGCTGCTCGGTGTCTGCAGGCAGCGAGGGTCTGCAAGCTTCCTGTGTTCGCACCTATGTCACCTGTGCTTGCTTGTCAGAGACAGACTATCGCAAAACATACAACTCACTCCATGAATTGATTGCTACGGCATCTGTTATCAGCAGTCACAACTAGCAACACCAGTAGCAGCTGACTGCACGCAAAGAATAGGAATGTGCAGTGGGATTTACGTGAACTCGGCGCAAGGCAGATCTTTCCGACATAGGCTTGAGAATCTTACGGGAACACTTGTACTGTTTCTAAATTAAGTGTAGGCGTGGGAGGAGGGTGCTTCCTGCGCACTAATAACAGCACGCTTGTCAATTGTGGATGCTAATCATTCGCTTGTATCTTCCTAGACACATCTGCTGGTTGTCAATTATTCCACTTGCATATCAAGGTGCGCATGTAGGTGTGTTAAAAATTCTGGAGGCACTGGGTATTCATCCCAGTACCTCTCGCATACTAAGCGAGCGCTCTACCATCAGAGCTACGCCCGCCCCCCCCGAAGACTAATGGTGCTACATACAGCCATATAGACGACACAGACCCTTGCACTCCCATTATACAGCAGACAAACACTACTCTCTATGTATCCGTTAGGGTGTCTTTCAGGTTTCGTGCATTCTGTATCGAATCGTAGTTGGCCAAAATGAAAGTGGCACGTATAACGTCGAAAATAGAATTCGGACACCGCTCTGAGTAAGACCAACGTGTTGTCCACCCTCTATACTTAAATGAGGTTAAGCCGCGATACCTAAGACAGATCTGCACTCGATGACACCTCGATAACAGCCGGTCCCCACACTTACATCTTGCTCTCCTTACGTCAGTATACATCATATTAGTCTGTGACGCTGGCTTTGCAACATCTTGCGTGCCTTTAGGTTCGCCGCGACCAACACTTACCATGCACTGACCACAAAAAATGGAGGCGCCGCAGCTTGAACCCTGGACTTTTCACATGCCAAGCGAACGCTCTACCAACTGAGCTACGCCCCATACACGAGCAAACTGCGCTTTCCCCATTGTTTGCGACTCAGATGCGCACGGACACGATGGTTGGTTGGTTTGTAGCGGTGAAGGGAGCAGAGTACAAAGGCGCGGACCCGTTCATATACACAAAAGTTCCAAGTAGTTTCGATGCTCTGGTATTACAAATGCAAATTCCGTCTGTTTTTAACGTCTTAAATTGAAAGAGCCGTCACAAATTGCTCCGTTTTCACTCCTTGTCGACAATTATACAGCACCTGAGGTAACAAACACATCTCGAGCCCCATTGTGCACTACATTATTTATGCCAACTCAGTGCCTCGCTCTTTACTACTGTGTACCAATCTCGTCGTCCAACTGCAAAACACTGGGCCACAACAAGTTTCCGCGTCTCCATTGCACTGCGCATACTACGAAACGCTCCCCAAACTTGGCACTCACCCTCGCAGCCGACTTTTCCGACTTTCCACGACGCTCACGCTAGTGACAGCATTATTTATAGTTCGACGTCGCGCCAAAGCGAATGAGTACATTTCGCCTACGGCTTAGGCCGCCCTCCTAGTGTGGCTGCTCGGTGTCTGCAGGCAGCGAGGGTCTGCAAGCTTCCTGTGTTCGCACCTATGTCACCTGTGCTTGCTTGTCAGAGACAGACTATCGCAAAACATACAACTCACTCCATGAATTGATTGCTACGGCATCTGTTATCAGCAGTCACATCTAGCAACACCAGTAGCAGCTGACTGCACGCAAAGAATAGGAATGTGCAGTGGGATTTACGTGAACTCGGCGCAAGGCAGATCTTTCCGACATAGGCTTGAGAATCTTACGGGAACACTTGTACTGTTTCTGAATTAAGTGTAGGCGTGGGAGGAGGGTGCTTCCTGCGCACTAATAACAGCACGCTTGTCAATTGTGGATGCTAATCATTCGCTTGTCTCTTCCTAGACACATCTGCTGGTTGTGAATTATTCCACTTGCATATCAAGGTGCGCATGTAGGTGTGTTAAAAATTCTGGAGGCACTGGGTATTGATCCCAGTACCTCTCGCATACTAAGCAAGCGCTCTACCATCTGAGCTACGCCCGCCCCCCCGAAGACTAATGGTGCTACATACAGCCATATAGACGACACAGACCCTTGCACTCCCATTATTCAGCAGACAAACACTACTCTCTATGTATCCGTTAGGGTGTCTTTCAGGTTTCGTGCATTCTGTATCGAATCGTAGTTGGCCAAAATGAAAGTGGCACGTATAACGTCGAAAATAGAATTCGGACACCGCTCTGAGTAAGACCAACGTGTTGTCCACCCTCTAGACTTCAATGAGGTTAAGCCGCGATACCTAAGACAGATCTGCACTCGATGACACCTCGATAACAGCCGGTCCCCACACTTACATCTTGCTCTCCTTACGTCAGTATACATCATATCAGTCTGTGACGCTGGCTTTGCAACATCTTGCGTGCCTTTAGGTTCGCCGCGACCAACACTTACCATGCACTGACCACAAAAAATGGAGGCGCCGCGGCTTGAACCCTGGACCTTTCACATGCCAAGCGAACGCTCTACCAACTGAGCTACGCCCCATGCACGAGCAAACTGCGCTATTCCCCATTCTTTGCGACTCAGATGCGCACGGACACGATGGTTGGTTGGTTTGTAGCGGTGAAGGGAGCAGAGTACAAAGGCGCGGACCCGTTCATATACACAAAAGTTCCAAGTAGTTTCGATGCTCTGGTATTACAAATGCAAATTCCGTCTGTTTTTAACGTCTTAAATTGAAAGAGCCGTCACAAATTGCTCCGTTTTCACTCCTTGTCGACAATTATACAGCACCTGAGGTAACAAACACATCTCGAGCCCCATTGTGCACTACATTATTTATGCCAACTCAGTGCCTCGCTCTTTACTACTGTGTACCAATCTCGTCGTCCAACTGCAAAACACTGGGCCACAACAAGTTTCCGCGTCTCCATTGCACTGCGCATACTACGAAACGCTCCCCAAACTTGGCACTCACCCTCGCAGCCGACTTTTCCGACTTTCCACGACGCTCACGCTAGTGACAGCATTATTTATAGTTCGACGTCGCGCCAAAGCGAATGAGTACATTTCGCCTACGGCTTAGGCCGCCCTCCTAGTGTGGCTGCTCGGTGTCTGCAGGCAGCGAGGGTCTGCAAGCTTCCTGTGTTCGCACCTATGTCACCTGTGCTTGCTTGTCAGAGACAGACTATCGCAAAACATACAACTCACTCCATGAATTGATTGCTACGGCATCTGTTATCAGCAGTCACATCTAGCAACACCAGTAGCAGCTGACTGCACGCAAAGAATAGGAATGTGCAGTGGGATTTACGTGAACTCGGCGCAAGGCAGATCTTTCCGACATAGGCTTGAGAATCTTACGGGAACACTTGTACTGTTTCTGAATTAAGTGTAGGCGTGGGAGGAGGGTGCTTCCTGCGCACTAATAACATCACGCTTGTCAATTGTGGATGCTAATCATTCGCTTGTCTCTTCCTAGACACATCTGCTGGTTGTCAATTATTCCACTTGCATATCAAGGTGCGCATGTAGGTGTGTTAAAAATTCTGGAGGCACTGGGTATTGATCCCAGTACCTCTCGCATACTAAGCAAGCGCTCTACCATCTGAGCTACGCCCGCCCCCCCGAAGACTAATGGTGCTACATACAGCCATATAGACGACACAGACCCTTGCACTCCCATTATTCAGCAGACAAACACTACTCTCTATGTATCCGTTAGGGTGTCTTTCAGGTTTCGTGCATTCTGCATCGAATCGTAGTTGGCCAAAATGAAAGTGGCACGTATAACGTCGAAAATAGAATTCGGACACCGCTCTGAGTAAGACCAACGTGTTGTCCACCCTCTAGACTTCAATGAGGTTAAGCCGCGATACCTAAGACAGATCTGCACTCGATGACACCTCGATAACAGCCGGTCCCCACACTTACATCTTGCTCTCCTTACGTCAGTATACATCATATCAGTCTGTGACGCTGGCTTTGCAACATCTTGCGTGCCTTTAGGTTCGCCGCGACCAACACTTACCATGCACTGACCACAAAAAATGGAGGCGCCGCGGCTTGAACCCTGGACCTTTCACATGCCAAGCGAACGCTCTACCAACTGAGCTACGCCCCATGCACGAGCAAACTGCGCTATTCCCCATTCTTTGCGACTCAGATGCGCACGGACACGATGGTTGGTTGTTTTGTAGCGGTGAAGGGAGCAGAGTACAAAGGCGCGGACCCGTTCATATACACAAAAGTTCCAAGTAGTTTCGATGCTCTGGTATTACAAATGCAAATTCCGTCTGTTTTTAACGTCTTAAATTGAAAGAGCCGTCACAAATTGCTCCGTTTTCACTCCTTGTCGACAATTATACAGCACCTGAGGTAACAAACACATCTCGAGCCCCATTGTGCACTACATTATTTATGCCAACTCAGTGCCTCGCTCTTTACTACTGTGTACCAATCTTGTCGTCCAACTGCAAAACACTGGGCCACAACAAGTTTCCGCGTCTCCATTGCACTGCGCATACTACGAAACGCTCCCCAAACTTGGCACTCACCCTCGCAGCCGACTTTTCCGACTTTCCACGACGCTCACGCTAGTGACAGCATTATTTATAGTTCGACGTCGCGCCAAAGCGAATGAGTACATTTCGCCTACGGCTTAGGCCGCCCTCCTAGTGTGGCTGCTCGGTGTCTGCAGGCAGCGAGGGTCTGCAAGCTTCCTGTGTTCGCACCTATGTCACCTGTGCTTGCTTGTCAGAGACAGACTATCGCAAAACATACAACTCACTCCATGAATTGATTGCTACGGCATCTGTTATCAGCAGTCACAACTAGCAACACCAGTAGCAGCTGACTGCACGCAAAGAATAGGAATGTGCAGTGGGATTTACGTGAACTCGGCGCAAGGCAGATCTTTCCGACATAGGCTTGAGAATCTTACGGGAACACTTGTACTGTTTCTAAATTAAGTGTAGGCGTGGGAGGAGGGTGCTTCCTGCGCACTAATAACAGCACGCTTGTCAATTGTGGATGCTAATCATTCGCTTGTATCTTCCTAGACACATCTGCTGGTTGTGAATTATTCCACTTGCATATCAAGGTGCGCATGTAGGTGTGTTAAAAATTCTAAGCGAGCGCTCTACCATCTGAGCTACGCCCGCCCCCCCGAAGACTAATGGTGCTACATACAGCCATATAGACGACACAGACCCTTGCACTCCCATTATTCAGCAGACAAACACTACTCTCTATGTATCCGTTAGGGTGTCTTTCAGGTTTCGTGCATTCTGTATCGAATCGTAGTTGGCCAAAATGAAAGTGGCACGTATAACGTCGAAAATAGAATTCGGACACCGCTCTGAGTAAGACCAACGTGTTGTCCACCCTCTAGACTTCAATGAGGTTAAGCCGCGATACCTAAGACAGATCTGCACTCGATGACACCTCGATAACAGCCGGTCCCCACGCTTACATCTTGCTCTCCTTACGTCAGTATACATCATATCAGTCTGTGACGCTGGCTTTGCAACATCTTGCGTGCCTTTAGGTTCGCCGCGACCAACACTTACCATGCACTGACCACAAAAAATGGAGGCGCCGCGGCTTGAACCCTGGACCTTTCACCTGCCAAGCAAACGCTCTACCAACTGAGCTACGCCCCATGCACGAGCAAACTGCGCTATTCCCCATTGTTTGCGACTCAGATGCGCACGGACACGATGGTTGGTTGGTTTCTAGCGGTGAAGGGAGCGGAGTACAAAGGCGCGGACCCATTCATATACACAAAAGTTCCAAGTAGTTTCGATGCTCTGGTATTACAAATGCAAATTCCGTCTGTTTTTAACGTCTTATATTGAAAGAGCCGTCACAAATTGCTCCGTTTTCACTCCTTGTCGACAATTATACAGCACCTGAGGTAACAAACACTTCTCGAGCCCCATTGTGCACTACGTTATTTATGCCAACTCAGTGCCTCGCTCTTTACTACTGTGTACCAATCTTGTCGTCCAACTGCAAAACACTGGGCCACAACAAGTTTCCGCGTCTCCATTGCACTGCGCATACTACGAAACGCTCCCCAAACTTGACACTCACCCTCGCAGCCGACTTTTCCGACTTTCCACGACGCTCACGCTAGTGACAGCATTATTTATAGTTCGACGTCGCGCCAAAGCGAATGAGTACATTTCGCCTACGGCTTAGGCCGCCCTCCTAGTGTGGCTGCTCGGTGTCTGCAGGCAGCGAGGGTCTGCAAGCTTCCTGTGTTCGCACCTATGTCACCTGTGCTTGCTTGTCAGAGACAGACTATCGCAAAACATACAACTCACTCCATGAATTGATTGCTACGGCATCTGTTATCAGCAGTCACAACTAGCAACACCAGTAGCAGCTGACTGCACGCAAAGAATAGGAATGTGCAGTGGGATTTACGTGAACTCGGCGCAAGGCAGATCTTTCCGACATAGGCTTGAGAATCTTACGGGAACACTTGTACTGTTTCTAAATTAAGTGTAGGCGTGGGAGGAGAGTGCTTCCTGCGCACTAATAACAGCACGCTTGTCAATTGTGGATGCTAATCATTCGCTTGTATCTTCCTAGACACATCTGCTGGTTGTGAATTGTTCCACTTGCATATCAAGGTGCGCATGTAGGTGTGTTAAAAATTCTGGAGGCACTGGGTATTGATCCAAGTACCTCTTGCATACTAAGCGAGCGCTCTACCATCTGAGCTACGCCCGCCCCCTCCTCCGAAGACTAATGGTGCTACATACAGCCATATAGACGACACAGACCCTTGCACTCCCATTATTCAGCAGACAAACACTACTCTCTATGTATCCGTTAGGGTGTCTTTCAGGTTTCGTGCATTCTGTACCGAATCGTGTTTGGCCACAATGAAAGTGGCACGTATAACGCCGAAAATAGAATTCGGACACCGCTCTGAGTAAGACCAACGTGTTGTCCACCCTCTAGACTTCAATGAGGTTAAGCCGCGATACCTAAGACAGATCTGCACTCGATGACACCTCGATAACAGCCGGTCCCCACACTTACATCTTGCTCTCCTTACGTCAGTATACATCATATCAGTCTGTGACGCTGGCTTTGCAACATCTTGCGTGCCTTTAGGTTCGCCGCGACCAACACTTACCATGCACTGACCACAAAAAATGGAGGCGCCGCAGCTTGAACCCTGGACCTTTCACATGCCAAGCGAACGCTCTACCAACTGAGCTACGCCCCATGCACGAGCAAACTGCGCTATTCCCCATTGTTTGCGACTCAGATGCGCACGGACACGATGGTTGGTTGGTTTGTAGCGGTGAAGGGAGCAGAGTACAAAGGCGCGGACCCGTTCATATACACAAAAGTTCCAAGTAGTTTCGATGCTCTGGTATTACAAATGCAAATTCCGTCTGTTTTTAACGTCTTAAATTGAAAGAGCCGTCACAAATTGCTCCGTTTTCACTCCTTGTCGACAATCATACAGCACCTGAGGTAACAAACACATCTCGAGCCCCATTGTGCACTACATTATTTATGCCAACTCAGTGCCTCGCTCTTTACTACTGTGTACCAATCTCGTCGTCCAACTGCAAAACACTGGGCCACAACAAGTTTCCGCGTCTCCATTGCACTGCGCATACTACGAAACGCTCCCCAAACTTGGCACTCACCCTCGCAGCCGACTTTTCGGACTTTCCACGACGCTCACGCTAGTGACAGCATTATTTATAGTTCGACGTCGCGCCAAAGCGAATGAGTACATTTCGCCTACGGCTTAGGCCGCCCTCCTAGTGTGGCTGCTCGGTGTCTGCAGGCAGCGAGGGTCTGCAAGCTTCCTGTGTTCGCACCTATGTCACCTGTGCTTGCTTGTCAGAGACAGACTATCGCAAAACATACAACTCACTCCATGAATTGATTGCTACGGCATCTGTTATCAGCAGTCACAACTAGCAACACCAGTAGCAGCTGACTGCACGCAAAGAATAGGAATGTGCAGTGGGATTTACGTGAACTCGGCGCAAGGCAGATCTTTCCGACATAGGCTTGAGAATCTTACGGGAACACTTGTACTGTTTCTAAATTAAGTGTAGGCGTGGGAGGAGGGTGCTTCCTGCGCACTAATAACAGCACGCTTGTCAATTGTGGATGCTAATCATTCGCTTGTATCTTCCTAGACACATCTGCTGGTTGTGAATTATTCCACTTGCATATCAAGGTGCGCATGTAGGTGTGTTAAAAATTCTAAGCGAGCGCTCTACCATCTGAGCTACGCCCGCCCCCCCGAAGACTAATGGTGCTACATACAGCCATATAGACGACACAGACCCTTGCACTCCCATTATTCAGCAGACAAACACTACTCTCTATGTATCCGTTAGGGTGTCTTTCAGGTTTCGTGCATTCTGTATCGAATCGTAGTTGGCCAAAATGAAAGTGGCACGTATAACGTCGAAAATAGAATTCGGACACCGCTCTGAGTAAGACCAACGTGTTGTCCACCCTCTAGACTTCAATGAGGTTAAGCCGCGATACCAAAGACAGATCTGCACTCGATGACACCTCGATAACAGCCGGTCCCCACGCTTACATCTTGCTCTCCTTACGTCAGTATACATCATATCAGTCTGTGACGCTGGCTTTGCAACATCTTGCGTGCCTTTAGGTTCGCCGCGACCAACACTTACCATGCACTGACCACAAAAAATGGAGGCGCCGCGGCTTGAACCCTGGACCTTTCACATGCCAAGCAAACGCTCTACCAACTGAGGTACGCCCCATGCACGAGCAAACTGCGCTATTCCCCATTGTTTGCGACTCAGATGCGCACGGACACGATGGTTGGTTGGTTTCTAGCGGTGAAGGGAGCGGAGTACAAAGGCGCGGACCCGTTCATATACACAAAAGTTCCAAGTAGTTTCGATGCTCTGGTATTACAAATGCAAATTCCGTCTGTTTTTAACGTCTTATATTGAAAGAGCCGTCACAAATTGCTCCGTTTTCACTCCTTGTCGACAATTATACAGCACCTGAGGTAACAAACACTTCTCGAGCCCCATTGTGCACTACGTTATTTATGCCAACTCAGTGCCTCGCTCTTTACTACTGTGTACCAATCTTGTCGTCCAACTGCAAAACACTGGGCCACAACAAGTTTCCGCGTCTCCATTGCACTGCGCATACTACGAAACGCTCCCCAAACTTGACACTCACCCTCGCAGCCGACTTTTCCGACTTTCCACGACGCTCACGCTAGTGACAGCATTATTTATAGTTCGACGTCGCGCCAAAGCGAATGAGTACATTTCGCCTACGGCTTAGGCCGCCCTCCTAGTGTGGCTGCTCGGTGTCTGCAGGCAGCGAGGGTCTGCAAGCTTCCTGTGTTCGCACCTATGTCACCTGTGCTTGCTTGTCAGAGACAGACTATCGCAAAACATACAACTCACTCCATGAATTGATTGCTACGGCATCTGTTATCAGCAGTCACAACTAGCAACACCAGTAGCAGCTGACTGCACGCAAAGAATAGGAATGTGCAGTGGGATTTACGTGAACTCGGCGCAAGGCAGATCTTTCCGACATAGGCTTGAGAATCTTACGGGAACACTTGTACTGTTTCTAAATTAAGTGTAGCCGTGGGAGGAGAGTGCTTCCTGCGCACTAATAACAGCACGCTTGTCAATTGTGGATGCTAATCATTCGCTTGTATCTTCCTAGACACATCTGCTGGTTGTGAATTGTTCCACTTGCATATCAAGGTGCGCATGTAGGTGTGTTAAAAATTCATGAGGCACTGGGTATTGATCCAAGTACCTCTTGCATACTAAGCGAGCGCTCTACCATCTGAGCTACGCCCGCCCCCTCCTCCGAAGACTAATGGTGCTACATACAGCCATATAGACGACACAGACCCTTGCACTCCCATTATTCAGCAGACAAACACTACTCTCTATGTATCCGTTAGGGTGTCTTTCAGGTTTCGTGCATTCTGTACCGAATCGTGTTTGGCCACAATGAAAGTGGCACGTATAACGCCGAAAATAGAATTCGGACACCGCTCTGAGTAAGACCAACGTGTTGTCCACCCTCTAGACTTCAATGAGGTTAAGCCGCGATACCTAAGACAGATCTGCACTCGATGACACCTCGATAACAGCCGGTCCCCACACTTACATCTTGCTCTCCTTACGTCAGTATACATCATATCAGTCTGTGACGCTGGCTTTGCAACATCTTGCGTGCCTTTAGGTTCGCCGCGACCAACACTTACCATGCACTGACCACAAAAAATGGAGGCGCCGCAGCTTGAACCCTGGACCTTTCACATGCCAAGCGAACGCTCTACCAACTGAGCTACGCCCCATGCACGAGCAAACTGCGCTATTCCCCATTGTTTGCGACTCAGATGCGCACGGACACGATGGTTGGTTGGTTTGTAGCGGTGAAGGGAGCAGAGTACAAAGGCGCGGACCCGTTCATATACACAAAAGTTCCAAGTAGTTTCGATGCTCTGGTATTACAAATGCAAATTCCGTCTGTTTTTAACGTCTTAAATTGAAAGAGCCGTCACAAATTGCTCCGTTTTCACTCCTTGTCGACAATTATACAGCACCTGAGGTAACAAACACATCTCGAGCCCCATTGTGCACTACATTATTTATGCCAACTCAGTGCCTCGCTCTTTACTACTGTGTACCAATCTTGTCGTCCAACTGCAAAACACTGGGCCACAACAAGTTTCCGCGTCTCCATTGCACTGCGCATACTACGAAACGCTCCACAAACTTGGCACTCACCCTCGCAGCCGACTTTTCCGACTTTCCACGACGCTCACGCTAGTGACAGCATTATTTATAGTTCGACGTAGCGCCAAAGCGAATGAGTACATTTCGCCTACGGCTTAGGCCGCCCTCCTAGTGTGGCTGCTCGGTGTCTGCAGGCAGCGAGGGTCTGCAAGCTTCCTGTGTTCGCACCTATGTCACCTGTGCTTGCTTGTCAGAGACAGACTATCGCAAAACATACAACTCACTCCATGAATTGATTGCTACGGCATCTGTTATCAGCAGTCACAACTAGCAACACCAGTAGCAGCTGACTGCACGCAAAGAATAGGAATGTGCAGTGGGATTTACGTGAACTCGGCGCAAGGCAGATCTTTCCGACATAGGCTTGAGAATCTTACGGGAACACTTGTACTGTTTCTAAATTAAGTGTAGGCGTGGGAGGAGGGTGCTTCCTGCGCACTAATAACAGCACGCTTGTCAATTGTGGATGCTAATCATTCGCTTGTATCTTCCTAGACACATCTGCTTGTTGTGAATTATTCCACTTGCATATCAAGGTGCGCATGTAGGTGTGTTAAATATTCTAAGCGAGCGCTCTACCATCTGAGCTACGCCCGCCCCCCCGAAGACTAATGGTGCTACATACAGCCATATAGACGACACAGACCCTTGCACTCCCATTATTCAGCAGACAAACACTACTCTCTATGTATCCGTTAGGGTGTCTTTCAGGTTTCGTGCATTCTGTATCGAATCGTAGTTGGCCAAAATGAAAGTGGCACGTATAACGTCGAAAATAGAATTCGGACACCGCTCTGAGTAAGACCAACGTGTTGTCCACCCTCTAGACTTCAATGAGGTTAAGCCGCGATACCTAAGACAGATCTGCACTCGATGACACCTCGATAACAGCCGGTCCCCACACTTACATCTTGCTCTCCTTACGTCAGTATACATCATATCAGTCTGTGACGCTGGCTTTGCAACATCTTGCGTGCCTTTAGGTTCGCCGCGACCAACACTTACCATGCACTGACCACAAAAAATGGAGGCGCCGCGGCTTGAACCCTGGACCTTTCACATGCCAAGCAAACGCTCTACCAACTGAGCTACGCCCCATGCACGAGCAAACTGCGCTATTCCCCATTGTTTGCGACTCAGATGCGCACGGACACGATGGTTGGTTGGTTTCTAGCGGTGAAGGGAGCAGAGTACAAAGGCGCGGACCCGTTCATATACACAAAAGTTCCAAGTAGTTTCGATGCTCTGGTATTACAAATGCAAATTCCGTCTGTTTTTAACGTCTTAAATTGAAAGAGCCGTCACAAATTGCTCCGTTTTCACTCCTTGTCGACAATTATACAGCACCTGAGGTAACAAACACATCTCGAGCCCCATTGTGCACTACGTTATTTATGCCAACTCAGTGCCTCGCTCTTTACTACTGTGTACCAATCTTGTCGTCCAACTGCAAAACACTGGGCCACAACAAGTTTCCGCGTCTCCATTGCACTGCGCATACTACGAAACGCTCCCCAAACTTGACACTCACCCTCGCAGCCGACTTTTCCGACTTTCCACGACGCTCACGCTAGTGACAGCATTATTTATAGTTCGACGTCGCGCCAAAGCGAATGAGTACATTTCGCCTACGGCTTAGGCCGCCCTCCTAGTGTGGCTGCTCGGTGTCTGCAGGCAGCGAGGGTCTGCAAGCTTCCTGTGTTCGCACCTATGTCACCTGTGCTTGCTTGTCAGAGACAGACTATCGCAAAACATACAACTCACTCCATGAATTGATTGCTACGGCATCTGTTATCAGCAGTCACAACTAGCAACACCAGTAGCAGCTGACTGCACGCAAAGAATAGGAATGTGCAGTGGGATTTACGTGAACTCGCCGCAAGGCAGATCTTTCCGACATAGGCTTGAGAATCTTACGGGAACACTTGTACTGTTTCTAAATTAAGTGTAGGCGTGGGAGGAGGGTGCTTCCTGCGCACTAATAACAGCACGCTTGTCAATTGTGGATGCTAATCATTCGCTTGTATCTTCCTAGACACATCTGCTGGTTGTGAATTGTTCCACTTGCATATCAAGGTGCGCATGTAGGTGTGTTAAAAATTCTGGAGGCACTGGGTATTGATCCAAGTACCTCTTGCATACTAAGCGAGCGCTCTACCATCTGAGCTACGCCCGCCCCCTCCTCCGAAGACTAATGGTGCTACATACAGCCATATAGACGACACAGACCCTTGTACTCCCATTATTCAGCAGACAAACACTACTCTCTATGTATCCGTTAGGGTGTCTTTCAGGTTTCGTGCATTCTGTACCGAATCGTGTTTGGCCACAATGAAAGTGGCACGTATAACGCCGAAAATAGAATTCGGACACCGCTCTGAGTAAGACCAACGTGTTGTCCACCCTCTAGACTTCAATGAGGTTAAGCCGCGATACCTAAGACAGATCTGCACTCGATGACACCTCGATAACAGCCGGTCCCCACACTTACATCTTGCTCTCCTTACGTCAGTATACATCATATCAGTCTGTGACGCTGGCTTTGCAACATCTTGCGTGTCTTTAGGTTTGCCGCGACCAACACTTACCATGCACTGACCACAAAAAATGTAGGCGCCGCGGCTTGAACCCTGGACCTTTCACATGCCAAGCGAACGCTCTACCAACTGAGCTACGCCCCATGCACGAGCAAACTGCGCTATTCCCCATTCTTTGCGACTCAGATGCGCACGGACACGATGGTTGGTTGGTTTGTAGCGGTGAAGGGAGCAGAGTACAAAGGCGCGGACCCGTTCATATACACAAAAGTTCCAAGTAGTTTCGATGCTCTGGTATTACAAATGCAAATTCCGTCTGTTTTTAACGTCTTAAATTGAAAGAGCCGTCACAAATTGCTCCGTTTTCACTCCTTGTCGACAATTATACAGCACCTGAGGTAACAAACACATCTCGAGCCCCATTGTGCACTACATTATTTATGCCAACTCAGTGCCTCGCTCTTTACTACTGCGTACCAATCTTGTCGTCCAACTGCAAAACACTGGGCCACAACAAGTTTCCGCGTCTCCATTGCACTGCGCATACTACGAAACGCTCCCCAAACTTGGCACTCACCCTCGCAGCCGACTTTTCCGACTTTCCACGACGCTCACGCTAGTGACAGCATTATTTATAGTTCGACGTCGCGCCAAAGCGAATGAGTACATATCGCCTACGGCTTAGGCCGCCCTCCTAGTGTGGCTGCTCGGTGTCTGCAGGCAGCGAGGGTCTGCAAGCTTCCTGTGTTCGCACCTATGTCACCTGTGCTTGCTTGTCAGAGACAGACTATCGCAAAACATACAACTCACTCCATGAATTGATTGCTACGGCATCTGTTATCAGCAGTCACAACTAGCAACACCAGTAGCAGCTGACTGCACGCAAAGAATAGGAATGTGCAGTGGGATTTACGTGAACTCGGCGCAAGGCAGATCTTTCCGACATAGGCTTGAGAATCTTACGGGAACACTTGTACTGTTTCTAAATTAAGTGTAGGCGTGGGAGGAGGGTGCTTCCTGCGCACTAATAACAGCACGCTTGTCAATTGTGGATGCTAATCATTCGCTTGTATCTTCCTAGACACATCTGCTGGTTGTGAATTATTCCACTTGCATATCAAGGTGCGCATGTAGGTGTGTTAAAAATTCTGGAGGCACTGGGTATTGATCCCAGTACCTCTCGCATACTAAGCGAGCGCTCTACCATCTGAGCTACGCCTGCCCCTCCCGAAGACTAATGGTGCTACATACAGCCATATAGACGACACAGACCCTTGCACTCCCATTATTCAGCAGACAAACACTACTCTCTATGTATCCGTTAGGGTGTCTTTCAGGTTTCGTGCATTCTGTATCGAATCGTAGTTGGCCAAAATGAAAGTGGCACGTATAACGTCGAAAATAGAATTCGGACACCGCTCTGAGTAAGACCAACGTGTTGTCCACCCTCTAGACTTCAATGAGGTTAAGCCGCGATACCTAAGACAGATCTGCACTCGATGACACCTCGATAACAGCCGGTCCCCACACTTACATCTTGCTCTCCTTACGTCAGTATACATCATATCAGTCTGTGACGCTGGCTTTGCAACATCTTGCGTGCCTTTAGGTTCGCCGCGACCAACACTTACCATGCACTGACCACAAAAAATGGAGGCGCCGTGGCTTGAACCCTGGACCTTTCACATGCCAAGCGAACGCTCTACCAACTGAGCTACGCCCCATGCACGAGCAAACTGCGTTATTCCCCATTCTTTGCGACTCAGATGCGCACGGACACAATGGTTGGTTGGTTTGTAGCGGTGAAGGGAGCAGAGTACAAAGGCGCGGACCCGTTCATATACACAAAAGTTCCAAGTAGTTTCGATGCTCTGGTATTACAAATGCAAATTCCGTCTGTTTTTAACGTCTTAAATTGAAAGAGCCGTCACAAATTGCTCCGTTTTCACTCCTTGTCGACAATTATACAGCACCTGAGGTAACAAACACATCTCGAGCCCCATTGTGCACTACATTATTTATGCCAACTCAGTGCCTAGCTCTTTACTACTGTGTACCAATCTTGTCGTCCAACTGCAAAACACTGGGCCACAACAAGTTTCCGCGTCTCCATTGCACTGCGCATACTACGAAACGCTCCCCAAACTTGGCACTCACCCTCGCAGCCGACTTTTCCGACTTTCCACGACGCTCACGCAACGCTCACGCTAGTGACAGCATTATTTATAGTTCGACGTCGCACCAAAGCGAATGAGCACAATTCGCCTACGGCTTAGGCCGCCCTCCTAGTGTGGCTGCTCGGTGTCTGCAGGCAGCGAGGGTCTGCAAGCTTCCTGTGTTCGCACCTATGTCACCTGTGCTTGCTTGTCAGAGACAGACTATCGCAAAACATACAACTCACTCCATGAATTGATTGCTACGGCTTCTGTTATCAGCAGTCACAACTAGCAACACCAGTAGCAGCTGACTGCACGCAAAGAATAGGAATGTGCAGTGGGATTTACGTGACCTCGGCGCAAGCTTGTATCTTCCTAGACACATCTGCTGGCTGTGAATTATTCCACTTGCATATCAAGGTGCGCATGTTGGTGTGTTAAAAATTCTAGAGGCACTGGGTATTGATCCCAGTACCTCTCGCATACAAAGCAAGCGCTCTACCATCTGAGCTACGCCCGCCACCCCTAAGACTAATGGTGCTACATACAGCCATATAGACGACACAGACCCTAGCACTCCCATTATTCAGCAGACAAACACTACTCTCTATGTATCCGTTAGGGTGTCTTTCAGGTTTCGTGCATTCTGTATCGAATCGTAGTTGGCCACAATGAAAGTGGCACGTATAACGCCGAAAATAGAATTCGGACACCGCTCTGAGTAAGACCAACGTGTTGTCCACCCTCTAGACTTCAATGAGGTTAAGCCGCGATACCTAAGACAGATCTGCACTCGATGACACCTCGATAACAGCCGGTCCCCACACTTACATCTTGCTCTCCTTACGTCAGTATACATCATATCAGTCTGTGACGCTGGCTTTGCAACATCTTGCGTGCCTTTAGGTTCGCCGCGACCAACACTTACCATGCACTGACCACAAAAAATGGAGGCGCCGCGGCTTGAACCCTGGACCTTTCACATGCCAAGCGAACGCTCTACCAACTGAGCTACGCCCCATGCACGAGCAAACTGCGCTATTTCCCATTCTTTGCGACTCAGATGCGCACGGACACGAGGATTGGTTGGTTTGTAGCGGTGAAGGGAGCAGAGTACAAAGGCGCGGACCCGTTCATATACACAAAAGTTCCAAGTAGTTTCGATGCTCTGGTATTACAAATGCAAATTCCGTCTGTTTTTAACGTCTTAAATTGAAAGAGCCGTCACAAATTGCTCCGTTTTCACTCCTTGTCGACAATTATACAGCACCTGAGGTAACAAACACATCTCGAGCCCCATTGTGCACTACATTATTTATGCCAACTCAGTGCCTCGCTCTTTACTACTGTGTACCAATCTTGTCGTCCAACTGCAAAACACTGGGCCACAACAAGTTTCCGCGTCTCCATTGCACTGCGCATACTACGAAACGCTCCCCAAACTTGGCACTCACCCTCGCAGCCGACTTTTCCGACTTTCCACGACGCTCACGCTAGTGACAGCATTATTTATAGTTCGACGTAGCGCCAAAGCGAATGAGTACATTTCGCCTACGGCTTAGGCCGCCCTCCTAGTGTGGCTGCTCGGTGTCTGCAGGCAGCGAGGGTCTGCAAGCTTCCTGTGTTCGCACCTATGTCACCTGTGCTTGCTTGTCAGAGACAGACTATCGCAAAACATACAACTCACTCCATGAATTGATTGCTACGGCATCTGTTATCAGCAGTCACAACTAGCAACACCAGTAGCAGCTGACTGCACGCAAAGAATAGGAATGTGCAGTGGGATTTACGTGAACTCGGCGCAAGGCAGATCTTTCCGACATAGGCTTGAGAATCTTACGGGAACACTTGTACTGTTTCTAAATTAAGTGTAGGCGTGGGAGGAGGGTGCTTCCTGCGCACTAATAACAGCACGCTTGTCAATTGTGGATGCTAATCATTCGCTTGTATCTTCCTAGACACATCTGCTTGTTGTGAATTATTCCACTTGCATATCAAGGTGCGCATGTAGGTGTGTTAAAAATTCTAAGCGAGCGCTCTACCATCTGAGCTACGCCCGCCCCCCCGAAGACTAATGGTGCTACATACAGCCATATAGACGACACAGACCCTTGCACTCCCATTATTCAGCAGACAAACACTACTCTCTATGTATCCGTTAGGGTGTCTTTCAGGTTTCGTGCATTCTGTATCGAATCGTAGTTGGCCAAAATGAAAGTGGCACGTATAACGTCGAAAATAGAATTCGGACACCGCTCTGAGTAAGACCAACGTGTTGTCCACCCTCTAGACTTCAATGAGGTTAAGCCGCGATACCTAAGACAGATCTGCACTCGATGACACCTCGATAACAGCCGGTCCCCACACTTACATCTTGCTCTCCTTACGTCAGTATACATCATATCAGTCTGTGACGCTGGCTTTGCAACATCTTGCGTGCCTTTAGGTTCGCCGCGACCAACACTTACCATGCACTGACCACAAAAAATGGAGGCGCCGTGGCTTGAACCCTGGACCTTTCACATGCCAAGCGAACGCTCTACCAACTGAGCTACGCCCCATGCACGAGCAAACTGCGTTATTCCCCATTCTTTGCGACTCAGATGCGCACGGACACAATGGTTGGTTGGTTTGTAGCGGTGAAGGGAGCAGAGTACAAAGGCGCGGACCCGTTCATATACACAAAAGTTCCAAGTAGTTTCGATGCTCTGGTATTACAAATGCAAATTCCGTCTGTTTTTAACGTCTTAAATTGAAAGAGCCGTCACAAATTGCTCCGTTTTCACTCCTTGTCGACAATTATACAGCACCTGAGGTAACAAACACATCTCGAGCCCCATTGTGCACTACATTATTTATGCCAACTCAGTGCCTCGCTCTTTACTACTGTGTACCAATCTTGTCGTCCAACTGCAAAACACTGGGCCACAACAAGTTTCCGCGTCTCCATTGCACTGCGCATACTACGAAACGCTCCCCAAACTTGGCACTCACCCTCGCAGCCGACTTTTCCGACTTTCCACGACGCTCACGCAACGCTCACGCTAGTGACAGCATTATTTATAGTTCGACGTCGCACCAAAGCGAATGAGCACAATTCGCCTACGGCTTAGGCCGCCCTCCTAGTGTGGCTGCTCGGTGTCTGCAGGCAGCGAGGGTCTGCAAGCTTCCTGTGTTCGCACCTATGTCACCTGTGCTTGCTTGTCAGAGACAGACTATCGCAAAACATACAACTCACTCCATGAATTGATTGCTACGGCTTCTGTTATCAGCAGTCACAACTAGCAACACCAGTAGCAGCTGACTGCACGCAAAGAATAGGAATGTGCAGTGGGATTTACGTGACATCGGCGCAAGCTTGTATCTTCCTAGACACATCTGCTGGCTGTGAATTATTCCACTTGCATATCAAGGTGCGCATGTTGGTGTGTTAAAAATTCTAGAGGCACTGGGTATTGATCCCAGTACCTCTCGCATACAAAGCAAGCGCTCTACCATCTGAGCTACGCCCGCCACCCCTAAGACTAATGGTGCTACATACAGCCATATAGACGACACAGACCCTTGCACTCCCATTATTCAGCAGACAAACACTACTCTCTATGTATCCGTTAGGGTGTCTTTCAGGTTTCGTGCATTCTGTATCGAATCGTAGTTGGCCACAATGAAAGTGGCACGTATAACGCCGAAAATAGAATTCGGACACCGCTCTGAGTAAGACCAACGTGTTGTCCACCCTCTAGACTTCAATGAGGTTAAGCCGCGATACCTAAGACAGATCTGCACTCGATGACACCTCGATAACAGCCGGTCCCCACACTTACATCTTGCTCTCCTTACGTCAGTATACATCATATCAGTCTGTGACGCTGGCTTTGCAACATCTTGCGTGCCTTTAGGTTCGCCGCGACCAACACTTACCATGCACTGACCACAAAAAATGGAGGCGCCGCGGCTTGAACCCTGGACCTTTCACATGCCAAGCGAACGCTCTACCAACTGAGCTACGCCCCATGCACGAGCAAACTGCGCTATTCCCCATTGTTTGCGACTCAGATGCGCACGGACACGAGGATTGGTTGGTTTGTAGCGGTGAAGGGAGCAGAGTACAAAGGCGCGGACCCGTTCATATACACAAAAGTTCCAAGTAGTTTCGATGCTCTGGTATTACAAATGCAAATTCCGTCTGTTTTTAACGTCTTAAATTGAAAGAGCCGTCACAAATTGCTCCGTTTTCACTCCTTGTCGACAATTATACAGCACCTGAGGTAACAAACACATCTCGAGCCCCATTGTGCACTACATTATTTATGCCGCCTCAGTGCCTCGCTCTTTACTACTGTGTACCAATCTTGTCGTCCAACTGCAAAACACTGGGCCACAACAAGTTTCCGCGTCTCCATTGCACTGCGCATACTACGAAACGCTCCCCAAACTTGGCACTCACCCTCGCAGCCGACTTTTCCGACTATCCACGACGCTCACGAAACGCTCACGCTAGTGACAGCATTATTTATAGTTCGACGTCGCGCCAAAGCGAATGAGTACATTTCGCCTACGGCTTAGGCCGCCCTCCTAGTGTGGCTGCTCGGTGTCTGCAGGCAGCGAGGGTCTGCAAGCTTCCTGTGTTCGCACCTATGTCACCTGTGCTTGCTTGTCAGAGACAGACTATCGCAAAACATACAACTCACTCCATGAATTGATTGCTACGGCATCTGTTATCAGCAGTCACAACTAGCAACACCAGTAGGAGCTGACTGCACGCAAAGAATAGGAATGTGCAGTGGGATTTACGTGAACTCGGCGCAAGGCAGATCTTTCCGACATAGGCTTGAGAATCTTACGGGAACACTTGTACTGTTTCTGAATTAAGTGTAGGCGTGGGAGGAGGGTGCTTCCTGCGCTCTAATAACAGCACGCTTGTCAATTGTGGATGCTAATCATTCGCTTGTATCTTCCTAGACACATTTGCTGGTTGTGAATTATTCTACTTGCATATCAAGGTGCGCATGTAGGTGTGTTAAAAATTCTGGAGGCACTGGGTATTGATCCCAGTACCCCTCGCATACTAAGCGAGCGCTCTACCATCTGAGCTACGCCCGCCCCCCCGAAGACTAATGGTGCTACATACAGCCATATAGACGACACAGACCCTTGCACTCCCATTATTCAGCAGACAAACACTACTCTCTATATATCCGTTAGGGTATCTTTCAGGTTTCGTGCATTCTGTATCGAATCGTAGTTGGCCACAATGAAAGTGGCACGTATAACGTCGAAAATAGAATTCGGACACCGCTCTGAGTAAGACCAACGTGTTGTCCACCCTCTAGACTTCAATGAGGTTAAGCCGCGATACCTAAGACAGATCTGCACTCGATGACACCTCGATAACAGCCGGTCCCCACACTTACATCTTGCTCTCCTTACGTCAGTATACATCATATCAGTCTGTGACGCTGGCTTTGCAACATCTTGCGTGCCTTTAGGTTCGCCGCGACCAACACTTACCATGCACTGACCACAAAAAATGGAGGCGCCGCGGCTTGAACCCTGGACCTTTCACATGCCAAGCGAACGCTCTACCAACAGAGCTACGCCCCATGCACGAGCAAGCTGCGCTATTCCCCATTCTTTGCGACTCAGATGCGCACGGACACGATGGTTGGTTGGTTTGTAGCGGTGAAGGGAGCAGAGTACAAAGGCGCGGACCCGTTCATATACACAAAAGTTCCAAGTAGTTTCGATGCTCTGGTATTACAAATGCAAATTCCGTCTGTTTTTAACGTCTTAAATTGAAAGAGCCGTCACAAATTGCTCCGTTTTCACTCCTTGTCGACAATTATACAGCACCTGAGGTAACAAACACATCTCGAGCCCCATTGTGCACTACATTATTTATGCCAACTCAGTGCCTCGCTCTTTACTACTGTGTACCAATCTTGTCGTCCAACTGCAAAACACTGGGCCACAACAAGTTTCCGCGTCTCCATTGCACTGCGCATACTACGAAACGCTCCCCAAACTTGGCACTCACCCTCGCAGCCGACTTTTCCGACTTTCCACGACGCTCACGCTAGTGACAGCATTATTTATAGTTCGACGTCGCGCCAAAGCGAATGAGTACATTTCGCCTACGGCTTAGGCCGCCCTCCTAGTGTGGCTGCTCGGTGTCTGCAGGCAGCGAGGGTCTGCAAGCTTCCTGTGTTCGCACCTATGTCACCTTTGCTTGCTTGTCAGAGACAGACTATCGCAAAACATACAACTCACTCCATGAATTGATTGCTACGGCATCTGTTATCAGCAGTCACAACTAGCAACACCAGTAGCAGCTGACTGCACGCAAAGAATAGGAATGTGCAGTGGGATTTACGT
This sequence comes from Schistocerca gregaria, assembly GCF_023897955.1. Classification (NCBI taxonomy): domain Eukaryota; kingdom Metazoa; phylum Arthropoda; class Insecta; order Orthoptera; family Acrididae; genus Schistocerca; species Schistocerca gregaria. Next base: position 105,581,490 of record NC_064929.1, on the reverse strand, counting down.
GAACTCGGCGCAAGGCAGATCTTTCCGACATAGGCTTGAGAATCTTACGGGAACACTTGTACTGTTTCTGAATTAAGTGTAGGCGTGGGAGGAGGGTGCTTCCTGCGCACTAATAACAGCACGCTTGTCAATTGTGGATGCTAATTATTCGCTTGTATCTTCCTAGACACATCTGCTGGTTGTGAATTATTCCACTTGCATATCAAGGTGCGCATGTAGGTGTGTTAAAAATTCTGGAGGCACTGGGTATTGATCCCAATACCTCTCGCATACTAAGCGAGCGCTCTACCATCTGAGCTACGCCCCCCCGAAGACTAATGGTGCTACATACAGCAATATAGACGACACAGACCCTTGCACTCCCATTATTCAGCAGACAAACACTACTCTCTATGTATCCGTTAGGGTGTCTTTCAGGTTTCGTGCATTCTGTATCGAATCGTAGTTGGCCAAAATGAAAGTGGCACGTATAACGTCGAAAATAGAATTCGGACACCGCTCTGAGTAAGACCAACGTGTTGTCCACCCTCTAGACTTCAATGAGGTTAAGCCGCGATACCTAAGACAGATCTGCACTCGATGACACCTCGATAACAGCCGGTCCCCACACTTACATCTTGCTCTCCTTACGTCAGTATACATCATATCAGTCTGTGACGCTGGCTTTGCAACATCTTGCGTGCCTTTAGGTTCGCCACGACCAACACTTACCATGCACTGACCACAAAAAATGGAGGCGCCGCGGCTTGAACCCTGGACCTTTCACATGCCAAGCGAACGCTCTACCAACTGAGCTACGCCCCATGCACGAGCAAACTGCGCTATTCCCCATTCTTTGCGACTCAGATGCGCACGGACACGATGGTTGGTTGGTTTGTAGCGGTGAAGGGAGCAGAGTACAAAGGCGCGGACCCGTTCATATACACAAAAGTTCCAAGTAGTTTCGATGCTCTGGTATTACAAATGCAAATTCCGTCTGTTTTTAACGTCTTAAATTGAAAGAGCCGTCACAAATTGCTCCGTTTTCACTCCTTGTCGACAATTATACAGCACCTGAGGTAACAAACACATCTCGAGCCCCATTGTGCACTACATTATTTATGCCAACTCAGTGCCTCGCTCTTTACTACTGTGTACCAATCTTGTCGTCCAACTGCAAAACACTGGGCCACAACAAGTTTCCGCGTCTCCATTGCACTGCGCATACTACGAAACGCTCCCCAAACTTGGCACTCACCCTCGCAGCCGACTTTTCCGACTATCCACGACGCTCACGCTAGTGACAGCATTATTTATAGTTCGACGTCGCGCCAAAGCGAATGAGTACATTTCGCCTACGGCTTAGGCCGCCCTCCTAGTGTTGCTGCTCGGTGTCTGCAGGCAGCGAGGGTCTGCAAGCTTCCTGTGTTCGCACCTATGTCACCTGTGCTTGCTTGTCAGAGACAGACTATCGCAAAACATACAACTCACTCCATGAATTGATTGCTACGGCATCTGTTATCAGCAGTCACAACTAGCAACACCAGTAGCAGCTGACTGCACGCAAAGAATAGGAATGTGCAGTGGGATTTACGTGAACTCGGCGCAAGGCAGATCTTTCCGACATAGGCTTGAGAATCTTACGGGAACACTTGTACTGTTTCTAAATTAAGTGTAGGCGTGGGAGGAGGGTGCTTCCTGCGCACTAATAACAGCACGCTTGTCAATTGTGGATGCTAATCATTCGCTTGTATCTTCCTAGACACATCTGCTGGTTGTGAATTATTCCACTTGCATATCAAGGTGCGCATGTAGGTGTGTTAAAAATTCTGGAGGCACTGGGTATTGATCCCAGTACCTCTCACATACTAAGCGAGCGCTCTACCATCTGAGCTACGCCCGCCCCCCCGAAGACTAATGGTGCTACATACAGCCATATAGACGACACAGACCCTTGCACTCCCATTATACAGCAGACAAACACTACTCTCTATGTATCCGTTAGGGTGTCTTTCAGGTTTCGTGCATTCTGTATCGAATCGTAGTTGGCCAAAATGAAAGTGGCACGTATAACGTCGAAAATAGAATTCGGACACCGCTCTGAGTAAGACCAACGTGTTGTCCACCCTCTAGACTTCAATGAGGTTAAGCCGCGATACCTAAGACAGATCTGCACTCGATGACACCTCGATAACAGCCGGTCCCCACACTTACATCTTGCTCTCCTTACGTCAGTATACATCATATCAGTCTGTGACGCTGGCTTTGCAACATCTTGCGTGCCTTTAGGTTCGCCGCGACCAACACTTACCATGCACTGACCACAAAAAATGGAGGCGCCGTGGCTTGAACCCTGGACCTTTCACATGCCAAGCGAACGCTCTTCCAACTGAGCAACGCCCCATGCACGAGCAAACTGCGCTATTCCCCATTCTTTGCGACTCAGATGCGCACGGACACGATGGTTGGTTGGTTTGTAGCGTTGAAGGTAGCAGAGTACAAAGGCGCGGACCCGTTCATATACACAAAAGTTCCAAGTAGTTTCAATGCTCTGGTATTACAAATGCAAATTCCGTCTGTTTTTAACGTCTTAAATTGAAAGAGCCGTCACAAATTGCTCCGTTTTCACTCCTTGTCGACAATTATACAGCACCTGAGGTAACAAACACATCTCGAGCCCCATTGTGCGCTACATTATTTATGCCAACTCAGTGCCTCGCTCTTTACTACTGTGTACCAATCTTGTCGTCCAACTGCAAAACACTGGGCCACAACAAGTTTCCGCGTCTCCATTGCACTGCGCATACTACGAAACGCTCCCCAAACTTGGCACTCACCCTCGCAGCCGACTTTTCCGACTTTCCACGACTCTCACGCTAGTGACAGCATTATTTATAGTTCGACGTCGCGCCAAAGCGAATGAGTACATTTCGCCTACGGCTTAGGCCGCCCTCCTAGTGTGGCTGCTCGGTGTCTGCAGGCAGCGAGGGTCTGCAAGCTTCCTGTGTTCGCACCTATGTCACCTGTGCTTGCTTGTCAGAGACAGACTATCGCAAAACATACAACTCACTCCATGAATTGATTGCTACGGCATCTGTTATCAGCAGTCACAACTAGCAACACCAGTAGCAGCTGACTGCACGCAAAGAATAGGAATGTGCAGTGGGATTTACGTGAACTCGGCGCAAGGCAGATCTTTCCGACATAGGCTTGAGAATCTTACGGGAACACTTGTACTGTTTCTAAATTAAGTGTAGGCGAGGGAGGAGGGTGCTTCCTGCGCACTAATAACAGCACGCTTGTCAATTGTGGATGCTAATCATTCGCTTGTATCTTCCTAGACACATCTGCTGGTTGTGAATTATTCCACTTGCATATCAAGGTGCGCATGTAGGTGTGTTAAAAATTCTGGAGGCACTGGGTATTGATCCCAGTACCTCTCACATACTAAGCGAGCGCTCTACCATTTGAGCTACGCCCGCCCCCCCGAAGACTAATGGTGCTACATACAGCCATATAGACGACACAGACCCTTGCACTCCCATTATTCAGCAGACAAACACTACTCTCTATGTATCCGTTAGGGTGTCCTTCAGGTTTCGTGCATTCTGTATCGAATCGTAGTTGGCCAAAATGAAAGTGGCACGTATAACGTCGAAAATAGAATTCGGACACCGCTCTGAGTAAGACCAACGTGTTGTCCACCCTCTAGACTTCAATGAGGTTAAGCCGCGATACCTAAGACAGATCTGCACTCGATGACACCTCGATAACAGCCGGTCCCCACACTTACATCTTGCTCTCCTTACGTCAGTATACATCATATCAGTCTGTGACGCTGGCTTTGCAACATCTTGCGTGCCTTTAGGTTCGCCGCGACCAACACTTACCATGCACTAACCACAAAAAATGGAGGCGCCGCGGCTTGAACCCTGGACCTTTCACATGCCAAGCGAACGCTCTACCAACTGAGCTACGCCCCATACACGAGCAAACTGCGCTATTCCCCATTCTTTGCGACTCAGATGCGCACGGACACGATGGTTGGTTGGTTTGTAGCGGTGAAGGGAGCAGAGTACAAAGGCGCGGACCCGTTCATATACACAAAAGTTCCAAGTAGTTTCGATGCTCTGGTATTACAAATGCAAATTCCGTCTGTTTTTAACGTCTTAAATTGAAAGAGCCGTCACAAATTGCTCCGTTTTCACTCCTTGTCGACAATTATACAGCACCTGAGGTAACAAACACATCTCGAGCCCCATTGTGCACTACATTATTTATGCCAACTCAGTGCCTCGCTCTTTACTACTGTGTACCAATCTTGTCGTCCAACTGCAAAACACTGGGCCACAACAAGTTTCCGCGTCTCCATTGCACTGCGCATACTACGAAACGCTCCCCAAACTTGGCACTCACCCTCGCAGCCGACTTTTCCGACTTTCCACGACGCTCACGCTAGTGACAGCATTATTTATAGTTCGACGTCGCGCCAAAGCGAATGAGTACATTTCGCCTACGGCTTAGGCCGCCCTCCTAGTGTGGCTGCTCGGTGTCTGCAGGCAGCGAGGGTCTGCAAGCTTCCTGTGTTCGCACCTATGTCACCAGTGCTTGCTTGTCAGAGACAGACTATCGCAAAACATACAACTCACTCCATGAATTGATTGCTACGGCATCTGTTATCAGCAGTCACAACTAGCAACACCAGTAGCAGCTGACTGCACGCAAAGAATAGGAATGTGCAGTGGGATTTACGTGAACTCGGCGCAAGGCAGATCTTTCCGACATAGGCTTGAGAATCTTACGGGAACACTTGTACTGTTTCTAAATTAAGTGTAGGCGTGGGAGGAGGGTGCTTCCTGCGCACTAATAACAGCACGCTTGTCAATTGTGGATGCTAATCATTCGCTTGTATCTTCCTAGACACATCTGCTGGTTGTGAATTATTCCACTTGCATATCAAGGTGCTCATGTAGGTGTGTTAAAAATTCTGGAGGCACTGGGTATTGATCCCAGTACCTCTCGCATACTAAGCAAGCGCTCTACCATCTGAGCTACGCCCGCCCACCCCCCCCTCCGAAGACTAATGGTGCTACATACAGCCATATAGACGACACGGACCCTTGCACTCCAATTATTCAGCAGACAAACACTACTCTCTATGTATCCGTTAGGGTGTCTTTCAGGTTTCGTGCATTCTGTATCGAATCGTAGTTGGCCAAAATGAAAGTGGCACGTATAACGTCGAAAATAGAATTCGGACACCGCTCTGAGTAAGACCAACGTGTTGTCCACCCTCTAGACTTCAATGAGGTTAAGCCGCGATACCTAAGACAGATCTGCACTCGATGACACCTCGATAACAGCCGGTCCCCACACTTACATCTTGCTCTCCTTACGTCAGTATACATCATATCAGTCTGTGACGCTGGCTTTGCAACATCTTGCGTGCCTTTAGGTTCGCCGCGACCAACACTTACCATGCACTGACCACAAAAAATGGAGGCGCCGCGGCTTGAACCCTGGACCTTTCACATGCCAAGCGAACGCTCTACCAACTGAGCTACGCCCCATGCACGAGCAAACTGCGCTATTCCCCATTCTTTGCGACTCAGATGCGCACGGACACGATGGTTGGTTGGTTTGTAGCGGTGAAGGGAGCAGAGTACAAAGGCGCGGACCCGTTCATATACACAAAAGTTCCAAGTAGTTTCGATGCTCTGGTATTACAAATGCAAATTCCGTCTGTTTTTAACGTCTTAAATTGAAAGAGCCGTCACAAATTGCTCCGTTTTCACTCCTTGTCGACAATTATACAGCACCTGAGGTAACAAACACATCTCGAGCTCCATTGTGCACTACATTATTTATGCCAACTCAGTGCCTCGCTCTTTACTACTGTGTACCAATCTTGTCGTCCAACTGCAAAACACTGGGCCACAACAAGTTTCCGCGTCTCCATTGCACTGCGCATACTACGAAACGCTCCCCAAACTTGGAACTCACCCTCGCAGCCGACTTTTCCGACTTTCCACGACGCTCACGCTAGTGACAGCATTATTTATAGTTCGACGTCGCGCCAAAGCGAATGAGTACATTTCGCCTACGGCTTAGGCCGCCCTCCTAGTGTTGCTGCTCGGTGTCTGCAGGCAGCGAGGGTCTGCAAGCTTCCTGTGTTCGCACCTATGTCACCTGTGCTTGCTTGTCAGAGACAGACTATCGCAAAACATACAACTCACTCCATGAATTGATTGCTACGGCATCTGTTATCAGCAGTCACAACTAGCAACACCAGTAGCAGCTGACTGCACGCAAAGAATAGGAATGTGCAGTGGGATTTACGTGAACTCGGCGCAAGGCAGATCTTTCCGACATAGGCTTGAGAATCTTACGGGAACACTTGTACTGTTTCTAAATTAAGTGTAGGCGTGGGAGGAGGGTGCTTCCTGCGCACTAATAACAGCACGCTTGTCAATTGTGGATGCTAATCATTCGCTTGTATCTTCCTAGACACATCTGCTGGTTGTGAATTATTCCACTTGCATATCAAGGTGCGCATGTAGGTGTGTTAAAAATTCTGGAGGCACTGGGTATTGATCCCAGTACCTCTCACATACTAAGCGAGCGCTCTACCATCTGAGCTACGCCCGCCCCCCCGAAGACTAATGGTGCTACATACAGCCATATAGACGACACAGACCCTTGCACTCCCATTATACAGCAGACAAACACTACTGTCTATGTATCCGTTAGGGTGTCTTTCAGGTTTCGTGCATTCTGTATCGAATCGTAGTTGGCCAAAATGAAAGTGGCACGTATAACGTCGAAAATAGAATTCGGACACCGCTCTGAGTAAGACCAACGTGTTGTCCACCCTCTAGACTTCAATGAGGTTAAGCCGCGATACCTAAGACAGATCTGCACTCGATGACACCTCGATAACAGCCGGTCCCCACACTTACATCTTGCTCTCCTTACGTCAGTATACATCATATCAGTCTGTGACGCTGGCTTTGCAACATCTTGCGTGCCTTTAGGTTCGCCGCGACCAACACTTACCATGCACTGACCACAAAAAATGGAGGCGCCGCGGCTTGAACCCTGGACCTTTCACATGCCAAGCGAACGCTCTTCCAACTGAGCTACGCCCCATGCACGAGCAAACTGCGCTATTCCCCATTCTTTGCGACACAGATGCGCACGGACACGATGGTTGGTTGGTTTGTAGCGTTGAAGGTAGCAGAGTACAAAGGCGCGGACCCGTTCATATACACAAAAGTTCCAAGTAGTTTCAATGCTCTGGTATTACAAATGCAAATTCCGTCTGTTTTTAACGTCTTAAATTGAAAGAGCCGTCACAAATTGCTCCGTTTTCACTCCTTGTCGACAATTATACAGCACCTGAGGTAACATACACATCTCGAGCCCCATTGTGCGCTACATTATTTATGCCAACTCAGTGCCTCGCTCTTTACTACTGTGTACCAATCTTGTCGTCCAACTGCAAAACACTGGGCCACAACAAGTTTCCGCGTCTCCATTGCACTGCGCATACTACGAAACGCTCCCCAAACTTGGCACTCACCCTCGCAGCCGACTTTTCCGACTTTCCACGACGCTCACGCTAGTGACAGCATTATTTATAGTTCGACGTCGCGCCAAAGCGAATGAGTACATTTCGCCTACGGCTTAGGCCGCCCTCCTAGTGTGGCTGCTCGGTGTCTGCAGGCAGCGAGGGTCTGCAAGCTTCCTGTGTTCGCACCTATGTCACCTGTGCTTGCTTGTCAGAGACAGACTATCGCAAAACATACAACTCACTCCATGAATTGATTGCTACGGCATCTGTTATCAGCAGTCACAACTAGCAACACCAGTAGCAGCTGACTGCACGCAAAGAATAGGAATGTGCAGTGGGATTTACGTGAACTCGGCGCAAGGCAGATCTTTCCGACATAGGCTTGAGAATCTTACGGGAACACTTGTACTGTTTCTAAATTAAGTGTAGGCGTGGGAGGAGGGTGCTTCCTGCGCACTAATAACAGCACGCTTGTCAATTGTGGATGCTAATCATTCGCTTGTATCTTCCTAGACACATCTGCTGGTTGTGAATTATTCCACTTGCATATCAAGGTGCGCATGTAGGTGTGTTAAAAATTCTGGAGGCACTGGGTATTGACCCCAGTACCTCTCACATACTAAGCGAGCGCTCTACCATCTGAGCTACGCCCGCCCCCCCGAAGACTAATGGTGCTACATACAGCCATATAGACGACACAGACCCTTGCACTCCCATTATACAGCAGACAAACACTACTCTCTATGTATCCGTTAGGGTGTCTTTCAGGTTTCGTGCATTCTGTATCGAATCGTAGTTGGCCAAAATGAAAGTGGCACGTATAACGTCGAAAATAGAATTCGGACACCGCTCTGAGTAAGACCAACGTGTTGTCCACCCTCTACACTTCAATGAGGTTAAGCCGCGATACCTAAGACAGATCTGCACTCGATGACACCTCGATAACAGCCGGTCCCCACACTTACATCTTGCTCTCCTTACGTCAGTATACATCATATCAGTCTGTGACGCTGGCTTTGCAACATCTTGCGTGCCTTTAGGTTCGCCGCGACCAACACTTACCATGCACTAACCACAAAAAATGGAGGCGCCGCGGCTTGAACCCTGGACCTTTCACATGCCAAGCGAACGCTCTACCAACTGAGCTACGCCCCATGCACGAGCAAACTGCGCTATTCCCCATTCTTTGCGACTCAGATGCGCACGGACACGATGGTTGGTTGGTTTGTAGCGGTGAAGGGAGCAGAGTACAAAGGCGCGGACCCGTTCATATACACAAAAGTTCCAAGTAGTTTCGATGCTCTGGTATTACAAATGCAAATTCCGTCTGTTTTTAACGTCTTAAATTGAAAGAGCCGTCACAAATTGCTCCGTTTTCACTCCTTGTCGACAATTATACAGCACCTGAGGTAACAAACACATCTCGAGCCCCATTGTGCACTACATTATTTATGCCAACTCAGTGCCTCGCTCTTTACTACTGTGTACCAATCTTGTCGTCCAACTGCAAAACACTGGGCCACAACAAGTTTCCGCGTCTCCATTGCACTGCGCATACTACGAAACGCTCCCCAAACTTGGCACTCACCCTCGCAGCCGACTTTTCCGACTTTCCACGACGCTCACGCTAGTGACAGCATTATTTATAGTTCGACGTCGCGCCAAAGCGAATGAGTACATTTCGCCTACGGCTTAGGCCGCCCTCCTAGTGTGGCTGCTCGGTGTCTGCAGGCAGCGAGGGTCTGCAAGCTTCCTGTGTTCGCACCTATGTCACCTGTGCTTGCTTGTCAGAGACAGACTATCGCAAAACATACAACTCACTCCATGAATTGATTGCTACGGCATCTGTTATCAGCAGTCACAACTAGCAACACCAGTAGCAGCTGACTGCACGCAAAGAATAGGAATGTGCAGTGGGATTTACGTGAACTCGGCGCAAGGCAGATCTTTCCGACATAGGCTTGAGAATCTTACGGGAACACTTGTACTGTTTCTAAATTAAGTGTAGGCGTGGGAGGAGGGTGCTTCCTGCGCACTAATAACAGCACGCTTGTCAATTGTGGATGCTAATCATTCGCTTGTATCTTCCTAGACACATCTGCTGGTTGTGAATTATTCCACTTGCATATCAAGGTGCGCATGTAGGTGTGTTAAAAATTCTGGAGGCACTGGGTATTCATCCCAGTACCTCTCGCATACTAAGCGAGCGCTCTACCATCAGAGCTACGCCCGCCCCCCCGAAGACTAATGGTGCTACATACAGCCATATAGACGACACAGACCCTTGCACTCCCATTATTCAGCAGACAAACACTACTCTCTATGTATCCGTTAGGGTGTCTTTCAGGTTTCGTGCATTCTGTATCGAATCGTAGTTGGCCAAAATGAAAGTGGCACGTATAACGTCGAAAATAGAATTCGGACACCGCTCTGAGTAAGACCAACGTGTTGTCCACCCTCTAGACTTCAATGAGGTTAAGCCGCGATACCTAAGACAGATCTGCACTCGATGACACCTCGATAACAGCCGGTCCCCACACTTACATCTTGCTCTCCTTACGTCAGTATACATCATATCAGTCTGTGACGCTGGCTTTGCAACATCTTGCGTGCCTTTAGGTTCGCCGCGACCAACACTTACCATGCACTGACCACAAAAAATGGAGGCGCCGCGGCTTGAACCCTGGACCTTTCACATGCCAAGCGAACGCTCTACCAACTGAGCTACGCCCCATGCACGAGCAAACTGCGCTATTCCCCATTCTTTGCGACTCAGATGCGCACGGACACGATGGTTGGTTGGTTTGTAGCGGTGAAGGGAGCAGAGTACAAAGGCGCGGACCCGTTCATATACACAAAAGTTCCAAGTAGTTTCGATGCTCTGGTATTACAAATGCAAATTCCGTCTGTTTTTAACGTCTTAAATTGAAAGAGCCGTCACAAATTGCTCCGTTTTCACTCCTTGTCGACAATTATACAGCACCTGAGGTAACAAACACATCTCGAGCTCCATTGTGCACTACATTATTTATGCCAACTCAGTGCCTCGCTCTTTACTACTGTGTACCAATCTTGTCGTCCAACTGCAAAACACTGGGCCACAACAAGTTTCCGCGTCTCCATTGCACTGCGCATACTACGAAACGCTCCCCAAACTTGGCACTCACCCTCGCAGCCGACTTTTCCGACTTTCCACGACGCTCACGCTAGTGACAGCATTATTTATAGTTCGACGTCGCGCCAAAGCGAATGAGTACATTTCGCCTACGGCTTAGGCCGCCCTCCTAGTGTGGCTGCTCGGTGTCTGCAGGCAGCGAGGGTCTGCAAGCTTCCTGTGTTCGCACCTATGTCACCTGTGCTTGCTTGTCAGAGACAGACTATCGCAAAACATACAACTCACTCCATGAATTGATTGCTACGGCATCTGTTATCAGCAGTCACAACTAGCAACACCAGTAGCAGCTGACTGCACGCAAAGAATAGGAATGTGCAGTGGGATTTACGTGAACTCGGCGCAAGGCAGATCTTTCCGACATAGGCTTGAGAATCTTACGGGAACACTTGTACTGTTTCTAAATTAAGTGTAGGCGTGGGAGGAGGGTGCTTCCTGCGCACTAATAACAGCACGCTTGTCAATTGTGGATGCTAATCATTCGCTTGTATCTTCCTAGACACATCTGCTGGTTGTGAATTATTCCACTTGCATATCAAGGTGCGCATGTAGGTGTGTTAAAAATTCTGGAGGCACTGGGTATTGATCCCAGTACCTCTCACATACTAAGCGAGAGCTCTACCATCTGAGCTACGCCCGCCCCCCCGAAGACTAATGGTGCTACATACAGCCATATAGACGACACAGACCCTTGCACTCCCATTATACAGCAGACAAACACTACTCTCTATGTATCCGTTAGGGTGTCTTTCAGGTTTCGTGCATTCTGTATCGAATCGTAGTTGGCCAAAATGAAAGTGGCACGTATAACGTCGAAAATAGAATTCGGACACCGCTCTGAGTAAGACCAACGTGTTGTCCACCCTCTAGACTTCAATGAGGTTAAGCCGCGATACCTAAGACAGATCTGCACTCGATGACACCTCGATAACAGCCGGTCCCCACACTTACATCTTGCTCTCCTTACGTCAGTATACATCATATCAGTCTGTGACGCTGGCTTTGCAACATCTTGCGTGCCTTTAGGTTCGCCGCGACCAACACTTACCATGCACTAACCACAAAAAATGGAGGCGCCGCGGCTTAAACCCTGGACCTTTCACATGCCAAGCGAACGCTCTACCAACTGAGCTACGCCCCATGCACGAGCAAACTGCGCTATTCCCCATTCTTTGCGACTCAGATGCGCACGGACACGATGGTTGGTTGGTTTGTAGCGGTGAAGGGAGCAGAGTACAAAGGCGCGGACCCGTTCATATACACAAAAGTTCCAAGTAGTTTCGATGCTCTGGTATTAGAAATGCAAATTCCGTCTGTTTTTAACGTCTTAAATTGAAAGAGCCGTCACAAATTGCTCCGTTTTCACTCCTTGTCGACAATTATACAGCACCTGAGGTAACAAACACATCTCGAGCCCCATTGGGCACTACATTATTTATGCCAACTCAGTGCCTCGCTCTTTACTACTGTGTACCAATCTTGTCGTCCAACTGCAAAACACTGGGCCACAACAAGTTTCCGCGTCTCCATTGCACTGCGCATACTACGAAACGCTCCCCAAACTTGGCACTCACCCTCGCAGCCGACTTTTCCGACTTTCCACGACGCTCACGCTAGTGACAGCATTATTTATAGTTCGACGTCGCGCCAAAGCGAATGAGTACATTTCGCCTACGGCTTAGGCCGCCCTCCTAGTGTGGCTGCTCGGTGTCTGCAGGCAGCGAGGGTCTGCAAGCTTCCTGTGTTCGCACCTATGTCACCTGTGCTTGCTTGTCAGAGACAGACTATCGCAAAACATACAACTCACTCCATGAATTGATTGCTACGGCATCTGTTATCAGCAGTCACAACTAGCAACACCAGTAGCAGCTGACTGCACGCAAAGAATAGGAATGTGCAGTGGGATTTACGTGAACTCGGCGCAAGGCAGATCTTTCCGACATAGGCTTGAGAATCTTACGGGAACACTTGTACTGTTTCTAAATTAAGTGTAGGCGTGGGAGGAGGGTGCTTCCTGCGCACTAATAACAGCACGCTTGTCAATTGTGGATGCTAATCATTCGCTTGTATCTTCCTAGACACATCTGCTGGTTGTGAATTATTCCACTTGCATATCAAGGTGCGCATGTAGGTGTGTTAAAAATTCTGGAGGCACTGGGTATTCATCCCAGTACCTCTCGCATACTAAGCGAGCGCTCTACCATCAGAGCTACGCCCGCCCCCCCGAAGACTAATGGTGCTACATACAGCCATATAGACGACACAGACCCTTGCACTCCCATTATTCAGCAGACAAACACTACTCTCTATGTATCCGTTAGGGTGTCTTTCAGGTTTCGTGCATTCTGTATCGAATCGTAGTTGGCCAAAATGAAAGTGGCACGTATAACGTCGAAAATAGAATTCGGACACCGCTCTGAGTAAGACCAAGGTGTTGTCCACCCTCTAGACTTCAATGAGGTTAAGCCGCGATATCTAAGACAGATCTGCACTCGATGACACCTCGATAACAGCCGGTCCCCACACTTACATCTTGCTCTCCTTACGTCAGTATACATCATATCAGTCTGTGACGCTGGCTTTGCAACATCTTGCGTGCCTTTAGGTTCGCCGCGACCAACACTTACCATGCACTGACCACAAAAAATGGAGGCGCCGCGGCTTGAACCCTGGACCTTTCACATGCCAAGCGAACGCTCTACCAACTGAGCTACGCCACATGCACGAGCAAACTGCGCTATTCCCCATTCTTTGCGACTCAGATGCGCACGGACACGATGGTTGGTTGGTTTGTAGCGGTGAAGGGAGCAGAGTACAAAGGCGCGGACCCGTTCATATACACAAAAGTTCCAAGTAGTTTCGATGCTCTGGTATTACAAATGCAAATTCCGTCTGTTTTTAACGTCTTAAATTGAAAGAGCCGTCACAAATTGCTCCGTTTTCACTCCTTGTCGACAATTATACAGCACCTGAGGTAACAAACACATCTCGAGCCCCATTGTGCACTACATTATTTATGCCAACTCAGTGCCTCGCTCTTTACTACTGTGTACCAATCTCGTCGTCCAACTGCAAAACACTGGGCCACAACAAGTTTCCGCGTCTCCATTGCACTGCGCATACTACGAAACGCTCCCCAAACTTGGCACTCACCCTCGCAGCCGACTTTTCCGACTTTCCACGACGCTCACGCTAGTGACAGCATTATTTATAGTTCGACGTCGCGCCAAAGCGAATGAGTACATTTCGCCTACGGCTTAGGCCGCCCTCCTAGTGTGGCTGCTCGGTGTCTGCAGGCAGCGAGGGTCTGCAAGCTTCCTGTGTTCGCACCTATGTCACCTGTGCTTGCTTGTCAGAGACAGACTATCGCAAAACATACAACTCACTCCATGAATTGATTGCTACGGCATCTGTTATCAGCAGTCACATCTAGCAACACCAGTAGCAGCTGACTGCACGCAAAGAATAGGAATGTGCAGTGGGATTTACGTGAACTCGGCGCAAGGCAGATCTTTCCGACATATGCTTGAGAATCTTACGGGAACACTTGTACTGTTTCTGAATTAAGTGTAGGCGTGGGAGGAGGGTGCTTCCTGCGCACTAATAACAGCACGCTTGTCAATTGTGGATGCTAATCATTCGCTTGTATCTTCCTAGACACATCTGCTGGTTGTGAATTATTCCACTTGCATATCAAGGTGCTCATGTAGGTGTGTTAAAAATTCTGGAGGCACTGGGTATTGATCCCAGTACCTCTCGCATACTAAGCAAGCGCTCTACCATCTGAGCTACGCCCGCCCACCCCCCCCCCCCTCCGAAGACTAATGGTGCTACATACAGCCATATAGACGACACGGACCCTTGCACTCCAATTATTCAGCAGACAAACACTACTCTCTATGTATCCGTTAGGGTGTCTTTCAGGTTTCGTGCATTCTGTATCGAATCGTAGTTGGCCAAAATGAAAGTGGAACGTATAACGTCGAAAATAGAATTCGGACACCGCTCTGAGTAAGACCAACGTGTTGTCCACCCTCTAGACTTCAATGAGGTTAAGCCGCGATACCTAAGACAGATCTGCACTCGATGACACCTCGATAACAGCCGGTCCCCACACTTACATCTTGCTCTCCTTACGTCAGTATACATCATATCAGTCTGTGACGCTGGCTTTGCAACATCTTGCGTGCCTTTAGGTTCGCCGCGACCAACACTTACCATGCACTGACCACAAAAAATGGAGGCGCCGCGGCTTGAACCCTGGACCTTTCACATGCCAAGCGAACGCTCTACCAACTGAGCTACGCCCCATGCACGAGCAAACTGCGCTATTCCCCATTCTTTGCGACTCAGATGCGCACGGACACGATGGTTGGTTGGTTTGTAGCGGTGAAGGGAGCAGAGTACAAAGGCGCGGACCCTTTCATATACACAAAAGTTCCAAGTAGTTTCGATGCTCTGGTATTACAAATGCAAATTCCGTCTGTTTTTAACGTCTTAAATTGAAAGAGCCGTCACAAATTGCTCCGTTTTCACTCCTTGTCGACAATTATACAGCACCTGAGGTAACAAACACATCTCGAGCTCCATTGTGCACTACATTATTTATGCCAACTCAGTGCCTCGCTCTTTACTACTGTGTACCAATCTTGTCGTCCAACTGCAAAACACTGGGCCACAACAAGTTTCCGCGTCTCCATTGCACTGCGCATACTACGAAACGCTCCCCAAACTTGGCACTCACCCTCGCAGCCGACTTTTCCGACTTTCCACGACGCTCACGCAACGCTCACGCTAGTGACAGCATTATTTATAGTTCGACGTCGCGCCAAAGCGAATGAGTACATTTCGCCTACGGCTTAGGCCGCCCTCCTAGTGTGGCTGCTCGGTGTCTGCAGGCAGCGAGGGTCTGCAAGCTTCCTGTGTTCGCACCTATGTCACCTGTGCTTGCTTGTCAGAGACAGACTATCGCAAAACATACAACTCACTCCATGAATTGATTGCTACGGCATCTGTTATCAGCAGTCACAACTAGCAACACCAGTAGCAGCTGACTGCACGCAAAGAATAGGAATGTGCAGTGGGATTTACGTGTGCTTCCTGCGCACTAATAACAGCACGCTTGTCAATTGTGGATGCTAATCATTCGCTTGTATCTTCCTAGACACATCTGCTGGTTGTGAATTATTCCACTTGCATATCAAGGTGCGCATGTAGGTGTGTTAAAAATTCTGGAGGCACTGGGTATTGATCCCAGTACCTCTCGCATACTAAGCGAGCGCTCTACCATCTGAGCTACGCCCGCCACCCCGAAGACTAATGGTGCCACATACAGCCATATAGACGACACAGACCCTTGCACTCCCATTATTCAGCAGACAAACACTACTCTCTATGTATCCGTTAGGGTGTCTTTCAGGTTTCGTGCATTCTGTATCGAATCGTAGTTGCCAAAATGAAAGTGGCACGTATAACGTCGAAAATAGAATTCGGACACCGCTCTGAGTAAGACCAACGTGTTGTCCACCCTCTAGACTTCAATGAGGTTAAGCCGCGATACCTAAGACAGATCTGCACTCGATGACACCTCGATAACAGCCGGTCCCCACACTTACATCTTGCTCTCCTTACGTCAGTATACATCATATCAGTCTGTGACGCTGGCTTTGCAACATCTTGCGTGCCTTTAGGTTCGCCGCGACCAACACTTACCATGCACTGACCACAACAAATGGAGGCGCCGCGGCTTGAACCCTGGACCTTTCACATTCCAAGCGAACGCTCTACCAACTGAGCTACGCCCCATGCACGAGCAAACTGCGCTATTCCCCATTCTTTGCGACTCAGATGCGCACGGACACGATGGTTGGTTGGTTTGTAGCGGTGAAGGGAGCAGAGTACAAAGGCGCGGACCCGTTCATATACACAAAAGTTCCAAGTAGTTTCGATGCTCTGGTATTACAAATGCAAATTCCGTCTGTTTTTAACGTCTTAAATTGAAAGAGCCGTCACAAATTGCTCCGTTTTCACTCCTTGTCGACAATTATACAGCACCTGAGGTAACAAACACATCTCGAGCCCCATTGTGCACTACATTATTTATGCCAACTCAGTGCCTCGCTCTTTACTACTGTGTACCAATCTTGTCGTCCAACTGCAAAACACTGGGCCACAACAAGTTTCCGCGTCTCCATTGCACTGCGCATACTACGAAACGCTCCCCAAACTTGGCACTCACCCTCGCAGCCGACTTTTCCGACTTTCCACGACGCTCACGCTAGTGACAGCATTATTTATAGTTCGACGTCGCGCCAAAGCGAATGAGTACATTTCGCCTACGGCTTAGGCCGCCCTCCTAGTGTGGCTGCTCGGTGTCTGCAGGCAGCGAGGGTCTGCAAGCTTCCTGTGTTCGCACCTATGTCACCTGTGCTTGCTTGTCAGAGACAGACTATCGCAAAACATACAACTCACTCCATGAATTGATTGCTACGGCATCTGTTATCAGCAGTCACAACTAGCAACACCAGTAGCAGCTGACTGCACGCAAAGAATAGGAATGTGCAGTGGGATTTACGTGAACTCGGCGCAAGGCAGATCTTTCCGACATAGGCTTGAGAATCTTACGGGAACACTTGTACTGTTTCTAAATTAAGTGTAGGCGTGGGAGGAGGGTGCTTCCTGCGCACTAATAACAGCACGCTTGTCAATTGTGGATGCTAATCATTCGCTTGTATCTTCCTAGACACATCTGCTGGTTGTGAATTATTCCACTTGCATATCAAGGTGCGCATGTAGGTGTGTTAAAAATTCTAAGCGAGCGCTCTACCATCTGAGCTACGCCCGGCCCCCCGAAGACTAATGGTGCTACATACAGCCATATAGACGACACAGACCCTTGCACTCCCATTATTCAGCTGACAAACACTACTCTCTATGTATCTGTTAGGGTGTCTTTCAGGTTTCGTGCATTCTGTATCGAATCGTAGTTGGCCAAAATGAAAGTGGCACGTATAACGTTGGAAATAAAATTCGGACACCGCTCTGAGTAAGACCAACGTGTTGTCCACCCTCTAGACTTCAATGAGGTTAAGCCGCGATACCTAAGACAGATCTGCACTCGATGACACCTCGATAACAGCCGGTCCCCACACTTACATCTTGCTCTCCTTACGTCAGTATACATCATATCAGTCTGTGACGCTGGCTTTGCAACATCTTGCGTGCCTTTAGGTTCGCCGCGACCAACACTTACCATGCACTGACCACAAAAAATGGAGGCGCCGCGGCTTGAACCCTGGACCTTTCACATGCCAAGCGAAAGCTCTACCAACTGAGCTACGCCCCATGCACGAGCAAACTGCGCAATTCCCCATTCTTTGCGACTCAGATGCGCACGGACACGATGGTTGGTTGATTTGTAGCGGTGAAGGGAGCAGAGTACAAAGGCGCGGACCCGTTCATATACACAAAAGTTCCAAGTAGTTTCGATGCTCTGGTATTACAAAGGCAAATTCCGTCTGTTTTTAACGTCTTAAATTGAAAGAGCCGTCACAAATTGCTCCGTTTTCACTCCTTGTCGACAATTATACAGCACCTGAGGTAACAAACACATCTCGAGCCCCATTGTGCACTACATTATTTATGCCAACTCAGTGCCTCGCTCTTTACTACTGTGTACCAATCTTGTCGTCCAACTGCAAAACACTGGGCCACAACAAGTTTCCGCGTCTCCATTGCACTGCGCATACTACGAAACGCTCCCCAAACTTGGCACTCACCCTCGCAGCCGACTTTTCCGACTTTCCACGACGCTCACGCTAGTGACAGCATTATTTATAGTTCGACGTCGCGCCAAAGCGAATGAGCACAATTCGCCTACGGCTTAGGCCGCCCTCCAGGTGTGGCTGCTCGGTGTCTGCAGGCAGCGAGGGTCTGCAAGCTTCCTGTGTTCGCACCTATGTCACCTGTGCTTGCTTGTCAGAGACAGACTATCGCAAAACATACAACTCACTCCATGAATTGATTGCTACGGCATCTGTTATCAGCAGTCACAACTAGCAACACCAGTAGCAGCTGACTGCACGCAAAGAATAGGAATGTGCAGTGGGATTTACGTGTGCTTCCTGCGCACTAATAACAGCACGCTTGTCAATTGTGGATGCTAATCATTCGCTTGTATCTTCCTAGACACATCTGCTGGTTGTGAATTATTCCACTTGCATATCAAGGTGCGCATGTAGGTGTGTTAAAAATTCTGGAGGCACTGGGTATTGATCCCAGTACCTCTCGCATACTAAGCGAGCGCTCTACCATCTGAGCTACGCCCGCCACCCCGAAGACTAATGGTGCCACATACAGCCATATAGACGACACAGACCCTTGCACTCCCATTATTCAGCAGACAAACACTACTCTCTATGTATCCGTTAGGGTGTCTTTCAGGTTTCGTGCATTCTGTATCGAATCGTAGTTGCCAAAATGAAAGTGGCACGTATAACGTCGAAAATAGAATTCGGACACCGCTCTGAGTAAGACCAACGTGTTGTCCACCCTCTAGACTTCAATGAGGTTAAGCCGCGATACCTAAGACAGATCTGCACTCGATGACACCTCGATAACAGCCGGTCCCCACACTTACATCTTGCTCTCCTTACGTCAGTATACATCATATCAGTCTGTGACGCTGGCTTTGCAACATCTTGCGTGCCTTTAGGTTCGCCGCGACCAACACTTACCATGCACTGACCACAAAAAATGGAGGCGCCGCGGCTTGAACCCTGGACCTTTCACATTCCAAGCGAACGCTCTACCAACTGAGCTACGCCCCATGCACGAGCAAACTGCGCTGTTCCCCATTCTTTGCGACTCAGATGCGCACGGACACGATGGTTGGTTGGTTTGTAGCGGTGAAGGGAGCAGAGTACAAAGGCGCGGACCCGTTCATATACACAAAAGTTCGAAGTAGTTTCGATGCTCTGGTATTACAAATGCAAATTCCGTCTGTTTTTAACGTCTTAAATTGAAAGAGCCGTCACAAATTGCTCCGTTTTCACTCCTTGTCGACAATTATACAGCACCTGAGGTAACAAACACATCTCGAGCCCCATTGTGCACTACATTATTTATGCCAACTCAGTGCCTCGCTCTTTACTACTGTGTACCAATCTTGTCGTCCAACTGCAAAACACTAGGCCACAACAAGTTTCCGCGTCTCCATTGCACTGCGCATACTACGAAACGCTCCCCAAACTTGGCACTCACCCTCGCAGCCGACTTTTCCGACTTTCCACGACGCTCACGCTAGTAACAGCATTATTTATAGTTCGACGTCGCGCCAAAGCGAATGAGTACATTTCGCCTACGGCTTAGGCCGCCCTCCTAGTGTGGCTGCTCGGTGTCTGCAGGCAGCGAGGGTCTGCAAGCTTCCTGTGTTCGCACCTATGTCACCTGTGCTTGCTTGTCAGAGACAGACTATCGCAAAACATACAACTCACGCCATGAATTGATTGCTACGGCATCTGTTATCAGCAGTCACAACTAGCAACACCAGTAGCAGCTGACTGCACGCAAAGAATAGGAATGTGCAGTGGGATTTACGTGAACTCGGCGCAAGAAAGATCTTTCCGACATAGGCTTGAGAATCTTACGGGAACACTTGTACTGTTTCTAAATTAAGTGTAGGCGTGGGAGGAGGGTGCTTCCTGCGCACTAATAACAGCACGCTTGTCAATTGTGGATGCTAATCATTCGCTTGTATCTTCCTAGACACATCTGCTGGTTGTGAATTATTCCACTTGCATATCAAGGTGCGCATGTAGGTGTGTTAAAAATTCTAAGCGAGCGCTCTACCATCTGAGCTACGCCCGGCCCCCCGAAGACTAATGGTGCTACATACAGCCATATAGACGACACAGACCCTTGCACTCCCATTATTCAGCTGACAAACACTACTCTCTATGTATCTGTTAGGGTGTCTTTCAGGTTTCGTGCATTCTGTATCGAATCGTAGTTGGCCAAAATGAAAGTGGCACGTATAACGTTGGAAATAGAATTCGGACACCGCTCTGAGTAAGACCAACGTGTTGTCCACCCTCTAGACTTCAATGAGGTTAAGCCGCGATACCTAAGACAGATCTGCACTCGATGACACCTCGATAACAGCCGGTCCCCACACTTACATCTTGCTCTCCTTACGTCAGTATACATCATATCAGTCTGTGACGCTGGCTTTGCAACATCTTGCGTGCCTTTAGGTTCGCCGCGACCAACACTTACCATGCACTGACCACAAAAAATGGAGGCGCCGCGACTTGAACCCTGGACCTTTCACATGCCAAGCGAAAGCTCTACCAACTGAGCTACGCCCCATGCACGAGCAAACTGCGCTATTCCCCATTCTTTGCGACTCAGATGCGCACGGACACGATGGTTGGTTGATTTGTAGCGGTGAAGGGAGCAGAGTACAAAGGCGCGGACCCGTTCATATACACAAAAGTTCCAAGTAGTTTCGATGCTCTGGTATTACAAAGGCAAATTCCGTCTGTTTTTAACGTCTTAAATTGAAAGAGCCGTCACAAATTGCTCCGTTTTCACTCCTTGTCCACAATTATACAGCACCTGAGGTAACAAACACATCTCGAGCCCCATTGTGCACTACATTATTTATGCCAACTCAGTGCCTCGCTCTTTACTACTGTGTACCAATCTTGTCGTCCAACTGCAAAACACTGGGCCACAACAAGTTTCCGCGTCTCCATTGCACTGCGCATACTACGAAACGCTCCCCAAACTTGGCACTCACCCTCGCAGCCGACTTTTCCGACTTTCCACGACGCTCACGCTAGTGACAGTATTATTTATAGTTCGACGTCGCGCCAAAGCGAATGAGCACAATTCGCCTACGGCTTAGGCCGCCCTCCAGGTGTGGCTGCTCGGTGTCTGCAGGCAGCGAGGGTCTGCAAGCTTCCTGTGTTCGCACCTATGTCACCTGTGCTTGCTTGTCAGAGACAGACTATCGCAAAACATACAACTCACTCCATGAATTGATTGCTACGGCATCTGTTATCAGCAGTCACAACTAGCAACACCAGTAGCAGCTGACTGCACGCAAAGAATAGGAATGTGCAGTGGGATTTACGTGAACTCGGCGCAAGCTTGTATCTTCCTAGACACATCTGCTGGCTGTGAATTATTTCACTTGCATATCAAGGTGCGCATGTTGATGTGTTAAAAATTCTGGAGGCACTGGGTATTGATCCCAGTACCTCTCGCATACTAAGCGAGCGCTCTACCATCTGAGCTACGACCAACCCCCCGAAGACTAATGGTGCTACATACAGCCATATAGACGACACAGACCCTTGCACTCCCATTATTCAGCAGACAAACACTACTCTCTATGTATCCGTTAGGGTGTCTTTCAGGTTTCGTGCATTCTGTATCGAATCGTAGTTGGCCAAAATGAAAGTGGCACGTATAACGTCGAAAATAGAATTCGGACACCGCTCTGAGTAAGACCAAGGTGTTGTCCACCCTCTAGACTTCAATGAGGTTAAGCCGCGATACCTAAGACAGATCTGCACTCGATGACACCTCGATAACAGCCGGTCCCCACACTTACATCTTGCTCTCCTTACGTCAGTATACATCATATCAGTCTGTGACACTGGCTTTGCAACATCTTGCGTGCCTTTAGGTTCGCCGCGACCAACACTTACCATGCACTGACTACAAAAAATGGAGGCGCCGCGGCTTGAACCCTGGACCTTTCACATGCCAAGCGAAAGCTCTACCAACTGAGCTACGCCCCATGCACGAGCAAACTGCGCTATTCCCCATTCTTTGCGACTCAGATGCGCACGGACACGATGGTTGGTTGGTTTGTAGCGGTGAAGGGAGCAGAGTACAAAGGCGCGGACCCGTTCATATACACAAAAGTTCCAAGTAGTTTCGATGCTCTGGTATTACAAATGCAAATTCCGTCTGTTTTTAACGTCTTAAATTGAAAGAGCCGTCACAAATTGCTCCGTTTTCACTCCTTGTCGACAATTATACAGCACCTGAGGTAACAAACACATCTCGAGCCCCATTGTGCACTACATTATTTATGCCAACTCAGTGCCTCGCTCTTTACTACTGTGTACCAATCTTGTCGTCCAACTGCAAAACACTGGGCCACAACAAGTTTCCGCGTCTCCATTGCACTGCGCATACTACGAAACGCTCCCCAAACTTGGCACTCACCCTCGCAGCCGACTTTACCGACTTTCCACGACGCTCACGCAACGCTCACGCTAGTGACAGCATTATTTATAGTTCGACGTCGCGCCAAAGCGAATGAGCACAATTCGCCTACGGCTTAGGCCGCCCTCCTAGTGTGGCTGCTCTTTGTCTGCAGGCAGCGAGGGTCTGCCAGCTTCCTGTGTTCGCACCTATCACCTTTGCTTGCTTGTCAGAGACAGACTATCGCAAAACATACAACACACTCCATGAATTGATTGCTACGGCATCTGTTATCAGCAGTCACAACTAGCAACACCAGTAGCAGCTGACTGCACGCAAAGAATAGGAATGTGCAGTGGGATTTACGTGAACTCGGCGCAAGCTTATATCTTCCTAGACACATCTGCTGGCTGTGAATTATTCCACTTGCATATCAAGGTGCGCATGTAGGTGTGTTAAAAATTCTAGAGGCACTGGGTATCGATCCCAGTACCTCTCGCATACTAAGCATGCGCTCTACCATCTGAGCTACGCCCGCCCACCCTAAGACTAATGGTGCTTCATACAGCCATATAGACGACACAGACCCTTGCACTCCCATTATTCAGCAGACAAACACTACTCTCTATGTATCCGTTAGGGTGTCTTTCAGGTTTCGTGCATTCTGTATCGAATCGTAGTTGGCCACAATGAAAGTGGCACGTATAACGTCGAAAATAGAATTCGGACACCGCTCTGAGTAAGACCAACGTGTTGTCCACCCTCTAGACTTCAATGAGGTTAAGCCGCGATACCTAAGACAGATCTGCACTCGATGACACCTCGATAACAGCCGGTCCCCACACTTACATCTTGCTCTCCTTACGTCAGTATACATCATATCAGTCTGTGACGCTGGCTTTGCAACATCTTGCGTGCCTTTAGGTTCGCCGCGACCAACACTTACCATGCACTGACCACAAAAAATGGAGGCGCCGCGGCTTGAACCCTGGACCTTTCACACGCCAAGCGAACGCTCTACCAACTGAGCTACGCCCCATGCACGAGCAAACTGCGCTATTCCCCATTCTTTGCGACTCAGATGCGCACGGACACGATGGTTGGTTGGTTTGTAGCGGTGAAGGGAGCAGAGTACAAAGGCGCGGACCCGTTCATATACACAAAAGTTCCAAGTAGTTTCGATGCTCTGGTATTACAAATGCAAACTCCGTCTGTTTTTAACGTCTTAAATTGAAAGAGCCGTCACAAATTGCTCCGTTTTCACTCCTTGTCGACAATCATACAGCACCTGAGGTAACAAACACATCTCGAGCCCCATTGTGCACTACATTATTTATGCCAACTCAGTGCCTCGCTCTTTACTACTGTGTACCAATCTTGTCGTCCAACTGCAAAACACTGGGCCACAACAAGTTTCCGCGTCTCCATTGCACTGCGCATACTACGAAACGCTCCCCAAACTTGTCACTCACACTCGCAGCCGACTTTTCCGACTTTCCACGACGCTCACGCTAGTGACAGCATTATTTATAGTTCGACGTCGCGCCAAAGCGAATGAGCACATTTCGCCTACGGCTTAGGCCGCCCTCCTAGTGTGGCTGCTCGGTGTCTGCAGGCAGCGAGGGTCTGCCAGCTTCCTGTGTTCGCACCTATGTCACCTTTGCTTGCTTGTCAGAGACAGACTATCGCAAAACATACAACTCACTCCATGAATTGATTGCTACGGCATCTGTTATCAGCAGTCACAACTAGCAACACCAGTAGCAGCTGACTGCAGCAAAGAATAATAATGTGCAGTGGGATTTACGTGAACTCGGCGCAAGCTTGTATCTTCCTAGACACATATGCTGGCTGTGAATTATTCCACTTGCATATCAAGGTGCGCATGTAGGTGTGTTAAAAATTCTAGAGGCACTGGGTATCGATCCCAGTACCTCTCGCATACTAAGCGAGCGCTCTACCATCTGAGCTACGCCCGCCACCCCTAAGGCTAATGGTGCTACATACAGCCATATAGACGACACAGACCCTTGCACTCCCATTATTCAGCAGACAAACACTACTCTCTATGTATCCGTTAGGGTGTCTTTCAGGTTTCGTGCATTCTGTATCGAATCGTAGTTGGCCACAATGAAAGTGGCATGTATAACGTCGAAAATAGAATTCGGACACCGCTCTGATTAAGACCAACGTGTTGTCCACCCTCTAGACTTCAATGAGGTTAAGCCGCGATACCTAAGACAGATCTGCACTCGATGACACCTCGATATCAGCCGGTCCCCACACTTACATCTTGCTCTCCTTACGTCAGTATACATCATATCAGTCTGTGACGCTGGCTTTGCAACATCTTGCGTGCCTTTAGGTTCGCCGCGACCAACACTTACCATGCACTGACCACAAAAAACGGAGGCGCCGCGGCTTGAACCCTGGACCTTTCACATGCCAAGCGAACGCTCTCCCAACTGAGCTACGCCCCATGCACGAGCAAACTGCGCTATTCCCCATTCTTTGCGACTCAGATGCGCACGGACACGATGGTTGGTTGGTTTGTAGCGGTGAAGGGAGCAGAGTACAAAGGCGCGGACCCGTTCATATGCACAAAAGTTCCAAGTAGTTTCGATGCTCTGGTATTACAAATGCAAATTCCGTCTGTTTTTAACGTCTTAAATTGAAAGAGCCGTCACAAATTGCTCCGTTTTCACTCCTTGTCGACAATCATACAGCACCTGAGGTAACAAACACATCTCGAGCCCCATTGTGCACTCCATTATTCATGCCAACTCAGTGCCTCGCTCTTTACTACTGTGTACCAATCTTGTCGTCCAACTGCAAAACACTGGGCCACAACAAGTTTCCGCGTCTCCATTGCACTGCGCATACTACGAAACGCTCCCCAAACTTGGCACTCACCCTCGCAGCCGACTTTTCCGACTTTCCACGACGCTCACGCTAGTGACAGCATTATTTATAGTTCGACGTCGCGCCAAAGCGAATGAGCACAATTCGCCTACGGCTTAGGCCGCCCTCCTAGTGTGGCTGCTCGGTGTCTGCAGGCAGCGAGGGTCTGCAAGCTTCCTGTGTTCGCACCTATGTCACCTTTGCTTGCTTGTCAGAGACAGACTATCGCAAAACATACAACTCACTCCATGAATTGCTTGCTACGGCATGTGTTATCAGCAGTCACAACTAGCAACACCAGTAGCAGCTGACTGCACGCAAAGAAAAGAAATGTGCAGTGGGATTTACGTGAACTCGGCGCAAGCTTGTATCTTCCTAGACACATCTGCTGGCTGTGAATTATTCCACTTGCATTTCAAGGTGCGCATGTAGGTGTGTTAAAAATTCTAGAGGCACTGGGTATCGATCCCAGTACCTCTCGCATACTAAGCAAGCGCTCTACCATCTGAGCTACGCCCGCCCCACCCTAAGACTAATGGTGCTACATACAGCCATATAGACGACACAGACCCTTGCACTCCCATTATTCAGCAGACAAGCACTACTCTCTATGTATCCGTTAGGGTGTCTTTCAGGTTTCGTGCATTCTGTATCGAATCGTAGTTGGCCACAATGAAAGTGGCACGTATAACGTCGAAAATAGAATTCGGACACCGCTCTGATTAAGACCAACGTGTTGTCCACCCTCTAGACTTCAATGAGGTTAAGCCGCGATACCTAAGACAGATCTGCACTCGATGACACCTCGATATCAGCCGGTCCCCACACTTACATCTTGCTCTCCTTACGTCAGTATACATCATATCAGTCTGTGACGCTGGCTTTGCAACATCTTGCGTGCCTTTAGGTTCGCCGCGACCAACACTTACCATGCACTGACCACAAAAAATGGAGGCGCCGCGGCTTGAACCCTGGACCTTTCACATGCCAAGCGAACGCTCTCCCAACTGAGCTACGCCCCATGCACGAGCAAACTGCGCTATTCCCCATTCTTTGCGACTCAGATGCGCACGGACACGATGGTTGGTTGGTTTGTAGCGGTGAAGGGAGCAGAGTACAAAGGCGCGGACCCGTTCATATACACAAAAGTTCCAAGGAGTTTCGATGCTCTGGTATTACAAATGCAAATTCCGTCTGTTTTTAACGTCTTAAATTGAAAGAGCCGTCACAAATTGCTCCGTTTTCACTCCTTGTCGACAATCATACAGCACTTGAGGTAACAAACACATCTCGAGCCCCATTGTGCACTCCATTATTCATGCCAACTCAGTGCCTCGCTCTTAACTACTGTGTACCAATCTTGTCGTCCAACTGCAAAACACCGGGCCACAACAAGTTTCCGCGTCTCCATTGCACTGCGCATACTACGAAACGCTCCCCAAACTTGGCACTCACCCTCGCAGCCGACTTTTCCGACTTTACACGACGCTCACGCTAGTGACAGCCTTATTTACAGGTCGACGTCGCGCCAAAGCGAATGAGCACATTTCGCCTACGGCTTAAGCCGCTCTCCTAGTGTGGCAGCTCTGTGTCTGCATGCAGCGAGGGGATGCAAGCTTCCTGTGTTCGCACCTATATCACCTGTGCTTGCTTGTCAGAGACAGACTATCGCAAAACATACAACTCACTCCATGAATAGATTGCTACGGCATCTTTTATCAGCAGTCACAACCAGCAACACCAGTAGCAGCCGACTGCACGCAAAGAATGGGAACGTGCAGCGGGATTTACGTGAACTCGGCACAAGGCAGATCTTTCCGACGTAGGCTTGAGAATGTTATGGGAACATTTGTACTGTTTCTAAATTAAGTGTAGGTGTGGGAGGAGGGTGCTTCCTGCGCACGAATAAAAGCACGCTTGCGAATTGTGGATGCTAATCGTTCGCTTGTATCTGCCTAGACACCTCTGCTGGTTCTGAATTATTCCACTTGCATGTAGGTGTGTTAAAATTTCTGGAGGCGCTGGGTATCGATCCCAGTACCTCTCGCACGCTAAGCGAGCGCTCCACCATCTGAGCTGCGCCCACCCCCCCGTTGACAAATAGTGCTAAATACAGCCATATCAACGTCAGAGACACTTGCACTCCCATTACTCCGCAGACAAACACTACTCCCTATAAATCAGTGAGGGTGTCTTTCAGGTTTCGTGCATTCTGTATCGCATCGTAGTTGGCCACAATGAAAGTGGCACGCATAACGTCGAAAATAGAGTTCGGACACCGCTCTGAGTAAGACGAACGTGTTGTCCACTCTCTAGACTTCAATGACGTTAAGCCGTGATACCTAAGACAGATCTGCACTCGATGACATCTCGATAACAGCCGGTCCCCACACTTACATCTTGCTCTCCTTATGACAGTATACATCATATCAGTCTGTGAAGCTCGTTTTGCAACTTCTTGCGTGCCTCTATGTTCGCCGCGACCAACTCTTACCATGCACTGACCACAAAACATGGAGGAGCCGGGGCTTGAACCCAAGACCTTCCACACGCTAAGCGAACGCTCTACCAACTGAGCTACGCCCCATGCACGAGCCAACTGCGCTATTCCCCATTCCTTGCGACTCAGATGCGCACGGACACGATGGTTGGTTGGTTTGTAGCGGCGAAGGTACAAGAGTACAAAGGCGCGGACACGTTCATATACACAAGAGTTCCAAGTAGTTTCGATGCTCTGGTATTACGAATGCAAATTCCGTCTGTTTTTAACGTCTTAAATTGAAAGGGCGGTCACAAATTGTTCCGTTTCACTCCTTGTCGACAATCACACAGCACCTGAGGTAACATGCACATCTCGAGCCCCATTGTGCTCTCCACTGTTCATGCCAACTCAGTGCCTCGCTCTTTGCTACTGTGTAAAACCCTTGTCGTCCAACAGCAAAACACTGGGCCACAACAGGTTTCCGCGTCTCCATTGCACTGATCATACTACGAAACGCTCCCCAAACTTGGCAATCACCCATGCAGCCGACTTTTCCGCCTTCACGCAACGCTCACGCTAGTGACAGCCTTTTTTATAGTTCGAAGTCGCGCCAAAGCGAATGAGCACATTTCGCCTACGGCTTAGGCCGCTCTCCTAGTGTGGCTGCTCTGTGTCTGCATGCAGCGAGGGGCTGCAAGCTTCCTGTGTTCGCACCTATATCACCTGTGCTTGCTTGTCAGAGACAGACTATCGCAAAACATACAACTCACTCCATGAATTGATTGCTACGGCATCTGTTATCAGCAGTCACAACCAGCACCACCAGTTGCAGCCGACTGCACGCAAAGAATGGGAACGTGCAGCGTGATTTACGTGAACTCGGCGCAAGGCAGATCTTTCCGACGTAGGCTTGAGAATCTTATGGGAACATTTGTACTGTTTCTAAATTAAGTGTAGGTGTGGGAGGAGGGTGCTTCCTGCGCACGTATAAAAGCACGCTTGCCAATTGTGGATGCTAATCGTTCGCTTGTATCTGCCTAGACACCTCTGCTGGTTGGGAATTATTCCACTTGCATGGTAAGGTGCGCATGTAGGTGTGTTAAAAATTCAATAGGCGCTGGGTATCGATCCCAGTACCTCTCGCACGGTAAGCGAGCGCTCTACCATCTTTCTTTTTTTTTTTTTTTTTTTTTTTTTGTGGGCCTCCCATCACCCCTTTTAGCCCATCCTTGCGCTCTCCATAATTCGCCTTCATCGGCGTCGGCTTCTCACGCCATGTACATTACCATAAACTGATGAGACGAAGTTAATCCCTTTATCGTGGAGAAACTAATGTACCCCTTCTTTGGGCTTATTGATAATGTGAAAAAAGAATGAAGTCTTCAGTAGGTAGAAACAGAAGTTATGTTCAGTTTGTTTCCTTCTTCATCGCTGTTTTTTGTTGTCACACTTAAAGCAAATAGTCTTCCTTGACAAAGAAGCGTCAGAGGGCATTTCGAAACTGCCTCTTCTCTCTGAAAATGCTTAAAAAACAAACCATATTCGGTGAGAAGCAACTATTTATAATGGCTTCTTGAAAAATAAATTAATAAAGGTTGAACTCAAAGAACGGCAATTCCGGTAAAAACTATTTTTTTTTTTTCCACGATTGTAAGTTAGTAGTGGTGAACACTCTCTTACGTTTGTCTTCTGTGTCCGCAGATATTTCTTGTTAATTCTTTTACATCAAGGTCTTGATTAAAAAATTTGCGTATGTTTCTTTATATTTACTAGTCTTCAGTAACATGAGATGCTCAGTTAGCAGATAAATCCAAAAATCCTCTTGGCTTTTCTCTTCCTTCGTGAAGAGGTAATGGACCGTTGCCGCTTTCAGCCAATTGACTGCGTTGCGTTTCGTGTTAGGAAAGGGTACATCAACCGGTGTCAAAAAGTCCGCAGGCGTTATAGCGTTAGGTGACGTTCGAAGGATGAGTGCCAGCTTTCGTCGGACATTCAGCCAGATATCTTTAACCTTGTCGCACACGAAACGATGTTCTTCGTTATCAATTATACTACACGTTGCACACAAAGGCGAATCCGCTAAGTGGATCGAATGAAGTTTCGAGTTTGTTGCAACTTTCCTATTTACAACAAAGTACCATGTTGCTTTCAGATGAGTAGCTAAGTTACGGTTATGAATATTTGCCCATATCACTTTCCAGTTAGAACATGGATAGTTTTGTTCTATTTTGTTGTTCTTCTTTTCTCCCATCAATTTGCCATATATTTCTTTTACGTTTGTCATGTCTTTTTCCGGAATTCTTGAACGTAGGTAGCTATATTCTATTAAAAACCAATGTAAATGGTAAAGTCCGCTCGGTATGTGCTGCACATTAATGGGTGGAGAGAGGTCATCTGGAGCTATTTCAGATAGCAAGTGCGCGGCGATACAGCTGCCGGATTGTCTCCATTGTTGAAATGTATTGGAGATGTACAGAGCCTGCGACTTTTTAGTAACATTCGTTAAGTTTAAGCCGCCATTATTAGTGGCGAGCGTCAGAGTGTCATACTGGATTTTAAATATGTGGCCACGGCTCACAAAATAGCCTATTGCTGACATAATTTGTTTGGCTATGCCGGCGGGTATTGGCAGTATCTGGGCGACATAATTGACTTTGGAAGTAATAGAGACGTTCGCTAAAGACACTCTCTGAATTTCATTTAATTGTCGAATACTATGTGTCCGTACACTAGCTCGTATGGTAGTTAGTACTTGTCTATAGTTGGCCGCAATAGTTTGACGTATATTTTTTCGGAAATCAATGCCGAGACACTTCAAGGCTGTTAGCTCACGTAACTGACCGTGTGTGCGCATGCCAATGCCACATCCGATATTGAATATGCCGGACTTGGTTTTGTTTAACCTCGCGGCTGACGCTCGTTCGTATTTTTCTATTATGTGCATTGCCGTCTCGACTTCCGCTACATTCATAACGAGAAACCCAACATCGTCCGCATAAGCTTTACAAATTATTTTGTTTCCTCGTATTTGCAATCCTTGTAACCGCTGAGTCAAGGTAGCGAGCAAAGGTTCGATGGCCATGGCAAAAAGTGCCATGGACAACGGACAACCTTGCCTGACGGAACATGCGATCTCGACTGGCCGGCTAGGCTGTCCATTTATGATGATTCTGGAGGAGTTATTCGTTACCAAACGTCGTATGAGGTCGACGAATCTCGGCGGAAAACCCATTGCGCCCATCGTTTTCAGGAGGTAGGAGTGGCTGATCCTGTCGAAGGCTTTATCGAAATCTAACGACACGATGGCACATTTTAGCCGACATACTTCTGCTATTGAAATTATGTCGCGGTAGTCGGACAGCGTCTGCTGAATTTTCCTATCTTTGCCCACGCTAGACTGATATGGGCCGGTGACGCTGGCCATTACATTTTTAAGTCTGTGGGCTAAGAGCCGCGAAAAAATTTTATAGTCACTGTTCAACAGAGTGATTGGTCTCAAATTTCCAATTTTCTTGCCAGCCGATTTTTTTGCGATTAACACTATCATACCTTCACGAAAATCTTTCGGTATCTCCTTATTGAGGTTCAGAAGTTCATTACAGATGCATGTAATTCTATGTTTTATATGTTCCCAGAAGACTTGATAAAATTCTGCTGGTATGCCGTCAGCTCCAGGGGATTTATTTTTTGCACTTTGATAGACAGCATAGTGTACATCGTCTTCGGTCGCCTCCGCTATTAGAGCTTCCGCGTACGCGTTATCAACGCGTCCTTGCAGGTGGGTCAGTAAATCGTCCTGTGCTTTTTCGTCTACCTCTTTATGTGAAAACAAGTTGTCGAAATGGGTTAGTATTTCTGCTTTTATGCCGTTGTGCATTGTCAAGGTGGTTCCATTATCAGTTTTAAGCTCCGTCAGTATTTTGCGGAATCCTCGTTTAGTTTCACGAATCACATGATATATCGAAGTGGCTTCTTTTTGCGCCACAGTCTCTGCTCTTGACCTTATTTGGTATCCTTCAAGCTGTTGTCGCCTTAATGTCAGTATTTTTGCCTGCATTTTTTTAATTCTCCCATGGTTCCCAATAGCTGTAGCACCTTGCAGGTAGAGTTCTCGGAGACAATGAAAGTAAAATTCTATCGTTCTTTTCCGCCAAAAGCTCTTCTCCCGGGAGTAGTTGATGAAACATCTCCGGATCTGAGGTTTGGCGCATTTGAGCCACCAATCCAAGGTCGAGTGGTAAGAGCTGAGTTTGGTCTCGCAGGCTCTCCAAGTGGTGAGAAAGGCTTCTCGACAGGCAGGATCTTTTAAGTGTGAAACATTAAGTTTCCATGGCCCTTTATATCGACAGGTTCCTTGTCGTTCCAAATTTAATGTGCATATATATGCAGCGTGGTCCGAAAAAACGGTTGGCCAAACTTCAGACTGCAGGATGCGGTGTTTCAGATTGGGCGAGACATATATTCGATCCAACCGGCTCGCTGAATGATTAGTGAGGTGGGTAAAGCCGGGTGCCGCGCCGTGCTTTTGCTCCCACGAATCAGTTAAACGGAGCTCGGTGACGATACGTTCCAGGTCCGGCGATTTGTTGTAGTTCGGAGTTTGGTCTTTGGCATATATGACACTGTTAAAGTCGCCTCCAAGGATGGTATGGGTGCAGTGTACACCAAACAAAGGAACAATTCCCTCCTTAAAAAACTGTGCTCGTTGGCACCGATTGGTAGAACCAGATGGGGCATAGACATTAATAATCCTGGTGTTATAAAGCGTGCCGGCAATGCCTCTGCCGTTTGGCAGTTTTGTTACGTCTGTAATGACGACGCCCTCTTTGAAAAGAAATGCGGTACCCAAATCACATCCAATTCCAGGATTGACTATAGCATTATACCCCTGTATGAAGTCAAGTTCGATGTTTGTTACTTCTTGTAAAAACAAAATGTCCACATCAGCTGCATACAGGAAATCTTTTAAATTTTGTAAATTAAATGGGCTACAAATTTTATTGATGTTCAGCGTAGCGATCTTATAGGCCTGCAACGGAACTACGTTAGCCAAGACGGGAGTGTAATTAGGAAAAACTCTGGCAACATATCATTTCGAAAAAACATTAAGAAATCTGACCCGAGAGACATGTGGACACAAGTCAGTAAAACCGTTCAGACTAGAAATATTCATGACTTGGGAAGGGATCAGTCGGCTTCTCCGTGTCTGGGACAGTATCCGTCGCGGCGATGACATTCAAGACGACGTCATCGCGTGGTGTGGCCATCGTGGTGACTGTAACGGTTCCTGTGGTGTCCATAATTTCGTCCTCCTTTGTAGTGTCGTCGACATCGTCTGCCCACGGATTCGACAGCCCTGTCATCGGTTCGTCATTAAGTGGTGCACTATATTCAGGTGTTTGCTGGTGATTTTTATCTTCGGTTCGGGTAATTGCTACGTCATCGGAGGGCAAACTGGCAGAACCGGAGGTACTATCCAAGGACACAGGGTCTTCGTTAGATGACTGCTGATTGCACTGCAAGTTCTCAGATGCAGATTGACGTATTTTGCCCCCTATTTGCTTCGCCTGTTCACGCAGTTGTGGTGCAGTCTGCTCTGCACCTTGACGCGCGATCCTCCGTTTTTTATATTTCTTGGGAGATGCGTCTCGTGGTGGACTTTGGACGGTACCTGAAGAAGCCTCAGGTTGCAAAGTAGCACTACTCGAAGTGACTGACGCCAGGTCTGATTTCATTGCACTTGACGGGCTGTGGTCAGTGCCTAAGGCAGCTGCAGGATTCGGAAGAGCACCACTAGAAACGGCTGGTTGTGAGTCCGTTTTCTGTGCACCTGATACGCTTTTGATACCTCCTAAAGAAGCTCCAGGATGCAGAGGAGCACTACCCGAAGCGACTGAGGTCGCGTCCGTATCCATTGCCTCATTGGGCGATTCCACGGCGACAAGGGCAGGAGCAGATATGTCTTCGCAGGAGGGTTGAGTGTCTACAGATGCTACACCTGAGTCGGTCGGTTGGTCGGTCGCTTGTGGGTCGGTATTCGTAGTAACTTCGGGGGGCGCAGTGGCACTTGCAAAACCGCGCGCTACGGCGACATATGTCAGGGGCAGCGTTGACATAGCAGGGGGCCTGACGGCATCGCCAGCAGGCAGTTGCGCCACTCGCCTTTGAACACATTCTGCACGAACGTGGCCTGGTAAATTGCAGACAGCACACGTTTTCGGTTGGTCATCATACATCACAACAGCTCTATATCCGCAGACGTTTATAAACGACGGAATGTGCTTCTGCAATTCGACTTTTAATTGGCGCACACCATTCAAAACAGGGAATTTGTGTGAAGCAGACCACCGTTCGGCAATATTACTCAAAACTTTCCCGTATGGAGCAATAACAGCATTTATCTGGTCACTTGTAATTTCAAAGGGAAGTTCAAAGACTCGCACGGTCCGAATACCTAGACCAGCATGGGCAACGGTAACCTCCCCAACATTTCCGTCAGCATGTTTAAATTTCAGAATGCCACCACAAGATCGAACTATCCTTTCACACAATTCTGGACTGGCAAGTTTCACGAAAACCACACTGTTCATAATCGAGAAATGTATGCCGATAATATCATCAAGTCCTATTTTAACATCATCCTCTAACCACTGTTCAACATCAAATGACCTCGGTCGGACAAAGTTGCGATCAAACGTAAATTTCAAAGTATCTTTTCGTTGCGGTTGCGACATCTCTTAATTCTTTTTCATGTCTACACAAATACTATAGACAGCGACGCGTTGCAGCAAGAGCAGAGACTTACCACGCGGAGCTAACGCAGCACAGCACACAGCACGGCACGTCCGACCTCCAGCGCAGCCGCTGGCTGACATATGTATCCGTAAGGGTGTCTTTCAGGTTTCGTGCATTCTGTATCGAATCGTAGTTGGCCACAATGAAAGTGGCACGTATAACGCCGAAAATAGAATTCGGACACCGCTCTGAGTAAGACCAACGTGTTGTCCACCCTCTAGACTTCAATGAGGTTAAGCCGCGATACCTAAGACAGATCTGCACTCGATGACACCTCGATATCAGCTGGTCCCCACACTTACATCTTGCTCTCCTTACGTCAGTATACATCATATCAGTCTGTGACGCTGGCTTTGCAACATCTTGCGTGCCTTTAGGTTCGCCGCGACCAACACTTACCATGCACTGACCACAAAAAATGGAGGCGCCGCGGCTTGAACCCTGGACCTTTCACACGCCAAGCGAACGCTCTACCAACTGAGCTACACCCCATGCACGAGCAAACTGCGCTATTCCCCATTCTTTGCGACTCAGATGCGCACGGACACGATGGTTGGTTGGTTTGTAGCGGTGAAGGGAGCAGAGTACAAAGGCGCGGACCCGTTCATATACACAAAAGTTCCAAGTAGTTTCGATGCTCTGGTATTACAAATGCAAATTCCGTCTGTTTTTAACGTCTTAAATTGAAAGAGCCGTCACAAATTGCTCCGTTTTCACTCCTTGTCGACAAACATACAGCACCTGAGGTAACAAACACATCTCGAGCCCCATTGTGCACTCCATTATTCATGCCAACTCAGTGCCTCGCTCTTTACTACTGTGTACCAATCTTGTCGTCCAACTGCAAAACACTGGGCCACAACAAAGTTTCCGCGTCTCCATTGCACTGCGCATACTACGAAACGCTCCCCAAACTTGGCACTCACCCTCGCAGCCGACTTTTCCGACTTTCCACGACGCTCACGCTAGTGACAGCATTATTTATAGTTCGACGTCGCGCCAAAGCGAATGAGCACATTTCGCCTACGGCTTAGGCCGACCTCCTAGTGAGGCTGCTCGGTGTCTGCAGGCAGCGAGGGTCTGCAAGCTTCCTGTGTTCGCCCCTATGTCACCTTTGCTTGCTTGTCAGAGACAGACTATCGCAAAACATACAACTCACTCCATGAATTGATTGCTACGGCATCTGTTATCAGCAGTCACAACTAGCAACACCAATAGCAGCTGACTGCACGCAAAGAATAGGAATGTGCAGTGGGATTTACGTGAACTCGGCGCAAGCTTGTATCTTCCTAGACACATCTGCTGGCTGTGAATTATTCCACTTGCATATCAAGGTGCGCATGTAGGTGTGTTAAAAATTCTAGAGGCACTGGGTATTGATCCCAGTACCTCTCGCATACTAAGCAAGCACTCTACCATCTGAGCTACGCTCGCCACCCGTAAGACTAATGGTGCTACATACAGCCATATAGACGACACAGACCCTTGCACTCCCATTATTCAGCAGACAAACACTACTCTCTATGTATCCGTAAGGGTGTCTTTCAGGTTTCGTGCATTCTGTATCGAATCGTAGTTGGCCACAATGAAAGTGGCACGTATAACGCCGAAAATAGAATTCGGACACCGCTCTGAGTAAGACCAACGTGTTGTCCACCCTCTAGACTTCAATGAGGTTATGCCGCGATACCTAAGACAGATCTGCACTCGATGACACCTCGATATCAGCTGGTCCCCACACTTACATCTTGCTCTCCTTACGTCAGTATACATTATATCAGCCTGTGACGCTGGCTTTGCAACATCTTGCGTGCCTTTAGGTTCGCCGCGACCAACACTTACCGTGCACTGACCACAAAAAATGGAGGCGCCGCGGTTTGAACCCTGGACCTTTCACATGCCAAGCGAACGCTCTACCAACTGAGCTACGCCCCATGCACGAGCAAACTGCGCTATTCCCCATTCTTTGCGACTCAGATGCGCACGGACACGATGGTTGGTTGGTTTGTAGCGGTGAAGGGAGCAGAGTACAAAGGCGCGGACCCGTACATATACACAAAAGTTCCAAGTAGTTTCGATGCTCTGGTATTACAAATGCAAATTCTGTCTGTTTTTAACGTCTTAAATTGAAAGAGCCGTCACAAATTGCTCCGTTTTCACTCCTTGTCGACAATCATACAGCACCTGAGGTAACAAACACATCTCGAGCCCCATTGTGCACTCCATTATTCATGCCAACTCAGTGCCTCGCTCTTTACTACTGTGTACCAATGTTGTCGTCCAACTGCAAAACACTGGGCCACAACAAGTTTCCGCGTCTCCATTGCACTGCGCATACTACGAAACGCTCCCCAAACTTGGCACTCACCCTCGCAGCCGACTTTTCCGACTATCCACGACGCTCACGAAACGCTCACGCTAGTGACAGCATTATTTATAGTTCGACGTCGCGCCAAAGCGAATGAGTACATTTCGCCTACGGCTTAGGCCGCCCTCCTAGTGAGGCTGCTCAGTGTCTGCAGGCAGCGAGGGTCTGCAAGCTTCCTGTGTTCGCCCCTATGTCACCTTTGCTTGCTTGTCAGTGACAGACTACCGCAAAACATACAACTCACTCCATGAATTGATTGCTACGGCATCTGTTATCAGCAGTCACAACTAGCAACACCAGTAGCAGCTGACTGCACGCAAAGAATAGGAATGTGCAGTGGGATTTACGTGAACTCGGCGCAAGCTTGTATCTTCCTAGACACATCTGCTGGCTGTGAATTATTCCACTTGCATATCAAGGTGCGCATGTAGGTGTGTTAAAAATTCTAGAGGCACTGGGTATTGATCCCAGTACCTCTCGCATACTAAGCGAGCGCTCTACCATCTGAGCTACGCCCGCCCCCCCTAAGACTAATGGTGCTACATACAGCCATATAGACGACACAGACCCTTGCACTCCCATTATTCAGCAGACAAACACTACTCTCTATGTATCCGTAAGGGTGTCTTTCAGGTTTCGTGCATTCTGTATCGAATCGTAGTTGGCCACAATGAAAGTGGCACGTATAACGCCGAAAATAGAATTCGGACACCGCTCTGAGTAAGACCAACGTGTTGTCCACCCTCTAGACTTCAATGAGGTTAAGCCGCAATACCTAAGACAGATCTGCACTCGATGACACCTCGATATCAGCTGGTCCCCACACTTACATCTTGCTCTCCTTACGTCAGTATACATCATATCAGTCTGTGACGCTGGCTTTGCAACATCTTGCGTGCCTTTAGGTTCGCCGCGACCAACACTTACCATGCACTGACCACAAAAAATGGAGGCGCCGCGGCTTGAACTCTGGACCTTTCACATGCCAAGCGAACGCTCTACCAACTGAGCTACACCCCATGCACGAGCAAACTGCGCTATTCCCCATTCTTTGGGACTCAGATGCGCACGGACACGATGGTTGGTTGGTTTGTAGCGGTGAAGGGAGCAGAGTACAAAGGCGCGGACCCGTTCATATACACAAAAGTTCCAAGTAGTTTCGATGCTCTGGTATTACAAATGCAAATTCCGTCTGTTTTTAACGTCTTAAATTGAAAGAGCCGTCACAAATTGCTCCGTTTTCACTCCTTGTCGACAAACATACAGCACCTGAGGTAACAAACACATCTCGAGCCCCATTGTGCACTCCATTATTCATGCCAACTCAGTGCCTCGCTCTTTACTACTGTGTACCAATCTTGTCGTCCAACTGCAAAACACTGGGCCACAACAAGTTTCCGCGTCTCCATTGCACTGCGCATACTACGAAACGCTCCCCAAACTTGGCACTCACCCTCGCAGCCGACTTTTCCGACTTTCCACGACGCTCACGCTAGTGACAGCATTATTTATAGTTCGACGTCGCGCCAAAGCGAATGAGCACATTTCGCCTACGGCTTAGGCCGCCCTCCTAGTGAGGCTACTCGGTGTCTGCAGGCAGCGAGGGTCTGCAAGCTTCCTGTGTTCGCCCCTATGTCACCTTTGCTTGCTTGTCAGAGACAGACTATCGCAAAACATACAACTCACTCCATGAATTGATTGCTACGGCATCTGTTATCAGCAGTCACAACTAGCAACACCAGTAGCAGCTGACTGCACGCAAAGAATAGGAATGTGCAGTGGGATTTACGTGAACTCGGCGCAAGCTTGTATCTTCCTAGACACATCTGCTGGCTGTGAATTATTCCACTTGCATATCAAGGTGCGCATGTAGGTGTGTTAAAAATTCTAGAGGCACTGGGTATTGATCCCAGTACCTCTCGCATACTAAGCAAGCACTCTACCATCTGAGCTACGCCTGCCCCCCCTAAGACTAATGGTGCTACATACAGCCATATAGACGACACAGACCCTTGCACTCCCATTATTCAGCAGACAAACACTACTCTCTATGTATCCGTAAGGGTGTCTTTCAGGTTTCGTGCATTCTGTATCGAATCGTAGTTGGCCACAATGAAAGTGGCACGTATAACGCCGAAAATAGAATTCGGACACCGCTCTGAGTAAGACCAACGTGTTGTCCACCCTCTAGACTTCAATGAGGTTAAGTCGCGATAAATAAGACAGATCTGCACTCGATGACACCTCGATATCAGCTGGTCCCCACACTTACATCTTGCTCTCCTTACGTCAGTATACATCATATCAGCCTGTGACGCTGGCTTTGCAACATCTTGCGTGCCTTTATATTCGCCGCGACCAACACTTACCATGCACTGACCACAAAAAATGGAGGCGCCGCGGCTTGAAATCTGGACCTTTCACATGCCAAGCGAACGCTCTACCAACTGAGCTACACCCCATGCACTTGCAAACTGCGCTATTCCCCATTCTTTGCGACTCAGATGCGCACGGACACGATGGTTGGTTGGTTTGTAGCGGTGAAGGGAGCAGAGTACAAAGGCGCGGACCCGTTCATATACACAAAAGTTCCAAGTAGTTTCGATGCTCTGGTATTACAAATGCAAATTCCGTCTGTTTTTAACGTCTTAAATTGAAAGAGCCGTCACAAATTGCTCCGTTTTCACTCCTTGTCGACAGTCATACAGCACCTGAGGTAACAAACACATCTCGAGCCCCATTGTGCACTCCGCTATTCATGCCAACTCACTGCCTCGCTCTTTACTACTGTGTACCAATCTTGTCGTCCAACTGCAAAACACTGGGCCACAACAAGTTTCCGCGTCTCCATTGCACTGCGCATACTACGAAACGCTCCCCAAACTTGGCACTCACCCTCGCAGCCGACTTTTCCGACTTTCCACGACGCTCACGCTAGTGACAGCATTATTTATAGTTCGACGTCGCGCCAAAGCGAATGAGCACATTTCGCCTACGGCTTAGGCCGCCCTCCTAGTGAGGCTGCTCGGTGTCTGCAGGCAGCGAGGGTCTGCAAGCTTCCTGTGTTCGCCCCTATGTCACCTTTGCTTGCTTGTCAGAGACAGACTATCGCAAAACGTACAACTCACTCCATGAATTGATTGCTACGGCATCTGTTATCAGCAGTCACAACTAGCAACACCAGTAGCAGCTGACTGCACGCAAAGAATAGGAATGTGCAGTGGGATTTACGTGAACTCGGCGCAAGCTTGTATCTTCCTAGACACATCTGCTGGCTGTGAATTATTCCACTTGCATATCAAGGTGCGCATGTAGGTGTGTTAAAAATTCTAGAGGCACTGGGTAATGATCCCAGTACCTCTCGCATACTAAGCAAGCGCTCTACCATCTGAGCTACACCCGCCCCCCCCTAAGACTATGGTTGCTACATACAGCCATATAGACGACACAGACCCTTGCACTCCCATTATTCAGCAGACAAACACTACTCTCTATGTATCCGTAAGGGTGTCTTTCAGGTTTCGTACATTCTGTATCGAATCGTAGTTGGCCACAATGAAAGTGGCACGTATAACGCCGAAAATAGAATTCGGACACCGCTCTGAGTAAGACCAACGTGTTGTCCACCCTCTAGACTTCAATGAGGTTAAGCCGCGATACCTAAGACAGAT
Source organism: Schistocerca gregaria (assembly GCF_023897955.1). Lineage (NCBI taxonomy): Eukaryota > Metazoa > Arthropoda > Insecta > Orthoptera > Acrididae > Schistocerca > Schistocerca gregaria. The sequence continues at coordinate 105,540,327 of NC_064929.1, read as the reverse complement.
CTGCACTCGATGACACCTCGATATCAGCTGGTCCCCACACTTACATCTTGCTCTCCTTACGTCAGTATACATCATATCAGTCTGTGACGCTGGCTTTGCAACATCTTGCGTGCCTTTAGGTTCGCCGCGACCAACACTTACCATGCACTGACCACAAAAAATGGCGGCGCCGCGACTTGAACCCTGGACCTTTCACATGCCAAGCGAACGCTCTACCAACTGAGCTACACCCCATGCACGAGCAAACTGCGCTATTCCCCATTCTTTGCGACTCAGATGCGCACGGACACGATGGTTGGTTGGTTTGTAGCGGTGAAGGGAGCAGAGTACAAAGGCGCGGACCCGTTCATGTACACAAAAGTTCCAAGTAGTTTCGATGCTCTGGTATTACAAATGCAAATTCCGTCTGTTTTTAACGTCTTAAATTGAAAGAGCCGTCACAAATTGCTCCGTTTTCACTCCTTGTCGACAATCATACAGCACCTGAGGTAACAAACACATCTCGAGCCCCATTGTGCACTCCATTATTCATGCCAACTCAGTGCCTCGCTCTTTACTACTGTGTACCAATGTTGTCGTCCAACTGCAAAACACTGGGCTACAACAAGTTTCCGCGTCTCCATTGCACTGCGCATACTACGAAACGCTCCCCAAACTTGGCACTCACCCTCGCAGCCGACTTTTCCGACTTTCCACGACGCTCACGCTAGTGACAGCATTATTTATAGTTCGACGTCGCGCCAAAGCGAATGAGCACATTTCGCCTACGGCTTAGGCCGCCCTCCTAGTGAGGCTGCTCGGTGTCTGCAGGCAGCGAGGGTCTGCAAGCTTCCTGTGTTCGCCCCTATATCACCTTTGCTTGCTTGTCAGAGACAGACTATCGCAAAACATACAACTCACTCCATGAATTGATTGCTACGGCATCTGTTATCAGCAGTCACAACTAGCAACACCAGTAGCAGCTGACTGCACGCAAAGAATAGGAATGTGCAGTGGGATTTACGTGCACTCGGCGCAAGCTTGTATCTTCCTAGACACATCTGCTGGCTGTGAATTATTCCACTTGCATATCAAGGTGCGCATGTAGGTGTGTTAAAAATTCTAGAGGCACTGGGTATTGATCCCAGTACCTCTCGCATACTAAGCAAGCGCTCTACCATCTGAGCTACGCCCGCCCCCCCTAAGACTAATGGTGCTACATACAGCCATATAGACGACACAGACCCTTGCACTCCCATTATTCAGCAGACAAACACTACTCTCTATGTATCCGTAAGGGTGTCTTTCAGGTTTCGTGCATTCTGTATCGAATCGTAGTTGGCCACAATGAAAGTGGCACGTATAACGCCGAAAATAGAATTCGAACACCGCTCTGAGTAAGACCAACGTGTTGTTTACCCTCTAGACTTCAATGAGGTTAAGCCGCGATACCTAAGACAGATCTGCACTCGATGACACCTCGATATCAGCTGGTCCCCAAACTTACATCTTGCTCTCCTTACGTCAGTATACATCATATCAGTCTGTGACGCTGGCTTTGCAACATCTTGCGTGCCTTTAGGTTCGCCGCGACCAACACTTACCATGCACTGACCACAAAAAATGGAGGCGCCGCGTCTTGAATCCTGGACCTTTCACATGCCAAGCGAACGCTCTACCAACTGAGCTACACGCCATACACGAGCAAATTGCGCTATTCCCCATTCTTTGCGACTCAGATGCGCACGGACACGATGGTTGGTTGGTTTGTAGCGGTGAAGGGAGCAGAGTACAAAGGCGCGGACCCGTTCATATACACAAATGTTCCAAGTAGTTTCGATGCTCTGGTATTACAAATGCAAATTCCGTCTGTTTTTAACGTCTTAAATTGAAAGAGCCGTCACAAATTGCTCCGTTTTCACTCCTTGTCGACAATCATACAGCACCTGAGGTAACAAACACATCTCGAGCCCCATTGTGCACTCCATTATTCATGCCAACTCAGTGCCTCGCTCTTTACTACTGTGTACCAATGTTGTCGTCCAACTGCAAAACACTGGGCTACAACAAGTTTCCGCGTCTCCATTGCACTGCGCATACTACGAAACGCTCCCCAAACTTGGCACTCACCCTCGCAGCCGACTTTTCCGACTTTCCACGACGCTCACGCTAGTGACAGCATTATTTATAGTTCGACGTCGCGCCAAAGCGAATGAGCACATTTCGCCTACGGCTTAGGCCGCCCTCCTAGTGAGGCTGCTCGGTGTCTGCAGGCAGCGAGGGTCTGCAAGCTTCCTGTGTTCGCCCCTATGTCACCTGTGCTTGCTTGTCAGAGACAGACTATTGCAAAACGTACAACTCACTCCATGAATTGATTGCTACGGCATCTGTTATCAGCACTCACAACTAGCAACACCAGTAGCAGCTGACTGCACGCAAAGAATAGGAATGTGCAGTGGGATTTACGTGAACTCGGCGCAAGCTTGTATCTTCCTAGACACATCTGCTGGCTGTGAATTATTCCACTTGCATATCAAGGTGCGCATGTAGGTGTGTTAAAAATTCTAGAGGCACTGGGTATTGATCCCAGTACCTCTCGCATACTAAACAAGCGCTCTACCATCTGAGCTACGCCCGCCCCCCCTAAGACTAATGGTGCTACATACAGCCATATAGACGACACAGACCCTTGCACTCCCATTATTCAGCAGACAAACACTACTCTCTATGTATCCGTAAGGGTGTCTTTCAGGTTTCGTGCATTCTGTATCGAATCGTAGTTGGCCACAATGAAAGTGGCACGTATAACGCCGAAAATAGAATTCGGACACCGCTCTGAGTAAGACCAACGTGTTGTCCACCCTCTAGACTTCAATGAGGTTAAGCCGCGATACCTAAGACAGATCTGCACTCGATGACACCTCGATATCAGCTGGTCCCCACACTTACATCTTGCTCTCCTTACGTCAGTATACATCATATCAGTCTGTGACGCTGGCTTTGCAACATCTTGCGTGCCTTTAGGTTCGCCGCGACCAACACTTACCATGCACTGACCACAAAAAATGGAGGCGCCGCGGCTTGAACCCTGGACCTTTCACATGCCAAGCGAACGCTCTACCAACTGAGCTACACCCCATGCACGAGCAAACTGCGCTATTCCCCATTCTTTGCGACTCAGATGCGCACGGACACGATGGTTGGTTGGTTTGTAGCGGTGAAGGGAGCAGAGTACAAAGGCGCGGACCCGTTCATATACACAAAAGTTCCAAGTAGTTTCGATGCTCTGGTATTAGAAATGCAAATTCCGTCTGTTTTTAACGTCTTAAATTGAAAGAGCCGTCACAAATTGCTCCGTTTTCACTCCTTGTCGACAATCATACAGCACCTGAGGTAACAAACACATCTCGAGCCCCATTGTGCACTCCATTATTCATGCCAACTCAGTGCCTCGCTCTTTACTACTGTGTACCAATCTTGTCGTCCAACTGCAAAACACTGGGCCACAACAAGTTTCCGCGTCTCCATTGCACTGCGCGTACTACGAAACGCTCCCCAAACTTGGCACTCACCCTCGCAGCCGACTTTTACGACTTTCCACGACGCTCACGCTAGTGACAGCATTATTTATAGTTCGACGTCGCGCTAAAGAGAATGAGCACATTTCGCCTACGGCTTAGGCCGACCTCCTAGTGTGGCTGCTCGGTGTCTGCAGGCAGCAAGGGTCTGCCAGCTTCCTGTGTTCGCACCTATGTCACCTTTGCTTGCTTGTCAGAGACAGACTATCGCAAAACATACAACTCACTCCATGTATTGATTGCTACGGCATCTGTTATCAGCAGTCACAACTAGCAACACCAGTAGCAGCTGACTGCACGCAAAGAATAGGAATGTGCAGTGGGATTTACGTGAACTCGGCGCAAGCTTGTATCTTCCTAGACACATCTGCTGGCTGTGAATTAATCCACTTGCATATCAAGGTGCGCATGTAGGTGTGTTAAAAATTCTAGAGGCACTGGGTATTGATCCCAGTACCTCTCGCATACTAAGCAAGCGCTCTACCATCTGAGCTACGCCTGCCCCCCGAAGACTAATGGAGCTACATACAGCCATATAGACGACACAGACCCTTGCACTCCCATTATTCAGCAGACAAACACTACTCTCTATGTATCCGTTAGGGTGTCTTTCAGGTTTCGTGCGTTCTGTATCGAATCGTAGTTGGCCACAATGAAAGTGGCACGTATAACGTCGAAAATAGAATTCGGACACGGCTCTGAGTAAGACCAACGTGTTGTCCACCCTCTAGCCTTCAATGAGGTTAAGCCGCGATACCTAAGACAGATCTGCACTCGATGACACCTCGATATCAGCTGGTCCCCACACTTACATCTTGCTCTCCTTACGTCAGTATACATCATATCAGTCTGTGACGCTGGCTTTGCAACATCTTGCGTGCCTTTAGGTTCGCCGCGACCAACACTTACCATGCACTGACCACAAAAAAAGGAGGCGCCGCGGTTTGAACCCTGGACCTTTCACATGCCAAGCGAACGCTCTACCAACTGAGCTACACCCCATGCACGAGCAAACTGCGCTATTCCCCATTCTTTGCGACTCAGATGCGCACGGACACGATGGTTGGTTGGTTTGTAGCGGTGGAGGGAGCAGAGTACAAAGGCGCGGACCCGTTCATATACACAAAAGTTCCAAGTAGTTTCGATGCTCTGGTATTACAAATGCAAATTCCGTCTGTTTTTAACGTCTTAAATTGAAAGAGCCGTCACAAATTGCTCCGTTTTCACTCCTTGTCGACAATCATACAGCACCTGAGGTAACAAACACATCTCGAGCCCCATTGTGCACTCCATTATTCATGCCAACTCAGTGCCTCGCTCTTTACTACTGTGTACCAATGTTGTCGTCCAACTGCAAAACACTGGGCCACAACAAGTTTCCGCGTCTCCATTGCACTGCGCATACTACGAAACGCTCCCCAAACTTGGCACTCACCCTCGCAGCTGACTTTTCCGACTTTCCACGACGCTCACGCTAGTGACAGCATTATTTATAGTTCGACGTCGCGCCAAAGCGAATGAGCACATTTCGCCTACGGCTTAGGCCGCCCTCCTAGTGAGGCTGCTCGGTGTCTGCAGGCAGCGAGGGTCTGCAAGCTTCCTGTGTTTGCCCCTATGTCACCTGTGCTTGCTTGTCAGAGACAGACTATTGCAAAACGTACAACTCACTCCATGAATTGATTGCTACGGCATCTGTTATCAGCAGTCACAACTAGCAACACCAGTAGCAGCTGACTGCACGCAAAGAATAGGAATGTGCAGTGGGATTTACGTGAACTCGGCGCAAGCTTGTATCTTCCTAGACACATCTGCTGGCTGTGAATTATTCCACTTGCATATCAAGGTGCGCATGTAGGTGTGTTAAAAATTCTAGAGGCACTGGGTATTGATCCCAGTACCTCTCGCATACTAAGCGAGCGCTCTACCATCTGAGCTACGCCCGCCCCCCCTAAGACTAATGGTGCTACATACAGCCATATAGACGACACAGACCCTTGCACTCCCATTATTCAGCAGACAAACACTACTCTCTATGTATCCGTAAGGGTGTCTTTCAGGTTTCGTGCATTCTGTATCGTATCGTAGTTGGCCACAATGAAAGTGGCACGTATAACGCCGAAAATAGAATTCGGACACCGCTCTGAGTAAGACCAACGTGTTGTCCACCCTCTAGACTTTGATGAGGTTAAGCCGCGATACCTAAGACAGATCTGCACTCGATGACACCTCGATATCAGCTGGTCCCCACACTTACATCTTGCTCTCCTTACGTCAGTATACATCATATCAGTCTGTGACGCTGGCTTTGCAACATCTTGAATGCCTTTAGGTTCGCCGCGACCAACACTTACCATGCACTGACCACAAAAAATGGAGGCGCCGCGGCTTGAACCCTGGACATTTCACATGCCAAGCGAACGCTCTACCAACTGAGCTACACCCCATGCACGAGCAAACTGCGCTATTCCCCATTCTTTGCGACTCAGATGCGCACGGACACGATGGTTGGTTGGTTTGTAGCGGTGAAGGGAGCAGAGTACAAAGGCGCGGACCCGTTCATACACACAAAAGTTCCAAGTAGTTTCGATGCTCTGGTATTACAAATGCAAATTCCGTCTGTTTTTAACGTCTTAAATTGAAAGAGCCGTCACAAATTGCTCCGTTTTCACTCCTTGTCGACAATCATACAGCACCTGAGGTAACAAACACATCTCGAGCCCCATTGTGCACTCCATTATTCATGCCAACTCAGTGCCTCGCTCTTTACTACTGTGTACCAATGTTGTCGTCCAACTGCAAAACACTGGGCCACAACAAGTTTCCGCGTCTCCATTGCACTGCGCATACTACGAAACGCTCCCCAAACTTGGCACTCACCCTCGCAGCCGACTTTTCCGACTTTCCAGGACGCTCACGCTAGTGACAGCATTATCTATAGTTCGACGTCGCGCCAAAGCGAATGAGCACATTTCGCCTACGGCTTAGGCCGCCCTCCTAGTGAGGCTGCTCGGTGTCTGCAGGCAGCGAGGGTCTGCAAGCTTCCTGTGTTCGCCCCTATGTCACCTTTGCTTGCTTGTCAGAGACAGACTATCGCAAAACGTACAACTCACTCCATGAATTGATTGCTACGGCATCTGTTATCAGCAGTCACAACTAGCAACACCAGTAGCAGCTGACTGCACGCAAAGAATAGGAATGTGCAGTGGGATTTACGTGAACTCGGCGCAAGCTTGTATCTTCCTAGACACATCTGCTGGCTGTGAATTATTCCACTTGCATATCAAGGTGCGCATGTAGGTGTGTTAAAAATTCTAGAGGCACTGGGTATTGATCCCAGTAACTCTCGCATACTAAGCAAGCGCTCTACCATCTGAGCTACGCCCGCCCCCCCCGAAGACTAATGGTGCTACATACAGCCATATAGACGACACAGACCCTTGCACTCCCATTATTCAGCAGACAAACACTACTCTCTATGTATCCGTAAGGGTGTCTTTCAGGTTTCGTGCATTCTGTATCGAATCGTAGTTGGCCACAATGAAAGTGGCACGTATAACGCCGAAAATAGAATTCGGACACCGCTCTGAGTAAGACCAACGTGTTGTCCACCCTCTAGACTTCAATGAGGTTAAGCCGCGATACCTAAGACAGATCTGCACTCGATGACACCTCGATATCAGCTGGTCCCCACACTTACATCTTGCTCTCCTTACGTCAGTATACATCATATCAGTCTGTGACGCTGGCTTTGCAACATCTTGAATGCCTTTAGGTTCGCCGCGACCAACACTTACCATGCACTGACCACAAAAAATGGAGGCGCCGCGGCTTGAACCCTGGACCTTTCACATGCCAAGCGAACCCTCTACCAACTGAGCTACACCCCATGCACGAGCAAACTGCGCTATTCCCCATTCTTTGCGACTCAGATGCGCACGGACACGATGGTTGGTTGGTTTGTAGCGGTGAAGGGAGCAGAGTACAAACGCGCGGACCCGTTCATACACACAAAAGTTCCAAGTAGTTTCGATGCTCTGGTATTACAAATGCAAATTCCGTCTGTTTTTAACGTCTTAAATTGAAAGAGCCGTCACAAATTGCTCCGTTTTCACTCCTTGTCGACAATCATACAGCACCTGAGGTAACAAACACATCTCGAGCCCCATTGTGCACTCCATTATTCATGCCAACTCAGTGCCTCGCTCTTTACTACTGTGTACCAATCTTGTCGTCCAACTGCAAAACACTGGGCCACAACAAGTTTCCGCGTCTCCATTGCACTGCGCATACTACGAAACGCTCCCCAAACTTGGCACTCACCCTCGCAGCCGACTTTTCCGACTTTCCACGACGCTCACGCTAGTGACAGCATTATTTATAGTTCGACGTCGCGCCAAAGCGAATGAGCACATTTCGCCTACAGCTTAGGCCGCCCTCCTAGTGTGGCTGCTCGGTGTCTGCAGGCAGCGAGGGTCTGCCAGCTTCCTGTGTTCGCACCTATGTCACCTTTGCTTGCTTGTCAGAGACAGACTATCGCAAAACATACAACTCACTCCATGTACTGATTGCTACGGCATCTGTTATCAGCGGTCACAACTAGCAACACCAGTAGCAGCTGACTGCACGCAAAGAATAGGAATGTGCAGTGGGATTTACGTGAACTCGGCGCAAGCTTGTATCTTCCTAGACACATCTGCTGGTTGTGAATTATTCCACTTGCATATCAAGGTGCGCATGTAGGTGTGTTAAAAATTGTGGAGGCACTGGGTATTGATAACAGTACCTCTCGCATACTAAGCGAGCGATCTACCATCTGAGCTACGCCCGCCCACCCGAAGACTAATGGTGCTACATATAGCCATATAGACGACACAGACCCTTGCACTCCCATTATTCAGCAGACAAACACTACTCTCTATGTATCCGTTAGGGTGTCTTTCAGGTTTCGTGCATTCTGTATCGAATCGTAGTTGGCCACAATGAAAGTGGCACGTCTAACGTCGAAAATAGAATTCGGACACCGCTCTGAGTAAGACCAACGTGTTGTCCACCCTCTATACTTAAATGAGGTTAAGCCGCGATACCTAAGACAGATCTGCACTCGATGACACCTCGATAACAGCCGGTCCCCACACTTACATCTTGCTCTCCTTACGTCAGTATACATCATTTTAGACTGTGACGCTGGCTTTGCAACATCTTGCGTGCCTTTAGGTTCGCCGCGACCAACACTTACCATGCACTGACCACAAAAAATGGAGGCGCCGCGACTTGAACCCTGGACCTTTCACACGCCAAGCGAACGCTCTACCAACTGAGCTACGCCCCAGGCACGAGCAAACTGCGCTATTCCCCATTCTTTGCGACTCAGATGCGCACGGACACGATGGTTGGTTGGTTTGTAGCGGTGAAGGGAGCAGAGTACAAAGGCGCGGACCCGTTCATATACACAAAAGTTCCAAGTAGTTTCGATGCTCTGGTATTACAAATGCAAATTCCGTCTGTTTTTAACGTCTTAAATTGAAAGAGCCGTCACAAATTGCTCCGTTTTCAGTCCTTGTCGACAATCATACACCACCTGAGGTAACAAACACATCTCGAGCCCCATTGTGCACTCCATTATTCATGCCAACTCAGTGCCTCGCTCTTTACTACTGTGTACCAATGTTGTCGTCCAACTGCAAAACACTGGGCCACAACAAGTTTCCGCGTCTCCATTGCACTGCACATACTACGAAACGCTCCCCAAACTTGGCACTCACCCTCGCAGCCGACTTTTCCGACTTTCCACGACGCTCACGCAACGCTCACGCTAGTGACAGCATTATTTATAGTTCGACGTTGCGCCAAATCGAATGAGCACATTTCGCCTACGGCTTAGGCCGCCCTCCTAGTGTGGCTGCTCGGTGTCTGCAGGCAGCGAGGGTCTGCCAGCTTCCTGTGTTCGCACCTATGTCACCTTTGCTTGCTTGTCAGAGACAGACTATCGCAAAACATACAACTCACTCCATGTATTGATTGCTACGGCACCTGTTATCAGCAGTCACAACTAGCAACACCAGTAGCAGCTGACTGCACGCAAAGAATAGGAATGTGCAGTGGGATTTACGTGAACTCGGCGCAAGCTTGTATCTTCCTAGACACATCTGCTGGTTGTGAATTATTCCACTTGCATATCAAGGTGCGCATGTAGGTGTGTTACAAATTCTGGAGGCACTGGGTATTGATCCCAGTACCTCTCGCATACTAAGCGAGCGATCTACCATCTGAGCTACGCCCGCCCACCCGAAGACTAATGGTGCTACATACAGCCATATAGACGACACAGACCCTTGTACTCCCATTATTCAGCAGACAAACACTACACTCTATGTATCCGTTAGGGTGTCTTTCAGGTTTCGTGCATTCTGTATCGAATCGTAGTTGGCCACAATGAAAGTGGCACGTATAACGTCGAAAATAGAATTCGGACACCGCTCTGAGTAAGACCAACGTGTTGTCCACCCTCTATACTTAAATGAGGTTAAGCCGCGATACCAAAGACAGATCTGCACTCGATGACACCTCGATAACAGCCGGTCCCCACACTTACATCTTGCTCTCCTTACTTCAGTATACATCATATCAGACTGTGACGCTGGCTTTGCAACATCTTGCGTGCCTTTAGGTTCGCCGCGACCAACACTTACCATGCACTGACCACAAAAAATGGAGGCGCCGCGACTTGAACCCTGGACCTTTCACACGCCAAGCGAACGCTCTACCAACTGAGCTACGCCCCATGCACGAGCAAACTGCGCTATTCCCCATTCTTTGCGACTCAGATGCGCACGGACACGATGGTTGGTTGGTTTGTAGCGGTGAAGGGAGCAGAGTACAAAGGCGCGGACCCGTTCATATACACAAAAGTTCCAAGTAGTTTCGATGCTCTGGTATTACAAATGCAAATTCCGTCTGTTTTTAACGTCTTAAATTGAAAGAGCCGTCACAAATTGCTCCGTTTTCACTCCTTGTCGACAATCATACAGCACCTGAGGTAACAAACACATCTCGAGCCCCATTGTGCACTCCATTATTCATGCCAACTCAGTGCCTCGCTCTTTACTACTGTGTACCAATGTTGTCGTCCAACTGCAAAACACTGGGCCACAACAAGTTTCCGCGTCTCCATTGCACTGCACATACTACGAAACGCTCCCCAAACTTGGCACTCACCCTCGCAGCCGACTTTTCCGACTTTCCACGACGCTCACGCTAGTGACAGCATTATTTATAGTTCGACGTTGCGCCAAATCGAATGAGCACATTTCGCCTACGGCTTAGGCCGCCCTCCTAGTGTGGCTGTTCGGTGTCTGCAGGCAGCGAGGGTCTGCCAGCTTCCTGTGTTCGCACCTATGTCACCTTTGCTTGCTTGTCAGAGACAGACTATCGCAAAACATACAACTCACTCCATGTATTGATTGCTACGGCATCTGTTATCAGCAGTCACAACTAGCAACACCAGTAGCAGCTGACTGCACGCAAAGAATAGGAATGTGCAGTGGGATTTACGTGAACTCGGCGCAAGGCAGATCTTTCCGACATAGGCTTGAGAATCTTACGGGAACACTTGTACTGTATCTAAATTAAGTGTAGGCGTGGGAGGAGGGTGCTTCCTGCGCACTAATAACAGCACGCTTGTCAATTGTGGATGCTAATCATTCGCTTGTATCTTCCTAGACATATCTGCTGGTTGTGAATTATTCCACTTGCATATCAAGGTGCGCATGTAGGTGTGTTAAAAATTCTGGAGGCACTGGGTATTGATCCCAGTACCTCTCGCATACTAAGCGAGCGATCTACCATCTGAGCTACGCCCCCCAACCCGAAGACTGATGGTGCTACATATAGCCATATAGACGACACAGACCCTTGCACTCCCATTATTCAGCAGACAAACACTACTCTCTTTGTATCCGTTAGGGTGTCTTTCAGGTTTCGTGCATTCTGTATCGAATCGTAGTTGGCCACAATGAAAGTGGCACGTATAACGTCGAAAATAGAATTCGGACACCGCTCTGAGTAAGACCAACGTGTTGTCCACCCTCTAGACTTCAATGAGGTTAAGCCGCGATACCTAAGACAGATCTGCACTCGATGACACCTCGATAACAGCCGGTCCCCACACTTACATCTTGCTCTCCTTACGTCAGTATACAACATATCAGACTGTGACGCTGGCTTTGCAACATCTTGCGTGCCTTTAGGTTCGCCGCGACCAACACTTACCATGCACTGACCACAAAAAATGGAGGCGCCGCGACTTGAACCCTGGACCTTTCACACGCCAAGCGAACGCTCTACCAACTGAGCTACGCCCCATGCACGAGCAAACTGCGCTATTCCCCATTCTTTGCGACTCAGATGCGCACGGACACGATGGTTGGTTGGTTTGTAGCGGTGAAGGGAGCAGAGTACAAAGGCGCGGACCCGTTCATATACACAAAAGTTCCAAGTAGTTTCGATGCTCTGGTATTACAAATGCAAATTCTGTCTGTTTTTAACGTCTTAAATTGAAAGAGCCGTCACAAATTGCTCCGTTTTCACTCCTTGTCGACAATCATACAGCACCTGAGGTAACAAACACATCTCGAGCCCCATTGTGCACTCCATTATTCATGCCAACTCAGTGCCTCGCTCTTTACTACTGTGTACCAATGTTGTCGTCCAACTGCAAAACACTGGGCCACAACAAGTTTCCGCGTCTCCATTGCACTGCACATACTACGAAACGCTCCCCAAACTTGGCACTCACCCTCGCAGCCGACTTTTCCGACTTTCCACGACGCTCACGGTAGTGACAGCATTATTTATAGTTGCACGTTGCGCCAAATCGAATGAGCACATTTCGCCTACGGCTTAGGCCGCCCTCCTAGTGTGGCTGCTCGGTGTCTGCAGGCAGCGAGGGTCTGCCAGCTTCCTGTGTTCGCACCTATGTCACCTTTGCTTGCTTGTCAGAGACAGACTATCGCAAAACATACAACTCACTCCATGAATTGATTGCTACGGCATCTGTTATCAGCAGTCACAACTAGCAACACCAGTAGCAGCTGACTGCACGCAAAGAATAGGAATGTGCAGTGGGATTTACGTGAACTCGGCGCAAGGCAGATCTTTCCGACATAGGGTTGAGAATCTTACGGGAACACTTGTACTGTTTCTAAATTAAGTGTAGGCGTGGGAGGAGGGTGCTTCCTGCGCACTAATAACAGCACGCTTGTCAATTGTGGATGCTAATCATTCGCTTGTATCTTCCTAGACACATCTGCTGGTTGTGAATTATTCCACTTGCATATCAAGGTGCGCATGTAGGTGTGTTACAAATTCTGGAGGCACTGGGTATTGATCCCAGTACCTCTCGCATACTAAGCGAGCGATCTACCATCTGAGCTACGCCCGCCCACCCGAAGACTAATGGTGCTACATACAGCCATATAGACGACACAGACCCTTGTACTCCCATTATTCAGCAGACAAACACTACACTCTATGTATCCGTTAGGGTGTCTTTCAGGTTTCGTGCATTCTGTATCGAATCGTAGTTGGCCACAATGAAAGTGGCACGTATAACGTCGAAAATAGAATTCGGACACCGCTCTGAGTAAGACCAACGTGTTGTCCACCCTCTATACTTAAATGAGGTTAAGCCGCGATACCTAAGACAGATCTGCACTCGATGACACCTCGATAACAGCCGGTCCCCACACTTACATCTTGCTCTCCTTACGTCAGTATACATCATATCAGACTGTGACGCTGGCTTTGCAACATCTTGCGTGCCTTTAGGTTCGCGGCGACCAACACTTACCATGCACTGACCACAAAAAATGGAGGCGCCGCGATTTCAACCCTGGACCTTTCACACGCCAAGCGAACGCTCTACCAACTGAGCTACGCCCCATGCACGAGCAAACTGCGCTATTCCCCATTCTTTGCGACTCAGATGCGCACGGACACGATGGTTGGCTGGTTTGTAGCGGTGAAGGGAGCAGAGTACAAAGGCGCGGACCCGTTCATATACACAAAAGTTCCAAGTAGTTTCGATGCTCTGGTATTACAAATGCAAATTCCGTCTGTTTTTAACGTCTTAAATTGAAAGAGCCGTCACAAATTGCTCCGATTTCAGTCCTTGTCGACAATCATACAGCACCTGAGGTAACAAACACATCTCGAGCCCCATTGTGCACTCCATTATTCATGCCAACTCAGTGCCTCGCTCTTTACTACTGTGTACCAATGTTGTCGTCCAACTGCAAAACACTGGGCCACAACAAGTTTCCGCGTCTCCATTGCACTGCGCATACTACGAAACGCTCCCCAAACTTGGCACTCACCCTCGCAGCCGACTTTTCCGACTTTCCACGACGCTCACGCAACGCTCACGCTAGTGACAGCATTATTTATAGTTCGACGTTGCGCCAAATCGAATGAGCACATTTCGCCTACGGCTTAGGCCGCCCTCCTAGTGTGGCTGCTCGGTGTCTGCAGGCAGCGAGGGTCTGCCAGCTTCCTGTGTTCGCACCTATGTCACCTTTGCTTGCTTGTCAGAGACAGACTATCGCAAAACATACAACTCACTCCATGTATTGATTGCTACGGCATCTGTTATCAGCAGTCACAACTAGCAACACCAGTAGCAGCTGACTGCACGCAAAGAATAGGAATGTGCAGTGGGATTTACGTGAACTCGGCGCAAGGCAGATCTTTCCGACATAGGCTTGAGAATCTTACGGGAACACTTGTACTGTTTCTAAATTAAGTGTAGGCGTGGGAGGAGGGTGCTTCCTGCGCACTAATAACAGCACGCTTGTCAATTGTGGACGCTAATCATTCGCTTGTATCTTCCTAGACACATCTGCTGGTTGTGAATTATTCCACTTGCATATCAAGGTGCGCATGTAGGTGTGTTACAAATTCTGGAAGCACTGGGTATTGATCCCAGTACCTCTCGCATACTAAGCGAGCGATCTACCATCTGAGCTACGCCCGCCCACCCGAAGACTGATGGTGCTACATATAGCCATATAGACGACACAGACCCTTGCACTTCCATTATTCAGCAGACAAACACTACTCTCTATGTATCCGTTAGGGTGTCTTTCAGGTTTCGTGCATTCTGTATCGAATCGTAGTTGGCCACAATGAAAGTGGCACGTATAACGTCGAAAATAGAATTCGGACACCGCTCTGAGTAAGACCAACGTGTTGTCCACCCTCTATACTTAAATGAGGTTAAGCCGCGATACCTAAGACACATCTGCACTCGATGACACCTCGATAACAGCCGGTCCCCACACTTACATCTTGCTCTCCTTACGTCAGTATACAACATATCGGACTGAGACGCTGGCTTTGCAACATCTTGCGTGCCTTTAGGTTCGCCGCGACCAACACTTACCATGCACTGACCACAAAAAATGGAGGCGCCGCGACTTGAACCCTGGACCTTTCACACGCCAAGCGAACGCTCTACCAACTGAGCTACGCCCCATGCACGAGCAAACTGCGCTATTCCCCATTCTTTGCGACTCAGATGCGCACGGACACGATGGTTGGTTGGTTTGTAGCGGTGAAGGGAGCAGAGTACAAAGGCGCGGACCCGTTCATATACACAAAAGTTCCAAGTAGTTTCGATGCTCTGGTATTACAAATGCAAATTCCGTCTGTTTTTAACGTCTTAAATTGAAAGAGCCGTCACAAATTGCTCCGTTTTCAGTCCTTGTCGACAATCATACAGCACCTGAGGTAACAAACACATCTCGAGCCCCATTGTGCACTCCATTATTCATGCCAACTCAGTGCCTCGCTCTTTACTACTGTGTACCAATATTGTCGTCCAACTGCAAAACACTGGGCCACAACAAGTTTCCGCGTCTCCATTGCACTGCACATACTACGAAACGCTCCCCAAACCTGGCACTCACCCTCGCAGCCGACTTTTCCGACTTTCCACGACGCTCACGCTAGTGACAGCATTATTTATAGTTCGACGTTGCGCCAAATCGAATGAGCACATTTCGCCTACGGCTTAGGCCGCCCTCCTAGTGTGGCTGCTCGGTGTCTGCAGGCAGCGAGGGTCTGCCAGCTTCCTGTGTTCGCACCTATGTCACCTTTGCTTGCTTGTCAGAGACAGACTATCGCAAAACATACAACTCACTCCATGTATTGATTGCTACGGCATCTGTTATCAGCAGTCACAACTAGCAACACCAGTAGCAGCTGACTGCACGCAAAGAATAGGAATGTGCAGTGGGATTTACGTGAACTCGGCGCAAGGCAGATCTTTCCGACATAGGGTTGAGAATCTTACGGGAACACTTGTACTGTTTCTAAATTAAGTGTAGGCGTGGGAGGAGGGTGCTTCCTGGGCACTAATAACAGCACGCTTGTCAATTGTGGATGCTAATCATTCGCTTGTATCTTCCTAGACACATCTGCTGGTTGTGAATTATTCCACTTGCATATCAAGGTGCGCATGTAGGTGTGTTAAAAATTCTGGAGGCACTGGGTATTGATCCCAGTACCTCTCGCATACTAAGCGAGCGATCTACCATCTGAGCTACGCCCGCCCACCCGAAGACTAATGGTGCTACATATAGCCATATAGACGACACAGACCCTTGCACTCCCATTATTCAGCAGACAAACACTACTCTCTATGTATCCGTTAGGGTGTCTTTCAGGTTTCGTGCATTCTGTATCGAATCGTAGTTGGCCACAATGAAAGTGGCACGTATAACGTCGAAAATAGAATTCGGACACCGCTCTGAGTAAGACCAACGTGTTGTCCACCCTCTATACTTAAATGAGGTTAAGCCGCGATACCTAAGACAGATCTGCACTCGATGAAACCTCGATAACAGCCGGTCCCCACACTTACATATTGCTCTCCTTACATCAGTATACATCATATCAGACTGTGACGCTGGCTTTGCAACATCTTGCGTGCCTTTAGGTTCGCCGCGACCAACACTTACCATGCACTGACCACAAAAAATGGAGGCGCCGCGACTTGAACCCTGGACCTTTCACACGCCAAGCGAACGCTCTACCAACTGAGCTACGCCCCATGCACGAGCAAACTGCGCTATTCCCCATTCTTTGCGACTCAGATGCGCACGGACACGATGGTTGGTTGGTTTGTAGCGGTGAAGGGAGCAGAGTACAAAGGCGCGGACCCGTTCATATACACAAAAGTTCCAAGTAGTTTCGATGCTCTGGTATTACAAATGCAAATTCCGTCTGTTTTTAACGTCTTAAATTGAAAGAGCCGTCACAAATTGCTCCGTTTTCAGTCCTTGTCGACAATCATACAGCACCTGAGGTAACAAACACATCTCGAGCCACATTGTGCACTCCATTATTCATGCCAACTCAGTGCCTCGCTCTTTACTACTGTGTACCAATATTGTCGTCCAACTGCAAAACACTGGGCCACAACAAGTTTCCGCGTCTCCATTGCACTGCACATACTACGAAACGCTCCCCAAATTTGGCACTCACCCTCGCAGCCGACTTTTCCGACTTTCCACGACGCTCACGCTAGTGACAGCATTATTTATAGTTCGACGTTGCGCCAAATCGAATGAGCACATTTCGCCTACGGCTTAGGCCGCCCTCCTAGTGTAGCTGCTCGGTGTCTGCAGGCAGCGAGGGTCTGCCAGCTTCCTGTGTTCGCACCTATGTCACCTTTGCTTGCTTGTCAGAGACAGACTATCGCAAAACATACAACTCACTCCATGTATTGATTGCTACGGCATCTGTTATCAGCAGTCACAACTAGCAACACCAGTAGCAGCTGACTGCACGCAAAGAATAGGAATGTGCAGTGGGATTTACGTGAACTCGGCGCAAGGCAGATCTTTCCGACATAGGCTTGAGAATCTTACGGGAACACTTGTACTGTTTCTAAATTAAGTGTAGGCGTGCGAGGAGGGTGCTTCCTGGGCACTAATAACAGCACGCTTGTCAATTGTGGATGCTAATCATTCGCTTGTATCTTCCTAGACACATCTGCTGGTTGTGAATTATTCCACTTGCATATCAAGGTGCGCATGTAGGTGTGTTAAAAATTCAGGAGGCACTGGGTATTGATCCCAGTACCTCTCGCATACTAAGCGAGCGATCTACCATCTGAGCTACGCCCGCCCACCCGAAGACTAATGGTGCTACATATAGCCATATAGACGACACAGACCCTTGCACTCCCATTATTCAGCAGACAAACACTACACTCTATGTATGCGTTAGGGTGTCTTTCAGGTTTCGTGCACTCTGTATCGAATCGTAGTTGGCCACAATGAAAGTGGCACGTATAACGTCGAAAATAGAATTCGGGCACCGCTCTGAGTAAGACCAACGTGTTGTCCACCCTCTATACTTAAATGAGGTTAAGCCGCGATACCTAAGACAGATCTGCACTCGATGACACCTCGATAACAGCCGGTCCCCACACTTACTTCTTGCTCTCCTTACGTCAGTATACATCATATCAGACTGTGACGCTGGCTTTGCAACATCTTGCGTGCCTTTAGGTTCGCCGCGACCAACACTTACCATGCACTGACCACAAAAAATGGAGGCGTCCCGACTTGAACCCTGGACCTTTCACACGCCAAGCGAACGCTCTACCAACTGAGTTACGCCCCATGCACGAGCAAACTGCGCTATTCCCCATTCTTTCCGACACAGATGCGCACGGACACGATTTTTTGGTTGGTTTGTAGCGGTGAAGGGAGCAGAGTAAAAAGGCGCGGACCCGTTCATATACACAAAAGTTCCAAGTAGTTTCGATGCTCTGGGATTGCAAATGCAAATTCCGTCTGTTTTTAACGTCTTAAATTGAAAGAGCCGTCACAAATTGCTCCGTTTTCAGTCCTTGTCGACAATCATACAGCACCTGAGGTAACAAACACATCTCGAGCCCCATTGTGCACTCCATTATTCATGCCAACTCAGTGCCTCGCTCTTTACTACTGTGTACCAATGTTGTCGTCCAACTGCAAAACACTGGGCCACAACAAGTTTCCGCGTCTCCATTGCACTGCACATACTACGAAACGCTTCCCAAACTTGGCACTCACCCTCGCAGCCGACTTTTCCGACTTTCCACGACGCTCACGCAACGCTCACGCTAGTGACAGCATTATTTATAGTTCGACGTTGCGCCAAATCGAATGAGCACATTTCGCCTACGGCTTAGGCCGCCCTCCTAGTGTGGCTGCTCGGTGTCTGCAGGCAGCGAGGGTCTGCCAGCTTCCTGTGTTCGCACCTATAACACTAATAACACTATCGCACTAATAACAGCACGCTTGTCAATTGTGGATGCTAATCATTCGCTTGTATCTTCTTAGACACATCTGCTGGTTGTGAATTATTCCACTTGCATATCAAGGTGCGCATGTAGGTGTGTTAAAAATTCTGGAGGCACTGGGTATTGATCCCAGTACCTCTCGCATACTAAGCGAGCGATCTACCACCTGAGCTACGCCCGCCCACCCGAAGACTAATGGTGCTACATATAGCCATATAGACGACACAGACCCTTGCACTCCCATTATTCATCAGACAAACACTACTCTCTATGTATCCGTTAGGGTGTCTTTCAGGTTTCATGCATTCTGTATCGAATCGTAGTTGGCCACAATGAAAGTGGCACGTATAACGTCGAAAATAGAATTCGGACACCGCTCTGAGTAAGACCAACGTGTTGTCCACCCTCTATACTTAAATGAGGTTAAGCCGCGATACCTAAGACAGATCTGCACTCGATGACACCTCGATAACAGCCGGTCCCCACACTTACATCTTGCTCTCCTTACGTCAGTATACATCATATCAGACAGTGACGCTGGCTTTGCAACATCTTGCGTGCCTTTAGGTTCGCCGCGACCAACACTTACCATGCACTGACCACAAAAAATGGAGGCGCCCCGACTTGAACCCTGGACCTTTCACACGCCAAGCGAACGCTCTACCAACTGAGCTACGCCCCATGCACGAGCAAACTGCGCTATTCCCCATTCTTTCCGACTCAGATGCGCACGGACACGATGGTTGGTTGGTTTGTAGCGGTGAAGGGAGCAGAGTACAAAGGCGCGGACCCGTTCATATACACAAAAGTTCCAAGTACTTTCGATGCTCTGGTATTGCAAATGCAAATTCCGTCTGTTTTTAACGTCTTAAATTGAAAGAGCCGTCACAAATTGCTCCGTTTTCAGTCCTTGTCGACAATCATACAGCACCTGAGGTAACAAACACATCTCGAGCCCCTTTGTGCACTCCATTATTCATGCCAACTCAGTGCCTCGCTCTTTACTACTGTGTACCAATGTTGTCGTCCAACTGCAAAACACTGGGCCACAACAAGTTTCCGCGTCTCCATTGCACTGCACATACTACGAAACGCTCCCCAAACTTGGCACTCACCCTCGCAGCCGACTTTTCCGACTTTCCACGACGCTCACGCAACGCTCACGCTAGTGACAGCATTATTTATAGTTCGACGTTGCGCCAAATCGAATGAGCACATTTCGCCTACGGCTTAGGCCGCCCTCCTAGTGTGGCTGCTCGGTGTCTGCAGGCAGCGAGGGTCTGCCAGCTTCCTGTGTTCGCACCTATGTCACCTTTGCTTGCTTGTCAGAGACAGACTATCGCAAAACATACAACTCACTCCATGTATTGATTGCTACGGCATCTGTTATCAGCAGTCACAACTAGCAACACCAGTAGCAGCTGACTGCACGCAAAGAATAGGAATGTGCAGTGGGATTTACGTGAACTCGGCGCAAGGCAGATCTTTCCGACATAGGCTTGAGAATCTTACGGGAACACTTGTACTGTTTCTAAATTAAGTGTAGGCGTGGGAGGAGGGTGCTTCCTGCGCACTAATAACAGCACGCTTGTCAATTGTGGATGCTAATCATTCGCTTGTATCTTCCTAGACATATCTGCTGGTTGTGAATTATTCCACTTGCAAATCAAGGTGCGCATGTAGGTGTGTTAAAAATTCTGGAGGCACTGGGTATTGATCCCAGTACCTCTCGCATACTAAGCGAGCGATCTACCATCTGAGCTACGCCCGATCACCCGAAGACTAATGGTGCTACATACAGCCATATAAACGACACAGACCCTTGCACTCCCATTATTCAGCAGACAAACACTACTCTCTATGTATCCGTTAGGGTGTCTTTCAGGTTTCGTGCATTCTGTATCGAATCGTAGTTGGCCAAAATGAAAGTGGCACGTATAACGTCGAAAATAGAATTCGGACACCGCTCTGAGTAAGACCAACGTGTTGTCCACCCTCTATACTTAAATGAGGTTAAGCCGCGATACCTAAGACAGATCTGCACTCGATGACACCTCGATAACAGCCGGTCCCCACACTTACTTCTTGCTCTCCTTACGTCAGTATACATCATATCAGACTGTGACGCTGGCTTTGCAACATCTTGCGTGCCTTTAGGTTCGCCGCGACCAACACTTACCATGCACTGACCACAAAAAATGGAGGCGCCGCGACTTGAACCCTGGACCTTTCACACGCCAAGCGAACGCTCTACCAACTGAGTTACGCCCCATGCACGAGCAAACTGCGCTATTCCCCATTCTTTCCGACTCAGATGCGCACGGACACGATTTTTTGGTTGGTTTGTAGCGGTGAAGGGAGCAGAGTAAAAAGGCGCGGACCCGTTCATATACACAAAAGTTCCAAGTAGTTTCGATGCTCTGGGATTGCAAATGCAAATTCCGTCTGTTTTTAACGTCTTAAATTGAAAGAGCCGTCACAAATTGCTCCGTTTTCAGTCCTTGTCGACAATCATACAGCACCTGAGGTAACAAACACATCTCGAGCCCCATTGTGCACTCCATTATTCATGCCAACTCAGTGCCTCGCTCTTTACTACTGTGTACCAATGTTGTCGTCCAACTGCAAAACACTGGGCCACAACAAGTTTCCGCGTCTCCATTGCACTGCACATACTACGAAACGCTTCCCAAACTTGGCACTCACCCTCGCAGCCGACTTTTCCGACTTTCCACGACGCTCACGCAACGCTCACGCTAGTGACAGCATTATTTATAGTTCGACGTTGCGCCAAATCGAATGAGCACATTTCGCCTACGGCTTAGGCCGCCCTCCTAGTGTGGCTGCTCGGTGTCTGCAGGCAGCGAGGGTCTGCCAGCTTCCTGTGTTCGCACCTATAACACTAATAACACTATCGCACTAATAACAGCACGCTTGTCAATTGTGGATGCTAATCATTCGCTTGTATCTTCTTAGACACATCTGCTGGTTGTGAATTATTCCACTTGCATATCAAGGTGCGCATGTAGGTGTGTTAAAAATTCTGGAGGCACTGGGTATTGATCCCAGTACCTCTCGCATACTAAGCGAGCGATCTACCATCTGAGCTACGCCCGCCCACCCGAAGACTAATGGTGCTACATATAGCCATATAGACGACACAGACCCTTGCACTCCCATTATTCAGCAGACAAACACTACACTCTATGTATCCGTTAGGGTGTCTTTCAGGTTTCGTGCACTCTGTATCGAATCGTAGTTGGCCACAATGAAAGTGGCACGTATAACGTCGAAAATAGAATTCGGACACCGCTCTGAGTAAGACCAACGTGTTGTCCACCCTCTATACTTAAATGAGGTTAAGCCGCGATACCTAAGACAGATCTGCACTCGATGACACCTCGATAACAGCCGGTCCCCACACTTACATCTTGCTCTCCTTACGTCAGTATACATCATATCAGACTGTGACGCTGGCTTTGCAACATCTTGCGTGCCTTTAGGTTCGCCGCGACCAACACTTACCATGCACTGACCACAAAAAATGGAGGCGCCCCGACTTGAAACCTGGACCTTTCACACGCCAAGCGAACGCTCTACCAACTGAGCTACGCCCCATGCACGAGCAAACTGCGCTATTCCCCATTCTTTCCGACTCAGATGCGCACGGACACGATGGTTGGTTGGTTTGTAGCGGTGAAGGGAGCAGAGTACAAAGGCGCGGACCCGTTCATATACACAAAAGTTCCAAGTACTTTCGATGCTCTGGTATTGCAAATGCAAATTCCGTCTGTTTTTAACGTCTTAAATTGAAAGAGCCGTCACAAATTGCTCCGTTTTCAGTCCTTGTCGACAATCATACAGCACCTGAGGTAACAAACACATCTCGAGCCCCTTTGTGCACTCCATTATTCATGCCAACTCAGTGCCTCGCTCTTTACTACTGTGTACCAATGTTGTCGTCCAACTGCAAAACACTGGGCCACAACAAGTTTCCGCGTCTCCATTGCACTGCACATACTACGAAACGCTCCCCAAACTTGGCACTCACCCTCGCAGCCGACTTTTCCGACTTTCCACGACGCTCACGCAACGCTCACGCTAGTGACAGCATTATTTATAGTTCGACGTTGCGCCAAATCGAATGAGCACATTTCGCCTACGGCTTAGGCCGCCCTCCTAGTGTGGCTGCTCGGTGTCTGCAGGCAGCGAGGGTCTGCCAGCTTCCTGTGTTCGCACCTATGTCACCTTTGCTTGCTTGTCAGAGACAGACTATCGCAAAACGTACAACTCACTCCATGTATTGATTGCTACGGCATCTGTTATCAGCAGTCACAACTAGCAACACCAGTAGCAGCTGACTGCACGCAAAGAATAGGAATGTGCAGTGGGATTTACGTGAGCTCGGCGCAAGCTTGTATCTTCCTAGACACATCTGCTGGCTGTGAATTATTCCACTTGCATATCAAGGTGCGCATGTAGGTGTGTTAGAAATTCTAGAGGCACTGGGTATTGATCCCAGTACCTCTCGCATAGTAAGCAAGCGCTCTACCATCTGAGCTACGCCCGCCCCCCCGAAGACTAATGGTGCTACATACAGCCATATAGACGACACAGACCCTTGCACTCCCATTATTCAGCAGACAAACACTACTCTCTATGTATCCGTTAGGGTGTCTTTCAGGTTTCGTGCATTCTGTATCGAATCGTAGTTGGCCACAATGAAAGGGGCACGTATAACGTCGAAAATAGAATTCGGACACCGCTCTGAGTAAGACCAACGTGTTGTCCACCCTCTATACTTAAATGAGGTTAAGCCGCGATACCTAAGACAGATCTGCACTCGATGACACCTCGATAACAGCCGGTCCCCACACTTACATCTTGCTCTCCTTACGTCAGTATAGATCATATCAGACTGTGACGCTGGCTTTGCAACATCTTGCGTGCCTTTAGGTTCGCCGCGACCAACACTTACCATGCACTGACCACAAAAAATGGAGGCGCCGCGACTTGAACCCTGGACCTTTCACACGCCAAGCGAACGCTCTACCAACTGAGCTACGCCCCATGCACGAGCAAACTGCGCTATTCCCCATTCTTTGCGACTCAGATGCGCACTGACACGATGGTTGGTTGGTTTGTAGCGGTGAAGGGAGCAGAGTACAAAGGCGCGGACCCGTTCATATACACAAAAGTTCCAAGTACTTTCGATGCTCTGGTATTACAAATGCAAATTCCGTCTGTTTTTAACGTCTTAAATTGAAAGAGCCGTCACAAATTGCTCCGTTTTCAGTCCTTGTCGACAATCATGCAGCACCTGAGGTAACAAACACATCTCGAGCCCCATTGTGCACTCCATTATTCATGCCAACTCAGTGCCTCGCTCTTTACTACTGTGTACCAATGTTGTCGTCCAACTGCAAAACACTGGGCCACAACAATTTTCCGCGTCTCCATTGCACTGCACATACTACGAAACGCTCCCCAAACTTGGCACTCACCCTCGCAGCCGACTTTTCCGACTTTCCACGACGCTCACGCTAGTGACAGCATTATTTATAGTTCGACGTTGCGCCAAATCGAATGAGCACATTTCGCCTACGGCTTAGGCCGCCCTCCTAGTGTGGCTGCTCGGTGTCTGCAGGCAGCGAGGGTCTGCCAGCTTCCTGTGTTCGCACCTATGTCACCTTTGCTTGCTTGTCAGAGACAGACTATCGCAAAACATACAACTCACTCCATGTATTGATTGCTACGGCATCTGTTATCAGCAGTCACAACTAGCAACACCAGTAGCAGCTGACTGCACGCAAAGAATAGGAATGTGCAGTGGGATTTACGTGAGCTCGGCGCAAGCTTGTATCTTCCTAGACACATCTGCTGGCTGTGAATTATTCCACTTGCATATCAAGGTGCGCATGTAGGTGTGTTAGAAATTCTAGAGGCACTGGGTATTGATCCCAGTACCTCTCGCATAGTAAGCAAGCGCTCTACCATCTGAGCTACGCCCGCCCCCCCGAAGACTAATGGTGCTACATACAGCCATATAGACGACACAGACCCTTGCACTCCCATTATTCAGCAGACAAACACTACTCTCTATGTATCCGTTAGGGTGTCTTTCAGGTTTCGTGCATTCTGTATCGAATCGTAGTTGGCCACAATGAAAGGGGCACGTATAACGTCGAAAATAGAATTCGGACACCGCTCTGAGTAAGACCAACGTGTTGTCCACCCTCTATACTTAAATGAGGTTAAGCCGCGATACCTAAGACAGATCTGCACTCGATGACACCTCGATAACAGCCGGTCCCCACACTTACATCTTGCTCTCCTTACGTCAGTATACATCATATCAGACTGTGACGCTGGCTTTGCAATATCTTGCGTGCCTTTAGGTTCGCCGCGACCAACACTTACCATGCACTGACCACAAAAAAATGGAGGCGCCGCGACTTGAACCCTGGACCTTTCACACGCCAAGCGAACGCTCTACCAACTGAGCTACGCCCCATGCACGAGCAAACTGCGCTATTCCCCATTCTTTGCGACTCAGATGCGCACTGACACGATGGTTGGTTGGTTTGTAGCGGTGAAGGGAGCAGAGTACAAAGGCGCGGACCCGTTCATATACACAAAAGTTCCAAGTAGTTTCGATGCTCTGGTATTACAAATGCAAATTCCGTCTGTTTTTAACGTCTTAAATTGAAAGAGCCGTCACAAATTGCTCCGTTTTCAGTCCTTGTCGACAATCATGCAGCACCTGAGGTAACAAACACATCTCGAGCCCCATTGTGCACTCCATTATTCATGCCAACTCAGTGCCTCGCTCTTTACTACTGTGTACCAATGTTGTCGTCCAACTGCAAAACACTGGGCCACAACAAGTTTCCGCGTCTCCATTGCACTGCACATACTACGAAACGCTCCCCAAACTTGGCACTCACCCTCGCAGCCGACTTTTCCGACTTTCCACGACGCTCACGCAACGCTCACGCTAGTGACAGCATTATTTATAGTTCGACGTTGCGCCAAATCGAATGAGCACATTTCGCCTACGGCTTAGGCCGCCCTCCTAGTGTGGCTGCTCGGTGTCTGCAGGCAGCGAGGGTCTGCCAGCTTCCTGTGTTCGCACCTATGTCACCTTTGCTTGCTTTTCAGAGACAGACTATCGCAAAACGTACAACTCACTCCATGTATTGATTGCTACGGCATCTGTTATCAGCAGTCACAACTAGCAACACCAGTAGCAGCTGACTGCACGCAAAGAATAGGAATGTGCAGTGGGATTTACGTGAGCTCGGCGCAAGCTTGTATCTTCCTAGACACATCTGCTGGCTGTGAATTATTCCACTTGCATATCAAGGTGCGCATGTAGGTGTGTTAGAAATTCTAGAGGCACTGGGTATTGATCCCAGTACCTCTCGCATAGTAAGCAAGCGCTCTACCATCTGAGCTACGCCCGCCCCCCCGAAGACTAATGGTGCTACATACAGCCATATAGACGACACAGACCCTTGCACTCCCATTATTCAGCAGACAAACACTACTCTCTATGTATCCGTTAGGGTGTCTTTCAGGTTTCGTGCATTCTGTATCGAATCGTAGTTGGCCACAATGAAAGGGGCACGTATAACGTCGAAAATAGAATTCGGACACCGCTCTGAGTAAGACCAACGTGTTGTCCACCCTCTATACTTAAATGAGGTTAAGCCGCGATACCTAAGACAGATCTGCACTCGATGACACCTCGATAACAGCCGGTCCCCACACTTACATCTTGCTCTCCTTACGTCAGTATACATCATATCAGACTGTGACGCTGGCTTTGCAACATCTTGCGTGCCTTTAGGTTCGCCGTGACCAACACTTACCATGCACTGACCACAAAAAATGGAGGCGCCGCGACTTGAACCCTGGACCTTTCACACGCCAAGCGAACGCTCTACCAACTGAGCTACGCCCCATGCACGAGCAAACTGCGCTATTCCCCATTCTTTGCGACTCAGATGCGCACTGACACGATGGTTGGTTGGTTTGTAGCGGTGAAGGGAGCAGAGTACAAAGGCGCGGACCCGTTCATATACACAAAAGTTCCAAGTAGTTTCGATGCTCTGGTATTACAAATGCAAATTACGTCTGTTTTTAACGTCTTAAATTGAAAGAGCCGTCACAAATTGCTCCGTTTTCAGTCCTTGTCGACAATCATGCAGCACCTGAGGTAACAAACACATCTCGAGCCCCATTGTGCACTCCATTATTCATGCCAACTCAGTGCCTCGCTCTTTACTACTGTGTACCAATGTTGTCGTCCAACTGCAAAACACTGGGCCACAACAAGTTTCCGCGTCTCCATTGCACTGCACATACTACGAAACGCTCCCCAAACTTGGCACTCACCCTCGCAGCCAACTTTTCCGACTTTCCACGACGCTCACGCTAGTGACAGCATTATTTATAGTTCGACGTTGCGCCAAATCGAATGAGCACATTTCGCCTACGGCTTAGGCCGCCCTCCTAGTGTGGCTGCTCGGTGTCTGCAGGCAGCGAGGGTCTGCCAGCTTCCTGTGTTCGCACCTATGTCACCTTTGCTTGCTTGTCAGAGACAGACTATCGCAAAACGTACAACTCACTCCATGTATTGATTGCTACGGCATCTGTTATCAGCAGTCACAACTAGCAACACCAGTAGCAGCTGACTGCACGCAAAGAATAGGAATGTACAGTGGGATTTACGTGAACTCGGCGCAAGGCAGATCTTTCCGACATAGTCTTGAGAATCTTACGGGAACACTTGTACTGTTTCTAAATTAAGTGTAGGCGTGGGAGGAGGGTGCTTCCTGCGCACTAATAACAGCACGCTTGTCAATTGTGGATGCTAATCATTCGCTTGTATCTTCCTAGACACATCTGCTGGTTGTGAATTATTCCACTTGCATATCAAGGTGCGCATGTAGGTGTGTTAAAAATTCTGGAGGCACTGGGTATTGATCCCAGTACCTCTCGCATACTAAGCGAGCGATCTACCATCTGAGCTACGCCCGCCCACCCGAAGACTAATGGTGCTACATATAGCCATATAGACGACACAGACCCTTGCACTCCCATTATTCAGCAGACAAACACTACTCTCTATGTATCCGTTAGGGTGTCTTTCAGGTTTCGTGCATTCTGTATCGAATCGTAGTTGGCCACAATGAAAGTGGCACGTATAACGTCGAAAATAGAATTCGGACACCGCTCTGAGTAAGACCAACGTGTTGTCCACCCTCTATACTTAAATGAGGTTAAGCCGCGATACCTAAGACAGATCTGCACTCGATGACACCTCGATAACAGCCGGTCCCCACACTTACATCTTGCTCTCCTTACGTCAGTATACATCATATCAGACTGTGACGCTGGCTTTGCAACATCTTGCGTGCCTTTAGGTTCGCCGCGACCAACACTTACCATGCACTGACCACAAAAAATGGAGGCGCCGCGACTTGAACCCTGGACCCTTCACATGCCAAGCGAACGCTCTACCAACTGAGCTACGCCCCATGCACGAGCAAACTGCGCTATTCCCCATTCTTTCCGACTCAGATGCGCACGGACACGATGGTTGGTTGGTTTGTAGCGGTGAAGGGAGCAGAGTACAAAGGCGCGGACCCGTTCATATACACAAAAGTTCCAAGTAGTTTCGATGCTCTGGTATTACAAATGCAAATTCCGTCTGTTTTTAACGTCTTAAATTGAAAGAGCCGTCACAAATTGCTCCGTTTTCAGTCCTTGTCGACAATCATACAGCACCTGAGGTAACAAACACATCTCGAGCCCCATTGTGCACTCCATTATTCATGCCAACTCAGTGCCTCGCTCTTTACTACTGTGTACCAATGTTGTCGTCCAACTGCAAAACACTGGGCCACAACAAGTTTCCGCGTCTCCATTGCACTGCACATACTACGTAACGCTCCCCAAACTTGGCACTCACCCTCGCAGCCGACTTTTCCGACTTTCCACGACGCTCACGCTAGTGACAGCATTATTTATAGTTCGACGTTGCGCCAAATCGAATGAGCACATTTCGCCTACGGCTTAGGCCGCCCTCCTAGTGTGGCTGCTCGGTGTCTGCAGGCAGCGAGGGTCTGCCAGCTTCCTGTGTTCGCACCTATGTCACCTTTGCTTGCTTGTCAGAGACAGACTATCGCTAAACATACAACTCACTCCATGTATTGATTGCTACGGCATCTGTTATCAGCAGTCACAACTAGCAACACCAGTAGCAGCTGACTGCACGCAAAGAATAGGAATGTGCAGTGGGATTTACGTGAACTCGGCGCAAGGCAGATCTTTCCGACATAGGCTTGAGAATCTTACGGGAACACTTGTACTGTTTCTAAATTAAGTGTAGGCGTGGGAGGAGGGTGCTTCCTGGGCACTAATAACAGCACGCTTGTCAATTGTGGATGCTAATCATTCGCTTGTATCTTCCTAGACACATCTGCTGGTTGTGAATTATTCCACTTGCATATCAAGGTGCGCATGTAGGTGTGTTAAAAATTCTGGAGGCACTGGGTATTGATCCCAGTACCTCTCACATACTAAGCGAGCGATCTACCATCTGAGCTACGCCCGCCCACCCGAAGACTAATGGTGCTACATATAGCCATAGAGACGACACAGACCCTTGCACTCCCATTATTCAGCAGACAAACACTACTCTCTATGTATCCGTTAGGGTGTCTTAAAGGTTTCGTGCATTCTGTATCGAATCGTAGTTGGCCACAATGAAAGTGGCACGTATAACGTCGAAAATAGAATTCGGACACCGCTCTGAGTAAGACCAACGTGTTGTCCACCCTCTATACTTAAATGAGGTTAAGCCGCGATACCTAAGACAGATCTGCACTCGATGACACCTCGATAACAGCCGGTCCCCACACTTACATCTTGCTCTCCTTACGTCAGTATACATCATATCAGACTGTGACGCTGGCTTTGCAACATCTTGCGTGCCTTTAGGTTCGCCGCGACCAACACTTACCATGCACTGACCACAAAAAATGGAGGCGCCGCGACTTGAACCCTGGACCCTTCACATGCCAAGCGAACGCTCTACCAACTGAGCTACGCCCCATGCACGAGCAAACTGCGCTATTCCCCATTCTTTCCGACTCAGATGCGCACGGACACGATGGTTGGTTGGTTTGTAGCGGTGAAGGGAGCAGAGTACAAAGGCGCGGACCCGTTCATACACACAAAAGTTCCAAGTAGTTTCGATGCTCTGGTATTACAAATGCAAATTCCGTCTGTTTTTAACGTCTTAAATTGAAAGAGCCGTCACAAATTGCTCCGTTTTCAGTCCTTGTCGACAATCATACAGCACCTGAGGTAACAAACACATCTCGAGCCCCATTGTGCACTCCATTATTCATGCCAACTCAGTGCCTCGCTCTTTACTACTGTGTACCAATGTTGTCGTCCAACTGCAAAACACTGGGCCACAACAAGTTTCCGCGTCTCCATTGCACTGCACATACTACGTAACGCTCCCCAAACTTGGCACTCACCCTCGCAGCCGACTTTTCCGACTTTCCACGACGCTCACGCAACGCTCACGCTAGTGACAGCATTATTTATAGTTCGACGTCGCGCCAAATCGAATGAGCACATTTCGCCTACGGCTTAGGCCGCCCTCCTAGTGTGGCTGCTCGGTGTCTGCAGGCAGCGAGGGTCTGCCAGCTTCCTGTGTTCGCACCTATGTCACCTTTGCTTGCTTGTCAGAGACAGACTATCGCAAAACATACAACTCACTCCATGTATTGATTGCTACGGCATCTGTTATCAGCAGTCACAACTAGCAACACCAGTAGCAGCTGACTGCACGCAAAGAATAGGAATGTGCAGTGGGATTTACGTGAACTCGGCGCAAGGCAGATCTTTCCGACATAGGCTTGAGAATCTTACGGGAACACTTGTACTGTTTCTAAATTAAGTGTAGGCGTGGGAGGAGGGTGCTTCCTGGGCACTAATAACAGCACGCTTGTCAATTGTGGATGCTAATCATTCGCTTGTATCTTCCTAGACACATCTGCTGGTTGTGAATTATTCCACTTGCATATCAAGGTGCGCATGTAGGTGTGTTAAAAATTCTGGAGGCACTGGGTATTGATCCCAGTACCTCTCGCATACTAAGCGAGCGATCTACCATCTGAGCTACGCCCGCCCACCCGAAGACTAATGGTGCTACATATAGCCATAGAGACGACACAGACCCTTGCACTCCCATTATTCAGCAGACAAACACTACTCTCTATGTATCCGTTAGGGTGTCTTAAAGGTTTCGTGCATTCTGTATCGAATCGTAGTTGGCCACAATGAAAGTGGCACGTATAACGTCGAAAATAGAATTCGGACACCGCTCTGAGTAAGACCAACGTGTTGTCCACCCTCTATACTTAAATGAGGTTAAGCCGCGATACCTAAGACAGATCTGCACTCGATGACACCTCGATAACAGCCGGTCCCCACACTTACATCTTGCTCTCCTTACGTCAGTATACATCATATCAGACTGTGACGCTGGCTTTGCAACATCTTGCGTGCCTTTAGGTTCGCCGCGACCAACACTTACCATGCACTGACCACAAAAAATGGAGGCGAAGCGTCTTGAACCCTGGACCCTTCACATGCCAAGCGAACGCTCTACCAACTGAGCTACGCCCCATGCACGAGCAAACTGCGCTATTCCCCATTCTTTGCGACTCAGATGCGCACGGACACGATGGTTGGTTGGTTTGTAGCGGTGAAGGGAGCAGAGTACAAAGGCGCGGACCCGTTCATATACACAAAAGTTCCAAGTAGTTTCGATGCTCTGGTATTACAAATGCAAATTCCGTCTGTTTTTAACGTCTTAAATTGAAAGAGCCGTCACAAATTGCTCCGTTTTCACTCCTTGTCGACAATCATACAGCACCTGAAGTAACAAACACATCTCGAGCCCCATTGTGCACTCCATTATTCATGCCAACTCAGTGCCTCGCTCTTTACTACTGTGTACCAATGTTGTCGTCCAACTGCAAAACACTGGGCCACAACAAGTTTCCGCGTCTCCATTGCACTGCACATACTACGTAACGCTCCCCAAACTTGGCACTCACCCTCGCAGCCGACTTTTCCGACTTTCCACGACGCTCACGCAACGCTCACGCTAGTGACAGCATTATTTATAGTTCGACGTTGCGCCAAATCGAATGAGCACATTTCGCCTACGGCTTAGGCCGCCCTCCTAGTGTGGCTGCTCGGTGTCTGCAGGCAGCGAGGGTCTGCCAGCTTCCTGTGTTCGCACCTATGTCACCTTTGCTTGCTTGTCAGAGACAGACTATCGCAAAACATTCAACTCACTCCATGTATTGATTGCTACGGCATCTGTTATCAGCAGTCACAACTAGCAACACCAGTAGCAGCTGACTGCACGCAAAGAATAGGAATGTGCAGTGGGATTTACGTGAACTCGGCGCAAGGCAGATCTTTCCGACATAGGCTTGAGAATCTTACGGGAACACTTGTACTGTTTCTAAATTAAGTGTAGGCGTGGGAGGAGGGTGCTTCCTGCGCACTAATAACAGCACGCTTGTCAATTGTGGATGCTAATCATTCGCTTGTATCTTCCTAGACACATCTGCTGGTTGTGAATTATTCCACTTGCATATCAAGGTGCGCATGTAGGTGTGTTAAAAATTCTGGAGGCACTGGGTATAGATCCCAGTACCTCTCGCATACTAAGCGAGCGATCTACCATCTGAGCTACGCCCGCCAACCCGAAGACTAATGGTGCTATATATAGCCATATAGACGACACAGACCCTTGCACTCCCATTATTCAGCAGACAAACACTACTCTCTATGTATCCGTTAGGGTGTCTTTCAAGTTTCGTGCATTCTGTATCGAATCGTAGTTGGCCACAATGAAAGTGGCACGTATAACGTCGAAAATAGAATTCGGACACCGCTCTGAGTAAGACCAACGTGTTGTCCACCCTCTATACTTAAATGAGGTTAAGCCGCGATACCTAAGACAGATCTGCACTCGATGACACCTCGATAACAGCCGGTCCCCACACTTACATCTTGCTCTCCTTACGTCAGTATACATCATATCAGACTGTGACGCTGGCTTTGCAACATCTTGCGTGCCTTTAGGTTCGCCGCGACCAACACTTACCATGCACTGACCACAAAAAATGGAGGCGCCGCGTCTTGAACCCTGGACCCTTCACATGCCAAGCGAACGCTCTACCAACTGAGCTACGCCCCATGCACGAGCAAACTGCGCTATTCCCCATTCTTTCCGACTCAGATGCGCACGGACACGATGGTTGGTTGGTTTGTAGCGGTGAAGGGAGCAGAGTACAAAGGCGCGGACCCGTTCATATACACAAAAGTTCCAAGTAGTTTCGATGCTCTGGTATTACAAATGCAAATTCCGTCTGTTTTTAACGTCTTAAATTGAAAGAGCCGTCACAAATTGCTCCGTTTTCAGTCCTTGTCGATAATCATACAGCACCTGAGGTAACAAACACATCTCGAGCCCCATTGTGCACTTCATTATTCATGCCAACCCAGTGCCTCGCTCTTTACTACTGTGTACCAATGTTGTCGTCCAACTGCAAAACACTGGGCCACAACAAGTTTCCGCGCCTCCATTGCACTGCACATACTACGTAACGCTCCCCAAACTTGGCACTCACCCTCGCAGCCGACTTTTCCGACTTTCCACGACGCTCACGCTAGTGACAGCATTATTTATAGTTCGACGTTGCGCCAAATCGAATGAGCACATTTCGCCTACGGCTTAGGCCGCCCTCCTAGTGTGGCTGCTCGGTGTCTGCAGGCAGCGAGGGTCTGCCAGCTTCCTGTGTTCGCACCTATGTCACCTTTGCTTGCTTGTCAGAGACAGACTATCGCAAAACATACAACTCACTCCATGTATTGATTGCTACGGCATCTGTTATCAGCAGTCACAACTAGCAACACCAGTAGCAGCTGACTGCACGCAAAGAATAGGAATGTGCAGTGGGATTTACGTGAACTCGGCGCAAGGCAGATCTTTCCGACATAGGCTTGAGAATCTTACGGGAACACTTGTACTGTTTCTAAATTAAGTGTAGGCGTGGGAGGAGGGTGCTTCCTGGGCACTAATAACAGCACGCTTGTCAATTGTGGATGCTAATCATTCGCTTGTATCTTCCTAGACACATCTGCTGGTTGTGAATTATTCCACTTGCATATCAAGGTGCGCATGTAGGTGTGTTAAAAATTCTGGAGGCACTGGGTATTGATCCCAGTACCTCTCGCATACTAAGCGAGCGATCTACCATCTGAGCTACGCCCGCCCACCCGAAGACTAATGGTGCTACATATAGCCATATAGACGACACAGACCCTTGCACTCCCATTATTCAGCAGACAAACACTACTCTCTATGTATCCGTTAGGGTGTCTTTCAGGTTTCGTGCATTCTGTATCGAATCGTAGTTGGCCACAATAAAAGTGGCACGTATAACGTCGAAAATAGAATTCGGACACCGCTCTGAGTAAGACCAACGTGTTGTCCACCCTCTATACTTAAGTGAGGTTAAGCCGCGATACCTAAGACAGATCTGCACTCGATGACACCTCGATAACAGCCGGTCCCCACACTTACATCTTGCTCTCCTTACGTCAGTATACATCATATCAGACTGTGACGCTGGCTTTGCAACATCTTGCGTGCCTTTAGGTTCGCCGCGACCAACACTTACCACAAAAAATGGAGGCGCCGCGACTTGAACCCTGGACCCTTCACATGCCAAGCGAACGCTCTACCAACTGAGCTACGCCCCATGCACGAGCAAACTGCGCTATTCCCCATTCTTTCCGACTCAGATGCGCACGGACACGATGGTTGGTTGGTTTGTAGCGGTGAAGGGAGCAGAGTACAAAGGCGCGGACCCGTTCATATACACAAAAGTTCCAAGTAGTTTCGATGCTCTGGTATTACAAATGCAAATTCCGTCTGTTTTTAACGTCTTAAATTGAAAGAGCCGTCACAAATTGCTCCGTTTTCAGTCCTTGTCGACAATCATACAGCACCTGAGGTAACAAACACATCTCGAGCCCCATTGTGCACTCCATTATTCATGCCAACTCAGTGCCTCGCTCTTTACTACTGTGTACCAATGTTGTCGTCCAACTGCAAAACACTGGGCCACAACAAGTTTCCGCGTCTCCATTGCACTGCGCATACTACGAAACGCTCCCCAAACTTGGCACTCACCCTCGCAGCCGACTTTTCCGACTTTCCACGAGGCTCACGCAACGCTCACGCTAGTGACAGCATTATTTATAGTTCGACGTTGCGCCAAATCGAATGAGCACATTTCGCCTACGGCTTAGGCCGCCCTCCTAGTGTGGCTGATCGGTGTCTGCAGGCAGCGAGGGTCTGCCAGCGTCCTGTGTTCGCACCTATGTCACCTTTGCTTGCTTGTCAGAGACAGACTATCGCAAAACATACAACACACTCCATGTATTGATTGCTACGGCATCTGTTATCAGCAGTCACAACTAGCAACACCAGTAGCAGCTGACTGCACGCAAAGAATAGGAATGTGCAGTGGGATTTACGTGAACTCGGCGCAAGGCAGATCTTTCCGACATAGTCTTGAGAATCTTACGGGAACACTTGTACTGTTTCTAAATTAAGTGTAGGCGTGGGAGGAGGGTGCTTCCTGCGCACTAATAACAGCACGCTTGTCAATTGTGGATGCTAATCATTCGCTTGTATCTTCCTAGACACATCTGCTGGTTGTGAATTATTCCACTTGCATATCAAGGTGCGCATGTAGGTGTGTTAAAAATTCTGGAGGCACTGGGTATTGATCCCAGTACCTCTCGCATACTAAGCGAGAGATCTACCATCTGAGCTACGCCCGCACACCCGAAGACTAATGGTGCTACATATAGCCATATAGACGACACAGACCCTTGCACTCCCATTATTCAGCAGACAAACACTACTCTCTATGTATCCGTTAGGGTGTCTTTCAGGTTTCGTGCATTCTGTATCGAATCGTAGTTGGCCACAATGAAAGTGGCACGTATAACGTCGAAAATAGAATTCGGACACCGCTCTGAGTAAGACCAACGTGTTGTCCACCCTCTATACTTAAATGAGGTTAAGCCGCGATACCTAAGACAGATCTGCACTCGATGACACCTCGATAACAGCCGGTCCCCACACTTACATCTTGCTCTCCTTACGTCAGTATACATCATATCAGACTGTGACGCTGGCTTTGCAACATCTTGCGTGCCTTTAGGTTCGCCGCGACCAACACTTACCATGCACTGACCACAAAAGATGGAGGCGCCGCGACTTGAACCCTGGACCTTTCACATGCCAAGCGAACGCTCTACCAACTGAGCTACGCCCCATGCACGAGCAAACTGCGCTATTCCCCATTCTTTCCGACTCAGATGCGCACGGACACGATGGTTGGTTGGTTTGTAGCGGTGAAGGGAGCAGAGTACAAAGGCGCGGACCCGTTCATATACACAAAAGTTCCAAGTAGTTTCGATGCTCTGGTATTACAAATGCAAATTCCGTCTGTTTTTAACGTCTTAAATTGAAAGAGCCGTCACAAATTGCTCCGTTTTCACTCCTTGTCGACAATCATACAGCACCTGAGGTAACAAATACATCTCGAGCCCCATTGTGCACTCCATTATTCATGCCAACTCAGTGCCTCGCTCTTTACTACTGTGTACCAATGTTGTCGTCCAACTGCAAAACACTGGGCCACAACAAGTTTCCGCGCCTCCATTGCACTGCACATACTACGTAACGCTCCCCAAACTTGGCACTCACCCTCGCAGCCGACTTTTCCGACTTTCCACGACGCTCACGCTAGTGACAGCATTATTTATAGTTCGACGTTGCGCCAAATCGAATGAGCACATTTCGCCTACGGCTTAGGCCGCCCTCCTAGTGTGGCTGCTCGGTGTCTGCAGGCAGCGAGGGTCTGCCAGCTTCCTGTGTTCGCACCTATGTCACCTTTGCTTGCTTGTCAGAGACAGACTATCGCAAAACATACAACTCACTCCATGTATTGATTGCTACGGCATCTGTTATCAGCAGTCACAACTAGCAACACCAGTAGCAGCTGACTGCACGCAAAGAATAGGAATGTGCAGTGGGATTTACGTGAACTCGGCGCAAGGCAGATCTTTCCGACATAGGCTTGAGAATCTTACGGGAACACTTGTACTGTTTCTAAATTAAGTGTAGGCGTGGGAGGAGGGTGCTTCCTGGGCACTAATAACAGCACGCTTGTCAATTGTGGATGCTAATCATTCGCTTGTATCTTCCTAGACACATCTGCTGGTTGTGAATTATTCCACTTGCATATCAAGGTGCGCATGTAGGTGTGTTAAAAATTCTGGAGGCACTGGGTATTGATCCCAGTACCTCTCGCATACTAAGCGAGCGATCTACCATCTGAGCTACGCCCGCCCACCCGAAGACTAATGGTGCTACATATAGCCATATAGACGACACAGACCCTTGCACTCCCATTATTCAGCAGACAAACACTACTCTCTATGTATCCGTTAGGGTGTCTTTCAGGTTTCGTGCATTCTGTATCGAATCGTAGTTGGCCACAATAAAAGTGGCACGTATAACGTCGAAAATAGAATTCGGACACCGCTCTGAGTAAGACCAACGTGTTGTCCACCCTCTATACTTAAGTGAGGTTAAGCCGCGATACCTAAGACAGATCTGCACTCGATGACACCTCGATAACAGCCGGTCCCCACACTTACATCTTGCTCTCCTTACGTCAGTATACATCATATCAGACTGTGACGCTGGCTTTGCAACATCTTGCGTGCCTTTAGGTTCGCCGCGACCAACACTTACCACAAAAAATGGAGGCGCCGCGACTTGAACCCTGGACCCTTCACATGCCAAGCGAACGCTCTACCAACTGAGCTACGCCCCATGCACGAGCAAACTGCGCTATTCCCCATTCTTTCCGACTCAGATGCGCACGGACACGATGGTTGGTTGGTTTGTAGCGGTGAAGGGAGCAGAGTACAAAGGCGCGGACCCGTTCATATACACAAAAGTTCCAAGTAGTTTCGATGCTCTGGTATTACAAATGCAAATTCCGTCTGTTTTTAACGTCTTAAATTGAAAGAGCCGTCACAAATTGCTCCGTTTTCAGTCCTTGTCGACAATCATACAGCACCTGAGGTAACAAACACATCTCGAGCCCCATTGTGCACTCCATTATTCATGCCAACTCAGTGCCTCGCTCTTTACTACTGTGTACCAATGTTGTCGTCCAACTGCAAAACACTGGGCCACAACAAGTTTCCGCGTCTCCATTGCACTGCGCATACTACGAAACGCTCCCCAAACTTGGCACTCACCCTCGCAGCCGACTTTTCCGACTTTCCACGAGGCTCACGCAACGCTCACGCTAGTGACAGCATTATTTATAGTTCGACGTTGCGCCAAATCGAATGAGCACATTTCGCCTACGGCTTAGGCCGCCCTCCTAGTGTGGCTGATCGGTGTCTGCAGGCAGCGAGGGTCTGCCAGCGTCCTGTGTTCGCACCTATGTCACCTTTGCTTGCTTGTCAGAGACAGACTATCGCAAAACATACAACACACTCCATGTATTGATTGCTACGGCATCTGTTATCAGCAGTCACAACTAGCAACACCAGTAGCAGCTGACTGCACGCAAAGAATAGGAATGTGCAGTGGGATTTACGTGAACTCGGCGCAAGGCAGATCTTTCCGACATAGTCTTGAGAATCTTACGGGAACACTTGTACTGTTTCTAAATTAAGTGTAGGCGTGGGAGGAGGGTGCTTCCTGCGCACTAATAACAGCACGCTTGTCAATTGTGGATGCTAATCATTCGCTTGTATCTTCCTAGACACATCTGCTGGTTGTGAATTATTCCACTTGCATATCAAGGTGCGCATGTAGGTGTGTTAAAAATTCTGGAGGCACTGGGTATTGATCCCAGTACCTCTCGCATACTAAGCGAGAGATCTACCATCTGAGCTACGCCCGCACACCCGAAGACTAATGGTGCTACATATAGCCATATAGACGACACAGACCCTTGCACTCCCATTATTCAGCAGACAAACACTACTCTCTATGTATCCGTTAGGGTGTCTTTCAGGTTTCGTGCATTCTGTATCGAATCGTAGTTGGCCACAATGAAAGTGGCACGTATAACGTCGAAAATAGAATTCGGACACCGCTCTGAGTAAGACCAACGTGTTGTCCACCCTCTATACTTAAATGAGGTTAAGCCGCGATACCTAAGACAGATCTGCACTCGATGACACCTCGATAACAGCCGGTCCCCACACTTACATCTTGCTCTCCTTACGTCAGTATACATCATATCAGACTGTGACGCTGGCTTTGCAACATCTTGCGTGCCTTTAGGTTCGCCGCGACCAACACTTACCATGCACTGACCACAAAAGATGGAGGCGCCGCGACTTGAACCCTGGACCTTTCACATGCCAAGCGAACGCTCTACCAACTGAGCTACGCCCCATGCACGAGCAAACTGCGCTATTCCCCATTCTTTCCGACTCAGATGCGCACGGACACGATGGTTGGTTGGTTTGTAGCGGTGAAGGGAGCAGAGTACAAAGGCGCGGACCCGTTCATATACACAAAAGTTCCAAGTAGTTTCGATGCTCTGGTATTACAAATGCAAATTCCGTCTGTTTTTAACGTCTTAAATTGAAAGAGCCGTCACAAATTGCTCCGTTTTCACTCCTTGTCGACAATCATACAGCACCTGAGGTAACAAATACATCTCGAGCCCCATTGTGCACTCCATTATTCATGCCAACTCAGTGCCTCGCTCTTTACTACTGTGTACCAATGTTGTCGTCCAACTGCAAAACACTGGGCCACAACAAGTTTCCGCGTCTCCATTGCACTGCGCATACTACGAAACGCTCCGCAAACTTGGCACTCACCCTCGCAGCCGACTTTTCCGACTTTCCACGACGCTCACGCAACGCTCACGCTAGTGACAGCATTATTTATAGTTCGACGTTGCGCCAAATCGAATGAGCACATTTCGCCTACGGCTTAGGCCGCCCTCCTAGTGTGGCTGCTCGGTGTCTGCAGGCAGCGAGGGTCTGCCAGCTTCCTGTGTTCGCACCTATGTCACCTTTGCTTGCTTGTCAGAGACAGACTATCGCAAAACATACAACTCACTCCATGTATTGATTGCTACGGCATCTGTTATCAGCAGTCACAACTAGCAACACCAGTAGCAGCTGACTGCACGCAAAGAATAGGAATGTACAGTGGGATTTACGTGAACTTGGCGCAAGGCAGATCTTTCCGACATAGTCTTGAGAATCTTACGGGAACACTTGTACTGTTTCTAAATTAAGTGTAGGCGTGGGAGGAGGGTGCTTCCTGCGCACTAATAACAGCACGCTTGTCAATTGTGGATGCTAATCATTCGCTTGTATCTTCCTAGACACATCTGCTGGTTGTGAATTATTCCACTTGCATATCAAGGTGCGCATGTAGGTGTGTTAAAAATTCTGGAGGCACTGGGTATTGATCCCAGTACCTCTCGCATACTAAGCGAGCGATCTACCATCTGAGCTACGCCCGCCCACCCGAAGACTAATGGTGCTACATATAGCCATATAGACGACACAGACCCTTGCACTCCCATTATTCAGCAGACAAACACTACTCTCTATGTATCCGTTAGGGTGTCTTTCAGGTTTCGTGCATTCTGTATCGAATCGTAGTTGGCCACAATGAAAGTGGCACGTATAACGTCGAAAATAGAATTCGGACACCGCTCTGAGTAAGACCAACGTGTTGTCCACCCTCTATACTTAAATGAGGTTAAGCCGCGATACCTAAGACAGATCTGCACTCGATGACACCTCGATAACAGCCGGTCCCCACACTTACATCTTGCTCTCCTTACGTCAGTATACATCATATCAGACTGTGACGCTGGCTTTGCAACATCTTGCGTGCCTTTAGGTTCGCCGCGACCAACACTTACCATGCACTGACCACAAAAAATGGAGGCGCCGCGACTTGAACCCTGGACCCTTCAAATGCCAAGCGAACGCTCTACCAACTGAGCTACGCCCCAACTGCGCTATTCCCCATTCCTTCCGACTCAGATGCGCACGGACACGATGGTTGGTTGGTTTGTAGCGGTGAAGGGAGCAGAGTACAAAGGCGCGGACCCGTTCATATACACAAAAGTTCCAAGTAGTTTCGATGCTCTGGTATTACAAATGCAAATTCCGTCTGTTTTTAACGTCTTAAATTGAAAGAGCCGTCACAAATTGCTCCGTTTTCAGTCCTTGTCGACAATCATACAGCACCTGAGGTAACAAACACATCTCGAGCCCCATTGTGCACTCCATTATTCATGCCAACCCAGTGCCTCGCTCTTTACTACTGTGTACCAATGTTGTCGTCCAACTGCAAAACACTGGGCCACAACAAGTTTCCGCGTCTCCATTGCACTGCGCATACTACGAAACGCTCCCCAAACTTGGCACTCACCCTCGCAGCCGACTTTTCCGACTTTCCACGACGCTCACGCAACGCTCACGCTAGTGACAGCATTATTTATAGTTCGACGTTGCGCCAAATCGAATGAGCACATTTCGCCTACGGCTTAGGCCGCCCTCCTAGTGTGGCTGCTCGGTGTCTGCAGGCAGCGAGGGTCTGCCAGCTTCCTGTGTTCGCACCTATGTCACCTTTGCTTGCTTGTCAGAGACAGACTATCGCAAAACATACAACTCACTCCATGTATTGATTGCTACGGCATCTGTTATCAGCAGTCACAACTAGCAACACCAGTAGCAGCTGACTGCACGCAAAGAATAGGAATGTACAGTCGGATTTACGTGAACTCGGCGCAAGGCAGATCTTTCCGACATAGGCTTGAGAATCTTACGGGAACACTTGTACTGTTTCTAAATTAAGTGTAGGCGTGGGAGGAGGGTGCTTCCTGCGCACTAATAACAGCACGCTTGTCAATTGTGGATGCTAATCATTCGCTTGTATCTTCCTAGACACATCTGCTGGTTGTGAATTATTCCACTTGCATATCAAGGTGCGCATGTAGGTGTGTTAAAAATTCTGGAGGCACTGGGTATTGATCCCAGTACCTCTCGCATACTAAGCGAGCGATCTACCATCTGAGCTACGCCCGCCCACCCGAAGACTAATGGTGCTACATATAGCCATATAGACGACACAGACCCTTGCACTCCCATTATTCAGCAGACAAACACTACTCTCTATGTATCCGTTAGGGTGTCTTTCAGGTTTCGTGCATTCTGTATCGAATCGTAGTTGGCCACAATGAAAGTGGCACGTATAACGTCGAAAATAGAATTCGGACACCGCTCTGAGTAAGACCAACGTGTTGTCCACCCTCTATACTTAAATGAGGTTAAGCC
Organism: Schistocerca gregaria; assembly: GCF_023897955.1. Lineage (NCBI taxonomy): Eukaryota > Metazoa > Arthropoda > Insecta > Orthoptera > Acrididae > Schistocerca > Schistocerca gregaria. The sequence continues at coordinate 105,497,880 of NC_064929.1, read as the reverse complement.
GCGATACCTAAGACAGATCTGCACTCGATGACACCTCGATAACAGCCGGTCCCCACACTTACATCTTGCTCTCCTTACGTCAGTATACATCATATCAGTCTGTGACGCTGGCTTTGCAACATCTTGCGTGCCTTTAGGTTCGCCGCGACCAACACTTACCATGCACTGACCACAAAAAATGGAGGCGCCGCGACTTGAACCCTGGACCCTTCAAATGCCAAGCGAACGCTCTACCAACTGAGCTACGCCCCATGCACGAGCAAACTGCGCTATTCCCCATTCTTTGCGACTCAGATGCGCACGGACACGATGGTTGGTTGGTTTGTAGCGGTGAAGGGAGCAGAGTACAAAGGCGCGGACCCGTTCATATACACAAAAGTTCCAAGTAGTTTCGATGCTCTGGTATTACAAATGCAAATTCCGTCTGTTTTTAACGTCTTAAATTTTAAGAGCCGTCACAAATTGCTCCGTTTTCAGTCCTTGTCGATAATCATACAGCACCTGAGGTAACAAACACATCTCGAGCCCCATTGTGCACTCCATTATTCATGCCAACCCAGTGCCTCGCTCTTTACTACTGTGTACCAATGTTGTCGTCCAACTGCAAAACACTGGGCCACAACAAGTTTCCGCGCCTCCATTGCACTGCACATACTACGTAACGCTCCCCAAACTTGGCACTCACCCTCGCAGCCGACTTTTCCGACTTTCCACGACGCTCACGCTAGTGACAGCATTATTTATAGTTCGACGTTGCGCCAAATCGAATGAGCACATTTCGCCTACGGCTTAGGCCGCCCTCCTAGTGTGGCTGCTCGGTGTCTGCAGGCAGCGAGGGTCTGCCAGCTTCCTGTGTTCGCACCTATGTCACCTTTGCTTGCTTGTCAGAGACAGACTATCGCAAAACATACAACTCACTCCATGTATTGATTGCTACGGCATCTGTTATCAGCAGTCACAACTAGCAACACCAGTAGCAGCTGACTGCACGCAAAGAATAGGAATGTACAGTGGGATTTACGTGAACTCGGCGCAAGGCAGATCTTTCCGACATAGGCTTGAGAATCTTACGGGAACACTTGTACTGTTTCTAAATTAAGTGTAGGCGTGGGAGGAGGGTGCTTCCTGCGCACTAATAACAGCACGCTTGTCAATTGTGGATGCTAATCATTCGCTTGTATCTTCCTAGACACATCTGCTGGTTGTGAATTATTCCACTTGCATATCAAGGTGCGCATGTAGGTGTGTTAAAAATTCTGGAGGCACTGGGTATTGATCCCAGTACCTCTCGCATACTAAGCGAGCGATCTACCATCTGAGCTACGCCCGCCCACCCGAAGACTAATGGTGCTACATATAGCCATATAGACGACACAGACCCTTGCACTCCCATTATTCAGCAGACAAACACTACTCTCTATGTATCCGTTAGGGTGTCTTTCAGGTTTCGTGCATTCTGTATCGAATCGTAGTTGGCCACAATGAAAGTGGCACGTATAACGTCGAAAATAGAATTCGGACACCGCTCTGAGTAAGACCAACGTGTTGTCCACCCTCTATACTTAAATGAGGTTAAGCCGCGATACCTAAGACAGATCTGCACTCGATGACACCTCGATAACAGCCGGTCCCCACACTTACATCTTGCTCTCCTTACGTCAGTATACATCATATCAGTCTGTGACGCTGGCTTTGCAACATCTTGCGTGCCTTTAGGTTCGCCGCGACCAACACTTACCATGCACTGACCACAAAAAATGGAGGCGCCGCGACTTGAACCCTGGACCCTTCAAATGCCAAGCGAACGCTCTACCAACTGAGCTACGCCCCATGCACGAGCAAACTGCGCTATTCCCCATTCTTTGCGACTCAGATGCGCACGGACACGATGGTTGGTTGGTTTGTAGCGGTGAAGGGAGCAGAGTACAAAGGCGCGGACCCGTTCATATACACAAAAGTTCCAAGTAGTTTCGATGCTCTGGTATTACAAATGCAAATTCCGTCTGTTTTTAACGTCTTAAATTTTAAGAGCCGTCACAAATTGCTCCGTTTTCAGTCCTTGTCGATAATCATACAGCACCTGAGGTAACAAACACATCTCGAGCCCCATTGTGCACTCCATTATTCATGCCAACCCAGTGCCTCGCTCTTTACTACTGTGTACCAATGTTGTCGTCCAACTGCAAAACACTGGGCCACAACAAGTTTCCGCGCCTCCATTGCACTGCACATACTACGTAACGCTCCCCAAACTTGGCACTCACCCTCGCAGCCGACTTTTCCGACTTTCCACGACGCTCACGCTAGTGACAGCATTATTTATAGTTCGACGTTGCGCCAAATCGAATGAGCACATTTCGCCTACGGCTTAGGCCGCCCTCCTAGTGTGGCTGCTCGGTGTCTGCAGGCAGCGAGGGTCTGCCAGCTTCCTGTGTTCGCACCTATGTCACCTTTGCTTGCTTGTCAGAGACAGACTATCGCAAAACATACAACTCACTCCATGTATTGATTGCTACGGCATCTGTTATCAGCAGTCACAACTAGCAACACCAGTAGCAGCTGACTGCACGCAAAGAATAGGAATGTGCAGTGGGATTTACGTGAACTCGGCGCAAGGCAGATCTTTCCGACATAGGCTTGAGAATCTTACGGGAACACTTGTACTGTTTCTAAATTAAGTGTAGGCGTGGGAGGAGGGTGCTTCCTGGGCACTAATAACAGCACGCTTGTCAATTGTGGATGCTAATCATTCGCTTGTATCTTCCTAGACACATCTGCTGGTTGTGAATTATTCCACTTGCATATCAAGGTGCGCATGTAGGTGTGTTAAAAATTCTGGAGGCACTGGGTATTGATCCCAGTACCTCTCGCATACTAAGCGAGCGATCTACCATCTGAGCTACGCCCGCCCACCCGAAGACTAATGGTGCTACATATAGCCATATAGACGACACAGACCCTTGCACTCCCATTATTCAGCAGACAAACACTACTCTCTATGTATCCGTTAGGGTGTCTTTCAGGTTTCGTGCATTCTGTATCGAATCGTAGTTGGCCACAATAAAAGTGGCACGTATAACGTCGAAAATAGAATTCGGACACCGCTCTGAGTAAGACCAACGTGTTGTCCACCCTCTATACTTAAGTGAGGTTAAGCCGCGATACCTAAGACAGATCTGCACTCGATGACACCTCGATAACAGCCGGTCCCCACACTTACATCTTGCTCTCCTTACGTCAGTATACATCATATCAGACTGTGACGCTGGCTTTGCAACATCTTGCGTGCCTTTAGGTTCGCCGCGACCAACACTTACCACAAAAAATGGAGGCGCCGCGACTTGAACCCTGGACCCTTCACATGCCAAGCGAACGCTCTACCAACTGAGCTACGCCCCATGCACGAGCAAACTGCGCTATTCCCCATTCTTTCCGACTCAGATGCGCACGGACACGATGGTTGGTTGGTTTGTAGCGGTGAAGGGAGCAGAGTACAAAGGCGCGGACCCGTTCATATACACAAAAGTTCCAAGTAGTTTCGATGCTCTGGTATTACAAATGCAAATTCCGTCTGTTTTTAACGTCTTAAATTGAAAGAGCCGTCACAAATTGCTCCGTTTTCAGTCCTTGTCGACAATCATACAGCACCTGAGGTAACAAACACATCTCGAGCCCCATTGTGCACTCCATTATTCATGCCAACCCAGTGCCTCGCTCTTTACTACTGTGTACCAATGTTGTCGTCCAACTGCAAAACACTGGGCCACAACAAGTTTCCGCGTCTCCATTGCACTGCGCATACTACGAAACGCTCCCCAAACTTGGCACTCACCCTCGCAGCCGACTTTTCCGACTTTCCACGACGCTCACGCAACGCTCACGCTAGTGACAGCATTATTTATAGTTCGACGTTGCGCCAAATCGAATGAGCACATTTCGCCTACGGCTTAGGCCGCCCTCCTAGTGTGGCTGCTCGGTGTCTGCAGGCAGCGAGGGTCTGCCAGCTTCCTGTGTTCGCACCTATGTCACCTTTGCTTGCTTGTCAGAGACAGACTATCGCAAAACATACAACTCACTCCATGTATTGATTGCTACGGCATCTGTTATCAGCAGTCACAACTAGCAACACCAGTAGCAGCTGACTGCACGCAAAGAATAGGAATGTACAGTGGGATTTACGTGAACTCGGCGCAAGGCAGATCTTTCCGACATAGGCTTGAGAATCTTACGGGAACACTTGTACTGTTTCTAAATTAAGTGTAGGCGTGGGAGGAGGGTGCTTCCTGCGCACTAATAACAGCACGCTTGTCAATTGTGGATGCTAATCATTCGCTTGTATCTTCCTAGACACATCTGCTGGTTGTGAATTATTCCACTTGCATATCAAGGTGCGCATGTAGGTGTGTTAAAAATTCTGGAGGCACTGGGTATTGATCCCAGTACCTCTCGCATACTAAGCGAGCGATCTACCATCTGAGCTACGCCCGCCCACCCGAAGACTAATGGTGCTACATATAGCCATATAGACGACACAGACCCTTGCACTCCCATTATTCAGCAGACAAACACTACTCTCTATGTATCCGTTAGGGTGTCTTTCAGGTTTCGTGCATTCTGTATCGAATCGTAGTTGGCCACAATGAAAGTGGCACGTATAACGTCGAAAATAGAATTCGGACACCGCTCTGAGTAAGACCAACGTGTTGTCCACCCTCTATACTTAAATGAGGTTAAGCCGCGATACCTAAGACAGATCTGCACTCGATGACACCTCGATAACAGCCGGTCCCCACACTTACATCTTGCTCTCCTTACGTCAGTATACATCATATCAGTCTGTGACGCTGGCTTTGCAACATCTTGCGTGCCTTTAGGTTCGCCGCGACCAACACTTACCATGCACTGACCACAAAAAATGGAGGCGCCGCGACTTGAACCCTGGACCCTTCAAATGCCAAGCGAACGCTCTACCAACTGAGCTACGCCCCATGCACGAGCAAACTGCGCTATTCCCCATTCTTTGCGACTCAGATGCGCACGGACACGATGGTTGGTTGGTTTGTAGCGGTGAAGGGAGCAGAGTACAAAGGCGCGGACCCGTTCATATACACAAAAGTTCCAAGTAGTTTCGATGCTCTGGTATTACAAATGCAAATTCCGTCTGTTTTTAACGTCTTAAATTTTAAGAGCCGTCACAAATTGCTCCGTTTTCACTCCTTGTCGACAATTATACAGCACCTGAGGTAACAAACACATCTCGAGCCCCATTGTGCACTACATTATTTATGCCAACTCAGTGCCTCGCTCTTTACTACTGTGTACCAATGTTGTCGTCCAACTGCAAAACACTGGACCACAACAAGTTTCCGCGTCTCCATTGCACTGCGCATACTACGAAACGCTCCCCAAACTTGGCACTCACCCTCGCAGCCGACTTTTCCGACTTTCCACGACGCTCACGCAACGCTCACGCTAGTGACAGCATTATTTATAGTTCGACGTTGCGCCAAATCGAATGAGCACATTTCGCCTACGGCTTAGGCCGCCCTCCTAGTGTGGCTGCTCGGTGTCTGCAGGCAGCGAGGGTCTGCCAGCTTCCTGTGTTCGCACCTATGTCACCTTTGCTTGCTTGTCAGAGACAGACTATCGCAAAACATACAACTCACTCCATGTATTGATTGCTACGGCATCTGTTATCAGCAGTCACAACTAGCAACACCAGTAGCAGCTGACTGCACGCAAAGAATAGGAATGCACAGTGGGATTTACGTGAACTCGGCGCAAGGCAGATCTTTCCGACATAGGCTTGAGAATCTTACGGGAACACTTGTACTGTTTCTAAATTAAGTGTAGGCGTGGGAGGAGGGTGCTTCCTGCGCACTAATAACAGCACGCTTGTCAATTGTGGATGCTAATCATTCGCTTGTATCTTCCTAGACACATCTGCTGGTTGTGAATTATTCCACTTGCATATCAAGGTGCGCATGTAGGTGTGTTAAAAATTCTGGAGGCACTGGGTATTGATCCCAGTACCTCTCGCATACTAAGCGAGCGATCTACCATCTGAGCTACGCCCGCCCACCCGAAGACTAATGGTGCTACATATAGCCATATAGACGACACAGACCCTTGCACTCCCATTATTCAGCAGACAAACACTACTCTCTATGTATCCGTTAGGGTGTCTTTCAGGTTTCGTGCATTCTGTATCGAATCGTAGTTGGCCACAATGAAAGTGGCACGTATAACGTCGAAAATAGAATTCGGACACCGCTCTGAGTAAGACCAACGTGTTGTCCACCCTCTATACTTAAATGAGGTTAAGCCGCGATACCTAAGACAGATCTGCACTCGATGACACCTCGATAACAGCCGGTCCCCACACTTACATCTTGCTCTCCTTACGTCAGTATACATCATATCAGACTGTGACGCTGGCTTTGCAACATCTTGCGTGCCTTTAGGTTCGCCGCGACCAACACTTACCATGCACTGACCACAAAAAATGGAGGCGCCGCGACTTGAACCCTGGACCCTTCAAATGCCAAGCGAACGCTCTACCAACTGAGCTACGCCCCATGCACGAGCAAACTGCGCTATTCCCCATTCTTTCCGACTCAGATGCGCACGGACACGATGGTTGGTTGGTTTGTAGCGGTGAAGGGAGCAGAGTACAAAGGCGCGGACCCGTTCATATACACAAAAGTTCCAAGTAGTTTCGATGCTCTGGTATTACAAATGCAAATTCCGTCTGTTTTTAACGTCTTAAATTGAAAGAGCCGTCACAAATTGCTCCGTTTTCAGTCCTTGTCGACAATCATACAGCACCTGAGGTAACAAACACATCTCGAGCCCCATTGTGCACTCCATTATTCATGCCAACTCAGTGCCTCGCTCTTTACTACTGTGTACCAATGTTGTCGTCCAACTGCAAAACACTGGGCCACAACAAGTTTCCGCGTCTCCATTGCACTGCACATACTACGTAACGCTCCCCAAACTTGGCACTCACCCTCGCAGCCGACTTTTCCGACTTTCCACGACGCTCACGCTAGTGACAGCATTATTTATAGTTCGACGTTGCGCCAAATCGAATGAGCACATTTCGCCTACGGCTTAGGCCGCCCTCCTAGTGTGGCTGCTCGGTGTCTGCAGGCAGCGAGGGTCTGCCAGCTTCCTGTGTTCGCACCTATGTCACCTTTGCTTGCTTGTCAGAGACAGACTATCGCAAAACATACAACTCACTCCATGTATTGATTGCTACGGCATCTGTTATCAGCAGTCACAACTAGCAACACCAGTAGCAGCTGACTGCACGCAAAGAATAGGAATGTGCAGTGGGATTTACGTGAACTCGGCGCAAGGCAGATCTTTCCGACATAGGCTTGAGAATCTTACGGGAACACTTGTACTGTTTCTAAATTAAGTGTAGGCGTGGGAGGAGGGTGCTTCCTGGGCACTAATAACAGCACGCTTGTCAATTGTGGATGCTAATCATTCGCTTGTATCTTCCTAGACACATCTGCTGGTTGTGAATTATTCCACTTGCATATCAAGGTGCGCATGTAGGTGTGTTAAAAATTCTGGAGGCACTGGGTATTGATCCCAGTACCTCTCGCATACTAAGCGAGCGATCTACCATCTGAGCTACGCCCGCCCACCCGAAGACTAATGGTGCTACATATAGCCATATAGACGACACAGACCCTTGCACTCCCATTATTCAGCAGACAAACACTACTCTCTATGTATCCGTTAGGGTGTCTTTCAGGTTTCGTGCATTCTGTATCGAATCGTAGTTGGCCACAATGAAAGTGGCACGTATAACGTCGAAAATAGAATTCGGACACCGCTCTGAGTAAGACCAACGTGTTGTCCACCCTCTATACTTAAATAAGGTTAAGCCGCGATACCTAAGACAGATCTGCACTCGATGACACCTCGATAACAGCCGGTCCCCACACTTACATCTTGCTCTCCTTACGTCAGTATACATCATATCAGACTGTGACGCTGGCTTTGCAACATCTTGCGTGCCTTTAGGTTCGCCGCGACCAACACTTACCACGCACTGACCACAAAAAATGGAGGCGCCGCGACTTGAACCCTGGACCCTTCACATGCCAAGCGAACGCTCTACCAACTGAGCTACGCCCCATGCACGAGCGAACTGCGCTATTCCCCATTCTTTCCGACTCAGATGCGCACGGACACAATGGTTGGTTGGTTTGTAGCGGTGAAGGGAGCAGAGTACAAAGGCGCGGACCCGTTCATATACACAAAAGTTCCAAGTAGTTTCGATGCTCTGGTATTACAAATGCAAATTCCGTCTGTTTTTAACGTCTTAAATTGAAAGAGCCGTCACAAATTGCTCCGTTTTCAGTCCTTGTCGACAATCATACAGCACCTGAGGTAACAAACACATCTCGAGCCCCATTGTGCACTCCATTATTCATGCCAACTCAGTGCCTCGCTCTTTACTACTGTGTACCAATGTTGTCGTCCAACTGCAAAACACTGGGCCACAACAAGTTTCCGCGTCTCCATTGCACTGCACATACTACGTAACGCTCCCCAAACTTGGCACTCACCCTCGCAGCCGACTTTTCCGACTTTCCACGCAACGCTCACGCTAGTGACAGCATTATTTATAGTTCGACGTTGCGCCAAATCGAATGAGCACATTTCGCCTACGGCTTAGGCCGCCCTCCTAGTGTGGCTGCTCGGTGTCTGCAGGCAGCGAGGGTCTGCCAGCTTCCTGTGTTCGCACCTATGTCACCTTTGCTTGCTTGTCAGAGACAGACTATCGCAAAACATACAACTCACTCCATGTATTGATTGCTACGGCATCTGTTATCAGCAGTCACAACTAGCAACACCAGTAGCAGCTGACTGCACGCAAAGAATAGGAATGTGCAGTGGGATTTACGTGAACTCGGCGCAAGGCAGATCTTTCCGACATAGGCTTGAGAATCTTACGGGAACACTTGTACTGTTTCTAAATTAAGTGTAGGCGTGGGAGGAGGGTGCTTCCTGGGCACTAATAACAGCACGCTTGTCAATTGTGGATGCTAATCATTCGCTTGTATCTTCCTAGACACATCTGCTGGTTGTGAATTATTCCACTTGCATATCAAGGTGCGCATGTAGGTGTGTTAAAAATTCTGGAGGCACTGGGTATTGATCCCAGTACCTCTCGCATACTAAGCGAGCGATCTACCATCTGAGCTACGCCCGCCCACCCGAAGACTAATGGTGCTACATATAGCCATATAGACGACACAGACCCTTGCACTCCCATTATTCAGCAGACAAACACTACTCTCTATGTATCCGTTAGGGTGTCTTTCAGGTTTCGTGCATTCTGTATCGAATCGTAGTTGGCCACAATGAAAGTGGCACGTATAACGTCGAAAATAGAATTCGGACACCGCTCTGAGTAAGACCAACGTGTTGTCCACCCTCTATACTTAAATGAGGTTAAGCCGCGATACCTAAGACAGATCTGCACTCGATGACACCTCGATAACAGCCGGTCCCCACACTTACATCTTGCTCTCCTTACGTCAGTATACATCATATCAGACTGTGACGCTGGCTTTGCAACATCTTGCGTGCCTTTAGGTTCGCCGCGACCAACACTTACCACGCACTGACCACAAAAAATGGAGGCGCCGCGACTTGAACCCTGGACCCTTCACATGCCAAGCGAACGCTCTACCAACTGAGCTACGCCCCATGCACGAGCGAACTGCGCTATTCCCCATTCTTTCCGACTCAGATGCGCACGGACACAATGGTTGGTTGGTTTGTAGCGGTGAAGGGAGCAGAGTACAAAGGCGCGGACCCGTTCATATACACAAAAGTTCCAAGTAGTTTCGATGCTCTGGTATTACAAATGCAAATTCCGTCTGTTTTTAACGTCTTAAATTGAAAGAGCCGTCACAAATTGCTCCGTTTTCAGTCCTTGTCGACAATCATACAGCACCTGAAGTAACAAACACATCTCGAGCCCCATTGTGCACTCCATTATTCATGCCAACTCAGTGCCTCGCTCTTTACTACTGTGTACCAATGTTGTCGTCCAACTGCAAAACACTGGGCCACAACAAGTTTCCGCGTCTCCATTGCACTGCACATACTACGTAACGCTCCCCAAACTTGGCACTCACCCTCGCAGCCGACTTTTCCGACTTTCCACGACGCTCACGCAACGCTCACGCTAGTGACAGCATTATTTATAGTTCGACGTTGCGCCAAATCGAATGAGCACATTTCGCCTACGGCTTAGGCCGCCCTCCTAGTGTGGCTGCTCGGTGTCTGCAGGCAGCGAGGGTCTGCCAGCTTCCTGTGTTCGCACCTATGTCACCTTTGCTTGCTTGTCAGAGACAGACTATCGCAAAACATACAACTCACTCCATGTATTGATTGCTACGGCATCTGTTATCAGCAGTCACAACTAGCAACACCAGTAGCAGCTGACTGCACGCAAAGAATAGGAATGTGCAGTGGGATTTACGTGAACTCGGCGCAAGGCAGATCTTTCCGACATAGGCTTGAGAATCTTACGGGAACACTTGTACTGTTTCTAAATTAAGTGTAGGCGTGGGAGGAGGGTGCTTCCTGGGCACTAATAACAGCACGCTTGTCAATTGTGGATGCTAATCATTCGCTTGTATCTTCCTAGACACATCTGCTGGTTGTGAATTATTCCACTTGCATATCAAGGTGCGCATGTAGGTGTGTTAAAAATTCTGGAGGCACTGGGTATTGATCCCAGTACCTCTCGCATACTAAGCGAGCGATCTACCACCTGAGCTACGCCCGCCCACCCGAAGACTAATGGTGCTACATATAGCCATATAGACGACACAGACCCTTGCACTCCCATTATTCAGCAGACAAACACTACTCTCTATGTATCCGTTAGGGTGTCTTTCAGGTTTCGTGCATTCTGTATCGAATCGTAGTTGGCCACAATGAAAGTGGCACGTATAACGTCGAAAATAGAATTCGGACACCGCTCTGAGTAAGACCAACGTGTTGTCCACCCTCTATACTTAAATGAGGTTAAGCCGCGATACCTAAGACAGATCTGCACTCGATGACACCTCGATAACAGCCGGTCCCCACACTTACATCTTGCTCTCCTTACGTCAGTATACATCATATCAGACTGTGACGCTGGCTTTGCAACATCTTGCGTGCCTTTAGGTTCGCCGCGACCAACACTTACCACGCACTGACCACAAAAAATCGAGGCGCCGCGACTTGAACCCTGGACCCTTCACATGCCAAGCGAACGCTCTACCAACTGAGCTACACCCCATGCACGAGCAAACTGCGCTATTCCCCATTCTTTCCGACTCAGATGCGCACGGACACAATGGTTGGTTGGTTTGTAGCGGTGAAGGGAGCAGAGTACAAAGGCGCGGACCCGTTCATATACACAAAAGTTCCAAGTAGTTTCGATGCTCTGGTATTACAAATGCAAATTCCGTCTGTTTTTAACGTCTTAAATTGAAAGAGCCGTCACAAATTGCTCCGTTTTCAGTCCTTGTCGACAATCATACAGCACCTGAGGTAACAAACACATCTCGAGCCCCATTGTGCACTCCATTATTCATGCCAACTCAGTGCCTCGCTCTTTACTACTGTGTACCAATGTTGTCGTCCAACTGCAAAACACTGGGCCACAACAAGTTTCCGCGTCTCCATTGCACTGCACATACTACGTAACGCTCCCCAAACTTGGCACTCACCCTCGCAGCCGACTTTTCCGACTTTCCACGCAACGCTCACGCTAGTGACAGCATTATTTATAGTTCGACGTTGCGCCAAATCGAATGAGCACATTTCGCCTACGGCTTAGGCCGCCCTCCTAGTGTGGCTGCTCGGTGTCTGCAGGCAGCGAGGGTCTGCCAGCTTCCTGTGTTCGCACCTATGTCACCTTTGCTTGCTTGTCAGAGACAGACTATCGCAAAACATACAACTCACTCCATGTATTGATTGCTACGGCATCTGTTATCAGCAGTCACAACTAGCAACACCAGTAGCAGCTGACTGCACGCAAAGAATAGGAATGTGCAGTGGGATGTACGTGAACTCGGCGCAAGGCAGATCTTTCCGACATAGGCTTGAGAATCTTACGGGAACACTTGTACTGTTTCTAAATTAAGTGTAGGCGTGGGAGGAGGGTGCTTCCTGGGCACTAATAACAGCACGCTTGTCAATTGTGGATGCTAATCATTCGCTTGTATCTTCCTAGACACATCTGCTGGTTGTGAATTATTCCACTTGCATATCAAGGTGCGCATGTAGGTGTGTTAAAAATTCTGGAGGCACTGGGTATTGATCCCAGTACCTCTCGCATACTAAGCGAGCGATCTACCACCTGAGCTACGCCCGCCCACCCGAAGACTAATGGTGCTACATATAGCCATATAGACGACACAGACCCTTGCACTCCCATTATTCAGCAGACAAACACTACTCTCTATGTATCCGTTAGGGTGTCTTTCAGGTTTCGTGCATTCTGTATCGAATCGTAGTTGGCCACAATGAAAGTGGCACGTATAACGTCGAAAATAGAATTCGGACACCGCTCTGAGTAAGACCAACGTGTTGTCCACCCTCTATACTTAAATGAGGTTAAGCCGCGATACCTAAGACAGATCTGCACTCGATGACACCTCGATAACAGCCGGTCCCCACACTTACATCTTGCTCTCCTTACGTCAGTATACATCATATCAGACTGTGACGCTGGCTTTGCAACATCTTGCGTGCCTTTAGGTTCGCCGCGACCAACACTTACCACGCACTGACCACAAAAAATGGAGGCGCCGCGACTTGAACCCTGGACCCTTCACATGCCAAGCGAACGCTCTACCAACTGAGCTACGCCCCATGCACGAGCGAACTGCGCTATTCCCCATTCTTTCCGACTCAGATGCGCACGGACACAATGGTTGGTTGGTTTGTAGCGGTGAAGGGAGCAGAGTACAAAGGCGCGGACCCGTTCATATACACAAAAGTTCCAAGTAGTTTCGATGCTCTGGTATTACAAATGCAAATTCCGTCTGTTTTTAACGTCTTAAATTGAAAGAGCCGTCACAAATTGCTCCGTTTTCAGTCCTTGTCGACAATCATACAGCACCTGAAGTAACAAACACATCTCGAGCCCCATTGTGCACTCCATTATTCATGCCAACTCAGTGCCTCGCTCTTTACTACTGTGTACCAATGTTGTCGTCCAACTGCAAAACACTGGGCCACAACAAGTTTCCGCGTCTCCATTGCACTGCACATACTACGTAACGCTCCCCAAACTTGGCACTCACCCTCGCAGCCGACTTTTCCGACTTTCCACGACGCTCACGCAACGCTCACGCTAGTGACAGCATTATTTATAGTTCGACGTTGCGCCAAATCGAATGAGCACATTTCGCCTACGGCTTAGGCCGCCCTCCTAGTGTGGCTGCTCGGTGTCTGCAGGCAGCGAGGGTCTGCCAGCTTCCTGTGTTCGCACCTATGTCACCTTTGCTTGCTTGTCAGAGACAGACTATCGCAAAACATACAACTCACTCCATGTATTGATTGCTACGGCATCTGTTATCAGCAGTCACAACTAGCAACACCAGTAGCAGCTGACTGCACGCAAAGAATAGGAATGTGCAGTGGGATTTACGTGAACTCGGCGCAAGGCAGATCTTTCCGACATAGGCTTGAGAATCTTACGGGAACACTTGTACTGTTTCTAAATTAAGTGTAGGCGTGGGAGGAGGGTGCTTCCTGGGCACTAATAACAGCACGCTTGTCAATTGTGGATGCTAATCATTCGCTTGTATCTTCCTAGACACATCTGCTGGTTGTGAATTATTCCACTTGCATATCAAGGTGCGCATGTAGGTGTGTTAAAAATTCTGGAGGCACTGGGTATTGATCCCAGTACATCTCGCATACTAAGCGAGCGATCTACCATCTGAGCTACGCCCGCCCACCCGAAGACTAATGGTGCTACATATAGCCATATAGACGACACAGACCCTTGCACTCCCATTATTTAGCAGACAAACACTACTCTCTATGTATCCGTTAGGGTGTCTTTCAGGTTTCGTGCATTCTGTATCGAATCGTAGTTGGCCACAATGAAAGTGGCACGTATAACGTCGAAAATAGAATTCGGACACCGCTCTGAGTAAGACCAACGTGTTGTCCACCCTCTATACTTAAATGAGGTTAAGCCGCGATACCTAAGACAGATCTGCACTCGATGACACCTCGATAACAGCCGGTCCCCACACTTACATCTTGCTCTCCTTACGTCAGTATACATCATATCAGACTGTGACGCTGGCTTTGCAACATCTTGCGTGCCTTTAGGTTCGCCGCGACCAACACTTACCACGCACTGACCACAAAAAATGGAGGCGCCGCGACTTGAACCCTGGACCCTTCACATGCCAAGCGAACGCTCTACCAACTGAGCTACGCCCCATGCACGAGCGAACTGCGCTATTCCCCATTCTTTCCGACTCAGATGCGCACGGACACAATGGTTGGTTGGTTTGTAGCGGTGAAGGGAGCAGAGTACAAAGGCGCGGACCCGTTCATATACACAAAAGTTCCAAGTAGTTTCGATGCTCTGGTATTACAAATGCAAATTCCGTCTGTTTTTAACGTCTTAAATTGAAAGAGCCGTCACAAATTGCTCCGTTTTCACTCCTTGTCGACAATCATACAGCACCTGAGGTAACAAACACATCTCGAGCCCCATTGTGCACTCCATTATTCATGCCAACTCAGTGCCTCGCTCTTTACTACTGTGTACCAATGTTGTCGTCCAACTGCAAAACACTGGGCCACAACAAGTTTCCGCGTCTCCATTGCACTGCACATACTACGTAACGCTCCACAAACTTGGTACTCACCCTCGCAGCCGACTTTTCCGACTTTCCACGCAACGCTCACGCTAGTGACAGCATTATTTATAGTTCGACGTTGCGCCAAATCGAATGAGCACATTTCGCCTACGGCTTAGGCCGCCCTCCTAGTGTGGCTGCTCGGTGTCTGCAGGCAGCGAGGGTCTGCCAGCTTCCTGTGTTCGCACCTATGTCACCTTTGCTTGCTTGTCAGAGACAGACTATCGCAAAACATACAACTCACTCCATGTATTGATTGCTACGGCATCTGTTATCAGCAGTCACAACTAGCAACACCAGTAGCAGCTGACTGCACGCAAAGAATAGGAATGTACAGTGGGATTTACGTGAACTCGGCGCAAGGCAGATCTTTCCGACATAGGCTTGAGAATCTTACGGGAACACTTGTACTGTTTCTAAATTAAGTGTAGGCGTGGGAGGAGGGTGCTTCCTGCGCACTAATAACAGCACGCTTGTCAATTGTGGATGCTAATCATTCGCTTGTATCTTCCTAGACACATCTGCTGGTTGTGAATTATTCCACTTGCATATCAAGGTGCGCATGTAGGTGTGTTAAAAATTCTGGAGGCACTGGGTATTGATCCCAGTACCTCTCGCATACTAAGCGAGCGATCTACCATCTGAGCTACGCCCGCCCACCCGAAGACTAATGGTGCTACATATAGCCATATAGACGACACAGACCCTTGCACTCCCATTAGTCAGCAGACAAACACTACTCTCTATGTATCCGTTAGGGTGTCTTAAAGGTTTCGTGCATTCTGTATCGAATCGTAGTTGGCCACAATGAAAGTGGCACGTATAACGTCGAAAATAGAATTCGGACACCGCTCTGAGTAAGACCAACGTGTTGTCCACCCTCTATACTTAAATGAGGTTAAGCCGCGATACCTAAGACAGATCTGCACTCGATGACACCTCGATAACAGCCGGTCCCCACACTTACATCTTGCTCTCCTTACGTCAGTATACATCATATCAGACTGTGACGCTGGCTTTGCAACATCTTGCGTGCCTTTAGGTTCGCCGCGACCAACACTTACCATGCACTGACCACAAAAAATGGAGGCGCCGCGACTTGAACCCTGGACCTTTCACATGCCAAGCGAACGCTCTACCAACTGAGCTACGCCCCATGCACGAGCAAACTGCGCTATTCCCCATTCTTTCCGACTCAGATGCGCACGGACACGATGGTTGGTTGGTTTGTAGCGGTGAAGGGAGCAGAGTACAAAGGCGCGGACCCGTTCATATACACAAAAGTTCCAAGTAGTTTCGATGCTCTGGTATTACAAATGCAAATTCCGTCTGTTTTTAACGTCTTAAATTGAAAGAGCCGTCACAAATTGCTCCGTTTTCAGTCCTTGTCGACAATCATACAGCACCTGAGGTAACAAACACATCTCGAGCCCCATTGTGCACTCCATTATTCATGCCAACTCAGTGCCTCGCTCTTTACTACTGTGTACCAATGTTGTCGTCCAACTGCAAAACACTGGGCCACAACAAGTTTCCGCGTCTCCATTGCACTGCGCATACTACGAAACGCTCCCCAAACTTGGCACTCACCCTCGCAGCCGACTTTTCCGACTTTCCACGACGCTCACGCAACGCTCACGCTAGTGACAGCATTATTTATAGTTCGACGTTGCGCCAAATCGAATGAGCACATTTCGCCTACGGCTTAGGCCGCCCTCCTAGTGTGGCTGCTCGGTGTCTGCAGGCAGCGAGGGTCTGCCAGCTTCCTGTGTTCGCACCTATGTCACCTTTGCTTGCTTGTCAGAGACAGACTATCGCAAAACATACAACTCACTCCATGTATTGATTGCTACGGCATCTGTTATCAGCAGTCACAAATAGCAACACCAGTAGCAGCTGACTGCACGCAAAGAATAGGAATGCACAGTGGGATTTACGTGAACTCGGCGCAAGGCAGATCTTTCCGACATAGGCTTGAGAATCTTACGGGAACACTTGTACTGTTTCTAAATTAAGTGTAGGCGTGGGAGGAGGGTGCTTCCTGCGCACTAATAACAGCACGCTTGTCAATTGTGGATGCTAATCATTCGCTTGTATCTTCCTAGACACATCTGCTGGTTGTGAATTATTCCACTTGCATATCAAGGTGCGCATGTAGGAGTGTTAAAAATTCTGGAGGCACTGGGTATTGATCCCAGTACCTCTCGCATACTAAGCGAGCGATCTACCATCTGAGCTACGCCCGCCCACCCGAAGACTAATGGTGCTACATATAGCCATATAGACGACACAGACCCTTGCACTCCCATTATTCAGCAGACAAACACTACTCTCTATGTATCCGTTAGGGTGTCTTAAAGGTTTCGTGCATTCTGTATCGAATCGTAGTTGGCCACAATGAAAGTGGCACGTATAACGTCGAAAATAGAATTCGGACACCGCTCTGAGTAAGACCAACGTGTTGTCCACCCTCTATACTTAAATGAGGTTAAGCCGCGATACCTAAGACAGATCTGCACTCGATGACACCTCGATAACAGCCGGTCCCCACACTTACATCTTGCTCTCCTTACGTCAGTATACATCATATCAGTCTGTGACGCTGGCTTTGCAACATCTTGCGTGCCTTTAGGTTCGCCGCGACCAACACTTACCATGCACTGACCACAAAAAATGGAGGCGCCGCGACTTGAACCCTGGACCCTTCGCATGCCAAGCGAACGCTCTACCAACTGAGCTACGCCCCATGCACGAGCAAACTGCGCTATTCCCCATTCTTTCCGACTCAGATGCGCACGGACACGATGGTTGGTTGGTTTGTAGCGGTGAAGGGAGCAGAGTACAAAGGCGCGGACCCGTTCATATACACAAAAGTTCCAAGTAGTTTCGATGCTCTGGTATTACAAATGCAAATTCCGTCTGTTTTTAACGTCTTAAATTGAAAGAGCCGTCACAAATTGCTCCGTTTTCAGTCCTTGTCGACAATCATACAGCACCTGAGGTAACAAACACATCTCGAGCCCCATTGTGCACTCCATTATTCATGCCAACTCAGTGCCTCGCTCTTTACTACTGTGTACCAATGTTGTCGTCCAACTGCAAAACACTGGGCCACAACAAGTTTCCGCGTCTCCATTGCACTGCACATACTACGTAACGCTCCCCAAACTTGGCACTCACCCTCGCAGCCGACTTTTCCGACTTTCCACGACGCTCACGCAACGCTCACGCTAGTGACAGCAGGTTTCGTGCATTCTGTATCGAATCGTAGTTGGCCACAATGAAAGTGGCACGTATAACGTCGAAAATAGAATTCGGACACCGCTCTGAGTAAGACCAACGTGTTGTCCACCCTCTATACTTAAATGAGGTTAAGCCGCGATACCTAAGACAGATCTGCACTCGATGACACCTCGATAACAGCCGATCCCCACACTTACATCTTGCTCTCCTTACGTCAGTATACATCATATCAGACTGTGACGCTGGCTTTGCAACATCTTGCGTGCCTTTGGGTTCGCCGCGACCAACACTTACCATGCACTGACCACAAAAAATGGAGGGGCCGCGACTTGAACCCTGGACCCTTCACATGCCAAGCGAACGCTCTACCAACTGAGCTACGCCCCATGCACGAGCAAACTGCGCTATTCCCCATTCTTTCCGACTCAGATGCGCACGGACACGATGGTTGGTTGGTTTGTAGCGGTGAAGGGAGCAGAGTACAAAGGCGCGGACCCGTTCATATACACAAAAGTTCCAAGTAGTTTCGATGCTCTGGTATTACAAATGCAAATTCCGTCTGTTTTTAACGTCTTAAATTGAAAGAGCCGTCACAAATTGCTCCGTTTTCAGTCCTTGTCGACAATCATACAGCACCTGAGGTAACAAACACATCTCGAGCCCCATTGTGCACTCCATTATTCATGCCAACTCAGTGCCTCGCTCTTTACTACTGTGTACCAATGTTGTCGTCCAACTGCAAAACACTGGGCCACAACAAGTTTCCGCGTCTCCATTGCACTGCACATACTACGAAACGCTCCCCAAACTTGGCACTCACCCTCGCAGCCGACTTTTCCGACTTTCCACGACGCTCACCCAACGCTCACGCTAGTGACAGCATTATTTATAGTTCGACGTTGCGCCAAATCGAATGAGCACATTTCGCCTACGGCTTAGGCCGCCCTCCTAGTGTGGCTGCTCGGTGTCTGCAGGCAGCGAGGGTCTGCCAGCTTCCTGTGTTCGCACCTATGTCACCTTTGCTTGCTTGTCAGAGACAGACTATCGCAAAACATACAACTCACTCCATGTATTGATTGCTACGGCATCTGTTATCAGCAGTCACAACTAGCAACACCAGTAGCAGCTGACTGCACGCAAAGAATAGGAATGTGCAGTGGGATTTACGTGAACTCGGCGCAAGGCAGATCTTTCCGACATAGGCTTGAGAATCTTACGGGAACACTTGTACTGTTTCTAAATTAAGTGTAGGCGTGGGAGGAGGGTGCTTCCTGGGCACTAATAACAGCACGCTTGTCAATTGTGGATGCTAATCATTCGCTTGTATCTTCCTAGACACATCTGCTGGTTGTGAATTATTCCACTTGCATATCAAGGTGCGCATGTAGGTGTGTTAAAAATTCTGGAGGCACTGGGTATTGATCCCAGTACCTCTCGCATACTAAGCGAGCGATCTACCACCTGAGCTACGCCCGCCCACCCGAAGACTAATGGTGCTACATATAGCCATATAGACGACACAGACCCTTGCACTCCCATTATTCAGCAGACAAACACTACTCTCTATGTATCCGTTAGGGTGTCTTAAAGGTTTCGTGCATTCTGTATCGAATCGTAGTTGGCCACAATGAAAGTGGCACGTATAACGTCGAAAATAGAATTCGGACACCGCTCTGAGTAAGACCAACGTGTTGTCCACCCTCTATACTTAAATGAGGTTTAGCCGCGATACCTAAGACAGATCTGCACTCGATGACACCTCGATAACAGCCGGTCCCCACACTTACATCTTGCTCTCCTTACGTCAGTATACATCATATCAGACTGTGACGCTGGCTTTGCAACATCTTGCGTGCCTTTAGGTTCGCCGCGACCAACACTTACCATGCACTGACCACAAAAAATGGAGGCACCGCGACTTGAACCCTGGACCTTTCACACGCCAAGCGAACGCTCTACCAACTGAGCTACGCCCCATGCACGAGCAAACTGCGCTATTCCCCATTCTTTCCGACTCAGATGCGCACGGACACGATGGTTGGTTGGTTTGTAGCGGTGAAGGGAGCAGAGTACAAAGGCGCGGACCCGTTCATATACACAAAAGTTCCAAGTAGTTTCGATGCTCTGGTATTACAAATGCAAATTCCGTCTGTTTTTAACGTCTTAAATTGAAAGAGCCGTCACAAATTGCTCCGTTTTCAGTCCTTGTCGACAATCATACAGCACCTGAGGTAACAAACACATCTCGAGCCCCATTGTGCACTCCATTATTCATGCCAACTCAGTGCCTCGCTCTTTACTACTGTGTACCAATGTTGTCGTCCAACTGCAAAACACTGGGCCACAACAAGTTTCCGCGTCTCCATTGCACTGCACATACTACGAAACGCTCCCCAAACTTGGCACTCACCCTCGCAGCCGACTTTTCCGACTTTCCACGACGCTCACCCAACGCTCACGCTAGTGACAGCATTATTTATAGTTCGACGTTGCGCCAAATCGAATGAGCACATTTCGCCTACGGCTTAGGCCGCCCTCCTAGTGTGGCTGCTCGGTGTCTGCAGGCAGCGAGGGTCTGCCAGCTTCCTGTGTTCGCACCTATGTCACCTTTGCTTGCTTGTCAGAGACAGACTATCGCAAAACATACAACTCACTCCATGTATTGATTGCTACGGCATCTGTTATCAGCAGTCACAACTAGCAACACCAGTAGCAGCTGACTGCACGCAAAGAATAGGAATGTGCAGTGGGATTTACGTGAACTCGGCGCAAGGCAGATCTTTCCGACATAGGCTTGAGAATCTTACGGGAACACTTGTACTGTTTCTAAATTAAGTGTAGGCGTGGGAGGAGGGTGCTTCCTGGGCACTAATAACAGCACGCTTGTCAATTGTGGATGCTAATCATTCGCTTGTATCTTCCTAGACACATCTGCTGGTTGTGAATTATTCCACTTGCATATCAAGGTGCGCATGTAGGTGTGTTAAAAATTCTGGAGGCACTGGGTATTGATCCCAGTACCTCTCGCATACTAAGCGAGCGATCTACCACCTGAGCTACGCCCGCCCACCCGAAGACTAATGGTGCTACATATAGCCATATAGACGACACAGACCCTTGCACTCCCATTATTCAGCAGACAAACACTACTCTCTATGTATCCGTTAGGGTGTCTTAAAGGTTTCGTGCATTCTGTATCGAATCGTAGTTGGCCACAATGAAAGTGGCACGTATAACGTCGAAAATAGAATTCGGACACCGCTCTGAGTAAGACCAACGTGTTGTCCACCCTCTATACTTAAATGAGGTTTAGCCGCGATACCTAAGACAGATCTGCACTCGATGACACCTCGATAACAGCCGGTCCCCACACTTACATCTTGCTCTCCTTACGTCAGTATACATCATATCAGACTGTGACGCTGGCTTTGCAACATCTTGCGTGCCTTTAGGTTCGCCGCGACCAACACTTACCATGCACTGACCACAAAAAATGGAGGCACCGCGACTTGAACCCTGGACCTTTCACACGCCAAGCGAACGCTCTACCAACTGAGCTACGCCCCATGCACGAGCAAACTGCGCTATTCCCCATTCTTTCCGACTCAGATGCGCACGGACACGATGGTTGGTTGGTTTGTAGCGGTGAAGGGAGCAGAGTACAAAGGCGCGGACCCGTTCATATACACAAAAGTTCCAAGTAGTTTCGATGCTCTGGTATTGCAAATGCAAATTCCGTCTGTTTTTAACGTCTTAAATTGAAAGAGCCGTCACAAATTGCTCCGTTTTCAGTCCTTGTCGACAATCATACAGCACCTGAGGTAACAAACACATCTCGAGCCCCATTGTGCACTCCATTATTCATGCCAACTCAGTGCCTCGCTCTTTACTACTGTGTACCAATGTTGTCGTCCAACTGCAAAACACTGGGCCACAACAAGTTTCCGCGTCTCCATTGCACTGCACATACTACGAAACGCTCCCCAAACTTGGCACTCACCCTCGCAGCCGACTTTTCCGACTTTCCACGACGCTCACGCAACGCTCACGCTAGTGACAGCATTATTTATAGTTCGACGTTGCGCCAAATCGAATGAGCACATTTCGCCTACGGCTTAGGCCGCCCTCCTAGTGTGGCTGCTCGGTGTCTGCAGGCAGCGAGGGTCTGCCAGCTTCCTGTGTTCGCACCTATGTCACCTTTGCTTGCTTGTCAGAGACAGACTATCGCAAAACATACAACTCACTCCATGTATTGATTGCTACGGCATCTGTTATCAGCAGTCACAACTAGCAACACCAGTAGCAGCTGACTGCACGCAAAGAATAGGAATGTGCAGTGGGATTTACGTGAACTCGGCGCAAGGCAGATCTTTCCGACATAGGCTTGAGAATCTTACGGGAACACTTGTACTGTTTCTAAATTAAGTGTAGGCGTGGGAGGAGGGTGCTTCCTGGGCACTAATAACAGCACGCTTGTCAATTGTGGATGCTAATCATTCGCTTGTATCTTCCTAGACACATCTGCTGGTTGTGAATTATTCCACTTGCATATCAAGGTGCGCATGTAGGTGTGTTAAAAATTCTGGAGGCACTGGGTATTGATCCCAGTACCTCTCGCATACTAAGCGAGCGATCTACCACCTGAGCTACGCCCGCCCACCCGAAGACTAATGGTGCTACATATAGCCATATAGACGACACAGACCCTTGCACTCCCATTATTCAGCAGACAAACACTACTCTCTATGTATCCGTTAGGGTGTCTTAAAGGTTTCGTGCATTCTGTATCGAATCGTAGTTGGCCACAATGAAAGTGGCACGTATAACGTCGAAAATAGAATTCGGACACCGCTCTGAGTAAGACCAACGTGTTGTCCACCCTCTATACTTAAATGAGGTTTAGCCGCGATACCTAAGACAGATCTGCACTCGATGACACCTCGATAACAGCCGGTCCCCACACTTACATCTTGCTCTCCTTACGTCAGTATACATCATATCAGACTGTGACGCTGGCTTTGCAACATCTTGCGTGCCTTTAGGTTCGCCGCGACCAACACTTACCATGCACTGACCACAAAAAATGGAGGCACCGCGACTTGAACCCTGGACCTTTCACACGCCAAGCGAACGCTCTACCAACTGAGCTACGCCCCATGCACGAGCAAACTGCGCTATTCCCCATTCTTTCCGACTCAGATGCGCACGGACACGATGGTTGGTTGGTTTGTAGCGGTGAAGGGAGCAGAGTACAAAGGCGCGGACCCGTTCATATACACAAAAGTTCCAAGTAGTTTCGATGCTCTGGTATTGCAAATGCAAATTCCGTCTGTTTTTAACGTCTTAAATTGAAAGAGCCGTCACAAATTGCTCCGTTTTCAGTCCTTGTCGACAATCATACAGCACCTGAGGTAACAAACACATCTCGAGCCCCATTGTGCACTCCATTATTCATGCCAACTCAGTGCCTCGCTCTTTACTACTGTGTACCAATGTTGTCGTCCAACTGCAAAACACTGGGCCACAACAAGTTTCCGCGTCTCCATTGCACTGCACATACTACGAAACGCTCCCCAAACTTGGCACTCACCCTCGCAGCCGACTTTTCCGACTTTCCACGACGCTCACGCAACGCTCACGCTAGTGACAGCATTATTTATAGTTCGACGTTGCGCCAAATCGAATGAGCACATTTCGCCTACGGCTTAGGCCGCCCTCCTAGTGTGGCTGCTCGGTGTCTGCAGGCAGCGAGGGTCTGCCAGCTTCCTGTGTTCGCACCTATGTCACCTTTGCTTGCTTGTCAGAGACAGACTATCGCAAAACATACAACTCACTCCATGTATTGATTGCTACGGCATCTGTTATCAGCAGTCACAACTAGCAACACCAGTAGCAGCTGACTGCACGCAAAGAATAGGAATGTGCAGTGGGATTTACGTGAACTCGGCGCAAGGCAGATCTTTCCGACATAGGCTTGAGAATCTTACGGGAACACTTGTACTGTTTCTAAATTAAGTGTAGGCGTGGGAGGAGGGTGCTTCCTGGGCACTAATAACAGCACGCTTGTCAATTGTGGATGCTAATCATTCGCTTGTATCTTCCTAGACACATCTGCTGGTTGTGAATTATTCCACTTGCATATCAAGGTGCGCATGTAGGTGTGTTAAAAATTCTGGAGGCACTGGGTATTGATCCCAGTACCTCTCGCATACTAAGCGAGCGATCTACCACCTGAGCTACGCCCGCCCACCCGAAGACTAATGGTGCTACATATAGCCATATAGACGACACAGACCCTTGCACTCCCATTATTCAGCAGACAAACACTACTCTCTATGTATCCGTTAGGGTGTCTTAAAGGTTTCGTGCATTCTGTATCGAATCGTAGTTGGCCACAATGAAAGTGGCACGTATAACGTCGAAAATAGAATTCGGACACCGCTCTGAGTAAGACCAACGTGTTGTCCACCCTCTATACTTAAATGAGGTTTAGCCGCGATACCTAAGACAGATCTGCACTCGATGACACCTCGATAACAGCCGGTCCCCACACTTACATCTTGCTCTCCTTACGTCAGTATACATCATATCAGACTGTGACGCTGGCTTTGCAACATCTTGCGTGCCTTTAGGTTCGCCGCGACCAACACTTACCATGCACTGACCACAAAAAATGGAGGCACCGCGACTTGAACCCTGGAACTTTCACACGCCAAGCGAACGCTCTACCAACTGAGCTACGCCCCATGCACGAGCAAACTGCGCTATTCCCCATTCTTTCCGACTCAGATGCGCACGGACACGATGGTTGGTTGGTTTGTAGCGGTGAAGGGAGCAGAGTACAAAGGCGCGGACCCGTTCATATACACAAAAGTTCCAAGTAGTTTCGATGCTCTGGTATTGCAAATGCAAATTCCGTCTGTTTTTAACGTCTTAAATTGAAAGAGCCGTCACAAATTGCTCCGTTTTCAGTCCTTGTCGACAATCATACAGCACCTGAGGTAACAAACACATCTCGAGCCCCATTGTGCACTCCATTATTCATGCCAACTCAGTGCCTCGCTCTTTACTACTGTGTACCAATGTTGTCGTCCAACTGCAAAACACTGGGCCACAACAAGTTTCCGCGTCTCCATTGCACTGCACATACTACGAAACGCTCCCCAAACTTGGCACTCACCCTCGCAGCCGACTTTTCCGACTTTCCACGACGCTCACGCTAGTGACAGCATTATTTATAGTGCGACGTTGCGCCAAATGGAATGAGCACATTTCGCCTACGGCTTAGGCCGCCCTCCTAGTGTGGCTGCTCGGTGTCTGCAGGCAGCGAGGGTCTGCCAGCTTCCTGTGTTCGCACCTATGTCACCTTTGCTTGCTTGTCAGAGACAGACTATCGCAAAACATACAACTCACTCCATGTATTGATTGCTACGGCATCTGTTATCAGCAGTCAGAACTAGCAACACCAGTAGCAGCTGACTGCACGCAAAGAATAGGAATGTGCAGTGGGATTTACGTGAACTCGGCGCAAGGCAGATCTTTCCGACATAGGCTTGAGAATCTTACGGGAACACTTGTACTGTTTCTAAATTAAGTGTAGGCGTGGGAGGAGGGTGCTTCCTGGGCACTAATAACAGCACGCTTGTCAATTGTGGATGCTAATCATTCGCTTGTATCTTCCTAGACACATCTGCTGGTTGTGAATTATTCCACTTGCATATCAAGGTGCGCATGTAGGTGTGTTAGAAATTCTAGAGGCACTGGGTATTGATCCCAGTACCTCTCGCATAGTAAGCAAGCGCTCTACCATCTGAGCTACGCCCGCACCCCCGAAGACTAATGGTGCTACATACAGCCATATAGACGACACAGACCCTTGCACTCCCATTATTCAGCAGACAAACACTACTCTCTATGTATCCGTTAGGGTGTCTTTCAGGTTTCGTGCATTCTGTATCGAATCGTAGTTGGCCACAATGAAAGTGGCACGTATAACGTCGAAAATAGAATTCGGACACCGCTCTGAGTAAGACCAACGTGTTGTCCACCCTCTATACTTAAATGAGGTTAAGCCGCGATACCTAAGACAGATCTGCACTCGATGACACCTCGATAACAGCCGGTCCCCACACTTATATCTTGCTCTCCTTACGTCAGTATACATCATATCAGACTGTGACGCTGGCTTTGCAACATCTTGCGTGCCTTTAGGTTCGCCGCGACCAACACTTACCATGCACTGACCACAAGAAATGGAGGCGCCGCGACTTGAACCCTGGACCTTTCACATGCCAAGCGAACGCTCTACCAACTGAGCTACGCCCCATGCACGAGCAAACTGCGCTATTCCCCATTCTTTCCGACTCAGATGCGCACGGACACGATGGTTGGTTGGTTTGTAGCGGTGAAGGGAGCAGAGTACAAAGGCGCGGACCCGTTCATATACACAAAAGTTCCAAGTAGTTTCGATGCTCTGGTATTACAAATGCAAATTCCGTCTGTTTTTAACGTCTTAAATTGAAAGAGCCGTCACAAATTGCTCCGTTTTCAGTCCTTGTCGACAATCATACAGCACCTGAGGTAACAAACACATCTCGAGCCCCATTGTGCACTCCATTATTCATGCCAACTCAGTGCCTCGCTCTTTACTACTGTGTACCAATGTTGTCGTCCAACTGCAAAACACTGGGCCACAACAAGTTTCCGCGTCTCCATTGCACTGCACATACTACGAAACGCTCCCCAAACTTGGCACTCACCCTCGCAGCCGACTTTTCCGACTTTCCACGACGCTCACGCAACGCTCACGCTAGTGACAGCATTATTTATAGTTCGACGTTGCGCCAAATCGAATGAGCACATTTCGCCTACGGCTTAGGCCGCCCTCCTAGTGTGGCTGCTCGGTGTCTGCAGGCAGCGAGGGTCTGCCAGCTTCCTGTGTTCGCACCTATGTCACCTTTGCTTGCTTGTCAGAGACAGACTATCGCAAAACATACAACTCACTCCATGTATTGATTGCTACGGCATCTGTTATCAGCAGTCACAACTAGCAACACCAGTAGCAGCTGACTGCACGCAAAGAATAGGAATGTACAGTGGGATTTACGTGAACTCGGCGCAAGGCAGATCTTTCCGACATAGGCTTGAGAATCTTACGGGAACACTTGTACTGTTTCTAAATTAAGTGTAGGCGTGGGAGGAGGGTGCTTCCTGCGCACTAATAACAGCACGCTTGTCAATTGTGGATGCTAATCATTCGCTTGTATCTTCCTAGACACATCTGCTGGTTGTGAATTATTCCACTTGCATATCAAGGTGCGCATGTAGGTGTGTTAAAAATTCTGGAGGCACTGGGTATTGATCCCAGTACCTGTCGCATACTAAGCGAGCGATCTACCATCTGAGCTACGCCCGCCCACCCGAAGACTAATGGTGCTACATATAGCCATATAGACGACACAGACCCTTGCACTCCCATTATTCAGCAGACAAACACTACTCTCTATGTATCCGTTAGGGTGTCTTTCAGGTTTCGTGCATTCTGTATCGAATCGTAGTTGGCCACAATGAAAGTGGCACGTATAACGTCGAAAATAGAATTCGGACACCGCTCTGAGTAAGACCAACGTGTTGTCCACCCTCTATACTTAAATGAGGTTAAGCCGCGATACCTAAGACAGATCTGCACTCGATGACACCTCGATAACAGCCGGTCCCCACACTTACATCTTGCTCTCCTTACGTCAGTATACATCATATCAGACTGTGACGCTGGCTTTGCAACATCTTGCGTGCCTTTAGGTTCGCCGCGACCAACACTTACCATGCACTGACCACAAAAAATGGAGGCGCCGCGACTTGAAACCTGGACCTTTCACATGCCAAGCGAACGCTCTACCAACTGAGCTACGCCCCATGCACGAGCAAACTGCGCTATTCCCCATTCTTTGCGACTCAGATGCGCACGGACACGATGGTTGGTTGGTTTGTAGCGGTGAAGGGAGCAGAGTACAAAGGCGCGGACCCGTTCATATACACAAAAGTTCCAAGTAGTTTCGATGCTCTGGTATTACAAATGCAAATTCCGTCTGTTTTTAACGTCTTAAATTGAAAGAGCCGTCACAAATTGCTCCGTTTACAGTCCTTGTCGACAATCATACAGCACCTGAGGTAACAAACACATCTCGAGCCCCATTGTGCACTCCATTATTCATGCCAACTCAGTGCCTCGCTCTTTACTACTGTGTACCAATGTTGTCGTCCAACTGCAAAACACTGGGCCACAACAAGTTTCCGCGTCTCCATTGCACTGCGCATACTACGAAACGCTCCCCAAACTTGGCACTCACCCTCGCAGCCGACTTTTCCGACTTTCCACGACGCTCACGCTAGTGACAGCATTATTTATAGTTCGACGTTGCGCCAAATCGAATGAGCACATTTCGCCTACGGCTTAGGCCGCCCTCCTAGTGTGGCTGCTCGGTGTCTGCAGGCAGCGAGGGTCTGCCAGCTTCCTGTGTTCGCACCTATGTCACCTTTGCTTGCTTGTCAGAGACAGACTATCGCAAAACATACAACTCACTCCATGTATTGATTGCTACGGCATCTGTTATCAGCAGACACAACTAGCAACACCAGTAGCAGCTGACTGCACGCAAAGAATAGGAATGTACAGTGGGATTTACGTGAACTCGGCGCAAGGCAGATCTTTCCGACATAGGCTTGAGAATCTTACGGGAACACTTGTACTGTTTCTAAATTAAGTGTAGGCGTGGGAGGAGGGTGCTTCCTGCGCACTAATAACAGCACGCTTGTCAATTGTGGATGCTAATCATTCGCTTGTATCTTCCTAGACACATCTGCTGGTTGTGAATTATTCCACTTGCATATCAAGGTGCGCATGTAGGTGTGTTAAAAATTCTAGAGGCACTGGGTATTGATCCCAGTACCTCTCGCATACTAAGCGAGCGATCTACCATCTGAGCTACGCCCGCCCACCCGAAGACTAATGGTGCTACATATAGCCATATAGACGACACAGACCCTTGCACTCCCATTATTCAGCAGACAAACACTACTCTCTATGTATCCGTTAGGGTGTCTTTCAGGTTTCGTGCATTCTGTATCGAATCGTAGTTGGCCACAATGAAAGTGGCACGTATAACGTCGAAAATAGAATTCGGACACCGCTCTGAGTAAGACCAACGTGTTGTCCACCCTCTATACTTAAATGAGGTTAAGCCGCGATACCTAAGACAGATCTGCACTCGATGACACCTCGATAACAGCCGGTCCCCACACTTATATCTTGCTCTCCTTACGTCAGTATACATCATATCAGACTGTGACGCTGGCTTTGCAACATCTTGCGTGCCTTTAGGTTCGCCGCGACCAACACTTACCATGCACTGACCACAAGAAATGGAGGCGCCGCGACTTGAACCCTGGACCTTTCACATGCCAAGCGAACGCTCTACCAACTGAGCTACGCCCCATGCACGAGCAAACTGCGCTATTCCCCATTCTTTCCGACTCAGATGCGCACGGACACGATGGTTGGTTGGTTTGTAGCGGTGAAGGGAGCAGAGTACAAAGGCGCGGACCCGTTCATATACACAAAAGTTCCAAGTAGTTTCGATGCTCTGGTATTACAAATGCAAATTCCGTCTGTTTTTAACGTCTTAAATTGAAAGAGCCGTCACAAATTGCTCCGTTTTCAGTCCTTGTCGACAATCATACAGCACCTGAGGTAACAAACACATCTCGAGCCCCATTGTGCACTCCATTATTCATGCCAACTCAGTGCCTCGCTCTTTACTACTGTGTACCAATGTTGTCGTCCAACTGCAAAACACTGGGCCACAACAAGTTTCCGCGTCTCCATTGCACTGCACATACTACGAAACGCTCCCCAAACTTGGCACTCACCCTCGCAGCCGACTTTTCCGACTTTCCACGACGCTCACGCTAGTGACAGCATTATTTATAGTTCGACGTTGCGCCAAATCGAATGAGCACATTTCGCCTACGGCTTAGGCCGCCCTCCTAGTGTGGCTGCTCGGTGTCTGCAGGCAGCGAGGGTCTGCCAGCTTCCTGTGTTCGCACCTATGTCACCTTTGCTTGCTTGTCAGAGACAGACTATCGCAAAACATACAACTCACTCCATGTATTGATTGCTACGGCATCTGTTATCAGCAGACACAACTAGCAACACCAGTAGCAGCTAACTGCACGCAAAGAATAGGAATGTACAGTGGGATTTACGTGAACTCGGCGCAAGGCAGATCTTTCCGACATAGGCTTGAGAATCTTACGGGAACACTTGTACTGTTTCTAAATTAAGTGTAGGCGTGGGAGGAGGGTGCTTCCTGCGCACTAATAACAGCACGCTTGTCAATTGTGGATGCTAATCATTCGCTTGTATCTTCCTAGACACATCTGCTGGTTGTGAATTATTCCACTTGCATATCAAGGTGCGCATGTAGGTGTGTTAAAAATTCTGGAGGCACTGGGTATTGATCCCAGTACCTCTCGCATACTAAGCGAGCGATCTACCATCTGAGCTACGCCCGCCCACCCGAAGACTAATGGTGCTACATATAGCCATATAGACGACACAGACCCTTGCACTCCCATTATTCAGCAGACAAACACTACTCTCTATGTATCCGTTAGGGTGTCTTTCAG
Organism: Schistocerca gregaria; assembly: GCF_023897955.1. Taxonomy (NCBI): domain Eukaryota; kingdom Metazoa; phylum Arthropoda; class Insecta; order Orthoptera; family Acrididae; genus Schistocerca; species Schistocerca gregaria. The sequence goes on along the minus strand of NC_064929.1, from coordinate 105,467,026 downwards.
GTTTCGTGCATTCTGTATCGAATCGTAGTTGGCCACAATGAAAGTGGCACGTATAACGTCGAAAATAGAATTCGGACACCGCTCTGAGTAAGACCAACGTGTTGTCCACCCTCTATACTTAAATGAGGTTAAGCCGCGATACCTAAGACAGATCTGCACTCGATGACACCTCGATAACAGCCGGTCCCCACACTTACATCTTGCTCTCCTTACGTCAGTATACATCATATCAGACTGTGACGCTGGCTTTGCAACATCTTGCGTGCCTTTAGGTTCGCCGCGACCAACACTTACCATGCACTGACCACAAAAAATGGAGGCGCCGCGACTTGAAACCTGGACCTTTCACATGCCAAGCGAACGCTCTACCAACTGAGCTACGCCCCATGCACGAGCAAACTGCGCTATTCCCCATTCTTTGCGACTCAGATGCGCACGGACACGATGGTTGGTTGGTTTGTAGCGGTGAAGGGAGCAGAGTACAAAGGCGCGGACCCGTTCATATACACAAAAGTTCCAAGTAGTTTCGATGCTCTGGTATTACAAATGCAAATTCCGTCTGTTTTTAACGTCTTAAATTGAAAGAGCCGTCACAAATTGCTCCGTTTACAGTCCTTGTCGACAATCATACAGCACCTGAGGTAACAAACACATCTCGAGCCCCATTGTGCACTCCATTATTCATGCCAACTCAGTGCCTCGCTCTTTACTACTGTGTACCAATGTTGTCGTCCAACTGCAAAACACTGGGCCACAACAAGTTTCCGCGTCTCCATTGCACTGCGCATACTACGAAACGCTCCCCAAACTTGGCACTCACCCTCGCAGCCGACTTTTCCGACTTTCCACGACGCTCACGCAACGCTCACGCTAGTGACAGCATTATTTATAGTTCGACGTTGCGCCAAATCGAATGAGCACATTTCGCCTACGGCTTAGGCCGCCCTCCTAGTGTGGCTGCTCGGTGTCTGCAGGCAGCGAGGGTCTGCCAGCTTCCTGTGTTCGCACCTATGTCACCTTTGCTTGCTTGTCAGAGACAGACTATCGCAAAACATACAACTCACTCCATGTATTGATTGCTACGGCATCTGTTATCAGCAGACACAACTAGCAACACCAGTAGCAGCTGACTGCACGCAAAGAATAGGAATGTACAGTGGGATTTACGTGAACTCGGCGCAAGGCAGATCTTTCCGACATAGGCTTGAGAATCTTACGGGAACACTTGTACTGTTTCTAAATTAAGTGTAGGCGTGGGAGGAGGGTGCTTCCTGCGCACTAATAACAGCACGCTTGTCAATTGTGGATGCTAATCATTCGCTTGTATCTTCCTAGACACATCTGCTGGTTGTGAATTATTCCACTTGCATATCAAGGTGCGCATGTAGGTGTGTTAAAAATTCTGGAGGCACTGGGTATTGATCCCAGTACCTCTCGCATACTAAGCGAGCGATCTACCATCTGAGCTACGCCCGCCCACCCGAAGACTAATGGTGCTACATATAGCCATATAGACGACACAGACCCTTGCACTCCCATTATTCAGCAGACAAACACTACTCTCTATGTATCCGTTAGGGTGTCTTTCAGGTTTCGTGCATTCTGTATCGAATCGTAGTTGGCCACAATGAAAGTGGCACGTATAACGTCGAAAATAGAATTCGGACACCGCTCTGAGTAAGACCAACGTGTTGTCCACCCTCTATACTTAAATGAGGTTAAGCCGCGATACCTAAGACAGATCTGCACTCGATGACACCTCGATAACAGCCGGTCCCCACACTTATATCTTGCTCTCCTTACGTCAGTATACATCATATCAGACTGTGACGCTGGCTTTGCAACATCTTGCGTGCCTTTAGGTTCGCCGCGACCAACACTTACCATGCACTGACCACAAGAAGTGGAGGCGCCGCGACTTGAAACCTGGACCTTTCACATGCCAAGCGAACGCTCTACCAACTGAGCTACGCCCCATGCACGAGCAAACTGCGCTATTCCCCATTCTTTCCGACTCAGATGCGCACGGACACGATGGTTGGTTGGTTTGTAGCGGTGAAGGGAGCAGAGTACAAAGGCGCGGACCCGTTCATATACACAAAAGTTCCAAGTAGTTTCGATGCTCTGGTATTACAAATGCAAATTCCGTCTGTTTTTAACGTCTTAAATTGAAAGAGCCGTCACAAATTGCTCCGTTTTCAGTCCTTGTCGACAATCATACAGCACCTGAGGTAACAAACACATCTCGAGCCCCATTGTGCACTCCATTATTCATGCCAACTCAGTGCCTCGCTCTTTACTACTGTGTACCAATGTTGTCGTCCAACTGCAAAACACTGGGCCACAACAAGTTTCCGCGTCTCCATTGCACTGCACATACTACGAAACGCTCCCCAAACTTGGCACTCACCCTCGCAGCCGACTTTTCCGACTTTCCACGACGCTCACGCAACGCTCACGCTAGTGACAGCATTATTTATAGTTCGACGTTGCGCCAAATCGAATGAGCACATTTCGCCTACGGCTTAGGCCGCCCTCCTAGTGTGGCTGCTCGGTGTCTGCAGGCAGCGAGGGTCTGCCAGCTTCCTGTGTTCGCACCTATGTCACCTTTGCTTGCTTGTCAGAGACAGACTATCGCAAAACATACAACTCACTCCATGTATTGATTGCTACGGCATCTGTTATCAGCAGTCACAACTAGCAACACCAGTAGCAGCTGACTGCACGCAAAGAATAGGAATGTACAGTGGGATTTACGTGAACTCGGCGCAAGGCAGATCTTTCCGACATAGGCTTGAGAATCTTACGGGAACACTTGTACTGTTTCTAAATTAAGTGTAGGCGTGGGAGGAGGGTGCTTCCTGCGCACTAATAACAGCACGCTTGTCAATTGTGGATGCTAATCATTCGCTTGTATCTTCCTAGACACATCTGCTGGTTGTGAATTATTCCACTTGCATATCAAGGTGCGCATGTAGGTGTGTTAAAAATTCTGGAGGCACTGGGTATTGATCCCAGTACCTCTCGCATACTAAGCGAGCGATCTACCATCTGAGCTACGCCCGCCCACCCGAAGACTAATGGTGCTACATATAGCCATATAGACGACACAGACCCTTGCACTCCCATTATTCAGCAGACAAACACTACTCTCTATGTATCCGTTAGGGTGTCTTTCAGGTTTCGTGCATTCTGTATCGAATCGTAGTTGGCCACAATGAAAGTGGCACGTATAACGTCGAAAATAGAATTCGGACACCGCTCTGAGTAAGACCAACGTGTTGTCCACCCTCTATACTTAAATGAGGTTAAGCCGCGATACCTAAGACAGATCTGCACTCGATGACACCTCGATAACAGCCGGTCCCCACACTTACATCTTGCTCTCCTTACGTCAGTATACATCATATCAGACTGTGACGCTGGCTTTGCAACATCTTGTGTGCCTTTAGGTTCGCCGCGACCAACACTTACCATGCACTGACCACAAAAAATGGAGGCGCCGCGACATGAACCCTGGACCTTTCACATGCCAAGCGAACGCTCTACCAACTGAGCTACGCCCCATGCACGAGCAAACTGCGCTATTCCCCATTCTTTCCGACTCAGATGCGCACGGACACGATGGTTGGTTGGTTTGTAGCGGTGAAGGGAGCAGAGTACAAAGGCGCGGACCCGTTCATATACACAAAAGTTCCAAGTAGTTTCGATGCTCTGGTATTACAAATGCAAATTCCGTCTGTTTTTAACGTCTTAAATTGAAAGAGCCGTCACAAATTGCTCCGTTTTCAGTCCTTGTCGACAATCATACAGCACCTGAGGTAACAAACACATCTCGAGCCCCATTGTGCACTCCATTATTCATGCCAACTCAGTGCCTCGCTCTTTACTACTGTGTACCAATGTTGTCGTCCAACTGCAAAACACTGGGCCACAACAAGTTTCCGCGTCTCCATTGCACTGCACATACTACGAAACGCTCCCCAAACTTGGCACTCACCCTCGCAGCCGACTTTTCCGACTTTCCACGACGCTCACGCAACGCTCACGCTAGTGACAGCATTATTTATAGTTCGACGTTGCGCCAAATCGAATGAGCACATTTCGCCTACGGCTTAGGCCGCCCTCCTAGTGTGGCTGCTCGGTGTCTGCAGGCAGCGAGGGTCTGCCAGCTTCCTGTGTTCGCACCTATGTCACCTTTGCTTGCTTGTCAGAGACAGACTATCGCAAAACATACAACTCACTCCATGTATTGATTGCTACGGCATCTGTTATCAGCAGACACAACTAGCAACACCAGTAGCAGCTAACTGCACGCAAAGAATAGGAATGTACAGTGGGATTTACGTGAACTCGGCGCAAGGCAGATCTTTCCGACATAGGCTTGAGAATCTTACGGGAACACTTGTACTGTTTCTAAATTAAGTGTAGGCGTGGGAGGAGGGTGCTTCCTGCGCACTAATAACAGCACGCTTGTCAATTGTGGATGCTAATCATTCGCTTGTATCTTCCTAGACACATCTGCTGGTTGTGAATTATTCCACTTGCATATCAAGGTGCGCATGTAGGTGTGTTAAAAATTCTGGAGGCACTGGGTATTGATCCCAGTACCTCTCGCATACTAAGCGAGCGATCTACCATCTGAGCTACGCCCGCCCACCCGAAGACTAATGGTGCTACATATAGCCATATAGACGACACAGACCCTTGCACTCCCATTATTCAGCAGACAAACACTACTCTCTATGTATCCGTTAGGGTGTCTTTCAGGTTTCGTGCATTCTGTATCGAATCGTAGTTGGCCACAATGAAAGTGGCACGTATAACGTCGAAAATAGAATTCGGACACCGCTCTGAGTAAGACCAACGTGTTGTCCACCCTCTATACTTAAATGAGGTTAAGCCGCGATACCTAAGACAGATCTGCACTCGATGACACCTCGATAACAGCCGGTCCCCACACTTACATCTTGCTCTCCTTACGTCAGTATACATCATATCAGACTGTGACGCTGGCTTTGCAACATCTTGCGTGCCTTTAGGTTCGCCGCGACCAACACTTACCATGCACTGACCACAAAAAATGGAGGCGCCGCGACTTGAAACCTGGACCTTTCACATGCCAAGCGAACGCTCTACCAACTGAGCTACGCCCCATGCACGAGCAAACTGCGCTATTCCCCATTCTTTGCGTCTCAGATGCGCACGGACACGATGGTTGGTTGGTTTGTAGCGGTGAAGGGAGCAGAGTACAAAGGCGCGGACCCGTTCATATACACAAAAGTTCCAAGTAGTTTCGATGCTCTGGTATTACAAATGCAAATTCCGTCTGTTTTTAACGTCTTAAATTGAAAGAGCCGTCACAAATTGCTCCGTTTACAGTCCTTGTCGACAATCATACAGCACCTGAGGTAACAAACACATCTCGAGCCCCATTGTGCACTCCATTATTCATGCCAACTCAGTGCCTCGCTCTTTACTACTGTGTACCAATGTTGTCGTCCAACTGCAAAACACTGGGCCACAACAAGTTTCCGCGTCTCCATTGCACTGCGCATACTACGAAACGCTCCCCAAACTTGGCACTCACCCTCGCAGCCGACTTTTCCGACTTTCCACGACGCTCACGCAACGCTCACGCTAGTGACAGCATTATTTATAGTTCGACGTTGCGCCAAATCGAATGAGCACATTTCGCCTACGGCTTAGGCCGCCCTCCTAGTGTGGCTGCTCGGTGTCTGCAGGCAGCGAGGGTCTGCCAGCTTCCTGTGTTCGCACCTATGTCACCTTTGCTTGCTTGTCAGAGACAGACTATCGCAAAACATACAACTCACTCCATGTATTGATTGCTACGGCATCTGTTATCAGCAGACACAACTAGCAACACCAGTAGCAGCTGACTGCACGCAAAGAATAGGAATGTACAGTGGGATTTACGTGAACTCGGCGCAAGGCAGATCTTTCCGACATAGGCTTGAGAATCTTACGGGAACACTTGTACTGTTTCTAAATTAAGTGTAGGCGTGGGAGGAGGGTGCTTCCTGCGCACTAATAACAGCACGCTTGTCAATTGTGGATGCTAATCATTCGCTTGTATCTTCCTAGACACATCTGCTGGTTGTGAATTATTCCACTTGCATATCAAGGTGCGCATGTAGGTGTGTTAAAAATTCTGGAGGCACTGGGTATTGATCCCAGTACCTCTCGCATACTAAGCGAGCGATCTACCATCTGAGCTACGCCCGCCCACCCGAAGACTAATGGTGCTACATATAGCCATATAGACGACACAGACCCTTGCACTCCCATTATTCAGCAGACAAACACTACTCTCTATGTATCCGTTAGGGTGTCTTTCAGGTTTCGTGCATTCTGTATCGAATCGTAGTTGGCCACAATGAAAGTGGCACGTATAACGTCGAAAATAGAATTCGGACACCGCTCTGAGTAAGACCAACGTGTTGTCCACCCTCTATACTTAAATGAGGTTAAGCCGCGATACCTAAGACAGATCTGCACTCGATGACACCTCGATAACAGCCGGTCCCCACACTTATATCTTGCTCTCCTTACGTCAGTATACATCATATCAGACTGTGACGCTGGCTTTGCAACATCTTGCGTGCCTTTAGGTTCACCGCGACCAACACTTACCATGCACTGACCACAAGAAGTGGAGGCGCCGCGACTTGAACCCTGGACCTTTCACATGCCAAGCGAACGCTCTACCAACTGAGCTACGCCCCATGCACGAGCAAACTGCGCTATTCCCCATTCTTTCCGACTCAGATGCGCACGGACACGATGGTTGGTTGGTTTGTAGCGGTGAAGGGAGCAGAGTACAAAGGCGCGGACCCGTTCATATACACAAAAGTTCCAAGTAGTTTCGATGCTCTGGTATTACAAATGCAAATTCCGTCTGTTTTTAACGTCTTAAATTGAAAGAGCCGTCACAAATTGCTCCGTTTTCAGTCCTTGTCGACAATCATACAGCACCTGAGGTAACAAACACATCTCGAGCCCCATTGTGCACTCCATTATTCATGCCAACTCAGTGCCTCGCTCTTTACTACTGTGTACCAATGTTGTCGTCCAACTGCAAAACACTGGGCCACAACAAGTTTCCGCGTCTCCATTGCACTGCACATACTACGAAACGCTCCCCAAACTTGGCACTCACCCTCGCAGCCGACTTTTCCGACTTTCCACGACGCTCACGCAACGCTCACGCTAGTGACAGCATTATTTATAGTTCGACGTTGCGCCAAATCGAATGAGCACATTTCGCCTACGGCTTAGGCCGCCCTCCTAGTGTGGCTGCTCGGTGTCTGCAGGCAGCGAGGGTCTGCCAGCTTCCTGTGTTCGCACCTATGTCACCTTTGCTTGCTTGTCAGAGACAGACTATCGCAAAACATACAACTCACTCCATGTATTGATTGCTACGGCATCTGTTATCAGCAGACACAACTAGCAACACCAGTAGCAGCTAACTGCACGCAAAGAATAGGAATGTACAGTGGGATTTACGTGAACTCGGCGCAAGGCAGATCTTTCCGACATAGGCTTGAGAATCTTACGGGAACACTTGTACTGTTTCTAAATTAAGTGTAGGCGTGGGAGGAGGGTGCTTCCTGCGCACTAATAACAGCACGCTTGTCAATTGTGGATGCTAATCATTCGCTTGTATCTTCCTAGACACATCTGCTGGTTGTGAATTATTCCACTTGCATATCAAGGTGCGCATGTAGGTGTGTTAAAAATTCTGGAGGCACTGGGTATTGATCCCAGTACCTCTCGCATACTAAGCGAGCGATCTACCATCTGAGCTACGCCCGCCCACCCGAAGACTAATGGTGCTACATATAGCCATATAGACGACACAGACCCTTGCACTCCCATTATTCAGCAGACAAACACTACTCTCTATGTATCCGTTAGGGTGTCTTTCAGGTTTCGTGCATTCTGTATCGAATCGTAGTTGGCCACAATGAAAGTGGCACGTATAACGTCGAAAATAGAATTCGGACACCGCTCTGAGTAAGACCAACGTGTTGTCCACCCTCTATACTTAAATGAGGTTAAGCCGCGATACCTAAGACAGATCTGCACTCGATGACACCTCGATAACAGCCGGTCCCCACACTTACATCTTGCTCTCCTTACGTCAGTATACATCATATCAGACTGTGACGCTGGCTTTGCAACATCTTGCGTGCCTTTAGGTTCGCCGCGACCAACACTTACCATGCACTGACCACAAAAAATGGAGGCGCCGCGACTTGAAACCTGGACCTTTCACATGCCAAGCGAACGCTCTACCAACTGAGCTACGCCCCATGCACGAGCAAACTGCGCTATTCCCCATTCTTTGCGTCTCAGATGCGCACGGACACGATGGTTGGTTGGTTTGTAGCGGTGAAGGGAGCAGAGTACAAAGGCGCGGACCCGTTCATATACACAAAAGTTCCAAGTAGTTTCGATGCTCTGGTATTACAAATGCAAATTCCGTCTGTTTTTAACGTCTTAAATTGAAAGAGCCGTCACAAATTGCTCCGTTTACAGTCCTTGTCGACAATCATACAGCACCTGAGGTAACAAACACATCTCGAGCCCCATTGTGCACTCCATTATTCATGCCAACTCAGTGCCTCGCTCTTTACTACTGTGTACCAATGTTGTCGTCCAACTGCAAAACACTGGGCCACAACAAGTTTCCGCGTCTCCATTGCACTGCGCATACTACGAAACGCTCCCCAAACTTGGCACTCACCCTCGCAGCCGACTTTTCCGACTTTCCACGACGCTCACGCAACGCTCACGCTAGTGACAGCATTATTTATAGTTCGACGTTGCGCCAAATCGAATGAGCACATTTCGCCTACGGCTTAGGCCGCCCTCCTAGTGTGGCTGCTCGGTGTCTGCAGGCAGCGAGGGTCTGCCAGCTTCCTGTGTTCGCACCTATGTCACCTTTGCTTGCTTGTCAGAGACAGACTATCGCAAAACATACAACTCACTCCATGTATTGATTGCTACGGCATCTGTTATCAGCAGACACAACTAGCAACACCAGTAGCAGCTGACTGCACGCAAAGAATAGGAATGTACAGTGGGATTTACGTGAACTCGGCGCAAGGCAGATCTTTCCGACATAGGCTTGAGAATCTTACGGGAACACTTGTACTGTTTCTAAATTAAGTGTAGGCGTGGGAGGAGGGTGCTTCCTGCGCACTAATAACAGCACGCTTGTCAATTGTGGATGCTAATCATTCGCTTGTATCTTCCTAGACACATCTGCTGGTTGTGAATTATTCCACTTGCATATCAAGGTGCGCATGTAGGTGTGTTAAAAATTCTGGAGGCACTGGGTATTGATCCCAGTACCTCTCGCATACTAAGCGAGCGATCTACCATCTGAGCTACGCCCGCCCACCCGAAGACTAATGGTGCTACATATAGCCATATAGACGACACAGACCCTTGCACTCCCATTATTCAGCAGACAAACACTACTCTCTATGTATCCGTTAGGGTGTCTTTCAGGTTTCGTGCATTCTGTATCGAATCGTAGTTGGCCACAATGAAAGTGGCACGTATAACGTCGAAAATAGAATTCGGACACCGCTCTGAGTAAGACCAACGTGTTGTCCACCCTCTATACTTAAATGAGGTTAAGCCGCGATACCTAAGACAGATCTGCACTCGATGACACCTCGATAACAGCCGGTCCCCACACTTATATCTTGCTCTCCTTACGTCAGTATACATCATATCAGACTGTGACGCTGGCTTTGCAACATCTTGCGTGCCTTTAGGTTCACCGCGACCAACACTTACCATGCACTGACCACAAGAAGTGGAGGCGCCGCGACTTGAACCCTGGACCTTTCACATGCCAAGCGAACGCTCTACCAACTGAGCTACGCCCCATGCACGAGCAAACTGCGCTATTCCCCATTCTTTCCGACTCAGATGCGCACGGACACGATGGTTGGTTGGTTTGTAGCGGTGAAGGGAGCAGAGTACAAAGGCGCGGACCCGTTCATATACACAAAAGTTCCAAGTAGTTTCGATGCTCTGGTATTACAAATGCAAATTCCGTCTGTTTTTAACGTCTTAAATTGAAAGAGCCGTCACAAATTGCTCCGTTTTCAGTCCTTGTCGACAATCATACAGCACCTGAGGTAACAAACACATCTCGAGCCCCATTGTGCACTCCATTATTCATGCCAACTCAGTGCCTCGCTCTTTACTACTGTGTACCAATGTTGTCGTCCAACTGCAAAACACTGGGCCACAACAAGTTTCCGCGTCTCCATTGCACTGCACATACTACGAAACGCTCCCCAAACTTGGCACTCACCCTCGCAGCCGACTTTTCCGACTTTCCACGACGCTCACGCAACGCTCACGCTAGTGACAGCATTATTTATAGTTCGACGTTGCGCCAAATCGAATGAGCACATTTCGCCTACGGCTTAGGCCGCCCTCCTAGTGTGGCTGCTCGGTGTCTGCAGGCAGCGAGGGTCTGCCAGCTTCCTGTGTTCGCACCTATGTCACCTTTGCTTGCTTGTCAGAGACAGACTATCGCAAAACATACAACTCACTCCATGTATTGATTGCTACGGCATCTGTTATCAGCAGACACAACTAGCAACACCAGTAGCAGCTAACTGCACGCAAAGAATAGGAATGTACAGTGGGATTTACGTGAACTCGGCGCAAGGCAGATCTTTCCGACATAGGCTTGAGAATCTTACGGGAACACTTGTACTGTTTCTAAATTAAGTGTAGGCGTGGGAGGAGGGTGCTTCCTGCGCACTAATAACAGCACGCTTGTCAATTGTGGATGCTAATCATTCGCTTGTATCTTCCTAGACACATCTGCTGGTTGTGAATTATTCCACTTGCATATCAAGGTGCGCATGTAGGTGTGTTAAAAATTCTGGAGGCACTGGGTATTGATCCCAGTACCTCTCGCATACTAAGCGAGCGATCTACCATCTGAGCTACGCCCGCCCACCCGAAGACTAATGGTGCTACATATAGCCATATAGACGACACAGACCCTTGCACTCCCATTATTCAGCAGACAAACACTACTCTCTATGTATCCGTTAGGGTGTCTTTCAGGTTTCGTGCATTCTGTATCGAATCGTAGTTGGCCACAATGAAAGTGGCACGTATAACGTCGAAAATAGAATTCGGACACCGCTCTGAGTAAGACCAACGTGTTGTCCACCCTCTATACTTAAATGAGGTTAAGCCGCGATACCTAAGACAGATCTGCACTCGATGACACCTCGATAACAGCCGGTCCCCACACTTACATCTTGCTCTCCTTACGTCAGTATACATCATATCAGACTGTGACGCTGGCTTTGCAACATCTTGCGTGCCTTTAGGTTCGCCGCGACCAACACTTACCATGCACTGACCACAAAAAATGGAGGCGCCGCGACTTGAAACCTGGACCTTTCACATGCCAAGCGAACGCTCTACCAACTGAGCTACGCCCCATGCACGAGCAAACTGCGCTATTCCCCATTCTTTGCGTCTCAGATGCGCACGGACACGATGGTTGGTTGGTTTGTAGCGGTGAAGGGAGCAGAGTACAAAGGCGCGGACCCGTTCATATACACAAAAGTTCCAAGTAGTTTCGATGCTCTGGTATTACAAATGCAAATTCCGTCTGTTTTTAACGTCTTAAATTGAAAGAGCCGTCACAAATTGCTCCGTTTACAGTCCTTGTCGACAATCATACAGCACCTGAGGTAACAAACACATCTCGAGCCCCATTGTGCACTCCATTATTCATGCCAACTCAGTGCCTCGCTCTTTACTACTGTGTACCAATGTTGTCGTCCAACTGCAAAACACTGGGCCACAACAAGTTTCCGCGTCTCCATTGCACTGCGCATACTACGAAACGCTCCCCAAACTTGGCACTCACCCTCGCAGCCGACTTTTCCGACTTTCCACGACGCTCACGCAACGCTCACGCTAGTGACAGCATTATTTATAGTTCGACGTTGCGCCAAATCGAATGAGCACATTTCGCCTACGGCTTAGGCCGCCCTCCTAGTGTGGCTGCTCGGTGTCTGCAGGCAGCGAGGGTCTGCCAGCTTCCTGTGTTCGCACCTATGTCACCTTTGCTTGCTTGTCAGAGACAGACTATCGCAAAACATACAACTCACTCCATGTATTGATTGCTACGGCATCTGTTATCAGCAGACACAACTAGCAACACCAGTAGCAGCTGACTGCACGCAAAGAATAGGAATGTACAGTGGGATTTACGTGAACTCGGCGCAAGGCAGATCTTTCCGACATAGGCTTGAGAATCTTACGGGAACACTTGTACTGTTTCTAAATTAAGTGTAGGCGTGGGAGGAGGGTGCTTCCTGCGCACTAATAACAGCACGCTTGTCAATTGTGGATGCTAATCATTCGCTTGTATCTTCCTAGACACATCTGCTGGTTGTGAATTATTCCACTTGCATATCAAGGTGCGCATGTAGGTGTGTTAAAAATTCTGGAGGCACTGGGTATTGATCCCAGTACCTCTCGCATACTAAGCGAGCGATCTACCATCTGAGCTACGCCCGCCCACCCGAAGACTAATGGTGCTACATATAGCCATATAGACGACACAGACCCTTGCACTCCCATTATTCAGCAGACAAACACTACTCTCTATGTATCCGTTAGGGTGTCTTTCAGGTTTCGTGCATTCTGTATCGAATCGTAGTTGGCCACAATGAAAGTGGCACGTATAACGTCGAAAATAGAATTCGGACACCGCTCTGAGTAAGACCAACGTGTTGTCCACCCTCTATACTTAAATGAGGTTAAGCCGCGATACCTAAGACAGATCTGCACTCGATGACACCTCGATAACAGCCGGTCCCCACACTTACATCTTGCTCTCCTTACGTCAGTATACATCATATCAGACTGTGACGCTGGCTTTGCAACATCTTGTGTGCCTTTAGGTTCGCCGCGACCAACACTTACCATGCACTGACCACAAAAAATGGAGGCGCCGCGACATGAACCCTGGACCTTTCACATGCCAAGCGAACGCTCTACCAACTGAGCTACGCCCCATGCACGAGCAAACTGCGCTATTCCCCATTCTTTCCGACTCAGATGCGCATGGACACGATGGTTGGTTGGTTTGTAGCGGTGAAGGGAGCAGAGTACAAAGGCGCGGACCCGTTCATATACACAAAAGTTCCAAGTAGTTTCGATGCTCTGGTATTACAAATGCAAATTCCGTCTGTTTTTAACGTCTTAAATTGAAAGAGCCGTCACAAATTGCTCCGTTTACAGTCCTTGTCGACAATCATACAGCACCTGAGGTAACAAACACATCTCGAGCCCCATTGTGCACTCCATTATTCATGCCAACTCAGTGCCTCGCTCTTTACTACTGTGTACCAATGTTGTCGTCCAACTGCAAAACACTGGGCCACAACAAGTTTCCGCGTCTCCATTGCACTGCGCATACTACGAAACGCTCCCCAAACTTGGCACTCACCCTCGCAGCCGACTTTTCCGACTTTCCACGACGCTCACGCAACGCTCACGCTAGTGACAGCATTATTTATAGTTCGACGTTGCGCCAAATCGAATGAGCACATTTCGCCTACGGCTTAGGCCGCCCTCCTAGTGTGGCTGCTCGGTGTCTGCAGGCAGCGAGGGTCTGCCAGCTTCCTGTGTTCGCACCTATGTCACCTTTGCTTGCTTGTCAGAGACAGACTATCGCAAAACATACAACTCACTCCATGTATTGATTGCTACGGCATCTGTTATCAGCAGTCACAACTAGCAACACCAGTAGCAGCTGACTGCACGCAAAGAATAGGAATGTACAGTGGGATTTACGTGAACTCGGCGCAAGGCAGATCTTTCCGACATAGGCTTGAGAATCTTACGGGAACACTTGTACTGTTTCTAAATTAAGTGTAGGCGTGGGAGGAGGGTGCTTCCTGCGCACTAATAACAGCACGCTTGTCAATTGTGGATGCTAATCATTCGCTTGTATCTTCCTAGACACATCTGCTGGTTGTGAATTATTCCACTTGCATATCAAGGTGCGCATGTAGGTGTGTTAAAAATTCTGGAGGCACTGGGTATTGATCCCAGTACCTCTCGCATACTAAGCGAGCGATCTACCATCTGAGCTACGCCCGCCCACCCGAAGACTAATGGTGCTACATATAGCCATATAGACGACACAGACCCTTGCACTCCCATTATTCAGCAGACAAACACTACTCTCTATGTATCCGTTAGGGTGTCTTTCAGGTTTCGTGCATTCTGTATCGAATCGTAGTTGGCCACAATGAAAGTGGCACGTATAACGTCGAAAATAGAATTCGGACACCGCTCTGAGTAAGACCAACGTGTTGTCCACCCTCTATACTTAAATGAGGTTAAGCCGCGATACCTAAGACAGATCTGCACTCGATGACACCTCGATAACAGCCGGTCCCCACACTTACATCTTGCTCTCCTTACGTCAGTATACATCATATCAGACTGTGACGCTGGCTTTGCAACATCTTGTGTGCCTTTAGGTTCGCCGCGACCAACACTTACCATGCACTGACCACAAAAAATGGAGGCGCCGCGACTTGAACCCTGGACCTTTCACATGCCAAGCGAACGCTCTACCAACTGAGCTACGCCCCATGCACGAGCAAACTGCGCTATTCCCCATTCTTTCCGACTCAGATGCGCATGGACACGATGGTTGGTTGGTTTGTAGCGGTGAAGGGAGCAGAGTACAAAGGCGCGGACCCGTTCATATACACAAAAGTTCCAAGTAGTTTCGATGCTCTGGTATTACAAATGCAAATTCCGTCTGTTTTTAACGTCTTAAATTGAAAGAGCCGTCACAAATTGCTCCGTTTACAGTCCTTGTCGACAATCATACAGCACCTGAGGTAACAAACACATCTCGAGCCCCATTGTGCACTCCATTATTCATGCCAACTCAGTGCCTCGCTCTTTACTACTGTGTACCAATGTTGTCGTCCAACTGCAAAACACTGGGCCACAACAAGTTTCCGCGTCTCCATTGCACTGCGCATACTACGAAACGCTCCCCAAACTTGGCACTCACCCTCGCAGCCGACTTTTCCGACTTTCCACGACGCTCACGCAACGCTCACGCTAGTGACAGCATTATTTATAGTTCGACGTTGCGCCAAATCGAATGAGCACATTTCGCCTACGGCTTAGGCCGCCCTCCTAGTGTGGCTGCTCGGTGTCTGCAGGCAGCGAGGGTCTGCCAGCTTCCTGTGTTCGCACCTATGTCACCTTTGCTTGCTTGTCAGAGACAGACTATCGCAAAACATACAACTCACTCCATGTATTGATTGCTACGGCATCTGTTATCAGCAGTCACAACTAGCAACACCAGTAGCAGCTGACTGCACGCAAAGAATAGGAATGTACAGTGGGATTTACGTGAACTCGGCGCAAGGCAGATCTTTCCGACATAGGCTTGAGAATCTTACGGGAACACTTGTACTGTTTCTAAATTAAGTGTAGGCGTGGGAGGAGGGTGCTTCCTGCGCACTAATAACAGCACGCTTGTCAATTGTGGATGCTAATCATTCGCTTGTATCATCCTAGACACATCTGCTGGTTGTGAATTATTCCACTTGCATATCAAGGTGCGCATGTAGGTGTGTTACAAATTCTGGAGGCACTGGGTATTGATCCCAGTACCTCTCGCATACTAAGCGAGCGATCTACCATCTGAGCTACGCCCGCCCACCCAAAGACTAATGGTGCTACATATAGCCATATAGACGACACAGACCCTTGCACTCCCATTATTCAGCAGACAAACACTACTCTCTATGTATCCGTTAGGGTGTCTTTCAGGTTTCGTGCATTCTGTATCGAATCGTAGTTGGCCACAATGAAAGTGGCACGTATAACGTCGAAAATAGAATTCGGACACCGCTCTGAGTAAGACCAACGTGTTGTCCACCCTCTATACTTAAATGAGGTTAAGCCGCGATACCTAAGACAGATCTGCACTCGATGACACCTCGATAACAGCCGGTCCCCACACTTACATCTTGCTCTCCTTACGTCAGTATACATCATATCAGACTGTGACGCTGGCTTTGCAACATCTTGCGTGCCTTTAGGTTCGCCGCGACCAACACTTACCATGCACTGACCACAAAAAATGGAGGCGCCGCGACTTGAACCCTGGACCTTTCACATGCCAAGCGAACGCTCTACCAACTGAGCTACGCCCCATGCACGAGCAAACTGCGCTATTCCCCATTCTTTCCGACTCAGATGCGCACGGACACGATGGTTGGTTGGTTTGTAGCGGTGAAGGGAGCAGAGTACAAAGGCGCGGACCCGTTCATATACACAAAAGTTCCAAGTAGTTTCGATGCTCTGGTATTACAAATGCAAATTCCGTCTGTTTTTAACGTCTTAAATTGAAAGAGCCGTCACAAATTGCTCCGTTTTCAGTCCTTGTCGACAATCATACAGCACCTGAGGTAACAAACACATCTCGAGCGCCATTGTGCACTCCATTATTCATGCCAACTCAGTGCCTCGCTCTTTACTACTGTGTACCAATGTTGTCGTCCAACTGCAAAACACTGGGCCACAACAAGTTTCCGCGTCTCCATTGCACTGCACATACTACGAAACGCTCCCCAAACTTGGCACTCACCCTCGCAGCCGACTTTTCCGACTTTCCACGACGCTCACGCAACACTCACGCTAGTGACAGCATTATTTATAGTTCGACGTAGCGCCAAATCGAATGAGCACATTTCGCCTACGGCTTAGGCCGCCCTCCTAGTGTGGCTGCTCGGTGTCTGCAGGCAGCGAGGGTCTGCAAGCTTCCTGTGTTCGCACCTATGTCACCTTTGCTTGCTTGTCAGAGACAGACTATCGCAAAACATACAACTCACTCCATGAATTGATTTCTACGGCATCTGTTATCAGCAGTCACAACTAGCAACACCGGTAGCAGCTGACTGCACGCAAAGAATAGGAATGTGCAGTGGGATTTACGTGAACTCGGCGCAAGGCAGATCTTTCCGACATAGGCTTGAGAATCTTACGGGAACACTTGTACTGTTTCTAAATTAAGTGTAGGCGTGGGAGGAGGGTGCTTCCTGGGCACTAATAACAGCACGCTTGTCAATTGTGGATGCTAATCATTCGCTTGTATCTTCCTAGACACATCTGCTGGTTGTGAATTATTCCACTTGCATATCAAGGTGCGCATGTAGGTGTGTTAAAAATTCTGGAGGCACTGGGTATTGATCCCAGTACCTCTCGCATACTAAGCGAGCGATCTACCATCTGAGCTACGCCCGCCCACCCGAAGACTAATGGTGCTACATATAGCCATATAGACGACACAGACCCTTGCACTCCCATTATTCAGCAGACAAACACTACTCTCTATGTATCCGTTAGGGTGTCTTTCAGGTTTCGTGCATTCTGTATCGAATCGTAGTTGGCCACAATGAAAGTGGCACGTATAACGTCGAAAATAGAATTCGGACACCGCTCTGAGTAAGACCAACGTGTTGTCCACCCTCTATACTTAAATGAGGTTAAGCCGCGATACCTAAGACAGATCTGCACTCGATGACACCTCGATAACAGCCGGTCCCCACACTTACATCTTGCTCTCCTTACGTCAGTATACATCATATCAGACTGTGACGCTGGCTTTGCAACATCTTGCGTGCCTTTAGATTCGCCGCGACCAACACTTACCATGCACTGACCACAAGAAATGGAGGCGCCGCGACATGAACCCTGGACCTTTCACACGCCAAGCGAACGCTCTACCAACTGAGCTACGCCCCATGCACGAGCAAACTGCGCTATTCCCCATTCTTTCCGACTCAGATGCGCACGGACACGATGGTTGGTTGGTTTGTAGCGGTGAAGGGAGCAGAGTACAAAGGCGCGGACCCGTTCATATACACAAAAGTTCCAAGTAGTTTCGATGCTCTGGTATTACAAATGCAAATTCCGTCTGCTTTTAACGTCTTAAATTGAAAGAGCCGTCACAAATTGCTCCGTTTTCAGTCCTTGTCGACAATCATACAGCTCCTGAGGTAACAAACACATCTCGAGCCCCATTGTGCACTCCATTATTCATGCCAACTCAGTGCCTCGCTCTTTACTACTGTGTACCAATGTTGTCGTCCAACTGCAAAACACTGGGCCACAACAAGTTTCCGCGTCTCCATTGCACTGCACATACTACGAAACGCTCCCCAAACTTGGCACTCACCCTCGCAGCCGACTTTTCCGACTTTCCACGACGCTCACGCAACACTCACGCTAGTGACAGCATTATTTATAGTTCGACGTAGCGCCAAATCGAATGAGCACATTTCGCCTACGGCTTAGGCCGCCCTCCTAGTGTGGCTGCTCGGTGTCTGCAGGCAGCGAGGGTCTGCAAGCTTCCTGTGTTCGCACCTATGTCACCTTTGCTTGCTTGTCAGAGACAGACTATCGCAAAACATACAACTCACTCCATGAATTGATTGCTACGGCATCTGTTATCAGCAGTCACAACTAGCAACACCGGTAGCAGCTGACTGCACGCAAAGAATAGGAATGTGCAGTGGGATTTACGTGAACTCGGCGCAAGGCTGATCTTTCCGACATAGGCTTGAGAATCTTACGGGAACACTTGTACTGTTTCTAAATTAAGTGTAGGCGTGGGAGGAGGAAGCTTCCTGGGCACTAATAACAGCACGCTTGTCAATTGTGGATGCTAATCATTCGCTTGTATCTTCCTAGACACATCTGCTGGTTGTGAATTATTCCACTTGCATATCAAGGTGCGCATGTAGGTGTGTTAAAAATTCTGGAGGCACTGGGTATTGATCCCAGTACCTCTCGCATACTAAGCGAGCGATCTACCATCTGAGCTACGCCCGCCCACCCGAAGACTAATGGTGCTACATATAGCCATATAGACGACACAGACCCTTGCACTCCCATTATTCAGCAGACAAACACTACTCTCTATGTATCCGTTAGGGTGTCTTTCAGGTTTCGTGCATTCTGTATCGAATCGTAGTTGGCCACAATGAAAGTGGCACGTATAACGTCGAAAATAGAATTCGGACACCGCTCTGAGTAAGACCAACGTGTTGTCCACCCTCTATACTTAAATGAGGTTAAGCCGCGATACCTAAGACAGATCTGCACTCGATGACACCTCGATAACAGCCGGTCCCCACACTTACATCTTGCTCTCCTTACGTCAGTATACATCATATCAGACTGTGACGCTGGCTTTGCAACATCTTGTGTGCCTTTAGGTTCGCCGCGACCAACACTTACCATGCACTGACCACAAAAAATGGAGGCGCCGCGACTTGAACCCTGGACCTTTCACATGCCAAGCAAACGCTCTACCAACTGAGCTACGCCCCATGCACGAGCAAACTGCGCTATTCCCCATTCTTTCCGACTCAGATGCGCATGGACACGATGGTTGGTTGGTTTGTAGCGGTGAAGGGAGCAGAGTACAAAGGCGCGGACCCGTTCATATACACAAAAGTTCCAAGTAGTTTCGATGCTCTGGTATTACAAATGCAAATTCCGTCTGTTTTTAACGTCTTAAATTGAAAGAGCCGTCACAAATTGCTCCGTTTACAGTCCTTGTCGACAATCATACAGCACCTGAGGTAACAAACACATCTCGAGCCCCATTGTGCACTCCATTATTCATGCCAACTCAGTGCCTCGCTCTTTACTACTGTGTACCAATGTTGTCGTCCAACTGCAAAACACTGGGCCACAACAAGTTTCCGCGTCTCCATTGCACTGCGCATACTACGAAACGCTCCCCAAACTTGGCACTCACCCTCGCAGCCGACTTTTCCGACTTTCCACGACGCTCACGCAACGCTCACGCTAGTGACAGCATTATTTATAGTTCGACGTTGCGCCAAATCGAATGAGCACATTTCGCCTACGGCTTAGGCCGCCCTCCTAGTGTGGCTGCTCGGTGTCTGCAGGCAGCGAGGGTCTGCAAGCTTCCTGTGTTCGCACCTATGTCACCTTTGCTTGCTTGTCAGAGACAGACTATCGCAAAACATACAACTCACTCCATGAATTGATTTCTACGGCATCTGTTATCAGCAGTCACAACTAGCAACACCGGTAGCAGCTGACTGCACGCAAAGAATAGGAATGTGCAGTGGGATTTACGTGAACTCGGCGCAAGGCAGATCTTTCCGACATAGGCTTGAGAATCTTACGGGAACACTTGTACTGTTTCTAAATTAAGTGTAGGCGTGGGAGGAGGGTGCTTCCTGGGCACTAATAACAGCACGCTTGTCAATTGTGGATGCTAATCATTCGCTTGTATCTTCCTAGACACATCTGCTGGTTGTGAATTATTCCACTTGCATATCAAGGTGCGCATGTAGGTGTGTTAAAAATTCTGGAGGCACTGGGTATTGATCCCAGTACCTCTCGCATACTAAGCGAGCGATCTACCATCTGAGCTACGCCCGCCCACCCGAAGACTAATGGTGCTACATATAGCCATATAGACGACACAGACCCTTGCACTCCCATTATTCAGCAGACAAACACTACTCTCTATGTATCCGTTAGGGTGTCTTTCAGGTTTCGTGCATTCTGTATCGAATCGTAGTTGGCCACAATGAAAGTGGCACGTATAACGTCGAAAATAGAATTCGGACACCGCTCTGAGTAAGACCAACGTGTTGTCCACCCTCTATACTTAAATGAGGTTAAGCCGCGATACCTAAGACAGATCTGCACTCGATGACACCTCGATAACAGCCGGTCCCCACACTTACATCTTGCTCTCCTTACGTCAGTATACATCATATCAGACTGTGACGCTGGCTTTGCAACATCTTGCGTGCCTTTAGATTCGCCGCGACCAACACTTACCATGCACTGACCACAAGAAATGGAGGCGCCGCGACTTGAACCCTGGACCTTTCACACGCCAAGCGAACGCTCTACCAACTGAGCTACGCCCCATGCACGAGCAAACTGCGCTATTCCCCATTCTTTCCGACTCAGATGCGCACGGACACGATGGTTGGTTGGTTTGTAGCGGTGAAGGGAGCAGAGTACAAAGGCGCGGACCCGTTCATATACACAAAAGTTCCAAGTAGTTTCGATGCTCTGGTATTACAAATGCAAATTCCGTCTGCTTTTAACGTCTTAAATTGAAAGAGCCGTCACAAATTGCTCCGTTTTCAGTCCTTGTCGACAATCATACAGCTCCTGAGGTAACAAACACATCTCGAGCCCCATTGTGCACTCCATTATTCATGCCAACTCAGTGCCTCGCTCTTTACTACTGTGTACCAATGTTGTCGTCCAACTGCAAAACACTGGGCCACAACAAGTTTCCGCGTCTCCATTGCACTGCACATACTACGAAACGCTCCCCAAACTTGGCACTCACCCTCGCAGCCGACTTTTCCGACTTTCCACGACGCTCACGCAACACTCACGCTAGTGACAGCATTATTTATAGTTCGACGTAGCGCCAAATCGAATGAGCACATTTCGCCTACGGCTTAGGCCGCCCTCCTAGTGTGGCTGCTCGGTGTCTGCAGGCAGCGAGGGTCTGCAAGCTTCCTGTGTTCGCACCTATGTCACCTTTGCTTGCTTGTCAGAGACAGACTATCGCAAAACATACAACTCACTCCATGAATTGATTGCTACGGCATCTGTTATCAGCAGTCACAACTAGCAACACCGGTAGCAGCTGACTGCACGCAAAGAATAGGAATGTGCAGTGGGATTTACGTGAACTCGGCGCAAGGCTGATCTTTCCGACATAGGCTTGAGAATCTTACGGGAACACTTGTACTGTTTCTAAATTAAGTGTAGGCGTGGGAGGAGGAAGCTTCCTGGGCACTAATAACAGCACGCTTGTCAATTGTGGATGCTAATCATTCGCTTGTATCTTCCTAGACACATCTGCTGGTTGTGAATTATTCCACTTGCATATCAAGGTGCGCATGTAGGTGTGTTAAAAATTCTGGAGGCACTGGGTATTGATCCCAGTACCTCTCGCATACTAAGCGAGCGATCTACCATCTGAGCTACGCCCGCCCACCCGAAGACTAATGGTGCTACATATAGCCATATAGACGACACAGACCCTTGCACTCCCATTATTCAGCAGACAAACACTACTCTCTATGTATCCGTTAGGGTGTCTTTCAGGTTTCGTGCATTCTGTATCGAATCGTAGTTGGCCACAATGAAAGTGGCACGTATAACGTCGAAAATAGAATTCGGACACCGCTCTGAGTAAGACCAACGTGTTGTCCACCCTCTATACTTAAATGAGGTTAAGCCGCGATACCTAAGACAGATCTGCACTCGATGACACCTCGATAACAGCCGGTCCCCACACTTACATCTTGCTCTCCTTACGTCAGTATACATCATATCAGACTGTGACGCTGGCTTTGCAACATCTTGTGTGCCTTTAGGTTCGCCGCGACCAACACTTACCATGCACTGACCACAAAAAATGGAGGCGCCGCGACTTGAACCCTGGACCTTTCACATGCCAAGCGAACGCTCTACCAACTGAGCTACGCCCCATGCACGAGCAAACTGCGCTATTCCCCATTCTTTCCGACTCAGATGCGCATGGACACGATGGTTGGTTGGTTTGTAGCGGTGAAGGGAGCAGAGTACAAAGGCGCGGACCCGTTCATATACACAAAAGTTCCAAGTAGTTTCGATGCTCTGGTATTACAAATGCAAATTCCGTCTGTTTTTAACGTCTTAAATTGAAAGAGCCGTCACAAATTGCTCCGTTTACAGTCCTTGTCGACAATCATACAGCACCTGAGGTAACAAACACATCTCGAGCCCCATTGTGCACTCCATTATTCATGCCAACTCAGTGCCTCGCTCTTTACTACTGTGTACCAATGTTGTCGTCCAACTGCAAAACACTGGGCCACAACAAGTTTCCGCGTCTCCATTGCACTGCGCATACTACGAAACGCTCCCCAAACTTGGCACTCACCCTCGCAGCCGACTTTTCCGACTTTCCACGACGCTCACGCAACGCTCACGCTAGTGACAGCATTATTTATAGTTCGACGTTGCGCCAAATCGAATGAGCACATTTCGCCTACGGCTTAGGCCGCCCTCCTAGTGTGGCTGCTCGGTGTCTGCAGGCAGCGAGGGTCTGCCAGCTTCCTGTGTTCGCACCTATGTCACCTTTGCTTGCTTGTCAGAGACAGACTATCGCAAAACATACAACTCACTCCATGTATTGATTGCTACGGCATCTGTTATCAGCAGTCACAACTAGCAACACCAGTAGCAGCTGACTGCACGCAAAGAATAGGAATGTACAGTGGGATTTACGTGAACTCGGCGCAAGGCAGATCTTTCCGACATAGGCTTGAGAATCTTACGGGAACACTTGTACTGTTTCTAAATTAAGTGTAGGCGTGGGAGGAGGGTGCTTCCTGCGCACTAATAACAGCACGCTTGTCAATTGTGGATGCTAATCATTCGCTTGTATCTTCCTAGACACATCTGCTGGTTGTGAATTATTCCACTTGCATATCAAGGTGCGCATGTAGGTGTGTTAAAAATTCTGGAGGCACTGGGTATTGATCCCAGTACCTCTCGCATACTAAGCGAGCGATCTACCATCTGAGCTACGCCCGCCCACCCGAAGACTAATGGTGCTACATATAGCCATATAGACGACACAGACCCTTGCACTCCCATTATTCAGCAGACAAACACTACTCTCTATGTATCCGTTAGGGTGTCTTTCAGGTTTCGTGCATTCTGTATCGAATCGTAGTTGGCCACAATGAAAGTGGCACGTATAACGTCGAAAATAGAATTCGGACACCGCTCTGAGTAAGACCAACGTGTTGTCCACCCTCTATACTTAAATGAGGTTAAGCCGCGATACCTAAGACAGATCTGCACTCGATGACACCTCGATAACAGCCGGTCCCCACACTTACATCTTGCTCTCCTTACGTCAGTATACATCATATCAGACTGTGACGCTGGCTTTGCAACATCTTGTGTGCCTTTAGGTTCGCCGCGACCAACACTTACCATGCACTGACCACAAAAAATGGAGGCGCCGCGACATGAACCCTGGACCTTTCACATGCCAAGCGAACGCTCTACCAACTGAGCTACGCCCCATGCACGAGCAAACTGCGCTATTCCCCATTCTTTCCGACTCAGATGCGCATGGACACGATGGTTGGTTGGTTTGTAGCGGTGAAGGGAGCAGAGTACAAAGGCGCGGACCCGTTCATATACACAAAAGTTCCAAGTAGTTTCGATGCTCTGGTATTACAAATGCAAATTCCGTCTGTTTTTAACGTCTTAAATTGAAAGAGCCGTCACAAATTGCTCCGTTTACAGTCCTTGTCGACAATCATACAGCTCCTGAGGTAACAAACACATCTCGAGCCCCATTGTGCACTCCATTATTCATGCCAACTCAGTGCCTCGCTCTTTACTACTGTGTACCAATGTTGTCGTCCAACTGCAAAACACTGGGCCACAACAAGTTTCCGCGTCTCCATTGCACTGCGCATACTACGAAACGCTCCCCAAACTTGGCACTCACCCTCGCAGCCGACTTTTCCGACTTTCCACGACGCTCACGCAACGCTCACGCTAGTGACAGCATTATTTATAGTTCGACGTTGCGCCAAATCGAATGAGCACATTTCGCCTACGGCTTAGGCCGCCCTCCTAGTGTGGCTGCTCGGTGTCTGCAGGCAGCGAGGGTCTGCCAGCTTCCTGTGTTCGCACCTATGTCACCTTTGCTTGCTTGTCAGAGACAGACTATCGCAAAACATACAACTCACTCCATGTATTGATTGCTACGGCATCTGTTATCAGCAGTCACAACTAGCAACACCAGTAGCAGCTGACTGCACGCAAAGAATAGGAATGTACAGTGGGATTTACGTGAACTCGGCGCAAGGCAGATCTTTCCGACATAGGCTTGAGAATCTTACGGGAACACTTGTACTGTTTCTAAATTAAGTGTAGGCGTGGGAGGAGGGTGCTTCCTGCGCACTAATAACAGCACGCTTGTCAATTGTGGATGCTAATCATTCGCTTGTATCTTCCTAGACACATCTGCTGGTTGTGAATTATTCCACTTGCATATCAAGGTGCGCATGTAGGTGTGTTAAAAATTCTGGAGGCACTGGGTATTGATCCCAGTACCTCTCGCATACTAAGCGAGCGATCTACCATCTGAGCTACGCCCGCCCACCCGAAGACTAATGGTGCTACATATAGCCATATAGACGACACAGACCCTTGCACTCCCATTATTCAGCAGACAAACACTACTCTCTATGTATCCGTTAGGGTGTCTTTCAGGTTTCGTGCATTCTGTATCGAATCGTAGTTGGCCACAATGAAAGTGGCACGTATAACGTCGAAAATAGAATTCGGACACCGCTCTGAGTAAGACCAACGTGTTGTCCACCCTCTATACTTAAATGAGTTTAAGCCGCGATACCTAAGACAGATCTGCACTCGATGACACCTCGATAACAGCCGGTCCCCACACTTACATCTTGCTCTCCTTACGTCAGTATACATCATATCAGACTGTGACGCTGGCTTTGCAACATCTTGTGTGCCTTTAGGTTCGCCGCGACCAACACTTACCATGCACTGACCACAAAAAATGGAGGCGCCGCGACTTGAACCCTGGACCTTTCACATGCCAAGCGAACGCTCTACCAACTGAGCTACGCCCCATGCACGAGCAAACTGCGCTATTCCCCATTCTTTCCGACTCAGATGCGCATGGACACGATGGTTGGTTGGTTTGTAGCGGTGAAGGGAGCAGAGTACAAAGGCGCGGACCCGTTCATATACACAAAAGTTCCAAGTAGTTTCGATGCTCTGGTATTACAAATGCAAATTCCGTCTGTTTTTAACGTCTTAAATTGAAAGAGCCGTCACAAATTGCTCCGTTTACAGTCCTTGTCGACAATCATACAGCACCTGAGGTAACAAACACATCTCGAGCCCCATTGTGCACTCCATTATTCATGCCAACTCAGTGCCTCGCTCTTTACTACTGTGTACCAATGTTGTCGTCCAACTGCAAAACACTGGGCCACAACAAGTTTCCGCGTCTCCATTGCACTGCGCATACTACGAAACGCTCCCCAAACTTGGCACTCACCCTCGCAGCCGACTTTTCCGACTTTCCACGACGCTCACGCAACGCTCACGCTAGTGACAGCATTATTTATAGTTCGACGTTGCGCCAAATCGAATGAGCACATTTCGCCTACGGCTTAGGCCGCCCTCCTAGTGTGGCTGCTCGGTGTCTGCAGGCAGCGAGGGTCTGCCAGCTTCCTGTGTTCGCACCTATGTCACCTTTGCTTGCTTGTCAGAGACAGACTATCGCAAAACATACAACTCACTCCATGTATTGATTGCTACGGCATCTGTTATCAGCAGTCACAACTAGCAACACCAGTAGCAGCTGACTGCACGCAAAGAATAGGAATGTACAGTGGGATTTACGTGAACTCGGCGCAAGGCAGATCTTTCCAACATAGGCTTGAGAATCTTACGGGAACACTTGTACTGTTTCTAAATTAAGTGTAGGCGTGGGAGGAGGGTGCTTCCTGCGCACTAATAACAGCACGCTTGTCAATTGTGGATGCTAATCATTCGCTTGTATCATCCTAGACACATCTGCTGGTTGTGAATTATTCCACTTGCATATCAAGGTGCGCATGTAGGTGTGTTACAAATTCTGGAGGCACTGGGTATTGATCCCAGTACCTCTCGCATACTAAGCGAGCGATCTACCATCTGAGCTACGCCCGCCCACCCAAAGACTAATGGTGCTACATATAGCCATATAGACGACACAGACCCTTGCACTCCCATTATTCAGCAGACAAACACTACTCTCTATGTATCCGTTAGGGTGTCTTTCAGGTTTCGTGCATTCTGTATCGAATCGTAGTTGGCCACAATGAAAGTGGCACGTATAACGTCGAAAATAGAATTCGGACACCGCTCTGAGTAAGACCAACGTGTTGTCCACCCTCTATACTTAAATGAGGTTAAGCCGCGATACCTAAGACAGATCTGCACTCGATGACACCTCGATAACAGCCGGTCCCCACACTTACATCTTGCTCTCCTTACGTCAGTATACATCATATCAGACTGTGACGCTGGCTTTGCAACATCTTGCGTGCCTTTAGGTTCGCCGCGACCAACACTTACCATGCACTGACCACAAAAAATGGAGCCGCCGCGACTTGAACCCTGGACCTTTCACATGCCAAGCGAACGCTCTACCAACTGAGCTACGCCCCATGCACGAGCAAACTGCGCTATTCCCCATTCTTTCCGACTCAGATGCGCACGGACACGATGGTTGGTTGGTTTGTAGCGGTGAAGGGAGCAGAGTACAAAGGCGCGGACCCGTTCATATACACAAAAGTTCCAAGTAGTTTCGATGCTCTGGTATTACAAATGCAAATTCCGTCTGTTTTTAACGTCTTAAATTGAAAGAGCCGTCACAAATTGCTCCGTTTTCAGTCCTTGTCGACAATCATACAGCACCTGAGGTAACAAACACATCTCGAGCGCCATTGTGCACTCCATTATTCATGCCAACTCAGTGCCTCGCTCTTTACTACTGTGTACCAATGTTGTCGTCCAACTGCAAAACACTGGGCCACAACAAGTTTCCGCGTCTCCATTGCACTGCACATACTACGAAACGCTCCCCAAACTTGGCACTCACCCTCGCAGCCGACTTTTCCGACTTTCCACGACGCTCACGCAACACTCACGCTAGTGACAGCATTATTTATAGTTCGACGTAGCGCCAAATCGAATGAGCACATTTCGCCTACGGCTTAGGCCGCCCTCCTAGTGTGGCTGCTCGGTGTCTGCAGGCAGCGAGGGTCTGCAAGCTTCCTGTGTTCGCACCTATGTCACCTTTGCTTGCTTGTCAGAGACAGACTATCGCAAAACATACAACTCACTCCATGAATTGATTTCTACGGCATCTGTTATCAGCAGTCACAACTAGCAACACCGGTAGCAGCTGACTGCACGCAAAGAATAGGAATGTGCAGTGGGATTTACGTGAACTCGGCGCAAGGCAGATCTTTCCGACATAGGCTTGAGAATCTTACGGGAACACTTGTACTGTTTCTAAATTAAGTGTAGGCGTGGGAGGAGGGTGCTTCCTGGGCACTAATAACAGCACGCTTGTCAATTGTGGATGCTAATCATTCGCTTGTATCTTCCTAGACACATCTGCTGGTTGTGAATTATTCCACTTGCATATCAAGGTGCGCATGTAGGTGTGTTACAAATTCTGGAGGCACTGGGTATTGATCCCAGTACCTCTCGCATACTAAGCGAGCGATCTACCATCTGAGCTACGCCCGCCCACCCAAAGACTAATGGTGCTACATATAGCCATATAGACGACACAGACCCTTGCACTCCCATTATTCAGCAGACAAACACTACTCTCTATGTATCCGTTAGGGTGTCTTTCAGGTTTCGTGCATTCTGTATCGAATCGTAGTTGGCCACAATGAAAGTGGCACGTATAACGTCGAAAATAGAATTCGGACACCGCTCTGAGTAAGACCAACGTGTTGTCCACCCTCTATACTTAAATGAGGTTAAGCTGCGATACCTAAGACAGATCTGCACTCGATGACACCTCGATAACAGCCGGTCCCCACACTTACATCTTGCTCTCCTTACGTCAGTATACATCATATCAGACTGTGACGCTGGCTTTGCAACATCTTGCGTGCCTTTAGGTTCGCCGCGACCAACACTTACCATGCACTGACCACAAAAAATGGAGCCGCCGCGACTTGAACCCTGGACCTTTCACATGCCAAGCGAACGCTCTACCAACTGAGCTACGCCCCATGCACGAGCAAACTGCGCTATTCCCCATTCTTTCCGACTCAGATGCGCACGGACACGATGGTTGGTTGGTTTGTAGCGGTGAAGGGAGCAGAGTACAAAGGCGCGGACCCGTTCATATACACAAAAGTTCCAAGTAGTTTCGATGCTCTGGTATTACAAATGCAAATTCCGTCTGTTTTTAACGTCTTAAATTGAAAGAGCCGTCACAAATTGCTCCGTTTTCAGTCCTTGTCGACAATCATACAGCACCTGAGGTAACAAACACATCTCGAGCGCCATTGTGCACTCCATTATTCATGCCAACTCAGTGCCTCGCTCTTTACTACTGTGTACCAATGTTGTCGTCCAACTGCAAAACACTGGGCCACAACAAGTTTCCGCGTCTCCATTGCACTGCACATACTACGAAACGCTCCCCAAACTTGGCACTCACCCTCGCAGCCGACTTTTCCGACTTTCCACGACGCTCACGCAACACTCACGCTAGTGACAGCATTATTTATAGTTCGACGTAGCGCCAAATCGAATGAGCACATTTCGCCTACGGCTTAGGCCGCCCTCCTAGTGTGGCTGCTCGGTGTCTGCAGGCAGCGAGGGTCTGCAAGCTTCCTGTGTTCGCACCTATGTCACCTTTGCTTGCTTGTCAGAGACAGACTATCGCAAAACATACAACTCACTCCATGAATTGATTTCTACGGCATCTGTTATCAGCAGTCACAACTAGCAACACCGGTAGCAGCTGACTGCACGCAAAGAATAGGAATGTGCAGTGGGATTTACGTGAACTCGGCGCAAGGCAGATCTTTCCGACATAGGCTTGAGAATCTTACGGGAACACTTGTACTGTTTCTAAATTAAGTGTAGGCGTGGGAGGAGGGTGCTTCCTGGGCACTAATAACAGCACGCTTGTCAATTGTGGATGCTAATCATTCGCTTGTATCTTCCTAGACACATCTGCTGGTTGTGAATTATTCCACTTGCATATCAAGGTGCGCATGTAGGTGTGTTAAAAATTCTGGAGGCACTGGGTATTGATCCCAGTACCTCTCGCATACTAAGCGAGCGATCTACCATCTGAGCTACGCCCGCCCACCCGAAGACTAATGGTGCTACATATAGCCATATAGACGACACAGACCCTTGCACTCCCATTATTCAGCAGACAAACACTACTCTCTATGTATCCGTTAGGGTGTCTTTCAGGTTTCGTGCATTCTGTATCGAATCGTAGTTGGCCACAATGAAAGTGGCACGTATAACGTCGAAAATAGAATTCGGACACCGCTCTGAGTAAGACCAACGTGTTGTCCACCCTCTATACTTAAATGAGGTTAAGCCGCGATACCTAAGACAGATCTGCACTCGATGACACCTCGATAACAGCCGGTCCCCACACTTACATCTTGCTCTCCTTACGTCAGTATACATCATATCAGACTGTGACGCTGGCTTTGCAACATCTTGCGTGCCTTTAGATTCGCCGCGACCAACACTTACCATGCACTGACCACAAGAAATGGAGGCGCCGCGACTTGAACCCTGGACCTTTCACACGCCAAGCGAACGCTCTACCAACTGAGCTACGCCCCATGCACGAGCAAACTGCGCTATTCCCCATTCTTTCCGACTCAGATGCGCACGGACACGATGGTTGGTTGGTTTGTAGCGGTGAAGGGAGCAGAGTACAAAGGCGCGGACCCGTTCATATACACAAAAGTTCCAAGTAGTTTCGATGCTCTGGTATTACAAATGCAAATTCCGTCTGCTTTTAACGTCTTAAATTGAAAGAGCCGTCACAAATTGCTCCGTTTTCAGTCCTTGTCGACAATCATACAGCTCCTGAGGTAACAAACACATCTCGAGCCCCATTGTGCACTCCATTATTCATGCCAACTCAGTGCCTCGCTCTTTACTACTGTGTACCAATGTTGTCGTCCAACTGCAAAACACTGGGCCACAACAAGTTTCCGCGTCTCCATTGCACTGCACATACTACGAAACGCTCCCCAAACTTGGCACTCACCCTCGCAGCCGACTTTTCCGACTTTCCACGACGCTCACGCAACACTCACGCTAGTGACAGCATTATTTATAGTTCGACGTAGCGCCAAATCGAATGAGCACATTTCGCCTACGGCTTAGGCCGCCCTCCTAGTGTGGCTGCTCGGTGTCTGCAGGCAGCGAGGGTCTGCAAGCTTCCTGTGTTCGCACCTATGTCACCTTTGCTTGCTTGTCAGAGACAGACTATCGCAAAACATACAACTCACTCCATGAATTGATTGCTACGGCATCTGTTATCAGCAGTCACAACTAGCAACACCGGTAGCAGCTGACTGCACGCAAAGAATAGGAATGTGCAGTGGGATTTACGTGAACTCGGCGCAAGGCAGATCTTTCCGACATAGGCTTGAGAATCTTACGGGAACACTTGTACTGTTTCTAAATTAAGTGTAGGCGTGGGAGGAGGAAGCTTCCTGGGCACTAATAACAGCACGCTTGTCAATTGTGGATGCTAATCATTCGCTTCTATCTTCCTAGACACATCTGCTGGTTGTGAATTATTCCACTTGCATATCAAGGTGCGCATGTAGGTGTGTTAAAAATTCTGGAGGCACTGGGTATTGATCCCAGTACCTCTCGCATACTAAGCGAGCGATCTACCATCTGAGCTACGACCGCCCACCCGAAGACTAATGGTGCTACATACAGCCATATAGACGACACAGACCCTTGCACTCCCATTATTCAGCAGACAAACACTACTCTCTATGTATCCGTTAGGGTGTCTTTCAGGTTTCGTGCATTCTGTATCGAATCGTAGTTGGCCACAATGAAAGTGGCACGTATAACGTCGAAAATAGAATTCGGACACCGCTCTGAGTAAGACCAACGTGTTGTCCACCCTCTATACTTAAATGAGGTTAAGCCGCGATACCTAAGACAGATCTGCACTCGATGACACCTCGATAACAGCCGGTCCCCACACTTACATCTTGCTCTCCTTACGTCAGTATACATCATATCAGACTGTGACGCTGGCTTTGCAACATCTTGCGTGCCTTTAGGTTCGCCGCGACCAACACTTACCATGCACTGACCACAAAAAATGGAGCCGCCGCGACTTGAACCCTGGACCTTTCACATGCCAAGCGAACGCTCTACCAACTGAGCTACGCCCCATGCACGAGCAAACTGCGCTATTCCCCATTCTTTCCGACTCAGATGCGCACGGACACGATGGTTGGTTGGTTTGTAGCGGTGAAGGGAGCAGAGTACAAAGGCGCGGACCCGTTCATATACACAAAAGTTCCAAGTAGTTTCGATGCTCTGGTATTACAAATGCAAATTCCGTCTGTTTTTAACGTCTTAAATTGAAAGAGCCGTCACAAATTGCTCCGTTTTCAGTCCTTGTCGACAATCATACAGCACCTGAGGTAACAAACACATCTCGAGCGCCATTGTGCACTCCATTATTCATGCCAACTCAGTGCCTCGCTCTTTACTACTGTGTACCAATGTTGTCGTCCAACTGCAAAACACTGGGCCACAACAAGTTTCCGCGTCTCCATTGCACTGCACATACTACGAAACGCTCCCCAAACTTGGCACTCACCCTCGCAGCCGACTTTTCCGACTTTCCACGACGCTCACGCAACACTCACGCTAGTGACAGCATTATTTATAGTTCGACGTAGCGCCAAATCGAATGAGCACATTTCGCCTACGGCTTAGGCCGCCCTCCTAGTGTGGCTGCTCGGTGTCTGCAGGCAGCGAGGGTCTGCAAGCTTCCTGTGTTCGCACCTATGTCACCTTTGCTTGCTTGTCAGAGACAGACTATCGCAAAACATACAACTCACTCCATGAATTGATTTCTACGGCATCTGTTATCAGCAGTCACAACTAGCAACACCGGTAGCAGCTGACTGCACGCAAAGAATAGGAATGTGCAGTGGGATTTACGTGAACTCGGCGCAAGGCAGATCTTTCCGACATAGGCTTGAGAATCTTACGGGAACACTTGTACTGTTTCTAAATTAAGTGTAGGCGTGGGAGGAGGGTGCTTCCTGGGCACTAATAACAGCACGCTTGTCAATTGTGGATGCTAATCATTCGCTTGTATCTTCCTAGACACATCTGCTGGTTGTGAATTATTCCACTTGCATATCAAGGTGCGCATGTAGGTGTGTTAAAAATTCTGGAGGCACTGGGTATTGATCCCAGTACCTCTCGCATACTAAGCGAGCGATCTACCATCTGAGCTACGCCCGCCCACCCGAAGACTAATGGTGCTACATATAGCCATATAGACGACACAGACCCTTGCACTCCCATTATTCAGCAGACAAACACTACTCTCTATGTATCCGTTAGGGTGTCTTTCAGGTTTCGTGCATTCTGTATCGAATCGTAGTTGGCCACAATGAAAGTGGCACGTATAACGTCGAAAATAGAATTCGGACACCGCTCTGAGTAAGACCAACGTGTTGTCCACCCTCTATACTTAAATGAGGTTAAGCCGCGATACCTAAGACAGATCTGCACTCGATGACACCTCGATAACAGCCGGTCCCCACACTTACATCTTGCTCTCCTTACGTCAGTATACATCATATCAGACTGTGACGCTGGCTTTGCAACATCTTGCGTGCCTTTAGATTCGCCGCGACCAACACTTACCATGCACTGACCACAAGAAATGGAGGCGCCGCGACTTGAACCCTGGACCTTTCACACGCCAAGCGAACGCTCTACCAACTGAGCTACGCCCCATGCACGAGCAAACTGCGCTATTCCCCATTCTTTCCGACTCAGATGCGCACGGACACGATGGTTGGTTGGTTTGTAGCGGTGAAGGGAGCAGAGTACAAAGGCGCGGACCCGTTCATATACACAAAAGTTCCAAGTAGTTTCGATGCTCTGGTATTACAAATGCAAATTCCGTCTGCTTTTAACGTCTTAAATTGAAAGAGCCGTCACAAATTGCTCCGTTTTCAGTCCTTGTCGACAATCATACAGCTCCTGAGGTAACAAACACATCTCGAGCCCCATTGTGCACTCCATTATTCATGCCAACTCAGTGCCTCGCTCTTTACTACTGTGTACCAATGTTGTCGTCCAACTGCAAAACACTGGGCCACAACAAGTTTCCGCGTCTCCATTGCACTGCACATACTACGAAACGCTCCCCAAACTTGGCACTCACCCTCGCAGCCGACTTTTCCGACTTTCCACGACGCTCACGCAACACTCACGCTAGTGACAGCATTATTTATAGTTCGACGTAGCGCCAAATCGAATGAGCACATTTCGCCTACGGCTTAGGCCGCCCTCCTAGTGTGGCTGCTCGGTGTCTGCAGGCAGCGAGGGTCTGCAAGCTTCCTGTGTTCGCACCTATGTCACCTTTGCTTGCTTGTCAGAGACAGACTATCGCAAAACATACAACTCACTCCATGAATTGATTGCTACGGCATCTGTTATCAGCAGTCACAACTAGCAACACCGGTAGCAGCTGACTGCACGCAAAGAATAGGAATGTGCAGTGGGATTTACGTGAACTCGGCGCAAGGCAGATCTTTCCGACATAGGCTTGAGAATCTTACGGGAACACTTGTACTGTTTCTAAATTAAGTGTAGGCGTGGGAGGAGGAAGCTTCCTGGGCACTAATAACAGCACGCTTGTCAATTGTGGATGCTAATCATTCGCTTCTATCTTCCTAGACACATCTGCTGGTTGTGAATTATTCCACTTGCATATCAAGGTGCGCATGTAGGTGTGTTAAAAATTCTGGAGGCACTGGGTATTGATCCCAGTACCTCTCGCATACTAAGCGAGCGATCTACCATCTGAGCTACGACCGCCCACCCGAAGACTAATGGTGCTACATACAGCCATATAGACGACACAGACCCTTGCACTCCCATTATTCAGCAGACAAACACTACTCTCTATGTATCCGTTAGGGTGTCTTTCAGGTTTCGTGCATTCTGTATCGAATCGTAGTTGGCCACAATGAAAGTGGCACGTATAACGTCGAAAATAGAATTCGGACACCGCTCTGAGTAAGACCAACGTGTTGTCCACCCTCTATACTTAAATGAGGTTAAGCCGCGATACCTAAGACAGATCTGCACTCGATGACACCTCGATAACAGCCGGTCCCCACACTTACATCTTGCTCTCCTTACGTCAGTATACATCATATCAGACTGTGACGCTGGCTTTGCAACATCTTGCGTGCCTTTAGGTTCGCCGCGACCAACACTTACCATGCACTGACCACAAAAAATTGAGGCGCCGTGACTTGAACCCTGGACCTTTCACACGCCAAGCGAACGCTCTACCAACTGAGCTACGCCCCATGCACGAGCAAACTGCGCTATTCCCCATTCTTTGCGACTCAGATGCGCACTGACACGATGGTTGGTTGGTTTGTAGCGGTGAAGGGAGCAGAGTACAAAGGCGCGGACCCGTTCATATACACAAAAGTTCCAAGTAGTTTCGATGCTCTGGTATTACAAATGCAAATTCCGTCTGTTTTTAACGTCTTAAATTGAAAGAGCCGTCACAAATTGCTCCGTTTTCAGTCCTTGTCGACAATCATACAGCACCTGAGGTAACAAACACATCTCGAGCCCCATTGTGCACTCCATTATTCATGCCAACTCAGTGCCTCGCTCTTTACTACTGTGTACCAATGTTGTCGTCCAACTGCAAAACACTGGGCCACAACAAGTTTCCGCGTCTCCATTGCACTGCACATACTACGAAACGCTCCCCAAACTTGGCACTCACCCTCGCAGCCGACTTTTCCGACTTTCCACGACGCTCACGCAACGCTCACGCTAGTGACAGCATTATTTATAGTTCGACGTTGCGCCAAATCGAATGAGCACATTTCGCCTACGGCTTAGGCCGCCCTCCTAGTGTGGCTGCTCGGTGTCTGCAGGCAGCGAGGGTCTGCCAGCTTCCTGTGTTCGCACCTATGTCACCTTTTCTTGCTTGTCAGAGACAGACTATCGCAAAACATACAACTCACTCCATGTATTGATTGCTACGGCATCTGTTATCAGCAGTCACAACTAGCAACACCAGTAGCAGCTGACTGCACGCAAAGAATAGGAATGTGCAGTGGGATTTACGTGAGCTCGGCGCAAGCTTGTATCTTCCTAGACACATCTGCTGGCTGTGAATTATTCCACTTGCATATCAAGGTGCGCATGTAGGTGTGTTAGAAATTCTAGAGGCACTGGGTATTGATCCCAGTACATCTCGCATAGTAAGCAAGCGCTCTACCATCTGAGCTACGCCCGCCCCCCCGAAGACTAATGGTGCTACATACAGCCATATAGACGACACAGACCCTTGCACTCCCATTATTCAGCAGACAAACACTACTCTCTATGTATCCGTTAGGGTGTCTTTCAGGTTTCGTGCATTCTGTATCGAATCGTAGTTGGCCACAATGAAAGTGGCACGTATAACGTCGAAAATAGAATTCGGACACCGCTCTGAGTAAGACCAACGTGTTGTCCACCCTCTATACTTAAATGAGGTTAAGCCGCGATACCTAAGACAGATCTGCACTCGATGACACCTCGATAACAGCCGGTCCCCACACTTACATCTTGCTCTCCTTACGTCAGTATACATCATATCAGACTGTGACGCTGGCTTTGCAACATCTTGCGTGCCTTTAGGTTCGCCGCGACCAACACTTACCATGCACTGACCACAAAAAATGGAGGCGCCGCGACTTGAACCCTGGACCTTTCACACGCCAAGCGAACGCTCTACCAACTGAGCTACGCCCCATGCACGAGCAAACTGCGCTATTCCCCATTCTTTCCGACTCAGATGCGCATGGACACGATGGTTGGTTGGTTTGTAGCGGTGAAGGGAGCAGAGTACAAAGGCGCGGACCCGTTCATATACACAAAAGTTCCAAGTAGTTTCGATGCTCTGGTATTACAAATGCAAATTCCGTCTGTTTTTAACGTCTTAAATTGAAAGAGCCGTCACAAATTGCTCCGTTTACAGTCCTTGTCGACAATCATACAGCACCTGAGGTAACAAACACATCTCGAGCGCCATTGTGCACTCCATTATTCATGCCAACTCAGTGCCTCGCTCTTTACTACTGTGTACCAATGTTGTCGTCCAACTGCAAAACACTGGGCCACAACAAGTTTCCGCGTCTCCATTGCACTGCGCATACTACGAAACGCTCCCCAAACTTGGCACTCACCCTCGCAGCCGACTTTTCCGACTTTCCACGACGCTCACGCAACGCTCACGCTAGTGACAGCATTATTTATAGTTCGACGTTGCGCCAAATCGAATGAGCACATTTCGCCTACGGCTTAGGCCGCCCTCCTAGTGTGGCTGCTCGGTGTCTGCAGGCAGCGAGGGTCTGCCAGCTTCCTGTGTTCGCACCTATGTCACCTTTGCTTGCTTGTCAGAGACAGACTATCGCAAAACATACAACTCACTCCATGTATTGATTGCTACGGCATCTGTTATCAGCAGTCACAACTAGCAACACCAGTAGCAGCTGACTGCACGCAAAGAATAGGAATGTACAGTGGGATTTACGTGAACTCGGCGCAAGGCAGATCTTTCCAACATAGGCTTGAGAATCTTACGGGAACACTTGTACTGTTTCTAAAGTAAGTGTAGGCGTGGGAGGAGGGTGCTTCCTGCGCACTAATAACAGCACGCTTGTCAATTGTGGATGCTAATCATTCGCTTGTATCATCCTAGACACATCTGCTGGTTGTGAATTATTCCACTTGCATATCAAGGTGCGCATGTAGGTGTGTTAAAAATTCTGGAGGCACTGGGTATTGATCCCAGTACCTCTCGCATACTAAGCGAGCGATCTACCATCTGAGCTACGCCCGCCCACACAAAGACTAATGGTGCTACATATAGCCATATAGACGACACAGACCCTTGCACTCCCATTATTCAGCAGACAAACACTACTCTCTATGTATCCGTTAGGGTGTCTTTCAGGTTTCGTGCATTCTGTATCGAATCGTAGTTGGCCACAATGAAAGTGGCACGTATAACGTCGAAAATAGAATTCGGACACCGCTCTGAGTAAGACCAACGTGTTGTCCACCCTCTATACTTAAATGAGGTTAAGCCGCGATACCTAAGACAGATCTGCACTCGATGACACCTCGATAACAGCCGGTCCCCACACTTACATCTTGCTCTCCTTACGTCAGTATACATCATATCAGACTGTGACGCTGGCTTTGCAACATCTTGCGTGCCTTTAGGTTCGCCGCGACCAACACTTACCATGCACTGACCACAAAAAATAGAGGCGCCGCGACTTGAACCCTGGACCTTTCACATGCCAAGCGAACGCTCTACCAACTGAGCTACGCCCCATGCACGAGCAAACTGCGCTATTCCCCATTCTTTCCGACTCAGATGCGCACGGACACGATGGTTGGTTGGTTTGTAGCGGTGAAGGGAGCAGAGTACAAAGGCGCGGACCCGTTCATATACACAAAAGTTCCAAGTAGTTTCGATGCTCTGGTATTACAAATGCAAATTCCGTCTGTTTTTAACGTCTTAAATTGAAAGAGCCGTCACAAATTGCTCCGTTTTCAGTCCTTGTCGACAATCATACAGCACCTGAGGTAACAAACACATCTCGAGCCCCATTGTGCACTCCATTATTCATGCCAACTCAGTGCCTCGCTCTTTACTACTGTGTACCAATGTTGTCGTCCAACTGCAAAACACTGGGCCACAACAAGTTTCCGCGTCTCCATTGCACTGCACATACTACGTAACGCTCCCCAAACTTGGCACTCACCCTCGCAGCCGACTTTTCCGACTTTCCACGACGCTCACGCTAGTGACAGCATTATTTATAGTTCGACGTAGCGCCAAATCGAATGAGCACATTTCGCCTACGGCTTAGGCCGCCCTCCTAGTGTGGCTGCTCGGTGTCTGCAGGCAGCGAGGGTCTGCCAGCTTCCTGTGTTCGCACCTATGTCACCTTTGCTTGCTTGTCAGAGACAGACTATCGCAAAACATACAACTCACTCCATGTATTGATTGCTACGGCATCTGTTATCAGCAGTCACAACTAGCAACACCAGTAGCAGCTGACTGCACGCAAAGAATAGGAATGTACAGTGGGATTTACGTGAACTCGGCGCAAGGCAGATCTTTCCGACATAGGCTTGAGAATCTTACGGGAACACTTGTACTGTTTCTAAATTAAGTGTAGGGGTGGGAGGAGGGTGCTTCCTGCGCACTAATAACAGCACGCTTGTCAATTGTGGATGCTAATCATTCGCTTGTATCTTCCTAGACACATCTGCTGGTTGTGAATTATTCCACTTGCATATCAAGGTGCGCATGTAGGTGTGTTAAAAATTCTGGAGGCACTGGGTATTGATCCCAGTACCTCTCGCATACTAAGCGAGCGATCTACCATCTGAGCTACGCCCGCCCACCCAAAGACTAATGGTGCTACATATAGCCATATAGACGACACAGACCCTTGCACTCCCATTATTCAGCAGACAAACACTACTCTCTATGTATCCGTTAGGGTGTCTTTCAGGTTTCGTGCATTCTGTATCGAATCGTAGTTGGCCACAATGAAAGTGGCACGTATAACGTCGAAAATAGAATTCGGACACCGCTCTGAGTAAGACCAACGTGTTGTCCACCCTCTATACTTAAATGAGGTTAAGCCGCGATACCTAAGACAGATCTGCACTCGATGACTCCTCGATAACAGCCGGTCCCCACACTTACATCTTGCTCTCCTTACGTCAGAATACATCATATCAGACTGTGACGCTGGCTTTGCAACATCTTGCGTGCCTTTAGGTTCGCCGCGACCAACACTTACCATGCACTGACCACAAAAAATGGAGGCGCCGCGACTTGAACCCTGGACCTTTCACATGCCAAGCGAACGCTCTACCAACTGAGCTACGCCCCATGCACGAGCAAACTGCGCTATTCCCCATTCTTTCCGACTCAGATGCGCACGGACACGATGGTTGGTTGGTTTGTAGCGGTGAAGGGAGCAGAGTACAAAGGCGCGGACCCGTTCATATACACAAAAGTTCCAAGTAGTTTCGATGCTCTGGTATTACAAATGCAAATTCCGTCTGTTTTTAACGTCTTAAATTGAAAGAGCCGTCACAAATTGCTCCGTTTTCAGTCCTTGTCGACAATCATACAGCACCTGAGGTAACAAACACATCTCGAGCCCCATTGTGCACTCCATTATTCATGCCAACTCAGTGCCTCGCTCTTTACTACTGTGTACCAATGTTGTCGTCCAACTGCAAAACACTGGGCCACAACAAGTTTCCGCGTCTCCATTGCACTGCACATACTACGAAACGCTCCCCAAACTTGGCACTCACCCTCGCAGCCGACTTTTCCGACTTTCCACGACGCTCACGCAACGCTCACGCTAGTGACAGCATTATTTATAGTTCGACGTTGCGCCAAATCGAATGAGCACATTTCGCCTACGGCTTAGGCCGCCCTCCTAGTGTGGCTGCTCGGTGTCTGCAGGCAGCGAGGGTCTGCAAGCTTCCTGTGTTCGCACCTATGTCACCTTTGCTTGCTTGTCAGAGACAGACTATCGCAAAACATACAACTCACTCCATGTATTGATTGCTACGGCATCTGTTATCAGCAGTCACAACTAGCAACACCGGTAGCAGCTGACTGCACGCAAAGAATAGGAATGTGCAGTGGGATTTACGTGAACTCCGCGCAAGGCAGATCTTTCCGACATAGGTTTGAGAATCTTACGGGAACACTTGTACTGTTTCTAAATTAAGTGTAGGCGTGGGAGGAGGGTGCTTCCTGGGCACTAATAACAGCACGCTTGTCAATTGTGGATGCTAATCATTCGCTTCTATCTTCCTAGACACATCTGCTGGTTGTGAATTATTCCACTTGCATATCAAGGTGCGCATGTAGGTGTGTTAAAAATTCTGGAGGCACTGGGGATTGATCCCAGTACCTCTCGCATACTAAGCGAGCGATCTACCATCTGAGCTACGCCCGCCCACCCGAAGACTAATGGTGCTACATATAGCCATATAGACGACACAGACCCTTGCACTCCCATTATTCAGCAGACAAACACTACTCTCTATGTATCCGTTAGGGTGTCTTTCAGGTTTCGTGCATTCTGTATCGAATCGTAGTTGGCCACAATGAAAGTGGCACGTATAACGTCGAAAATAGAATTCGGACACCGCTCTGAGTAAGACCAACGTGTTGTCCACCCTCTATACTTAAATGAGGTTAAGCCGCGATACCTAAGACAGATCTGCACTCGATGACACCTCGATAACAGCCGGTCCCCACACTTACATCTTGCTCTCCTTACGTCAGTATACATCATATCAGACTGTGACGCTGGCTTTGCAACATCTTGCGTGCCTTTAGGTTCGCCGCGACCAACACTTACCATGCACTGACCACAAGAAATGGAGGCGCCGCGACTTGAACCCTGGACCTTTCACACGCCAAGCGAACGCTCTACCAACTGAGCTACGCCCCATGCACGAGCAAACTGCGCTATTCCCCATTCTTTGCGACTCAGATGCGCACGGACACGATGGTTGGTTGGTTTGTAGCGGTGAAGGGAGCAGAGTACAAAGGCGCGGACCCGTTCATATACACAAAAGTTCCAAGTAGTTTCGATGCTCTGGTATTGCAAATGCAAATTCCGTCTGTTTTTAACGTCTTAAATTGAAAGAGCCGTCACAAATTGCTCCGTTTTCAGTCCTTGTCGACAATCATACAGCTCCTGAGGTAACAAACACATCTCGAGCCCCATTGTGCACTCCATTATTCATGCCAACTCAGTGCCTCGCTCTTTACTACTGTGTACCAATGTTGTCGTCCAACTGCAAAACACTGGGCCACAACAAGTTTCCGCGTCTCCATTGCACTGCACATACTACGAAACGCTCCCCAAACTTGGCACTCACCCTCGCAGCCGACTTTTCCGACTTTCCACGACGCTCACGCAACACTCACGCTAGTGACAGCATTATTTATAGTTCGACGTAGCGCCAAATCGAATGAGCACATTTCGCCTACGGCTTAGGCCGCCCTCCTAGTGTGGCTGCTCGGTGTCTGCAGGCAGCGAGGGTCTGCAAGCTTCCTGTGTTCGCACCTATGTCACCTTTGCTTGCTTGTCAGAGACAGACTATCGCAAAACATACAACTCACTCCATGAATTGATTGCTACGGCATCTGTTATCAGCAGTCACAACTAGCAACACCGGTAGCAGCTGACTGCACGCAAAGAATAGGAATGTGCAGTGGGATTTACGTGAACTCGGCGCAAGGCAGATCTTTCCGACATAGGCTTGAGAATCTTACGGGAACACTTGTACTGTTTCTAAATTAAGTGTAGGCGTGGGAGGAGGGTGCTTCCTGGGCACTAATAACAGCACGCTTGTCAATTGTGGATGCTAATCATTCGCTTCTATCTTCCTAGACACATCTGCTGGTTGTGAATTATTCCACTTGCATATCAAGGTGCGCATGTAGGTGTGTTAAAAATTCTGGAGGCACTGGGTATTGATCCCAGTACCTCTCGCATACTAAGCGAGCGATCTACCATCTGAGCTACGCCCGCCCACCCGAAGACTAATGGTGCTACATATAGCCATATAGACGACACAGACCCTTGCACTCCCATTATTCAGCAGACAAACACTACTCTCTATGTATCCGTTAGGGTGTCTTTCAGGTTTCGTGCATTCTGTATCGAATCGTAGTTGGCCACAATGAAAGTGGCACGTATAACGTCGAAAATAGAATTCGGACACCGCTCTGAGTAAGACCAACGTGTTGTCCACCCTCTATACTTAAATGAGGTTAAGCCGCGATACCTAAGACAGATCTGCACTCGATGACACCTCGATAACAGCCGGTCCCCACACTTACATCTTGCTCTCCTTACGTCAGTATACATCATATCAGACTGTGACGCTGGCTTTGCAACATCTTGCGTGCCTTTAGGTTCGCCGCGACCAACACTTACCATGCACTGACCACAAGAAATGGAGGCGCCGCGACTTGAACCCTGGACCTTTCACACGCCAAGCGAACGCTCTACCAACTGAGCTACGCCCCATGCACGAGCAAACTGCGCTATTCCCCATTCTTTCCGACTCAGATGCGCACGGACACGATGGTTGGTTGGTTTGTAGCGGTGAAGGGAGCAGAGTACAAAGGCGCGGACCCGTTCATATACACAAAAGTTCCAAGTAGTTTCGATGCTCTGGTATTGCAAATGCAAATTCCGTCTGTTTTTAACGTCTTAAATTGAAAGAGCCGTCACAAATTGCTCCGTTTTCAGTCCTTGTCGACAATCATACAGCTCCTGAGGTAACAAACACATCTCGAGCCCCATTGTGCACTCCATTATTCATGCCAACTCAGTGCCTCGCTCTTTACTACTGTGTACCAATGTTGTCGTCCAACTGCAAAACACTGGGCCACAACAAGTTTCCGCGTCTCCATTGCACTGCACATACTACGAAACGCTCCCCAAACTTGGCACTCACCCTCGCAGCCGACTTTTCCGACTTTCCACGACGCTCACGCAACACTCACGCTAGTGACAGCATTATTTATAGTTCGACGTAGCGCCAAATCGAATGAGCACATTTCGCCTACGGCTTAGGCCGCCCTCCTAGTGTGGCTGCTCGGTGTCTGCAGGCAGCGAGGGTCTGCAAGCTTCCTGTGTTCGCACCTATGTCACCTTTGCTTGCTTGTCAGAGACAGACTATCGCAAAACATACAACTCACTCCATGAATTGATTGCTACGGCATCTGTTATCAGCAGTCACAACTAGCAACACCGGTAGCAGCTGACTGCACGCAAAGAATAGGAATGTGCAGTGGGATTTACGTGAACTCGGCGCAAGGCAGATCTTTCCGACATAGGCTTGAGAATCTTACGGGAACACTTGTACTGTTTCTAAATTAAGTGTAGGCGTGGGAGGAGGGTGCTTCCTGGGCACTAATAACAGCACGCTTGTCAATTGTGGATGCTAATCATTCGCTTCTATCTTCCTAGACACATCTGCTGGTTGTGAATTATTCCACTTGCATATCAAGGTGCGCATGTAGGTGTGTTAAAAATTCTGGAGGCACTGGGTATTGATCCCAGTACCTCTCGCATACTAAGCGAGCGATCTACCATCTGAGCTACGCCCGCCCACCCGAAGACTAATGGTGCTACATATAGCCATATAGACGACAC
Organism: Schistocerca gregaria; assembly: GCF_023897955.1. Classification (NCBI taxonomy): domain Eukaryota; kingdom Metazoa; phylum Arthropoda; class Insecta; order Orthoptera; family Acrididae; genus Schistocerca; species Schistocerca gregaria. Next base: position 105,422,723 of record NC_064929.1, on the reverse strand, counting down.
AGACCCTTGCACTCCCATTATTCAGCAGACAAACACTACTCTCTATGTATCCGTTAGGGTGTCTTTCAGGTTTCGTGCATTCTGTATCGAATCGTAGTTGGCCACAATGAAAGTGGCACGTATAACGTCGAAAATAGAATTCGGACACCGCTCTGAGTAAGACCAACGTGTTGTCCACCCTCTATACTTAAATGAGGTTAAGCCGCGATACCTAAGACAGATCTGCACTCGATGACACCTCGATAACAGCCGGTCCCCACACTTACATCTTGCTCTCCTTACGTCAGTATACATCATATCAGACTGTGACGCTGGCTTTGCAACATCTTGCGTGCCTTTAGGTTCGCCGCGACCAACACTTACCATGCACTGACCACAAGAAGTGGAGGCGCCGCGACTTGAACCCTGGACCTTTCACACGCCAAGCGAACGCTCTACCAACTGAGCTACGGCCCATGCACGAGCAAACTGCGCTATTCCCCATTCTTTCCGACTCAGATGCGCACGGACACGATGGTTGGTTGGTTTGTAGCGGTGAAGGGAGCAGAGTACAAAGGCGCGGACCCGTTCATATACACAAAAGTTCCAAGTAGTTTCGATGCTCTGGTATTGCAAATGCAAATTCCGTCTGTTTTTAACGTCTTAAATTGAAAGAGCCGTCACAAATTGCTCCGTTTTCAGTCCTTGTCGACAATCATACAGCTCCTGAGGTAACAAACACATCTCGAGCCCCATTGTGCACTCCATTATTCATGCCAACTCAGTGCCTCGCTCTTTACTACTGTGTACCAATGTTGTCGTCCAACTGCAAAACACTGGGCCACAACAAGTTTCCGCGTCTCCATTGCACTGCACATACTACGAAACGCTCCCCAAACTTGGCACTCACCCTCGCAGCCGACTTTTCCGACTTTCCACGACGCTCACGCAACACTCACGCTAGTGACAGCATTATTTATAGTTCGACGTAGCGCCAAATCGAATGAGCACATTTCGCCTACGGCTTAGGCCGCCCTCCTAGTGTGGCTGCTCGGTGTCTGCAGGCAGCGAGGGTCTGCAAGCTTCCTGTGTTCGCACCTATGTCACCTTTGCTTGCTTGTCAGAGACAGACTATCGCAAAACATACAACTCACTCCATGAATTGATTGCTACGGCATCTGTTATCAGCAGTCACAACTAGCAACACCGGTAGCAGCTGACTGCACGCAAAGAATAGGAATGTGCAGTGGGATTTACGTGAACTCGGCGCAAGGCAGATCTTTCCGACATAGGCTTGAGAATCTTACGGGAACACTTGTACTGTTTCTAAATTAAGTGTAGGCGTGGGAGGAGGAAGCTTCCTGGGCACTAATAACAGCACGCTTGTCAATTGTGGATGCTAATCATTCGCTTCTATCTTCCTAGACACATCTGCTGGTTGTGAATTATTCCACTTGCATATCAAGGTGCGCATGTAGGTGTGTTAAAAATTCTGGAGGCACTGGGTATTGATCCCAGTACCTCTCACATACTAAGCGAGCGATCTACCATCTGAGCTACGACCGCCCACCCGAAGACTAATGGTGCTACATATAGCCATATAGACGACACAGACCCTAGCACTCCCATTATTCAGCAGACAAACACTACTCTCTATGTATCCGTTAGGGTGTCTTTCAGGTTTCGTGCATTCTGTATCGAATCGTAGTTGGCCACAATGAAAGTGGCACGTATAACGTCGAAAATAGAATTCGGACACCGCTCTGAGTAAGACCAACGTGTTGTCCACCCTCTATACTTAAATGAGGTTAAGCCGCGATACCTAAGACAGATCTGCACTCGATGACACCTCGATAACAGCCGGTCCCCACACTTACATCTTGCTCTCCTTACGTCAGTATACATCATATCAGACTGTGACGCTGGCTTTGCAACATCTTGCGTGCCTTTAGGTTCGCCGCGACCAACACTTACCATGCACTGACCACAAAAAATGGAGGCGCCGCGACTTGAACCCTGGACCTTTCACACGCCAAGCGAACGCTCTACCAACTGAGCTACGCCCCATGCACGAGCAAACTGCGCTATTCCCCATTCTTTGCGACTCAGATGCGCACGGACACGATGGTTGGTTGGTTTGTAGCGGTGAAGGGAGCAGAGTACAAAGGCGCGGACCCGTTCATATACACAAAAGTTCCAAGTAGTTTCGATGCTCTGGTATTACAAATGCAAATTCCGTCTGTTTTTAACGTCTTAAATTGAAAGAGCCGTCACAAATTGCTCCGTTTTCAGTCCTTGTCGACAATCATACAGCTCCTGAGGTAACAAACACATCTCGAGCCCCATTGTGCACTCCATTATTCATGCCAACTCAGTGCCTCGCTCTTTACTACTGTGTACCAATGTTGTCGTCCAACTGCAAAACACTGGGCCACAACAAGTTTCCGCGTCTCCATTGCACTGCACATACTACGAAACGCTCCCCAAACTTGGCACTCACCCTCGCAGCCGACTTTTCCGACTTTCCACGACGCTCACGCAACACTCACGCTAGTGACAGCATTATTTATAGTTCGACGTAGCGCCAAATCGAATGAGCACATTTCGCCTACGGCTTAGGCCGCCCTCCTAGTGTGGCTGCTCGGTGTCTGCAGGCAGCGAGGGTCTGCAAGCTTCCTGTGTTCGCACCTATGTCACCTTTGCTTGCTTGTCAGAGACAGACTATCGCAAAACATACAACTCACTCCATGAATTGATTGCTACGGCATCTGTTATCAGCAGTCACAACTAGCAACACCGGTAGCAGCTGACTGCACGCAAAGAATAGGAATGTGCAGTGGGATTTACGTGAACTCGGCGCAAGGCAGATCTTTCCGACATAGGCTTGAGAATCTTACGGGAACACTTGTACTGTTTCTAAATTAAGTGTAGGCGTGGGAGGAGGGTGCTTCCTGGGCACTAATAACAGCACGCTTGTCAATTGTGGATGCTAATCATTCGCTTCTATCTTCCTAGACACATCTGCTGGTTGTGAATTATTCCACTTGCATATCAAGGTGCGCATGTAGGTGTGTTAAAAATTCTGGAGGCACTGGGTATTGATCCCAGTACCTCTCGCATACTAAGCGAGCGATCTACCATCTGAGCTACGCCCGCCCACCCGAAGACTAATGGTGCTACATATAGCCATATAGACGACACAGACCCTTGCACTCCCATTATTCAGCAGACAAACACTACTCTCTATGTATCCGTTAGGGTGTCTTTCAGGTTTCGTGCATTCTGTATCGAATCGTAGTTGGCCACAATGAAAGTGGCACGTATAACGTCGAAAATAGAATTCGGACACCGCTCTGAGTAAGACCAACGTGTTGTCCACCCTCTATACTTAAATGAGGTTAAGCCGCGATACCTAAGACAGATCTGCACTCGATGACACCTCGATAACAGCCGGTCCCCACACTTACATCTTGCTCTCCTTACGTCAGTATACATCATATCAGACTGTGACGCTGGCTTTGCAACATCTTGCGTGCCTTTAGGTTCGCCGCGACCAACACTTACCATGCACTGACCACAAGAAGTGGAGGCGCCGCGACTTGAACCCTGGACCTTTCACACGCCAAGCGAACGCTCTACCAACTGAGCTACGGCCCATGCACGAGCAAACTGCGCTATTCCCCATTCTTTCCGACTCAGATGCGCACGGACACGATGGTTGGTTGGTTTGTAGCGGTGAAGGGAGCAGAGTACAAAGGCGCGGACCCGTTCATATACACAAAAGTTCCAAGTAGTTTCGATGCTCTGGTATTGCAAATGCAAATTCCGTCTGTTTTTAACGTCTTAAATTGAAAGAGCCGTCACAAATTGCTCCGTTTTCAGTCCTTGTCGACAATCATACAGCTCCTGAGGTAACAAACACATCTCGAGCCCCATTGTGCACTCCATTATTCATGCCAACTCAGTGCCTCGCTCTTTACTACTGTGTACCAATGTTGTCGTCCAACTGCAAAACACTGGGCCACAACAAGTTTCCGCGTCTCCATTGCACTGCACATACTACGAAACGCTCCCCAAACTTGGCACTCACCCTCGCAGCCGACTTTTCCGACTTTCCACGACGCTCACGCAACACTCACGCTAGTGACAGCATTATTTATAGTTCGACGTAGCGCCAAATCGAATGAGCACATTTCGCCTACGGCTTAGGCCGCCCTCCTAGTGTGGCTGCTCGGTGTCTGCAGGCAGCGAGGGTCTGCAAGCTTCCTGTGTTCGCACCTATGTCACCTTTGCTTGCTTGTCAGAGACAGACTATCGCAAAACATACAACTCACTCCATGAATTGATTGCTACGGCATCTGTTATCAGCAGTCACAACTAGCAACACCGGTAGCAGCTGACTGCACGCAAAGAATAGGAATGTGCAGTGGGATTTACGTGAACTCGGCGCAAGGCAGATCTTTCCGACATAGGCTTGAGAATCTTACGGGAACACTTGTACTGTTTCTAAATTAAGTGTAGGCGTGGGAGGAGGAAGCTTCCTGGGCACTAATAACAGCACGCTTGTCAATTGTGGATGCTAATCATTCGCTTCTATCTTCCTAGACACATCTGCTGGTTGTGAATTATTCCACTTGCATATCAAGGTGCGCATGTAGGTGTGTTAAAAATTCTGGAGGCACTGGGTATTGATCCCAGTACCTCTCACATACTAAGCGAGCGATCTACCATCTGAGCTACGACCGCCCACCCGAAGACTAATGGTGCTACATATAGCCATATAGACGACACAGACCCTAGCACTCCCATTATTCAGCAGACAAACACTACTCTCTATGTATCCGTTAGGGTGTCTTTCAGGTTTCGTGCATTCTGTATCGAATCGTAGTTGGCCACAATGAAAGTGGCACGTATAACGTCGAAAATAGAATTCGGACACCGCTCTGAGTAAGACCAACGTGTTGTCCACCCTCTATACTTAAATGAGGTTAAGCCGCGATACCTAAGACAGATCTGCACTCGATGACACCTCGATAACAGCCGGTCCCCACACTTACATCTTGCTCTCCTTACGTCAGTATACATCATATCAGACTGTGACGCTGGCTTTGCAACATCTTGCGTGCCTTTAGGTTCGCCGCGACCAACACTTACCATGCACTGACCACAAAAAATGGAGGCGCCGCGACTTGAACCCTGGACCTTTCACACGCCAAGCGAACGCTCTACCAACTGAGCTACGCCCCATGCACGAGCAAACTGCGCTATTCCCCATTCTTTGCGACTCAGATGCGCACGGACACGAGTACAAAGGCGCGGACCCGTTCATATACACAAAAGTTCCAAGTAGTTTCGATGCTCTGGTATTACAAATGCAAATTCCGTCTGTTTTTAACGTCTTAAATTGAAAGAGCCGTCACAAATTGCTCCGTTTTCAGTCCTTGTCGACAATCATACAGCTCCTGAGGTAACAAACACATCTCGAGCCCCATTGTGCACTCCATTATTCATGCCAACTCAGTGCCTCGCTCTTTACTACTGTGTACCAATGTTGTCGTCCAACTGCAAAACACTGGGCCACAACAAGTTTCCGCGTCTCCATTGCACTGCACATACTACGAAACGCTCCCCAAACTTGGCACTCACCCTCGCAGCCGACTTTTCCGACTTTCCACGACGCTCACGCAACGCTCACGCTAGTGACAGCATTATTTATAGTTCGACGTTGCGCCAAATCGAATGAGCACATTTCGCCTACGGCTTAGGCCGCCCTCCTAGTGTGGCTGCTCGGTGTCTGCAGGCAGCGAGGGTCTGCCAGCTTCCTGTGTTCGCACCTATGTCACCTTTTCTTGCTTGTCAGAGACAGACTATCGCAAAACATACAACTCACTCCATGTATTGATTGCTACGGCATCTGTTATCAGCAGTCACAACTAGCAACACCAGTAGCAGCTGACTGCACGCAAAGAATAGGAATGTGCAGTGGGATTTACGTGAGCTCGGCGCAAGCTTGTATCTTCCTAGACACATCTGCTGGCTGTGAATTATTCCACTTGCATATCAAGGTGCGCATGTAGGTGTGTTAGAAATTCTAGAGGCACTGGGTATTGATCCCAGTACATCTCGCATAGTAAGCAAGCGCTCTACCATCTGAGCTACGCCCGCCCCCCCGAAGACTAATGGTGCTACATACAGCCATATAGACGACACAGACCCTTGCACTCCCATTATTCAGCAGACAAACACTACTCTCTATGTATCCGTTAGGGTGTCTTTCAGGTTTCGTGCATTCTGTATCGAATCGTAGTTGGCCACAATGAAAGTGGCACGTATAACGTCGAAAATAGAATTCGGACACCGCTCTGAGTAAGACCAACGTGTTGTCCACCCTCTATACTTAAATGAGGTTAAGCCGCGATACCTAAGACAGATCTGCACTCGATGACACCTCGATAACAGCCGGTCCCCACACTTACATCTTGCTCTCCTTACGTCAGTATACATCATATCAGACTGTGACGCTGGCTTTGCAACATCTTGCGTGCCTTTAGGTTCGCCGCGACCAACACTTACCATGCACTGACCACAAAAAATGGAGGCGCCGCGACTTGAACCCTGGACCTTTCACACGCCAAGCGAACGCTCTACCAACTGAGCTACGCCCCATGCACGAGCAAACTGCGCTATTCCCCATTCTTTGCGACTCAGATGCGCACGGACACGATGGTTGGTTGGTTTGTAGCGGTGAAGGGAGCAGAGTACAAAGGCGCGGACCCGTTCATATACACAAAAGTTCCAAGTAGTTTCGATGCTCTGGTATTGCAAATGCAAATTCCGTCTGTTTTTAACGTCTTAAATTGAAAGAGCCGTCACAAATTGCTCCGTTTTCAGTCCTTGTCGACAATCATACAGCTCCTGAGGTAACAAACACATCTCGAGCCCCATTGTGCACTCCATTATTCATGCCAACTCAGTGCCTCGCTCTTTACTACTGTGTACCAATGTTGTCGTCCAACTGCAAAACACTGGGCCACAACAAGTTTCCGCGTCTCCATTGCACTGCACATACTACGAAACGCTCCCCAAACTTGGCACTCACCCTCGCAGCCGACTTTTCCGACTTTCCACGACGCTCACGCAACACTCACGCTAGTGACAGCATTATTTATAGTTCGACGTAGCGCCAAATCGAATGAGCACATTTCGCCTACGGCTTAGGCCGCCCTCCTAGTGTGGCTGCTCGGTGTCTGCAGGCAGCGAGGGTCTGCAAGCTTCCTGTGTTCGCACCTATGTCACCTTTGCTTGCTTGTCAGAGACAGACTATCGCAAAACATACAACTCACTCCATGTATTGATTGCTACGGCATCTGTTATCAGCAGTCACAACTAGCAACACCAGTAGCAGCTGACTGCACGCAAAGAATAGGAATGTGCAGTGGGATTTACGTGAGCTCGGCGCAAGCTTGTATCTTCCTAGACACATCTGCTGGCTGTGAATTATTCCACTTGCATATCAAGGTGCGCATGTAGGTGTGTTAGAAATTCTAGAGGCACTGGGTATTGATCCCAGTACCTCTCGCATAGTAAGCAAGCGCTCTACCATCTGAGCTACGCCCGCCCCCCCGAAGACTAATGGTGCTACATACAGCCATATAGACGACACAGACCCTTGCACTCCCATTATTCAGCAGACAAACACTACTCTCTATGTATCCGTTAGGGTGTCTTTCAGGTTTCGTGCATTCTGTATCGAATCGTAGTTGGCCACAATGAAAGTGGCACGTATAACGTCGAAAATAGAATTCGGACACCGCTCTGAGTAAGACCAACGTGTTGTCCACCCTCTATACTTAAATGAGGTTAAGCCGCGATACCTAAGACAGATCTGCACTCGATGACACCTCGATAACAGCCGGTCCCCACACTTACATCTTGCTCTCCTTACGTCAGTATACATCATATCAGACTGTGACGCTGGCTTTGCAACATCTTGCGTGCCTTTAGGTTCGCCGCGACCAACACTTACCATGCACTGACCACAAAAAATGGAAGCGCCGCGGCTTGAACCCTGGACCTTTCACATGCCAAGCGAACGCTCTACCAACTCAGCTACGCCCCATGCACGAGCTAACTGCGCTATTCCCCATTCTTTGCGACTCAGATGCGCACGGACACGATGGTTGGTTGGTTTGTAGCGGTGAAGGGAGCAGAGTACAAAGGCGCGGACCCGTTCATATACACAAAAGTTCCAAGTAGTTTCGATGCTCTGGTATTACAAATGCAAATTCCGTCTGTTTTTAACGTCTTAAATTGAAAGAGCCGTCACAAATTGCTCCGTTTTCAGTCCTTGTCGACAATCATACAGCACCTGAGGTAACAAACACATCTCGAGCCCCATTGTGCACTCCATTATTCATGCCAACTCAGTGCCTCGCTCTTTACTACTGTGTACCAATGTTGTCGTCCAACTGCAAAACACTGGGCCACAACAAGTTTCCGCGTCTCCATTGCACTGCACATACTACGAAACGCTCCCCAAACTTGGCACTCACCCTCGCAGCCGACTTTTCCGACTTTCCACGACGCTCACGCTAGTGACAGCATTATTTATAGTTCGACGTTGCGCCAAATCGAATGAGCACATTTCGCCTACGGCTTAGGCCGCCCTCCTAGTGTGGCTGCTCGGTGTCTGCAGGCAGCGAGGGTCTGCAAGCTTCCTGTGTTCGCACCTATGTCACCTTTGCTTGCTTGTCAGAGACAGACTATCGCAAAACATACAACTCACTCCATGAATTGATTGCTACGGCATCTGTTATCAGCAGTCACAACTAGCAACACCAGTAGCAGCTGACTGCACGCAAAGAATAGGAATGTGCAGTGGGATTTACGTGAACTCGGCGCAAGGCAGATCTTTCCGTCATAGGCTTGAGAATCTTACGGGAACACTTGTACTGTTTCTATATTAAGTGTAGGCGTGGGAGGAGGGTGCTTCCTGCGCACTAATAACAGCACGCTTGTCAATTGTGGATGCTAATCATTCGCTTGTATCTTCCTAGACATATCTGCTGGTTGTGAATTATTCCACTTGCATATCAAGGTGCGCATGTAGGTGTGTTAAAAATTCTGGAGGCACTGGGTATTGATCCCAGTACCTCTCGCATACTAAGCGAGCGATCTACCATCTGAGCTACGCCCGCCCCCCCGAAGACTAATGGTGCTACATACAGCCATATAGACGACACAGACCCTTGCACTCCCATTATTCAGCAGACAAACACTACTCTCTATGTATCCGTTAGGGTGTCTTTCAGGTTTCGTGCATTCTGTATCGAATCGTAGTTGGCCACAATGAAAGTGGCACGTATAACGTCGAAAATAGAATTCGGACACCGCTCTGAGTAAGACCAACGTGTTGTCCACCCTCTATACTTAAATGAGGTTAAGCCGCGATACCTAAGACAGATCTGCACTCGATGACACCTCGATAACAGCCGGTCCCCACACTTACATCTTGCTCTCCTTACGTCAGTATACATCATATCAGACTGTGACGCTGGCTTTGCAACATCTTGCGTGCCTTTAGGTTCGCCGCGACCAACACTTACCATGCACTGACCACAAAAAATTGAGGCGCCGCGATTTGAACCCTGGACCTTTCACACGCCAAGCGAACGCTCTACCAACTGAGCTAGGCCCCATGCACGAGCAAACTGCGCTATTCCCCATTCTTTGCGACTCAGATGCGCACGGACACGATGGTTGGTTGGTTTGTAGCGGTGAAGGGAGCAGAGTACAAAGGCGCGGACCCGTTCATATACACAAAAGTTCCAAGTAGTTTCGATGCTCTGGTATTACAAATGCAAATTCCGTCTGTTTTTAACGTCTTAAATTGAAAGAGCCGTCACAAATTGCTCCGTTTTCACTCCTTGTCGACAATCATACAGCTCCTGAGGTAACAAACACATCTCGAGCCCCATTGTGCACTCCATTATTCATGCCAACTCAGTGCCTCGCTCTTTACTACTGTGTACCAATGTTGTCGTCCAACTGCAAAACACTGGGCCACAACAAGTTTCCGCGTCTCCATTGCACTGCACATACTACGAAACGCTCCCCAAACTTGGCACTCACCCTCGCAGCCGACTTTTCCGACTTTCCACGACGCTCACGCAACGCTCACGCTAGTGACAGCATTATTTATAGTTCGACGTTGCGCCAAATCGAATGAGCACATTTCGCCTACGGCTTAGGCCGCCCTCCTAGTGTGGCTGCTCGGTGTCTGCAGGCAGCGAGGGTCTGCCAGCTTCCTGTGTTCGCACCTATGTCACCTTTTCTTGCTTGTCAGAGACAGACTATCGCAAAACATACAACTCACTCCATGTATTGATTGCTACGGCATCTGTTATCAGCAGTCACAACTAGCAACACCAGTAGCAGCTGACTGCACGCAAAGAATAGGAATGTGCAGTGGGATTTACGTGAGCTCGGCGCAAGCTTGTATCTTCCTAGACACATCTGCTGGCTGTGAATTATTCCACTTGCATATCAAGGTGCGCATGTAGGTGTGTTAGAAATTCTAGAGGCACTGGGTATTGATCCCAGTACATCTCGCATAGTAAGCAAGCGCTCTACCATCTGAGCTACGCCCGCCCCCCCGAAGACTAATGGTGCTACATACAGCCATATAGACGACACAGACCCTTGCACTCCCATTATTCAGCAGACAAACACTACTCTCTATGTATCCGTTAGGGTGTCTTTCAGGTTTCGTGCATTCTGTATCGAATCGTAGTTGGCCACAATGAAAGTGGCACGTATAACGTCGAAAATAGAATTCGGACACCGCTCTGAGTAAGACCAACGTGTTGTCCACCCTCTATACTTAAATGAGGTTAAGCCGCGATACCTAAGACAGATCTGCACTCGATGACACCTCGATAACAGCCGGTCCCCACACTTACATCTTGCTCTCCTTACGTCAGTATACATCATATCAGACTGTGACGCTGGCTTTGCAACATCTTGCGTGCCTTTAGGTTCGCCGCGACCAACACTTACCATGCACTGACCACAAAAAATGGAGGCGCCGCGACTTGAACCCTGGACCTTTCACACGCCAAGCGAACGCTCTACCAACTGAGCTACGCCCCATGCACGAGCAAACTGCGCTATTCCCCATTCTTTGCGACTCAGATGCGCACGGACACGATGGTTGGTTGGTTTGTAGCGGTGAAGTGAGCAGAGTACAAAGGCGCGGACCCGTTCATATACACAAAAGTTCCAAGTAGTTTCGATGCTCTGGTATTACAAATGCAAATTCCGTCTGTTTTTAACGTCTTAAATTGAAAGAGCCGTCACAAATTGCTCCGTTTTCACTCCTTGTCGACAATCATACAGCTCCTGAGGTAACAAACACATCTCGAGCCCCATTGTGCACTCCATTATTCATGCCAACTCAGTGCCTCGCTCTTTACTACTGTGTACCAATGTTGTCGTCCAACTGCAAAACACTGGGCCACAACAAGTTTCCGCGTCTCCATTGCACTGCACATACTACGAAACGCTCCCCAAACTTGGCACTCACCCTCGCAGCCGACTTTTCCGACTTTCCACGACGCTCACGCAACGCTCACGCTAGTGACAGCATTATTTATAGTTCGACGTTGCGCCAAATCGAATGAGCACATTTCGCCTACGGCTTAGGCCGCCCTCCTAGTGTGGCTGCTCGGTGTCTGCAGGCAGCGAGGGTCTGCCAGCTCCCTGTGTTCGCACCTATGTCACCTTTGCTTGCTTGTCAGAGACAGACTATCGCAAAACATACAACTCACTCCATGTATTGATTGCTACGGCATCTGTTATCAGCAGTCACAACTAGCAACACCAGTAGCAGCTGACTGCACGCAAAGAATAGGAATGTGCAGTGGGATTTACGTGAGCTCGGCGCAAGCTTGTATCTTCCTAGACACATCTGCTGGCTGTGAATTATTCCACTTGCATATCAAGGTGCGCATGTAGGTGTGTTAGAAATTCTAGAGGCACTGGGTATTGATCCCAGTACCTCTCGCATAGTAAGCAAGCGCTCTACCATCTGAGCTACGCCCGCCCCCCCGAAGACTAATGGTGCTACATACAGCCATATAGACGACACAGACCCTTGCACTCCCATTATTCAGCAGACAAACACTACTCTCTATGTATCCGTTAGGGTGTCTTTCAGGTTTCGTGCATTCTGTATCGAATCGTAGTTGGCCACAATGAAAGTGGCACGTATAACGTCGAAAATAGAATTCGGACACCGCTCTGAGTAAGACCAACGTGTTGTCCACCCTCTATACTTAAATGAGGTTAAGCCGCGATACCTAAGACAGATCTGCACTCGATGACACCTCGATAACAGCCGGTCCCCACACTTACATCTTGCTCTCCTTACGTCAGTATACATCATATCAGACTGTGACGCTGGCTTTGCAACATCTTGCGTGCCTTTAGGTTCGCCGCGACCAACACTTACCATGCACTGACCACAAAAAATGGAAGCGCCGCGGCTTGAACCCTGGATCTTTCACATGCCAAGCGAACGCTCTACCAACTCAGCTACGCCCCATGCACGAGCTAACTGCGCTATTCCCCATTCTTTGCGACTCAGATGCGCACGGACACGATGGTTGGTTGGTTTGTAGCGGTGAAGGGAGCAGAGTACAAAGGCGCGGACCCGTTAATATACACAAAAGTTCCAAGTAGTTTCGATGCTCTGGTATTACAAATGCAAATTCCGTCTGTTTTTAACGTCTTAAATTGAAAGAGCCGTCACAAATTGCTCCGTTTTCAGTCCTTGTCGACAATCATACAGCACCTGAGGTAACAAACACATCTCGAGCCCCATTGTGCACTCCATTATTCATGCCAACTCAGTGCCTCGCTCTTTACTACTGTGTACCAATGTTGTCGTCCAACTGCAAAACACTGGGCCACAACAAGTTTCCGCGTCTCCATTGCACTGCACATACTACGAAACGCTCCCCAAACTTGGCACTCACCCTCGCAGCCGACTTTTCCGACTTTCCACGACGCTCACGCTAGTGACAGCATTATTTATAGTTCGACGTTGCGCCAAATCGAATGAGCACATTTCGCCTACGGCTTAGGCCGCCCTCCTAGTGTGGCTGCTCGGTGTCTGCAGGCAGCGAGGGTCTGCAAGCTTCCTGTGTTCGCACCTATGTCACCTTTGCTTGCTTGTCAGAGACAGACTATCGCAAAACATACAACTCACTCCATGAATTGATTGCTACGGCATCTGTTATCAGCAGTCACAACTAGCAACACCAGTAGCAGCTGACTGCACGCAAAGAATAGGAATGTGCAGTGGGATTTACGTGAACTCGGCGCAAGGCAGATCTTTCCGTCATAGGCTTGAGAATCTTACGGGAACACTTGTACTGTTTCTATATTAAGTGTAGGCGTGGGAGGAGGGTGCTTCCTGCGCACTAATAACAGCACGCTTGTCAATTGTGGATGCTAATCATTCGCTTGTATCTTCCTAGACATATCTGCTGGTTGTGAATTATTCCACTTGCATATCAAGGTGCGCATGTAGGTGTGTTAAAAATTCTGGAGGCACTGGGTATTGATCCCAGTACCTCTCGCATACTAAGCGAGCGATCTACCATCTGAGCTACGCCCGCCCCCCCGAAGACTAATGGTGCTACATACAGCCATATAGACGACACAGACCCTTGCACTCCCATTATTCAGCAGACAAACACTACTCTCTATGTATCCGTTAGGGTGTCTTTCAGGTTTCGTGCATTCTGTATCGAATCGTAGTTGGCCACAATGAAAGTGGCACGTATAACGTCGAAAATAGAATTCGGACACCGCTCTGAGTAAGACCAACGTGTTGTCCACCCTCTATACTTAAATGAGGTTAAGCCGCGATACCTAAGACAGATCTGCACTCGATGACACCTCGATAACAGCCGGTCCCCACACTTACATCTTGCTCTCCTTACGTCAGTATACATCATATCAGACTGTGACGCTGGCTTTGCAACATCTTGCGTGCCTTTAGGTTCGCCGCGACCAACACTTACCATGCACTGACCACAAAAAATTGAGGCGCCGCGATTTGAACCCTGGACCTTTCACACGCCAAGCGAACGCTCTACCAACTGAGCTAGGCCCCATGCACGAGCAAACTGCGCTATTCCCCATTCTTTGCGACTCAGATGCGCACGGACACGATGGTTGGTTGGTTTGTAGCGGTGAAGGGAGCAGAGTACAAAGGCGCGGACCCGTTCATATACACAAAAGTTCCAAGTAGTTTCGATGCTCTGGTATTACAAATGCAAATTCCGTCTGTTTTTAACGTCTTAAATTGAAAGAGCCGTCACAAATTGCTCCGTTTTCACTCCTTGTCGACAATCATACAGCTCCTGAGGTAACAAACACATCTCGAGCCCCATTGTGCACTCCATTATTCATGCCAACTCAGTGCCTCGCTCTTTACTACTGTGTACCAATGTTGTCGTCCAACTGCAAAACACTGGGCCACAACAAGTTTCCGCGTCTCCATTGCACTGCACATACTACGAAACGCTCCCCAAACTTGGCACTCACCCTCGCAGCCGACTTTTCCGACTTTCCACGACGCTCACGCAACGCTCACGCTAGTGACAGCATTATTTATAGTTCGACGTTGCGCCAAATCGAATGAGCACATTTCGCCTACGGCTTAGGCCGCCCTCCTAGTGTGGCTGCTCGGTGTCTGCAGGCAGCGAGGGTCTGCAAGCTTCCTGTGTTCGCACCTATGTCACCTGTGCTTGCTTGTCAGAGACAGACTATCGCAAAACATACAACTAACTCCATGAATTGATTGCTACGGCATCTGTTATCAGCAGTCACAACTAACAACACCAGTAGCAGCTGACTGCACGCAAAGAATAGGAATGTGCAGTGGGATTTACGTGAACTCGGCGTAAGCTTGTATCTTCCTAGACACATCTGCTGGCTGTGAAGTATTCCACTTGCATATCAAGGTGCGCATGTAGGTGTGTTAAAAATTCTGGAGGCACTGGGTATTGATCCCAGCACCTCTCGCATACTAAGCGAGCGCTCTACCATCTGAGCTACGCCCGCCCCCCCGAAGACTAATGGTGCTACATACAGCCATATAGACGACACAGACCCTTGCACTCCCATTATTCAGCAGACAAACACTACTCTCTATGTATCCGTTAGGGTGTCTTTCAGGTTTCGTGCATTCTGTATCGAATCGTAGTTGGCCAAAATGAAAGTGGCACGTATAACGTCGAAAATAGAATTCGGACACCGCTCTGAGTAAGACCAACGTGTTGTCCACCCTCTAGACTTCAGTGAGGTTAAGCCGCGATACCTAAGACAGATCTGCACTCGATGACACCTCGATAACAGCCGGTCCCCACACTTACATCTTGCTCTCCTTACGTCAGTATACATCATATCAGTCTGTGACGCTGGCTTTGCAACATCTTGCGTGCCTTTAGGTTCGCCGCGACCAACACTTACCATGCACTGACCACAAAAAATGGAGGCGCCGCGGCTTGAACCCAGGACTTTTCACATGCCAAGCGAACGCTCTACCAACTGAGCTACGCCCCATGCACGAGCAAACTGCGCTATTCCCCATTGTTTGCGACTCAGATGCGCACGGACACGATGGTTGGTTGGTTTGTAGCGGTGAAGGGAGCAGAGTACAAAGGCGCGGACCCGTTCATATACACAAAAGTTCCAAGTAGTTTCGATGCTCTGGTATTACAAAGGCAAATTCCGTCTGTTTTTAACGTCTTAAATTGAAAGAGCCGTCACAAATTGCTCCGTTTTCACTCCTTGTCGACAATTATACAGCACCTGAGGTAACAAACACATCTCGAGCCACATTGTGCACTACATTATTTATGCCAACTCAGTGCCTCCTCCTTTACTACTGTGTACCAATCTTGTCGTCCAACTGCAAAACACTGGGCCACAACAAGTTTCCGCGTCTCCATTGCACTGCACATACTACGAAACGCTCCCCAAACTTGGCACTCACCCTCGCAGCCGACTTTTCCGACTTTCCACGACGCTCACGCTAGTGACAGCATTATTTATAGTTCGACGTCGCGCCAAAGCGAATGAGTACATTTCGCCTACGGCTTAGGCCGCCCTCCTAGTGTGGCTGCTCGGTGTCTGCAGGCAGCGAGGGTCTGCCAGCTTCCTGTGTTCGCACCTATGTCACCTTTGCTTGCTTGTCAGAGACAGACTATCGCAAAACATACAACTCACTCCATGTATTGATTGCTACGGCATCTGTTATCAGCAGTCACAACTAGCAACACCAGTAGCAGCTGACTGCACGCAAAGAATAGGAATGTGCAGTGGGATTTACGTGAACTCGGCGCAAGCTTGTATCTTCCTAGACACATCTGCTGGCTGTGAATTATTCCACTTGCATATCAAGGTGCGCAAGTAGGTGTGTTAAAAATTCTGGAGGCACTGGGTATTGATCCCAGTACCTCTCGCATACTAAGCGAGCGCTCTACCATCTGAGCTACGCCCGCCCCCCGAAGACTAATGGTGCTACATACAGCCATATAGACGTCACAGACCCTTGCACTCCCATTATTCAGCAGACAAATACTACTCTCTATGTATCCGTTAGGGTGTCTTTCAGGTTTCGTGCATTCTGTATCGAATCGTAGTTGGCCACAATGAAAGTGGCACGTATAACGTCGAAAATAGAATTCGGACACCGCTCTGAGTAAGACCAACGTGTTGTCCACCCTCTAGACTTCAATGAGGTTACGCCGCGATACCTAAGACAGATCTGCACTCGATGACACCTCGATAACAGCCGGTCCCCACACTTACATCTTGCTCTCCTTACGTCAGTATACATCATATCAGTCTGTGACGCTGGCTTTGCAACATCTTGCGTGCCTTTAGGTTCGCCGCGACCAACACTTACCATGCACTGACCACAAAAAAGGAGGCGCCGCGGCTTGAACCCTGGACCTTTCACATGCCAAGCGAACGCTCTACCAACTGAGCTACGCCCCATGCACGAGCAAACTGCGCTATTCCCCATTCTTTGCGACTCAGATGCGCACGGACACGATGGTTGGTTGGTTTGTAGCGGTGAAGGGAGCAGAGTACAAAGGCGCGGACCCGTTCATATACACAAAAGTTCCAAGTAGTTTCGATGCTCTGGTATTACAAATGCAAATTCCGTCTGTTTTTAACGTCTTAAATTGAAAGAGCCGTCACAAATTGCTCCGTTTTCACTCATTGTAGACAATTATACAGCACCTGAGGTAACAAACACATCTCGAGAACCATTGTGCACTACATTATTTATGCCAATTCAGTGCCTCGCTCTTCACTACTGTGTACCAATCTTGTCGTCCAACTGCAAAACACTGGGCCACAACAAGTTTCCGCGTCTCCATTGCACTGCGCATACTACGAAACGCTCCCCAAACTTGGCACTCACCCTCGCAGCAGACTTTTCCGACTTTCCACGACGCTCACGCTAGTGACAGCATTATTTATAGTTCGACGTCGCGCCAAAGCGAATGAGTACATTTCGCCTACGGCTTAGGCCGCCCTCCTAGTGTGGCTGCTCGGTGTCTGCAGGCAGCGAGGGTCTGCCAGCTTCCTGTGTTCGCACCTATGTCACCTTTGCTTGCTTGTCAGAGACAGACTATCGCAAAACATACAACTCACTCCACGTATTGATTGCTACGGCATCTGTTATCAGCAGTCACAACTAGCAACACCAGTAGCAGTTGACTGCACGCAAAGAATAGGAATGTGCAGTGGGATTTACGTGAACTCGGCGCAAGCTTGTATCTTCCTAGACACATCTGCTGGCTGTGAATTATTCCACTTGCATATCAAGGTGCGCAAGTAGGTGTGTTAAAAATTCTGGAGGCACTGGGTATTGATCCCAGTACCTCTCGCATACTAAGCGAGCGCTCTACCATCTGAGCTACGCCCGCTCGCACGAAGACTAGTGGTGCTACATACAGCCATATAGACGACACAGACCCTTGTACTCCCATTATTCAGCAGACAAACACTACTCTCTATGTATCCGTTAGGGTGTCTTTCAGGTTTCGTGCATTCTGTATCGAATCGTAGTTGCCAAAATGAAAGTGGCACGTATAACGTCGAAAATAGAATTCGGACACCGCTCTGAGTAAGACCAACGTGTTGTCCACCCTCTAGACTTCAATGAGGTTAAGCCGCGATACGTAAGACAGATCTGCACTCGATGACACCTCGATAACAGCCGGTCCCCACACTTACATCTTGCTCTCCTTACGTCAGTATACATCATATCAGTCTGTGACGCTGGCTTTGCAACATCTTGCGTGCCTTTAGGTTCGCCGCGACCAACACTTACCATGCACTGACCACAAGAAATGGAGGCGCCGCGGCTTGAACCCTGGACCTTTCACATGCCAAGCGAACGCTCTACCAACTGAGCTACGCCCCATGCACGAGCAAACTGCGCTATTCCCCATTCTTTGCGACTCAGATGCGCACGGACACGATGGTTGGTTGGTTTGTAGTGGTGAAGGGAGCAGAGTACAAAGGCGCGGACCCGTTCATATACACAAAAGTTCCAAGTAGTTTCGATGCTCTGGTATTACAAATGCAAATTCCGTCTGTTTTTAACGTCTTAAATTGAAAGAGCCGTCACAAATTGCTCCGTTTTCACTCCTTGTAGACAATTATACAGCACCTGAGGTAACAAACACATCTCGAGAACCATTGTGCACTACATTATTTATGCCAACTCAGTGCCTCGCTCTTTACTACTGTGTACCAATCTTGTCGTCCTACTGCAAAACACTGGGCCACAACAAGTTTCCGCGTCTCCATTGCACTGCGCATACTACGAAACGCTCCCCAGACTTGGCACTCACCCTCGCAGCCGACTTCTCCGACTTTCCACGACGCTCACGCTAGTGACAGCATTATTTATAGTTCGACGTCGCGCCAAAGCGAATGAGTACATTTCGCCTACGGCTTAGGCCGCCCTCCTAGTGTGGCTGCTCGGTGTCTGCAGGCAGCGAGGGTCTGCAAGCTTCCTGTGTTCGCACCTATGTCACCTGTGCTTGCTTGTCAGAGACAGACTATCGCAAAACATACAACTCACTCCATGAATTGATTGCTACGGCATCTGTTATCAGCAGTCACAACTAGCAACACCAGTAGCAGCTGACTGCACGCAAAGAATAGGAATGTGCAGTGGGATTTACGTGAACTCGGCGCAAGGCAGATCTTTCCGACATAGGCTTGAGAATCTTACGGGAAGACTTGTACTGTTTCTAAATTAAGTGTAGGCGTGGGAGGATGGTGCTTCCTGCGCACTAATAACAGCACGCTTGTCAATTGTGGATGCTAATCATTCGCTTCTATCTTCCTAGACACATCTGCTGGTTGTGAATTATTCCACTTGCATATCAAGGTGCGCATGTACGTGTGTCAAAAATTCTGGAGGCACTGGGTATTGATCCCAGTACCTCTCGCATACTAAGCGAGCGCTCTACCATCTGAGCTACGCCCGCCCCCCCGAAGACTAATGGTGCTACATACAGCCATATAGACGACACAGACCCTTGCACTCCCATTATTCAGCAGACAAACACTACTCTCTATGTATCCGTTAGGGTGCCTTTCAGGTTTCGTGCATTCTGTATCGAATCGTAGTTGCCAAAATGAAAGTGGCACGTATAACGTCGAAAATAGAATTCGGACACCGCTCTGAGTAAGACCAACGTGTTGTCCACCCTCTATACTTCAATGAGGTTAAGCCGCGATACCTAAGACAGATCTGCACTCGATGACACCTCGATAACAGCCGGTCCCCACACTTACATCTTGCTCTCCTTACGTCAGTATACATCATATCAGTCTGTGACGCTGGCTTTGCAACATCTTGCGTGCCTTTAGGTTCGCCGCGACCAACACTTACCATGCACTGACCACAAAAAAAGGAGGCGCCGCAGCTTGAACCCTGGACCTTTCACATGCCAAGCGAACGCTCTACCAACTGAGCTACGCCCCGTGCACGAGCAAATTGAGCTATTCCCCTTTGTTTGCAACTCAGATGCGCACGGACACGATGGTTGGTTGGTTTGTAGCGGTGAAGGGAGCAGAGTACAAAGGCGCGGACCCGTTCATATACACAAAAGTTCCAAGTAGTTTCGATGCTCTGGTATTACAAATGCAAATTCCGTCTGTTTTTAACGTCTTAAATTGAAAGAGCCGTCACAAATTGCTCCGTTTTCAATCATTGTAGACAATTATACAGCACCTGAGGTAACAAACACATCTCGAGAACCATTGTGCACTACATTATTTATGCCAATTCAGTGCCTCGCTCTTTACTACTGTGTACCAATCTTGTCGTCCAACTGCAAAACACTGGGCCACAACAAGTTTCCGCGTCTCCATTGCACTGCGCATACTACGAAACGCTCCCCAAACTTGGCACTCACCCTCGCAGCCGACTTTTCCGACTTTCCACGACGCTCACGCTAGTGACAGCATTATTTATAGTTCGACGTCGCGCCAAAGCGAATGAGTACATTTCGCCTATGGCTTAGGCCGCCCTCCTAGTGTGGCTGCTCGGTGTCTGCAGGCAGCGAGGGTCTGCAAGCTTCCTGTGTTCGCACCTATGTCACCTGTGCTTGCTTGTCAGAGACAGACTATCGCAAAACATACAACTCACTCCATGAATTGATTGCTACGGCATCTGTTATCAGCAGTCACAACTAGCAACACCAGTAGCAACTGACTGCACGCAAAGAATAGGAATGTGCAGTGGGATTTACGTGAACTCGGCGCAAGCTTGTATCTTCCTAGACACATCTGCTGGCTGTGAAGTATTCCACTTGCATATCAAGGTGCGCATGTACGTGTGTTAAAAATTCTGGAGGCACTGGGTATTGATCCCAGTACCTCTCGCATACTAAGCGAGCGCTCTACCATCTGAGCTACGCCCGCCCCCCCGAAGACTAATGGTGCTACATACAGCCATATAGACGACACAGACCCTTGCACTCCCATTATTCAGCAGACAAACACTACTCTCTATGTATCCGTTAGGGTGTCTTTCAGGTTTCGTGCATTCTGTATCGAATCGTAGTTGCCAAAATGAAAGTGGCACGTATAACGTCGAAAATAGAATTCGGACACCGCTCTGAGTAAGACCAACGTGTTGTCCACCCTCTATACTTCAATGAGGTTAAGCCGCGATACCTAAGACAGATCTGCACTCGATGACACCTCGATAACAGCCGGTCTCCACACTTACATCTTGCTCTCCTTACGTCAGTATACATCATATCAGTCTGTGACGCTGGCTTTGCAACATCTTGCGTGCCTTTAGGTTCGCCGCGACCAACACTTACCATGCACTGACCACAAAAAAAGGAGGCGCCGCAGCTTGAACCCTGGAACTTTCACATGCCAAGCGAACGCTCTACCAACTGAGCTACGCCCCATGCACGAGCAAACTGCGCTATTCCCCTTTGTTTGCGACTCAGATGCGCACGGACACGATGGTTGGTTGGTTTGTAGCGGTGAAGGGAGCAGAGTACAAAGGCGCGGACCCGTTCATAGACACAAAAGTTCCAAGTAGTTTCGATGCTCTGGTATTACAAATGCAAATTCCGTCTGTTTTTAACGTCTTAAATTGAAAGAGCCGTCACAAATTGCTCCGTTTTCACTCATTGTAGACAATTATACAGCACCTGAGGTAACAAACACATCTCGAGAACCATTGTGCACTACATTATTTATGCCAATTCAGTGCCTCGCTCTTTACTACTGTGTACCAATCTTGTCGTCCAACTGCAAAACACTGGGCCACAACAAGTTTCCGCGTCTCCATTGCACTGCGCATACTACGAAACGCTCCCCAAACTTGGCACTCACCCTCGCAGCCGACTTTTCCGACTTTCCACGACGCTCACGCTAGTGACAGCATTATTTATAGTTCGACGTCGCGCCAAAGCGAATGAGTACATTTCGCCTATGGCTTAGGCCGCCCTCCTAGTGTGGCTGCTCGGTGTCTGCAGGCAGCGAGGGTCTGCAAGCTTCCTGTGTTCGCACCTATGTCACCTGTGCTTGCTTGTCAGAGACAGACTATCGCAAAACATACAACTCACTCCATGAATTGATTGCTACGGCATCTGTTATCAGCAGTCACAACTAGCAACACCAGTAGCAGCTGACTGCACGCAAAGAATAGGAATGTGCAGTGGGATTTACGTGAACTCGGCGCAAGGCAGATCTTTCCGACATAGGCTTGAGAATCTTACGGGAACACTTGTACTGTTTCTAAATTAAGTGTAGGCGTGGGAGGATGGTGCTTCCTGCGCACTAATAACAGCACGCTTGTCAATTGTGGATGCTAATCATTCGCTTCTATCTTCCTAGACGCATCTGCTGGTTGTGAATTATTCCACTTGCATATCAAGGTGCGCATGTACGTGTGTCAAAAATTCTGGAGGCACTGGGTATTGATCCCAGTACCTCTCGCATACTAAGCGAGCGCTCTACCATTTGAGCTACGCCCGCCCCCCCGAACACTAATGGTGCTACATACAGCCATATAGACGACACAGACCCTTGCACTCCCATTATTCAGCAGACAAACACTACTCTCTATGTATCCGTTAGGGTGTCTTTCAGGTTTCGTGCATTCTGTATCGAATCGTAGTTGCCAAAATGAAAGTGGCACGTATAACGTCGAAAATAGAATTCGGACACCGCTCTGAGTAAGACCAACGTGTTGTCCACCCTCTAGACTTCAATGAGGTTAAGCCGCGATACCTAAGACAGATCTGCACTCGATGACACCTCGATAACAGCCGGTCCCCACACTTACATCTTGCTCTCCTTACGTCAGTATACATCATATCAGTCTGTGACGCTGGCTTTGCAATATCTTGCGTGCCTTTAGGTTCGCCGCGACCAACACTTACCATGCACTGACCACAAAAAATGGAGGCGCCGCAGCTTGAACGCTGGACCTTTCACATGCCAAGCGAACGCTCTACCAACTGAGCTACGCCCCGTGCACGAGCAAACTGCGCTATTCCCCTTTGTTTGCGACTCGGATGCGCACGGACACGATGGTTGGTTGGTTTGTAGCGGTGAAGGGAGCAGAGTACAAAGGCGCGGACCCGTTCATATACACAATAGTTCCAAGTAGTTTCGATGCTTGGTATTACAAATGCAAATTCCGTCTGTTTGTAACGTCTTAAATTGAAAGAGCCGTCACAAATTGCTCCGTTTTCACTCATTGTAGACAATTATACAGCACCTGAGGTAACAAACACATCTCGAGAACCATTGTGCACTACATTATTTATGCCAATTCAGTGCCTCGCTCTTTACTACTGTGTACCAATGTTGTCGTCCAACTGCAAAACACTGGGCCACAACAAGTTTCCGCGTCTCCATTGCACTGCGCATACTACGAAACGCTCCCCAAACTTGGCACTCACCCTCGCAGCCGACTTTTCCGACTTTCCACGACGCTCACGCTAGTGACAGTATTATTTATAGTTCGACGTCGCGCCAAAGCGAATGAGTACATTTCGCCTATGGCTTAGGCCGCCCTCCTAGTGTGGCTGCTCGGTGTCTGCAGGCAGCGAGGGTCTGCAAGCTTCCTGTGTTCGCACCTATGTCACCTGTGCTTGCTTGTCAGAGACAGACTATCGCAAAACATACAACTCACTCCATGAATTGATTGCTACGGCATCTGTTATCAGCAGTCACAACTAGCAACACCAGTAGCAGCTGACTGCACGCAAAGAATAGGAATGTGCAGTGGGATTTACGTGAACTCGGCGCAAGGCAGATCTTTCCGACATAGGCTTGAGAATCTTACGGGAACACTTGTACTGTTTCTAAATTAAGTGTAGGCGTGGGAGGATGGTGCTTCCTGCGCACTAATAACAGCACGCTTGTCAATTGTGGATGCTAATCATTCGCTTCTATCTTCTTAGACACATCTGCTGGTTGTGAAGTATTCCACTTGCATATCAAGGTGCGCATGTATGTGTGTTAAAAATTCTGGAGGCACTGGGTATTGATCCCAGTACCTCTCACATACTAAGCGAGCCCTCTACCATCTGAGCTACGCCCGCCCCCCCGAAGATTAATGGTGCTACATACAGCCATATAGACGACACAGACCCTTGCACTCCCATTATTCAGCAGACAAACACTACTCTCTATGTATCCGTTAGGGTGTCTTTCAGGTTTCGTGCATTCTGTATCGAATCGTAGTTGCCAAAATGAAGGTGGCACGTATAACGTCGAAAATAGAATTCGGACACCGCTCTGAGTAAGACCAACGTGTTGTCCACCCTCTAGACTTCAATGAGGTTAAGCCGCGATACCTAAGACAGATCTGCACTCGATGACACCTCGATAACAGCCGGTCCCCACACTTACATCTTGCTCTCCTTACGTCAGTATACATCATATCAGTCTGTGACGCTGGCTTTGCAACATCTTGCGTGCCTTTAGGTTCGCCGCGACCAACACTTACCATGCACTGACCACAAAAAATGGAGGCGCCGCGGCTTGAACCCTGGACCTTTCACATGCCAAGCGAACGCTCTACCAACTGAGCTACGCCCCATGCACGAGCAAACTGCGCTATTCCCCATTCTTTGCGACTCAGATGCGCACGGACACGATGGTTGGTTGGTTTGTAGCGGTGAAGGGAGCAGAGTACAAAGGCGCGGACCCGTTCATATACACAAAAGTTCCAAGTAGTTTCGATGCTCTGGTATTACAAATGCAAATTCCGTCTGTTTTTAACGTCTTAAATTGAAAGAGCCGTCACAAATTGCTCCGTTTTCACTCCTTGTAGACAATTATACAGCACCTGAGGTAACAAACACATCTCGAGAACCATTGTGCACTACATTATTTATGCCAACTCAGTGCCTCGCTCTTTACTACTGTGTACCAATCTTGTCGTCCAACTGCAAAACACTGGGCCACAACAAGTTTCCGCATCTCCATTGCACTGCGCATACTACGAAACGCTCCCCAAACTTGGCACTCACCCTCGCAGCCGACTTTTCCGACTTTCCACGACGCTCACGCTAGTGACAGCATTATTTATAGTTCGACGTCGCGCCAAAGCGAATGAGTACATTTCGCCTACGGCTTAGGCCGCCCTCCTAGTGTGGCTGCTCGGTGTCTGCAGGCAGCGAGGGTCTGCAAGCTTCCTGTGTTCGCACCTATGTCACCTGTGCTTGCTTGTCAGAGACAGACTATCGCAAAACATACAACTCACTCCATGAATTGATTGCTACGGCATCTGTTATCAGCAGTCACAACTAGCAACACCAGTAGCAGCTGACTGCACGCAAAGAATAGGAATGTGCAGTGGGATTTACGTGAACTCGGCGCAAGGCAGATCTTTCCGACATAGGCTTGAGAATCTTACGGGAACACTTGTACTGTTTCTAAATTAAGTGTAGGCGTGGGAGGATGGTGCTTCCTGCGCACTAATTACAGCACGCTTGTCAATTGTGGATGCTAATCATTCGCTTTTATCTTCCTAGACACATCTGCTGGTTGTGAATTATTCCACTTGCATATCAAGGTGCGCATGTACGTGTGTTAAAAATCCTGGAGGCACTGGGTATTGATCCCAGTACCTCTCGCATACTAAGCGAGCGCTCTACCATCTGAGCTACGCCCGCCCCCCCGAAGACTAATGGTGCTACATACAGCCATATAGACGACACAGACCCTTGCACTCCCATTATTCAGCAGACAAACACTACTCTCTATGTATCCGTTAGGGTGTCTTTCAGGTTTCGTGCATTCTGTATCGAATCGTAGTTGCCAAAATGAAGGTGGCACGTATAACGTCGAAAATAGAATTCGGACACCGCTCTGAGTAAGACCAACGTGTTGTCCACCCTCTAGACTTCAATGAGGTTAAGCCGCGATACCTAAGACAGATCTGCACTCGATGACACCTCGATAACAGCCGGTCCCCACACTTACATCTTGCTCTCCTTACGTCAGTATACATCATATCAGTCTGTGACGCTGGCTTTGCAACATCTTGCGTGCCTTTAGGTTCGCCGCGACCAACACTTACCATGCACTGACCACAAAAAATGGAGGCGCCGCAGCTTGAACCCTGGACCTTTCACATGCCAAGCGAACGCTCTACCAACTGAGCTACGCCCCGTGCACGAGCAAACTAATTATAGATAATTTATATAATTATATTATTATAATTAATATAATTATTTATATTAAATATAATATTTTATATTAAAATCAATAATTTTATTTATTATATCCAATTATAATAATATTAAATATTAAATTACATATTATTATATATATTATATTATAATAACCTATTTTAAGCTAAAAACATAAGTAGCTATAATCCTAGGTAAATAATTGCATTAAAATAATCAATTGATAATGGTAAGATAAACTTATAATAATTTAATTTCAATTAAATGTAATATATTAATATAAATTATTTATTATATATATATATATATATAAAAAAATAAAATGAGCAGGATAAATTAATCCTAATTAAACAAAATAATACATAAAAGAATTTCAAAAAAAAACTTTCGATTTATATATTAAATAATGAAGTGCCTGATTAAAGGGTTACCTTGATAGGGTAAATAAAGTAAATAAAATTACCTTCATTAAAATTACATAAGATAGAATTAAACTACCTCCTTTAGTATCAAAAACTAACGTGCATCATACACCTTAATGTAAAAAGGTAAGCTAAACAAGCTAATGGGTTCATACCCCATTTATAGAGGTATCAATCCTCTCCTTTTTAATGACCAACAACTCTACAAAACTTCTCTTCCTATCAACATTAATGATAGGAACGATCCTGTCCATTTCATCAAATTCCTGATTTGGGGTTTGAATAGGACTTGAGATCAACTTACTTTCATTTATTCCGCTCCTAACAAGAAATAAAAATATAATAATAAACGAATCATCAATTAAATATTTTATTGTCCAAGCAATAGCATCGACAATATTACTATTTTCAATTTTGCTGATTCAAATAAAATATCCCATGGGATGGGAAACAGAATTTATCCCATCAATAATAATTAGATCTAGACTATTATTAAAGATTGGAGCTGCACCTTTCCATTTCTGATTTCCAGAAGTTATAGGAGCATCAAGATGAAATAATTGTTTAACATTAATAACATGACAAAAAATCGCCCCTATAATGGTCTTATCTTATTGTATTCAATTAAGAACTTTTATTTGAACAATTATTATCTTAAGAATTATTATTGGGGCAATAGGAGGTTTAAATCAAACATCCTTACGACAACTTTTAGCATATTCATCAATCAGACATCTAGGTTGAATAATTAGATCATTAACAGTCAGAGAAAACATCTGAGAACTATACTTCATTATTTACTCACTATTAAGATTAATTACAGTTTTATTATTTAAGCAAATAAATTTATTTTTCATAAATCAAATTTATTCAGCCAGAAATATAAAAACCGAAATTAAATTCATAATATTCTTATCTTTATTATCTTTAGGTGGACTACCACCATTCCTTGGATTCTTACCAAAATGAATTGTAATACAATCATTAATAGAAAACAATATAACAACTATTATAACTATTATAGTTGTATTAACTACAATTACACTCTACTACTATATACGTATTAGATTCTCAGCTCTAATTATATCATACACAGAAAATTCGTGATCTATAAAGATAAAGTCCCAAAAATCAAGAATCATTCTTCCTATAACAGTAATAATTTCAACAATAGGATTGATCTCAACATCAACCTTAATTTCATTATACTAAGGACTTAAGTTAATCAAACTAATAACCTTCAAAGTTATAATTAAAAGAATAATCTTTTAGGCCTTAGTAAAATTTTACACCTCTAGAATTGCAGTCTAGAATCATAATTGAATATAAGACCTAAATATGATAAGAGAGAAAACATCTCATAAGTAGATTTACAGTCTACCACCTAAAATTCAGCCATCTTACCGCAAAAATGATTATTCTCAACAAACCATAAGGACATTGGTACTTTATACTTCATATTTGGAGCATGAGCAGGAATAGTAGGAACATCAATAAGAATACTTATTCGTGCTGAACTTGGCCAACCCGGATCTCTAATTGGGGATGACCAGATTTATAATGTTATTATTACAGCTCACGCATTCGTAATAATTTTCTTTATAGTAATACCCATTATAATTGGTGGATTTGGTAATTGACTTGTTCCACTAATAATTGGTGCACCAGATATAGCATTTCCACGAATAAATAATATAAGTTTTTGATTACTACCACCTTCACTAACCCTTCTTCTTACATCTTCTATAGTAGATAATGGTGCTGGTACAGGATGAACAGTTTACCCTCCTCTAGCAGGAGCTATTGCACACGGGGGTGCATCTGTAGATCTAGCTATTTTTTCACTACACTTAGCAGGTGTATCATCCATTCTTGGTGCAGTGAATTTCATTACAACAGCAATTAATATGCGATCAGAAAGTATAACTTTAGATCAAACACCTTTATTTGTATGATCTGTAGCTATTACAGCATTACTTCTCCTTCTTTCACTTCCAGTTTTAGCAGGAGCTATTACTATATTATTAACAGATCGAAATTTAAATACATCATTCTTTGACCCTGCAGGAGGGGGTGACCCAATTCTATATCAACATCTATTTTGATTCTTTGGACACCCAGAAGTTTATATTTTAATTCTACCGGGGTTCGGAATTATTTCACATATTGTATGTCAAGAAAGAGGAAAAATTGAATCATTTGGAACATTAGGTATAATTTATGCTATACTATCAATTGGACTAATAGGATTTATTGTATGAGCACATCATATATTTACAGTAGGAATGGATGTTGACACACGAGCATATTTTACATCAGCAACAATAATTATTGCTGTACCTACAGGAATTAAGGTATTTAGATGATTAGCTACATTATATGGAACTAAATTCAAGTTCAACCCACCATTATTATGAGCTCTAGGATTTATTTTCCTATTTACAATTGGTGGATTAACAGGATTAGTATTAGCAAATTCATCACTTGATATTGTATTACATGATACATATTATGTAGTAGCCCACTTTCATTATGTATTATCTATAGGAGCAGTATTTGCAATTATGGGAGGTGTTATTCAATGATACCCACTATTTACAGGATTAACTATAAATAATACATGATTAAAAATCCAATTTACAATTATATTCATTGGAGTAAATTTAACATTCTTTCCTCAACACTTCCTAGGATTAGCAGGAATACCTCGACGATACTCAGACTACCCAGACGCATATACATCATGAAACGTAGTATCAAGAATTGGGTCTACAATTTCTATTGTAGGAATCATTATATTCATTGTAATTATATGAGAAAGAATGATTACAAACCGAGCAATCATATTTAGAGCTAACATAAGAAGATCAACAGAATGACTACAAAATAACCCTCCTGCAGAACATAGTTACTCAGAATTACCATTAATCTCTAGATTCTAATATGGCAGATTAGTGCAGTAGATTTAAGCTCTACAAATAAAGGTTTGACCTTTTATTAGAAAATATTTATTAATGGCAACATGATCAAATTTATCTCTTCAAGATGGAGCTTCACCATTAATGGAGCAATTATCATTCTTTCATGATCATACTATGGTCGTATTATTATTAATTACAGTAATTGTAGGTTATGCCCTAAGTTATATATTATTTATTGCCTATACTAACCGTAATATACTTCATGGACATTTAATTGAAACAATCTGAACAGCTTTACCAGCAATTACATTAATTTTTATTGCCCTTCCATCATTACGACTATTATATTTACTTGATGATTCAGTAGATGCAATAATTACAATTAAAACCATTGGACGACAATGATACTGAAGATATGAATATTCAGACTTCATAGACGTAGAATTTGACACTTATATAACACCAGAACAAGACCTAGAAAATGATGGATTTCGACTACTAGATGTAGATAACCGAACAATCCTACCAATAAATACAGAAGTACGAGTACTAACAAGAGCATCAGATGTTCTACACTCATGAGCAGTTCCTGCATTAGGAGTTAAAATTGATGCAACGCCAGGTCGGTTAAATCAAGGAACATTCACAATAAATCGACCTGGATTATTCTTTGGACAATGCTCAGAAATCTGTGGAGCAAACCACAGATTTATACCAATTGTAATTGAAAGAACTTCAGTAAATTTATTTATTAAGTGATTATCTAAGATAATTTAAGGAGTTAGTTAAAATAAATAACATTAGAGTGTCAATCTAAAGTAACTAAAAAAATTAGTACACCTTGAAATTCATCAGATGACTGAAAGTAAGTAATGGTCTCTTAAACCAAATAATAGTAAATTAACGACTACTTCTGATGGGGAAATTATATCCAAATCCCTCAAATATCCCCTCTTATATGATTCTCACTATTCATTATATTTTCAGCTACATTAATCTTGTTTAATCAAATAAACTTCTTCTCATTTAAACCTAACCTTATTAAAAGAGCAGAAAAAGGAACAATTGAAATAAAAAACTTAAATTGAAAATGATAACAAATCTATTCTCAACATTTGATCCATCAACTAACATCTTTAATTTATCATTAAATTGAACTAGAACATTTCTAGGACTATTATTAATCCCATCACTATTTTGACTTACACCATCACGAATTAACATTATCTGAAATAAACTAAATTTAACATTACATAATGAATTTAAAACACTTCTTGGACCAAAATCATTTAATGGAACAACATTCATTTTCATCTCAATTTTTATTATAATATTATTTAACAATTTCATAGGATTATTCCCTTATATTTTTACTAGAACAAGACATTTAGCATTAACATTTGCAATTGCCCTACCTATATGACTAAGATTTATATTATTTGGATGAATTAACCATACTAATCATATATTTACACACCTTGTACCACAAGGTACACCGCCTGCATTGATATCATTTATAGTACTAATTGAAACAATTAGTAATGTTATTCGACCAGGTACATTAGCAGTACGGTTAGCAGCAAATATAATTGCAGGACACTTATTATTAACCTTATTAGGAAACACAGGACCATCTATAGCAATAAACTTAATCTCATTACTAATTATTGGACAAATACTTCTATTAATTCTAGAATCAGCAGTAGCAATAATTCAAGCCTATGTTTTCTCAATTCTAAGAACTCTATATTCTAGAGAAGTATATTAAACCTATGTTAACAACTCACTCAAACCACCCATTCCACTTAGTAGACTATAGACCTTGACCATTAACAGGAGCAATTGGAGCAATAGTACTAGTATCAGGACTAGCAAAATGATTTCACCTATTTAATATTAACTTATTCATAATTGGATTTGGAATTACCCTACTAACCATAATTCAATGATGACGAGATGTAGTACGAGAAGGAACATATCAAGGATTACATACAGGATTTGTATCAATTGGATTACGATGGGGAATAATTTTATTTATCGCATCAGAGGTGTTATTTTTCGTTTCTTTTTTTTGAGCATTCTTTAGAAGAAGATTAGCACCAACAATTGAACTAGGAATACTATGACCTCCAATAGGAATTCAACCCTTTAACCCTATACAAATTCCATTACTTAATACAGCTATTCTTTTAGCATCAGGAGTAACAGTAACATGAGCACATCATAGTTTAATGGAATCTAATCATACTCAAGCTCTACAAGGATTATTCTTCACAGTGTTATTAGGACTATACTTTACAATACTTCAAGCATATGAATATTGAGAAGCACCTTTTACCATTGCAGATGCAGTTTATGGATCAACATTCTTTGTTGCAACAGGATTCCATGGTTTACACGTAATTATTGGAACAATCTTTTTATCAACATGTCTACTTCGACACTCAATAAATCAATTTTCACCAAGACATCACTTTGGATTTGAAGCAGCAGCATGATACTGACACTTCGTAGACGTAGTATGATTATTCTTATATATCTCTATTTATTGATGAGGTAGATAATTGTTTTTCTAGTATAAATAGTACATTTGACTTCCAATCAGAAAGCTTGATATAAATCAAGAAAAACAATTCTAATTCTATCAACAAGAGTTTTCATTAGATTTATTATTCCAATAATTGTTATAATCCTGGCAACAACACTATCAAAAAAATTAATTAATGATCGAGAAAAAAGATCACCATTTGAATGTGGGTTTGATCCAAAAAGATCAGCACGAATACCATTCTCACTACGATTTTTCCTAATCGCAGTAATCTTTTTAATTTTTGATGTAGAAATTGCACTAATTCTACCAATTGTAATTATTTTTAAAACCTCAGACATTATAATCTGAACAGTATCAACAATATTTTTTATCCTAGTTCTATTAGGTGGACTATACCATGAATGAAACCAAGGAGCGTTACAATGAGCAGAATAAAGGGTTGCAGTTAAACATAACATTTGGGTTGCATTCAAAAAGTATTGATAATATCAATCAACCTTAAATAGAATAAGAAGCGAAATATTGCAGTCAGTTTCGACCTGGAAGATTGGTATGTACTACCCTTATTCTTATTAATTGAAGCCAAAAAGAGGCGTATTACTGTTAATAATATAATTGAACTATAATAGTTCCAATTAAGGAAATGTAAAGCCAATATGAAAGCTGCTAACTTTTTATATTAGCGGTTAAACTCCGTTAACATTTCTAAAATTTATATAGTTTAAATAAAACATTACATTTTCACTGTAAAAATAATATATCTATATTTATAAATACCTAAAAGTAAAAATACTTCCTTAACATCTTCAGTGTCACGCTCTAATTATAAGCTATTTAAGTAAACGAAAAACAATATTACCAAAATAAATATTCAAAAAATAAAAGTTAAAAGATAAATCTTGAAATTAGAATCATATCAACCTTGAATATAACCAATTAAATAAATAAATAATCTATATAAACCTTGACCACCAAGTAATTCACCTCAACCATAATCAAATGACTTAGATGAATAATAACCTATTTTTAAAGGAATATATCTAATAAACTTAGTTGAAAGAAAAGGTATAAATCATATAGAACCAGCAAATCTAACAAAAGAAAGTATACTTAAAGAAAATAAATTATGAGAAAAATCAAAATTAGAAATAAGATAACCTAAATAAGCACCTAAAATAACAACTGTAATAGTTAAAAACTTTAAATAATAAGGTAAAGCAATCACATGAGGAATAGGAAAAATTAATCAAGATAAAAGACTACCACCAAAAACAGCAACAAACAATAGACCAATTATTCCAAATGAAATATAATAACCCTTATCATCAAAAGAAAATCTAGAATAAAAATTATTATCACCAGATATTGAATAATAAAACAAACGAAAAGAATAAGAAGCAGTTAAACCAGTAGAAAAAAAATAAAGAAAAAAAATTAAACAATTAATTCATCTTAAACAAACCATCTCAAGAATTAAATCCTTTGAATAAAATCCCGCTAAAAAAGGTATTCCACACAAAGATAAACTAGAAACATTAAAACAAACTGAAGTTAAAGGTATAAAATTAACAATTGATCCTATAAAACGAATATCCTGAGAATCCTTCAAATTATGAATTATTGAACCTGCACATATAAATAATAATGCCTTAAATAAAGCATGAGCCAATAAATGAAAAAATGCAAGCTTTGGATAACCTATAGCCAAAATTCTCATTATTAAACCAAGTTGTCTTAAAGTAGAAAGAGCAATAATCTTCTTTAAATCAAACTCAAAATTAGCGCCCAATCCAGCCATAAATATAGTTATACAACCAATTAAAAGTAAAAATCAACCACAATTATAAGTATCCAATATTGGTCTAAAACGAATTAATAAATAAACACCAGCAGTAACAAGAGTAGAAGAATGAACTAAAGCAGAAACAGGAGTAGGAGCTGCTATAGCAGCAGGAAGTCATGAAGAGAAAGGAATCTGAGCTCTCTTAGTTATAGCTGCTAAAACAATTAATATAGTAATTAGCTTTATTTCAAAAGAATTAGAAATAAAATCATAATAATAAATATAATTTCAACCACCAAAATTTAACATTCATGCAATAGAAATTAAAATAGCAACATCACCAATACGATTAGAAAGTGCAGTTAATATACCAGCACTATAAGATTTTACATTTTGATAATAAATAACTAAACAATAAGAAACTAAACCTAAACCATCTCAACCTAATAAAATTCTAATTAAATTAGGACTAATAATTAAAAAACCTATAGAAAGAATAAATATTAAAACAATAATAATAAAACGATTTATATTCTTTTCACCAGATATATAATCCTCTCTATAATAAATAAACAAAGAAGAAATATATATAACAAAAGATATAAAAATAAGAGATATTCAATCCAAAATTAAAGTTATAACAACTATAGAACCATTTAAATTGAAAAGCTCTCACTCAACAAAAACTCTATAATCAATTATTAAATAATAAATACCTAAAATAAAAATTATAGTTCTCGAAATAAACAAAGAAAAAAAACTTAAAGAACAAATAGAAAATAAATTCACGGCCTAAGATGAAAAACTTCATATCATTGATTCCACAAAACAATATTTTTAATTAAAATACTTAAGCAAACTAAACAAAGAAATATTCACCCTTTAAACAGAGAATATTTAAAGGCAATCAATGTAAGAGTAAAAGATGATATTCACGAAAATAACCAAGAGAACAAGTATAAACACCAGAATAATAATTCCCATGCTGAGAATAAGAATATATATACAAAGTATAAACAGCTCTAAAAAAAGATAAAAAAATCAAAGCAAAGAATCTAAAAGAAGATCAAGATATAATTCTATTTAATAATCTAATTTCACCTACCAAATTTAAAGAAGGAGGAGCAGCCATATTTGATGATCTTAAAAGAAATCATCATAAAGCCATTCTTGGCATCAAATTAATTATACCCTTGTTAATTAATAATCTTCGTCTACCTAAACGTTCATAAATAATATTAGATAAACAAAATAAACCAGAAGAACATAAACCATGACCAACCATTAGAGAAAGAGAACCTACACAACCTCATCAATTCATAGTCATCAATCCACCAATAACCATTCTTATATGAGCAACAGAAGAATATGCAATTAAAGACTTTAAATCAACCTGACGAAAACAAATAAATCTTACAATTACACCTCCAGATAAACCTAAAGATAATCAAAAATAATTAAACTTTAAACCCAAATAAGAAATAACCTTTATAACACGAAAAATACCATAACCACCTAACTTTAATAAAACACCAGCAAGAATTATTCTACCTGAAATAGGGGCCTCCACATGAGCCTTAGGAAGTCATAAATGAACCAAAAACATAGGTATTTTAACTAAAAAAGCCAAAATTATAAATAAATAAAACATAAAATAATAAGAACCAAAATCAACCAATAAAGGAAAATATAAAGTATTAGAAAAATCATAAACCTTAAATAAAACTAATAATAAAGGTAATCTAGCAACCAAAGTATAAAAAATTAAATAAACACCAGCCTGCAAACGCTCAGGTTGATAACCCCAACCCAAAATTAAAAGTAAAGTAGGAACTAATCTAGCCTCAAAAAAAATATAAAAAGAAAGAAGACTTAATCTAGCAAATGAACAATAAAGCATAATTATTAAAATTAAAACCATAAAAACAAAAAAATTAGAATGATATGAACTTAAATAAACTGAACCTCTAGCAGTGATTATTAAAGAACAAATCCAAAAACTAAGTAAAATTAAACTAAAAGAAAAATAATCAATACCAAAATAATATCTAATTATATTCAAATCAGCATATGAATAAACACAAATTATAAAAACAAAACTCGACAGAAACATTAAAGAATGAACCAACCATCAACAATTATTTAATAAACAAAGAGGGATCAAAAAAATAGTTATAAATAAATACTTTAACATAAAGATAAACCAAAATAATTAAAAAAATCATTACCATGAGAACGAATTATTGAAACTAAAATAGAAAGACCTAAAGCACCCTCACAAACAGAAAAAACTAAAAAAATAACAGGAAAAAAATAATCATAATCAAACTCAATAAGAAAAACAATAACTAACATAAATAAAGAAAGAACAATATATTCTAATCTCAAAAGAACCATTAATAAATGTTTACGTTTAGAAGAAAAAACATAAACACCAGCAAAATAAATCAATAAAGAAGTAAAAATAGAGAATATAAACATTAGTTTTAATAGTTTAAAAAAAAACGCCGGTCTTGTAAACCGGAAATAAGTCCAGCCCCCACTTTTAAAACTTCAGAGGTGGAAAAGCTTCCATCATCGGTCCCCAAAACCGATATTTTAAATAAACTAACCCCTGAAATGATCAAAATAATAATTATATCATTATCAAATGTAATAAATATTAATTTTATTAAATTAAGACACCCAATATCAATAATGCTTTTTATTATCATTCAAACCTTCCTAGTTGGATTAATAACAGGAACAATAATAGAAAGATATTGATTATCATATATTTTATTTTTAACATTTCTTGGTGGTATACTAGTATTATTTATTTACATTACAAGAATTGCATCAAACGAAATATTTCAGCCTAAATCAATTACTATAATTATTACATTAATAATGTGGGTATTTATCATATCAATATTAATTATTCTAGATATATCTATATTTATAGACTTTTTCAAAAACACCGAAACTATAAATATTGATAATTCAATCAATTATCAAGAAATAACAATATCTTTAGAAAAATTATATAATAGACCAACATTCATTATTACAATAATAATAATAATTTATTTATTTTTAGCACTACTAGCAGTTGTTAAAATCACAAATATTAATCAGGGACCTATTCGTAAAATAAGATAATTACTAATGAATAAACCCTTACGATTAAGACATCCTTTAATTAAAATTATTAATAACTCTTTAATTGACTTACCTGCCCCAACAAATATTTCATTTTGATGAAATTTTGGATCCCTATTAGGGTTATGTTTGGTAATTCAAATCGTAACTGGACTATTTTTAGCTATACATTATACATCAAATATTGAAATAGCATTCAGTAGTGTAGTACACATCTGCCGAGACGTAAATAATGGTTGAATTATCCGAACCTTACATGCAAATGGAGCATCTATATTTTTTATTTGTATTTACTTACATGTAGGACGGGGAATTTACTATGGATCTTATATATATATACATACCTGAATAATTGGTACAGTGATTTTATTTTTAGTTATAGCAACTGCATTTATAGGATATGTCTTACCCTGAGGCCAAATATCTTTTTGAGGTGCAACAGTAATTACTAATTTATTATCAGCAATCCCATACTTAGGAACAGATTTAGTCCAATGAGTATGAGGAGGATTCGCTGTTGATAATGCAACATTAAATCGATTCTTCACATTCCATTTCGTATTACCATTTATTATTGCTGCTATAGCAGCAATTCATTTATTTTCTCTTCACCAAACAGGATCTAATAATCCTCTTGGACTAAATGGAGATATTGAAAAAATTCCATTCCATCCATACTTTACCTTTAAGGATTCTATTACATTTGTAATAATAACATCATTATTAATTATACTATGTTTAATTAATCCTTACCTATTAGGAGATCCAGATAACTTTGTACCTGCCAACCCATTAGTAACACCAGTTCACATTCAACCAGAGTGATATTTCCTATTTGCATATGCAATTTTACGATCTATCCCTAATAAGTTAGGAGGTGTTATTGCATTATTTTTATCAATTAGAATCTTAATAATTTTACCATTTTATAATAAAACACCATTCCGAGGCATTCAATTTTACCCTATTAATCAAATTTTATTCTGAATTATAGTAGTTGTTGTATGCTTACTAACGTGAATTGGTAAACGACCTGTTGAAGAACCTTATATTATAACAGGTCAAATCTTAACAATTATTTACTTCACATATTTCTTAATTAATGTCCATGTCGCAAACGCATGAGATAAATTAATTAAGGAATAAAGTTAATTAGCTTAGGAAAAGCATATGTTTTGAAAACATAAAATTAGAAGTTTAACTCTTCTGTTAACTTTTCTCAAAAAATTTCACTAAACAAATGAGATAAATAAAATCTTTAAACCAACAAAGAAAATAAAAAAATTCAAAGATAAAGGTAAAAAACTTTTTCAAGCTAAGTACATTAATTTATCATAACGAAACCGTGGTAATGTTCCACGAACCCAAATAAAACCAAAAGATATAATAGCAAGCTTAATAAAAAATATAAAAGAATAAAAATCACCGCCTAAAAAAATTAAAGCCAATAACATTCTTATGAAGACAATTCTAGTATATTCAGCTAAAAAAATTAAAGTAAAACCACCTGCACCATACTCAATATTAAATCCTGAAACTAACTCAGATTCCCCTTCAGCAAAATCAAAAGGAGTACGATTAGTTTCAGCTAAGCAAGAAGCAAAACAAGCTAAAGCTAAAGGAAAAGAAATAATAATAAATCAACAATAAAGCTGATAGTTTATAAAATCAAATATATTAAAACTACCAATTAAAATAATTAAAGACAATAAAATTAAAGCTAAACTAACTTCATAAGAAATTGTTTGAGCAACAGAGCGAAGAGAACCTAATAATGAATAATTTGAATTAGAAGATCAACCAGCAATTATAACAGTATAAACACCTAATCTAGTACAACATAAAAAAAATAAAAATCCATAAGAAAAAGAACACATATAAGTTAAATAAGGAAAAATTACTCAAACGGCTAAAGAAATCATTAAATTAAAAACAGGGGAAAAATAATAATGTAGGTAATTAGATATAATAGGAATTGGCTGCTCCTTACAAATTAACTTAATAGCATCTCTAAATGGCTGAGGAATTCCAACAAAACCTACCTTATTTGGACCCTTTCGAATCTGAATATAACCCAAAACCTTACGCTCTAATAAAGTTAAAAAGGCAACACTAATTAAAACACAAATAACCAATA
Organism: Schistocerca gregaria; assembly: GCF_023897955.1. Taxonomy (NCBI): domain Eukaryota; kingdom Metazoa; phylum Arthropoda; class Insecta; order Orthoptera; family Acrididae; genus Schistocerca; species Schistocerca gregaria. Next base: position 105,383,501 of record NC_064929.1, on the reverse strand, counting down.
AAAGAAAATTCAAAATAAATATAAATAAATCATAAAGTATCAATACTATTTGTAGAAAAAATCTACATAAATGAATTCTAAATTCAACACATTAATCTGTCAAAATAGTAAATAAATTAATATTAATCAATATAACAAAAAATATTTTAACCATATGGTCCTTTCGTACTAATATGGATTATCAATCTTAGGATAGAAACTGACCTGGCTCACGCCGGTCTGAACTCAGATCATGTAAGAATTTAAAGGTCGAACAGACCTAATCATTGGGCTCCTGCACCCAAAATTTTTCTTAATCCAACATCGAGGTCGCAATCTGCTTTGTCGATATGAGCTCTCAAAAACAATTACGCTGTTATCCCTAAGGTAACTTAATCTTATGATCATAAATTATGGATCAAAATAACAAACATAAATAAATGATATAATAATGAAGAGTTTATTTATTCTTCATGTCACCCCAACAAAACATCATCATTAAATATAGAAAGACAAACAAAAAACTATATAAAAGTAAAATGTCAAGCTCTATAGGGTCTTCTCGTCCTAAAGAAGAATTTAAGCCTTTTGACTCAAAAGTTAAATTCAAAAATTTATTAAGAGACAGTTGATTTCTCGTCAAGCCATTCATTCCAGCCACTAATTAAGAGACTAATGATTATGCTACCTTTGCACGGTCAAAATACCGCGGCTCTTTAAAAATACGCTCAGTGAGCAGGCCAGACCTCAAAATATAAACAAGAGGACATGTTTTTGATAAACAGGCGGAAATCAATTTTGCCTAGTTCCTTATAATAAGTTCACAAGGTAAAAATTTCATACAAATAAATATACTAATTCTATCATTATTACAAAAATTTTAAAATTAAATTAATAATCTTAATAAAAAACCTAAAATATTTATAAAATCAAAATAAAAAATAATGAACTAAAACGTAATCTTAAAGATAGCTGGTTTAAAGCTTACTATTATATTTCTATAAAATAAATTATAGGTTATTAACTTCAAAGCTTATCCCTTAAAGAATAAATAAGTTAATATTTTTACTTAAAAAATTAAATAAGAACAAATAACTTTAAAAAATTAAATTTTTTCTTAAGAAACTAGATATCTTGGGAAACGATTAACATCTCATTTCTATAAATAATTCAATAATAATTATGATACATTAACTATAAATTATTTATAAATCAACCCAAATCGAGACAAGTAAAATAAATACTAAAATTTTGATAAACCCTGATACAAAAGGTACAATAAATAAAATCTACTTAAAAAAATTTAAAATAATATTTCATAAAACACTTACATTACCAATAAACTATAATTTAAAAAATCAATTCTATAAAATATACTAAGACAAAAATACAATAAAATTATTTATATTAAATAATTAAATAAACAAAAAATAAATATAATAAAATAAATAATCAAGATATCCTGATTTGCACAGAAAAATTTTCAGTGTAAATGAAACACTTTACTAATAAGTTATATCTTGAAACTCTTCCTAGATACACTTTCCAGTACATCTACTATGTTACGACTTATCTCATCTAAATTGAAGCTACTTAAAAATAAAATAGAATAATCAATAATGAGAGCGACGGGCGATGTGTACACATCTCAGAGCCAATATCAGTTAAATTAAATAAATTAAATTACTATCAAATCCACCTTCATTAACAGTATTTCACTATCAAATCCGTTATAAACAAAAATCTATTGTAACCCACCTCCTCTTAACTATAAGCTGCACCTTGACCTGAAATATTTTATAATTATAAATCTTGAGAATTATAACTCTAAAAAGATTCTCTGATAACGGAGATATACAAACAAATAAATTAAGTAGAGTAAATCGTGTATTATCAATCATGGGGTAGGTTCCTCTGAATGGAATGAGATACCGCCAAATTCTTTGGGTTTAAAGACCTTAACTAATAGTACCCTGGTAAATATAATTAACATTTAAAATAATAGGGTATCTAATCCTAGTTTATTATTTAAATTTCACAGATTCATAAAAAGGGCCACAAATAAATTTTAACATTTCACCTTACAAATTTATATTTCAACCCTAATAATATAAACAACTGTTTTAACCAATAATATTCACTTGTATCAATCGTATAACCGCGGCTGCTGGCACGAATTATGCCGATACTAAATCAATTGCTAAATCCAAAATCACTTGATAATTAAATCAAATTACTGCAAAAAGAACATTTAGTCTAACAAAACTTACATATAATACAAAGAAAAAGTGAATAAACAAGCAAGAATAAAACTTTTAAAAATAAAAAATAAGAAAATTTTAAATTTATTAAACCAGGAAAAAATAAAAGATTCAAATATTTAAAGAAAAAAAAAGAAAAAAACCACAAACATTAACAAAAAAAAAAGAAACGCCCCTATGTATGACCACAACAACTTCTCTATTATATATAATTAAAGATTAATATGGAACATGTATAGCAATAAATGTATTATATTCTTTCTTATTTAATCTTTCTTTTCACTAATAAATAAAGAAAGATTAAATAATATAATAAATATATTTTATACAATTATGTAATTTAATATAATATGTTATTAATATGAATTCTTTTTTTTATATTAAGTTAACTTTCATATATATTAGTTAAATAATATAATTATATAAATTATCTATAATTAGATTATTTAACTAATATATATGAAAGTTAACTTAATATAAAAAAAAGAATTCATATTAATAACATATTATATTAAATTACATAATTGTATAAAATATATTTATTATATTATTTAATCTTTCTTTATTTATTAGTGAAAAGAAAGATTAAATAAGAAAGAATATAATACATTTATTGCTATACATGTTCCATATTAATCTTTAATTATATATAATAGAGAAGTTGTTGTGGTCATACATAGGGGCGTTTCTTTTTTTTTTTTGTTAATGTTTGTGGTTTTTTTCTTTTTTTTTCTTTAAATATTTGAATCTTTTATTTTTTCCTGGTTTAATAAATTTAAAATTTTCTTATTTTTTATTTTTAAAAGTTTTATTCTTGCTTGTTTATTCACTTTTTCTTTGTATTATATGTAAGTTTTGTTAGACTAAATGTTCTTTTTGCAGTAATTTGATTTAATTATCAAGTGATTTTGGATTTAGCAATTGATTTAGTATCGGCATAATTCGTGCCAGCAGCCGCGGTTATACGATTGATACAAGTGAATATTATTGGTTAAAACAGTTGTTTATATTATTAGGGTTGAAATATAAATTTGTAAGGTGAAATGTTAAAATTTATTTGTGGCCCTTTTTATGAATCTGTGAAATTTAAATAATAAACTAGGATTAGATACCCTATTATTTTAAATGTTAATTATATTTACCAGGGTACTATTAGTTAAGGTCTTTAAACCCAAAGAATTTGGCGGTATCTCATTCCATTCAGAGGAACCTACCCCATGATTGATAATACACGATTTACTCTACTTAATTTATTTGTTTGTATATCTCCGTTATCAGAGAATCTTTTTAGAGTTATAATTCTCAAGATTTATAATTATAAAATATTTCAGGTCAAGGTGCAGCTTATAGTTAAGAGGAGGTGGGTTACAATAGATTTTTGTTTATAACGGATTTGATAGTGAAATACTGTTAATGAAGGTGGATTTGATAGTAATTTAATTTATTTAATTTAACTGATATTGGCTCTGAGATGTGTACACATCGCCCGTCGCTCTCATTATTGATTATTCTATTTTATTTTTAAGTAGCTTCAATTTAGATGAGATAAGTCGTAACATAGTAGATGTACTGGAAAGTGTATCTAGGAAGAGTTTCAAGATATAACTTATTAGTAAAGTGTTTCATTTACACTGAAAATTTTTCTGTGCAAATCAGGATATCTTGATTATTTATTTTATTATATTTATTTTTTGTTTATTTAATTATTTAATATAAATAATTTTATTGTATTTTTGTCTTAGTATATTTTATAGAATTGATTTTTTAAATTATAGTTTATTGGTAATGTAAGTGTTTTATGAAATATTATTTTAAATTTTTTTAAGTAGATTTTATTTATTGTACCTTTTGTATCAGGGTTTATCAAAATTTTAGTATTTATTTTACTTGTCTCGATTTGGGTTGATTTATAAATAATTTATAGTTAATGTATCATAATTATTATTGAATTATTTATAGAAATGAGATGTTAATCGTTTCCCAAGATATCTAGTTTCTTAAGAAAAAATTTAATTTTTTAAAGTTATTTGTTTTTATTTAATTTTTTAAGTAAAAATATTAACTTATTTATTCTTTAAGGGATAAGCTTTGAAGTTAATAACCTATAATTTATTTTATAGAAATATAATAGTAAGCTTTAAACCAGCTATCTTTAAGATTACGTTTTAGTTCATTATTTTTTATTTTGATTTTATAAATATTTTAGGTTTTTTATTAAGATTATTAATTTAATTTTAAAATTTTTGTAATAATGATAGAATTAGTATATTTATTTGTATGAAATTTTTATTTTGTGAACTTATTATAAGGAACTAGGCAAAATTGATTTCCGCCTGTTTATCAAAAACATGTCCTCTTGTTTATATTTTGAGGTCTGGCCTGCTCACTGAGCGTATTTTTAAAGAGCCGCGGTATTTTGACCGTGCAAAGGTAGCATAATCATTAGTCTCTTAATTAGTGGCTGGAATGAATGGCTTGACGAGAAATCAACTGTCTCTTAATAAATTTTTGAATTTAACTTTTGAGTCAAAAGGCTTAAATTCTTCTTTAGGACGAGAAGACCCTATAGAGCTTGACATTTTACTTTTATATAGTTTTTTGTTTGTCTTTCTATATTTAATGATGATGTTTTGTTGGGGTGACATGAAGAATAAATAAACTCTTCATTATTATATCATTTATTTATGTTTGTTATTTTGATCCATAATTTATGATCATAAGATTAAGTTACCTTAGGGATAACAGCGTAATTGTTTTTGAGAGCTCATATCGACAAAGCAGATTGCGACCTCGATGTTGGATTAAGAAAAATTTTGGGTGCAGGAGCCCAATGATTAGGTCTGTTCGACCTTTAAATTCTTACATGATCTGAGTTCAGACCGGCGTGAGCCAGGTCGGTTTCTATCCTAAGATTGATAATCCATATTAGTACGAAAGGACCATATGGTTAAAATATTTTTTGTTATATTGATTAATATTAATTTATTTACTATTTTGACAGATTAATGTGTTGAATTTAGAATTCATTTATGTAGATTTTTTCTACAAATAGTATTGATACTTTATGATTTATTTATATTTATTTTGAATTTTCTTTTATTGGTTATTTGTGTTTTAATTAGTGTTGCCTTTTTAACTTTATTAGAGCGTAAGGTTTTGGGTTATATTCAGATTCGAAAGGGTCCAAATAAGGTAGGTTTTGTTGGAATTCCTCAGCCATTTAGAGATGCTATTAAGTTAATTTGTAAGGAGCAGCCAATTCCTATTATATCTAATTACCTACTTTATTATTTTTCCCCTGTTTTTAATTTAATGATTTCTTTAGCCGTTTGAGTAATTTTTCCTTATTTAACTTATATGTGTTCTTTTTCTTATGGATTTTTATTTTTTTTATGTTGTACTAGATTAGGTGTTTATACTGTTATAATTGCTGGTTGATCTTCTAATTCAAATTATTCATTATTAGGTTCTCTTCGCTCTGTTGCTCAAACAATTTCTTATGAAGTTAGTTTAGCTTTAATTTTATTGTCTTTAATTATTTTAATTGGTAGTTTTAATATATTTGATTTTATAAACTATCAGCTTTATTGTTGATTTATTACTATTTCTTTTCCTTTAGCTTTAGCTTGTTTTGCTTCTTGCTTAGCTGAAACTAATCGTACTCCTTTTGATTTTGCTGAAGGGGAATCTGAGTTAGTTTCAGGATTTAATATTGAGTATGGTGCAGGTGGTTTTACTTTAATTTTTTTAGCTGAATATACTAGAATTGTCTTCATAAGAATGTTATTGGCTTTAATTTTTTTAGGCGGTGATTTTTATTCTTTTATATTTTTTATTAAGCTTGCTATTATATCTTTTGGTTTTATTTGGGTTCGTGGAACATTACCACGGTTTCGTTATGATAAATTAATGTACTTAGCTTGAAAAAGTTTTTTACCTTTATCTTTGAATTTTTTTATTTTCTTTGTTGGTTTAAAGATTTTATTTATCTCATTTGTTTAGTGAAATTTTTTGAGAAAAGTTAACAGAAGAGTTAAACTTCTAATTTTATGTTTTCAAAACATATGCTTTTCCTAAGCTAATTAACTTTATTCCTTAATTAATTTATCTCATGCGTTTGCGACATGGACATTAATTAAGAAATATGTGAAGTAAATAATTGTTAAGATTTGACCTGTTATAATATAAGGTTCTTCAACAGGTCGTTTACCAATTCACGTTAGTAAGCATACAACAACTACTATAATTCAGAATAAAATTTGATTAATAGGGTAAAATTGAATGCCTCGGAATGGTGTTTTATTATAAAATGGTAAAATTATTAAGATTCTAATTGATAAAAATAATGCAATAACACCTCCTAACTTATTAGGGATAGATCGTAAAATTGCATATGCAAATAGGAAATATCACTCTGGTTGAATGTGAACTGGTGTTACTAGTGGGTTGGCAGGTACAAAGTTATCTGGATCTCCTAATAGGTAAGGATTAATTAAACATAGTATAATTAATAATGATGTTATTATTACAAATGTAATAGAATCCTTAAAGGTAAAGTATGGATGGAATGGAATTTTTTCAATATCTCCATTTAGTCCAAGAGGATTATTAGATCCTGTTTGGTGAAGAGAAAATAAATGAATTGCTGCTATAGCAGCAATAATAAATGGTAATACGAAATGGAATGTGAAGATTCGATTTAATGTTGCATTATCAACAGCGAATCCTCCTCATACTCATTGGACTAAATCTGTTCCTAAGTATGGGATTGCTGATAATAAATTAGTAATTACTGTTGCACCTCAAAAAGATATTTGGCCTCAGGGTAAGACATATCCTATAAATGCAGTTGCTATAACTAAAAATAAAATCACTGTACCAATTATTCAGGTATGTATATATATATAAGATCCATAGTAAATTCCCCGTCCTACATGTAAGTAAATACAAATAAAAAATATAGATGCTCCATTTGCATGTAAGGTTCGGATAATTCAACCATTATTTACGTCTCGGCAGATGTGTACTACACTACTGAATGCTATTTCAATATTTGATGTATAATGTATAGCTAAAAATAGTCCAGTTACGATTTGAATTACCAAACATAACCCTAATAGGGATCCAAAATTTCATCAAAATGAAATATTTGTTGGGGCAGGTAAGTCAATTAAAGAGTTATTAATAATTTTAATTAAAGGATGTCTTAATCGTAAGGGTTTATTCATTAGTAATTATCTTATTTTACGAATAGGTCCCTGATTAATATTTGTGATTTTAACAACTGCTAGTAGTGCTAAAAATAAATAAATTATTATTATTATTGTAATAATGAATGTTGGTCTATTATATAATTTTTCTAAAGATATTGTTATTTCTTGATAATTGATTGAATTATCAATATTTATAGTTTCGGTGTTTTTGAAAAAGTCTATAAATATAGATATATCTAGAATAATTAATATTGATATGATAAATACCCACATTATTAATGTAATAATTATAGTAATTGATTTAGGCTGAAATATTTCGTTTGATGCAATTCTTGTAATGTAAATAAATAATACTAGTATACCACCAAGAAATGTTAAAAATAAAATATATGATAATCAATATCTTTCTATTATTGTTCCTGTTATTAATCCAACTAGGAAGGTTAGAATGATAATAAAAAGCATTATTGATATTGGGTGTCTTAATTTAATAAAATTAATATTTATTACATTTGATAATGATATAATTATTATTTTGATCATTTCAGGGGTTAGTTTATTTAAAATATCGGTTTTGGGGACCGATGATGGAAGCTTTTCCACCTCTGAAGTTTTAAAAGTGGGGGCTGGACTTATTTCCGGTTTACAAGACCGGCGTTTTTTTTTAAACTATTAAAACTAATGTTTATATTCTCTATTTTTACTTCTTTATTGATTTATTTTGCTGGTGTTTATGTTTTTTCTTCTAAACGTAAACATTTATTAATGGTTCTTTTGAGATTAGAATATATTGTTCTTTCTTTATTTATGTTAGTTATTGTTTTTCTTATTGAGTTTGATTATGATTATTTTTTTCCTGTTATTTTTTTAGTTTTTTCTGTTTGTGAGGGTGCTTTAGGTCTTTCTATTTTAGTTTCAATAATTCGTTCTCATGGTAATGATTTTTTTAATTCTTTTGGTTTATCTTTATTTTAAAGTATTTATTTATAACTATTTTTTTGATCCCTCTTTGTTTATTAAATAATTGTTGATGGTTGGTTCATTCTTTAATGTTTCTGTCGAGTTTTGTTTTTATAATTTGTGTTTATTCATATGCTGATTTGAATATAATTAGATATTATTTTGGTATTGATTATTTTTCTTTTAGTTTAATTTTACTTAGTTTTTGGATTTGTTCTTTAATAATCACTGCTAGAGGTTCAGTTTATTTAAGTTCATATCATTCTAATTTTTTTGTTTTTATGGTTTTAATTTTAATAATTATGCTTTATTGTTCATTTGCTAGATTAAGTCTTCTTTCTTTTTATATTTTTTTTGAGGCTAGATTAGTTCCTACTTTACTTTTAATTTTGGGTTGGGGTTATCAACCTGAGCGTTTGCAGGCTGGTGTTTATTTAATTTTTTATACTTTGGTTGCTAGATTACCTTTATTATTAGTTTTATTTAAGGTTTATGATTTTTCTAATACTTTATATTTTCCTTTATTGGTTGATTTTGGTTCTTATTATTTTATGTTTTATTTATTTATAATTTTGGCTTTTTTAGTTAAAATACCTATGTTTTTGGTTCATTTATGACTTCCTAAGGCTCATGTGGAGGCCCCTATTTCAGGTAGAATAATTCTTGCTGGTGTTTTATTAAAGTTAGGTGGTTATGGTATTTTTCGTGTTATAAAGGTTATTTCTTATTTGGGTTTAAAGTTTAATTATTTTTGATTATCTTTAGGTTTATCTGGAGGTGTAATTGTAAGATTTATTTGTTTTCGTCAGGTTGATTTAAAGTCTTTAATTGCATATTCTTCTGTTGCTCATATAAGAATGGTTATTGGTGGATTGATGACTATGAATTGATGAGGTTGTGTAGGTTCTCTTTCTCTAATGGTTGGTCATGGTTTATGTTCTTCTGGTTTATTTTGTTTATCTAATATTATTTATGAACGTTTAGGTAGACGAAGATTATTAATTAACAAGGGTATAATTAATTTGATGCCAAGAATGGCTTTATGATGATTTCTTTTAAGATCATCAAATATGGCTGCTCCTCCTTCTTTAAATTTGGTAGGTGAAATTAGATTATTAAATAGAATTATATCTTGATCTTCTTTTAGATTCTTTGCTTTGATTTTTTTATCTTTTTTTAGAGCTGTTTATACTTTGTATATATATTCTTATTCTCAGCATGGGAATTATTATTCTGGTGTTTATACTTGTTCTCTTGGTTATTTTCGTGAATATCATCTTTTACTCTTACATTGATTGCCTTTAAATATTCTCTGTTTAAAGGGTGAATATTTCTTTGTTTAGTTTGCTTAAGTATTTTAATTAAAAATATTGTTTTGTGGAATCAATGATATGAAGTTTTTCATCTTAGGCCGTGAATTTATTTTCTATTTGTTCTTTAAGTTTTTTTTCTTTGTTTATTTCGAGAACTATAATTTTTATTTTAGGTATTTATTATTTAATAATTGATTATAGAGTTTTTGTTGAGTGAGAGCTTTTCAATTTAAATGGTTCTATAGTTGTTATAACTTTAATTTTGGATTGAATATCTCTTATTTTTATATCTTTTGTTATATATATTTCTTCTTTGTTTATTTATTATAGAGAGGATTATATATCTGGTGAAAAGAATATAAATCGTTTTATTATTATTGTTTTAATATTTATTCTTTCTATAGGTTTTTTAATTATTAGTCCTAATTTAATTAGAATTTTATTAGGTTGAGATGGTTTAGGTTAGTTTCTTATTGTTTAGTTATTTATTATCAAAATGTAAAATCTTATAGTGCTGGTATATTAACTGCACTTTCTAATCGTATTGGTGATGTTGCTATTTTAATTTCTATTGCATGAATGTTAAATTTTGGTGGTTGAAATTATATTTATTATTATGATTTTATTTCTAATTCTTTTGAAATAAAGCTAATTACTATATTAATTGTTTTAGCAGCTATAACTAAGAGAGCTCAGATTCCTTTCTCTTCATGACTTCCTGCTGCTATAGCAGCTCCTACTCCTGTTTCTGCTTTAGTTCATTCTTCTACTCTTGTTACTGCTGGTGTTTATTTATTAATTCGTTTTAGACCATTATTGGATACTTATAATTGTGGTTGATTTTTACTTTTAATTGGTTGTATAACTATATTTATGGCTGGATTGGGCGCTAATTTTGAGTTTGATTTAAAGAAGATTATTGCTCTTTCTACTTTAAGACAACTTGGTTTAATAATGAGAATTTTGGCTATAGGTTATCCAAAGCTTGCATTTTTTCATTTATTGGCTCATGCTTTATTTAAGGCATTATTATTTATATGTGCAGGTTCAATAATTCATAATTTGAAGGATTCTCAGGATATTCGTTTTATAGGATCAATTGTTAATTTTATACCTTTAACTTCAGTTTGTTTTAATGTTTCTAGTTTATCTTTGTGTGGAATACCTTTTTTAGCGGGATTTTATTCAAAGGATTTAATTCTTGAGATGGTTTGTTTAAGATGAATTAATTGTTTAATTTTTTTTCTTTATTTTTTTTCTACTGGTTTAACTGCTTCTTATTCTTTTCGTTTGTTTTATTATTCAATATCTGGTGATAATAATTTTTATTCTAGATTTTCTTTTGATGATAAGGGTTATTATATTTCATTTGGAATAATTGGTCTATTGTTTGTTGCTGTTTTTGGTGGTAGTCTTTTATCTTGATTAATTTTTCCTATTCCTCATGTGATTGCTTTACCTTATTATTTAAAGTTTTTAACTATTACAGTTGTTATTTTAGGTGCTTATTTAGGTTATCTTATTTCTAATTTTGATTTTTCTCATAATTTATTTTCTTTAAGTATACTTTCTTTTGTTAGATTTGCTGCTTCTATATGATTTATACCTTTTCTTTCAACTAAGTTTATTAGATATATTCCTTTAAAAATAGGTTATTATTCATCTAAGTCATTTGATTATGGTTGAGGTGAATTACTTGGTGGTCAAGGTTTATATAGATTATTTATTTATTTAATTGGTTATATTCAAGGTTGATATGATTCTAATTTCAAGATTTATCTTTTAACTTTTATTTTTTGAATATTTATTTTGGTAATATTGTTTTTCGTTTACTTAAATAGCTTATAATTAGAGCGTGACACTGAAGATGTTAAGGAAGTATTTTTACTTTTAGGTATTTATAAATATAGATATATTATTTTTACAGTGAAAATGTAATGTTTTATTTAAACTATATAAATTTTAGAAATGTTAACGGAGTTTAACCGCTAATATAAAAAGTTAGCAGCTTTCATATTGGCTTTACATTTCCTTAATTGGAACTATTATAGTTCAATTATATTATTAACAGTAATACGCCTCTTTTTGGCTTCAATTAATAAGAATAAGGGTAGTACATACCAATCTTCCAGGTCGAAACTGACTGCAATATTTCGCTTCTTATTCTATTTAAGGTTGATTGATATTATCAATACTTTTTGAATGCAACCCAAATGTTATGTTTAAGTACAACCCTTTATTCTGCTCATTGTAATGCTCCTTGGTTTCATTCATGGTATAGTCCACCTAATAGAACTAGGATAAAAAATATTGTTGATACTGTTCAGATTATAATGTCTGAGGTTTTAAAAATAATTACAATTGGTAGAATTAGTGCAATTTCTACATCAAAAATTAAAAAGATTACTGCGATTAGGAAAAATCGTAGTGAGAATGGTATTCGTGCTGATCTTTTTGGATCAAACCCACATTCAAATGGTGATCTTTTTTCTCGATCATTAATTAATTTTTTTGATAGTGTTGTTGCCAGGATTATAACAATTATTGGAATAATAAATCTAATGAAAACTCTTGTTGATAGAATTAGAATTGTTTTTCTTGATTTATATCAAGCTTTCTGATTGGAAGTCAAATGTACTATTTATACTAGAAAAACAATTATCTACCTCATCAATAAATAGAGATATATAAGAATAATCATACTACGTCTACGAAGTGTCAGTATCATGCTGCTGCTTCAAATCCAAAGTGATGTCTTGGTGAAAATTGATTTATTGAGTGTCGAAGTAGACATGTTGATAAAAAGATTGTTCCAATAATTACGTGTAAACCATGGAATCCTGTTGCAACAAAGAATGTTGATCCATAAACTGCATCTGCAATGGTAAAAGGTGCTTCTCAATATTCATATGCTTGAAGTATTGTAAAGTATAGTCCTAATAACACTGTGAAGAATAATCCTTGTAGAGCTTGAGTATGATTAGATTCCATTAAACTATGATGTGCTCATGTTACTGTTACTCCTGATGCTAAAAGAATAGCTGTATTAAGTAATGGAATTTGTATAGGGTTAAAGGGTTGAATTCCTATTGGAGGTCATAGTATTCCTAGTTCAATTGTTGGTGCTAATCTTCTTCTAAAGAATGCTCAAAAAAAAGAAACGAAAAATAACACCTCTGATGCGATAAATAAAATTATTCCCCATCGTAATCCAATTGATACAAATCCTGTATGTAATCCTTGATATGTTCCTTCTCGTACTACATCTCGTCATCATTGAATTATGGTTAGTAGGGTAATTCCAAATCCAATTATGAATAAGTTAATATTAAATAGGTGAAATCATTTTGCTAGTCCTGATACTAGTACTATTGCTCCAATTGCTCCTGTTAATGGTCAAGGTCTATAGTCTACTAAGTGGAATGGGTGGTTTGAGTGAGTTGTTAACATAGGTTTAATATACTTCTCTAGAATATAGAGTTCTTAGAATTGAGAAAACATAGGCTTGAATTATTGCTACTGCTGATTCTAGAATTAATAGAAGTATTTGTCCAATAATTAGTAATGAGATTAAGTTTATTGCTATAGATGGTCCTGTGTTTCCTAATAAGGTTAATAATAAGTGTCCTGCAATTATATTTGCTGCTAACCGTACTGCTAATGTACCTGGTCGAATAACATTACTAATTGTTTCAATTAGTACTATAAATGATATCAATGCAGGCGGTGTACCTTGTGGTACAAGGTGTGTAAATATATGATTAGTATGGTTAATTCATCCAAATAATATAAATCTTAGTCATATAGGTAGGGCAATTGCAAATGTTAATGCTAAATGTCTTGTTCTAGTAAAAATATAAGGGAATAATCCTATGAAATTGTTAAATAATATTATAATAAAAATTGAGATGAAAATGAATGTTGTTCCATTAAATGATTTTGGTCCAAGAAGTGTTTTAAATTCATTATGTAAGGTTAAATTTAGTTTATTTCAGATAATGTTAATTCGTGATGGTGTAAGTCAAAATAGTGATGGGATTAATAATAGTCCTAGAAATGTTCTAGTTCAATTTAATGATAAATTAAAGATGTTAGTTGATGGATCAAATGTTGAGAATAGATTTGTTATCATTTTCAATTTAAGTTTTTTATTTCAATTGTTCCTTTTTCTGCTCTTTTAATAAGGTTAGGTTTAAATGAGAAGAAGTTTATTTGATTAAACAAGATTAATGTAGCTGAAAATATAATGAATAGTGAGAATCATATAAGAGGGGATATTTGAGGGATTTGGATATAATTTCCCCATCAGAAGTAGTCGTTAATTTACTATTATTTGGTTTAAGAGACCATTACTTACTTTCAGTCATCTGATGAATTTCAAGGTGTACTAATTTTTTTAGTTACTTTAGATTGACACTCTAATGTTATTTATTTTAACTAACTCCTTAAATTATCTTAGATAATCACTTAATAAATAAATTTACTGAAGTTCTTTCAATTACAATTGGTATAAATCTGTGGTTTGCTCCACAGATTTCTGAGCATTGTCCAAAGAATAATCCAGGTCGATTTATTGTGAATGTTCCTTGATTTAACCGACCTGGCGTTGCATCAATTTTAACTCCTAATGCAGGAACTGCTCATGAGTGTAGAACATCTGATGCTCTTGTTAGTACTCGTACTTCTGTATTTATTGGTAGGATTGTTCGGTTATCTACATCTAGTAGTCGAAATCCATCATTTTCTAGGTCTTGTTCTGGTGTTATATAAGTGTCAAATTCTACGTCTATGAAGTCTGAATATTCATATCTTCAGTATCATTGTCGTCCAATGGTTTTAATTGTAATTATTGCATCTACTGAATCATCAAGTAAATATAATAGTCGTAATGATGGAAGGGCAATAAAAATTAATGTAATTGCTGGTAAAGCTGTTCAGATTGTTTCAATTAAATGTCCATGAAGTATATTACGGTTAGTATAGGCAATAAATAATATATAACTTAGGGCATAACCTACAATTACTGTAATTAATAATAATACGACCATAGTATGATCATGAAAGAATGATAATTGCTCCATTAATGGTGAAGCTCCATCTTGAAGAGATAAATTTGATCATGTTGCCATTAATAAATATTTTCTAATAAAAGGTCAAACCTTTATTTGTAGAGCTTAAATCTACTGCACTAATCTGCCATATTAGAATCTAGAGATTAATGGTAATTCTGAGTAACTATGTTCTGCAGGAGGGTTATTTTGTAGTCATTCTGTTGATCTTCTTATGTTAGCTCTAAATATGATTGCTCGGTTTGTAATCATTCTTTCTCATATAATTACAATGAATATAATGATTCCTACAATAGAAATTGTAGACCCAATTCTTGATACTACGTTTCATGATGTATATGCGTCTGGGTAGTCTGAGTATCGTCGAGGTATTCCTGCTAATCCTAGGAAGTGTTGAGGAAAGAATGTTAAATTTACTCCAATGAATATAATTGTAAATTGGATTTTTAATCATGTATTATTTATAGTTAATCCTGTAAATAGTGGGTATCATTGAATAACACCTCCCATAATTGCAAATACTGCTCCTATAGATAATACATAATGAAAGTGGGCTACTACATAATATGTATCATGTAATACAATATCAAGTGATGAATTTGCTAATACTAATCCTGTTAATCCACCAATTGTAAATAGGAAAATAAATCCTAGAGCTCATAATAATGGTGGGTTGAACTTGAATTTAGTTCCATATAATGTAGCTAATCATCTAAATACCTTAATTCCTGTAGGTACAGCAATAATTATTGTTGCTGATGTAAAATATGCTCGTGTGTCAACATCCATTCCTACTGTAAATATATGATGTGCTCATACAATAAATCCTATTAGTCCAATTGATAGTATAGCATAAATTATACCTAATGTTCCAAATGATTCAATTTTTCCTCTTTCTTGACATACAATATGTGAAATAATTCCGAACCCCGGTAGAATTAAAATATAAACTTCTGGGTGTCCAAAGAATCAAAATAGATGTTGATATAGAATTGGGTCACCCCCTCCTGCAGGGTCAAAGAATGATGTATTTAAATTTCGATCTGTTAATAATATAGTAATAGCTCCTGCTAAAACTGGAAGTGAAAGAAGGAGAAGTAATGCTGTAATAGCTACAGATCATACAAATAAAGGTGTTTGATCTAAAGTTATACTTTCTGATCGCATATTAATTGCTGTTGTAATGAAATTCACTGCACCAAGAATGGATGATACACCTGCTAAGTGTAGTGAAAAAATAGCTAGATCTACAGATGCACCCCCGTGTGCAATAGCTCCTGCTAGAGGAGGGTAAACTGTTCATCCTGTACCAGCACCATTATCTACTATAGAAGATGTAAGAAGAAGGGTTAGTGAAGGTGGTAGTAATCAAAAACTTATATTATTTATTCGTGGAAATGCTATATCTGGTGCACCAATTATTAGTGGAACAAGTCAATTACCAAATCCACCAATTATAATGGGTATTACTATAAAGAAAATTATTACGAATGCGTGAGCTGTAATAATAACATTATAAATCTGGTCATCCCCAATTAGAGATCCGGGTTGGCCAAGTTCAGCACGAATAAGTATTCTTATTGATGTTCCTACTATTCCTGCTCATGCTCCAAATATGAATTTTAAAGTACCAATGTCCTTATGGTTTGTTGAGAATAATCATTTTTGCGGTAAGATGGCTGAATTTTAGGTGGTAGACTGTAAATCTACTTATGAGATGTTTTCTCTCTTATCATATTTAGGTCTTATATTCAATTATGATTCTAGACTGCAATTCTAGAGGTGTAAAATTTTACTAAGGCCTAAAAGATTATTCTTTTAATTATAACTTTGAAGGTTATTAGTTTGATTAACTTAAGTCCTTAGTATAATGAAATTAAGGTTGATGTTGAGATCAATCCTATTGTTGAAATTATTACTGTTATAGGAAGAATGATTCTTGATTTTTGGGACTTTATCTTTATAGATCACGAATTTTCTGTGTATGATATAATTAGAGCTGAGAATCTAATACGTATATAGTAGTAGAGTGTAATTGTAGTTAATACAACTATAATAGTTATAATAGTTGTTATATTGTTTTCTATTAATGATTGTATTACAATTCATTTTGGTAAGAATCCAAGGAATGGTGGTAGTCCACCTAAAGATAATAAAGATAAGAATATTATGAATTTAATTTCGGTTTTTATATTTCTGGCTGAATAAATTTGATTTATGAAAAATAAATTTATTTGCTTAAATAATAAAACTGTAATTAATCTTAATAGTGAGTAAATAATGAAGTATAGTTCTCAGATGTTTTCTCTGACTGTTAATGATCTAATTATTCAACCTAGATGTCTGATTGATGAATATGCTAAAAGTTGTCGTAAGGATGTTTGATTTAAACCTCCTATTGCCCCAATAATAATTCTTAAGATAATAATTGTTCAAATAAAAGTTCTTAATTGAATACAATAAGATAAGACCATTATAGGGGCGATTTTTTGTCATGTTATTAATGTTAAACAATTATTTCATCTTGATGCTCCTATAACTTCTGGAAATCAGAAATGGAAAGGTGCAGCTCCAATCTTTAATAATAGTCTAGATCTAATTATTATTGATGGGATAAATTCTGTTTCCCATCCCATGGGATATTTTATTTGAATCAGCAAAATTGAAAATAGTAATATTGTCGATGCTATTGCTTGGACAATAAAATATTTAATTGATGATTCGTTTATTATTATATTTTTATTTCTTGTTAGGAGCGGAATAAATGAAAGTAAGTTGATCTCAAGTCCTATTCAAACCCCAAATCAGGAATTTGATGAAATGGACAGGATCGTTCCTATCATTAATGTTGATAGGAAGAGAAGTTTTGTAGAGTTGTTGGTCATTAAAAAGGAGAGGATTGATACCTCTATAAATGGGGTATGAACCCATTAGCTTGTTTAGCTTACCTTTTTACATTAAGGTGTATGATGCACGTTAGTTTTTGATACTAAAGGAGGTAGTTTAATTCTATCTTATGTAATTTTAATGAAGGTAATTTTATTTACTTTATTTACCCTATCAAGGTAACCCTTTAATCAGGCACTTCATTATTTAATATATAAATCGAAAGTTTTTTTTTGAAATTCTTTTATGTATTATTTTGTTTAATTAGGATTAATTTATCCTGCTCATTTTATTTTTTTATATATATATATATATAATAAATAATTTATATTAATATATTACATTTAATTGAAATTAAATTATTATAAGTTTATCTTACCATTATCAATTGATTATTTTAATGCAATTATTTACCTAGGATTATAGCTACTTATGTTTTTAGCTTAAAATAGGTTATTATAATATAATATATATAATAATATGTAATTTAATATTTAATATTATTATAATTGGATATAATAAATAAAATTATTGATTTTAATATAAAATATTATATTTAATATAAATAATTATATTAATTATAATAATATAATTATATAAATTATCTATAATTAGATTATTTAACTAATATATATGAAAGTTAACTTAATATAAAAAAAAGAATTCATATTAATAACATATTATATTAAATTACATAATTGTATAAAATATATTTATTATATTATTTAATCTTTCTTTATTTATTAGTGAAAAGAAAGATTAAATAAGAAAGAATATAATACATTTATTGCTATACATGTTCCATATTAATCTTTAATTATATATAATAGAGAAGTTGTTGTGGTCATACATAGGGGCGTTTCTTTTTTTTTTATGTTAATGTTTGTGGTTTTTTTCTTTTTTTTTCTTTAAATATTTGAATCTTTTATTTTTTCCTGGTTTAATAAATTTAAAATTTTCTTATTTTTTATTTTTAAAAGTTTTATTCTTGCTTGTTTATTCACTTTTTCTTTGTATTATATGTAAGTTTTGTTAGACTAAATGTTCTTTTTGCAGTAATTTGATTTAATTATCAAGTGATTTTGGATTTAGCAATTGATTTAGTATCGGCATAATTCGTGCCAGCAGCCGCGGTTATACGATTGATACAAGTGAATATTATTGGTTAAAACAGTTGTTTATATTATTAGGGTTGAAATATAAATTTGTAAGGTGAAATGTTAAAATTTATTTGTGGCCCTTTTTATGAATCTGTGAAATTTAAATAATAAACTAGGATTAGATACCCTATTATTTTAAATGTTAATTATATTTACCAGGGTACTATTAGTTAAGGTCTTTAAACCCAAAGAATTTGGCGGTATCTCATTCCATTCAGAGGAACCTACCCCATGATTGATAATACACGATTTACTCTACTTAATTTATTTGTTTGTATATCTCCGTTATCAGAGAATCTTTTTAGAGTTATAATTCTCAAGATTTATAATTATAAAATATTTCAGGTCAAGGTGCAGCTTATAGTTAAGAGGAGGTGGGTTACAATAGATTTTTGTTTATAACGGATTTGATAGTGAAATACTGTTAATGAAGGTGGATTTGATAGTAATTTAATTTATTTAATTTAACTGATATTGGCTCTGAGATGTGTACACATCGCCCGTCGCTCTCATTATTGATTATTCTATTTTATTTTTAAGTAGCTTCAATTTAGATGAGATAAGTCGTAACATAGTAGATGTACTGGAAAGTGTATCTAGGAAGAGTTTCAAGATATAACTTATTAGTAAAGTGTTTCATTTACACTGAAAATTTTTCTGTGCAAATCAGGATATCTTGATTATTTATTTTATTATATTTATTTTTTGTTTATTTAATTATTTAATATAAATAATTTTATTGTATTTTTGTCTTAGTATATTTTATAGAATTGATTTTTTAAATTATAGTTTATTGGTAATGTAAGTGTTTTATGAAATATTATTTTAAATTTTTTTAAGTAGATTTTATTTATTGTACCTTTTGTATCAGGGTTTATCAAAATTTTAGTATTTATTTTACTTGTCTCGATTTGGGTTGATTTATAAATAATTTATAGTTAATGTATCATAATTATTATTAAATTATTTATAGAATGAGATGTTAATCGTTTCCCAAGATATCTAGTTTCTTAAGAAAAAATTTAATTTTTTAAAGTTATTTGTTTTTATTTAATTTTTTAAGTAAAAATATTAACTTATTTATTCTTTAAGGGATAAGCTTTGAAGTTAATAACCTATAATTTATTTTATAGAAATATAATAGTAAGCTTTAAACCAGCTATCTTTAAGATTACGTTTTAGTTCATTATTTTTTATTTTGATTTTATAAATATTTTAGGTTTTTTATTAAGATTATTAATTTAATTTTAAAATTTTTGTAATAATGATAGAATTAGTATATTTATTTGTATGAAATTTTTACCTTGTGAACTTATTATAAGGAACTAGGCAAAATTGATTTCCGCCTGTTTATCAAAAACATGTCCTCTTGTTTATATTTTGAGGTCTGGCCTGCTCACTGAGCGTATTTTTAAAGAGCCGCGGTATTTTGACCGTGCAAAGGTAGCATAATCATTAGTCTCTTAATTAGTGGCTGGAATGAATGGCTTGACGAGAAATCAACTGTCTCTTAATAAATTTTTGAATTTAACTTTTGAGTCAAAAGGCTTAAATTCTTCTTTAGGACGAGAAGACCCTATAGAGCTTGACATTTTACTTTTATATAGTTTTTTGTTTGTCTTTCTATATTTAATGATGATGTTTTGTTGGGGTGACATGAAGAATAAATAAACTCTTCATTATTATATCATTTATTTATGTTTGTTATTTTGATCCATAATTTATGATCATAAGATTAAGTTACCTTAGGGATAACAGCGTAATTGTTTTTGAGAGCTCATATCGACAAAGCAGATTGCGACCTCGATGTTGGATTAAGAAAAATTTTGGGTGCAGGAGCCCAATGATTAGGTCTGTTCGACCTTTAAATTCTTACATGATCTGAGTTCAGACCGGCGTGAGCCAGGTCGGTTTCTATCCTAAGATTGATAATCCATATTAGTACGAAAGGACCATATGGTTAAAATATTTTTTGTTATATTGATTAATATTAATTTATTTACTATTTTGACAGATTAATGTGTTGAATTTAGAATTCATTTATGTAGATTTTTTCTACAAATAGTATTGATACTTTATGATTTATTTATATTTATTTTGAATTTTCTTTTATTGGTTATTTGTGTTTTAATTAGTGTTGCCTTTTTAACTTTATTAGAGCGTAAGGTTTTGGGTTATATTCAGATTCGAAAGGGTCCAAATAAGGTAGGTTTTGTTGGAATTCCTCAGCCATTTAGAGATGCTATTAAGTTAATTTGTAAGGAGCAGCCAATTCCTATTATATCTAATTACCTACTTTATTATTTTTCCCCTGTTTTTAATTTAATGATTTCTTTAGCCGTTTGAGTAATTTTTCCTTATTTAACTTATATGTGTTCTTTTTCTTATGGATTTTTATTTTTTTTATGTTGTACTAGATTAGGTGTTTATACTGTTATAATTGCTGGTTGATCTTCTAATTCAAATTATTCATTATTAGGTTCTCTTCGCTCTGTTGCTCAAACAATTTCTTATGAAGTTAGTTTAGCTTTAATTTTATTGTCTTTAATTATTTTAATTGGTAGTTTTAATATATTTGATTTTATAAACTATCAGCTTTATTGTTGATTTATTATTATTTCTTTTCCTTTAGCTTTAGCTTGTTTTGCTTCTTGCTTAGCTGAAACTAATCGTACTCCTTTTGATTTTGCTGAAGGGGAATCTGAGTTAGTTTCAGGATTTAATATTGAGTATGGTGCAGGTGGTTTTACTTTAATTTTTTTAGCTGAATATACTAGAATTGTCTTCATAAGAATGTTATTGGCTTTAATTTTTTTAGGCGGTGATTTTTATTCTTTTATATTTTTTATTAAGCTTGCTATTATATCTTTTGGTTTTATTTGGGTTCGTGGAACATTACCACGGTTTCGTTATGATAAATTAATGTACTTAGCTTGAAAAAGTTTTTTACCTTTATCTTTGAATTTTTTTATTTTCTTTGTTGGTTTAAAGGTTTTATTTATCTCATTTGTTTAGTGAAATTTTTTGAGAAAAGTTAATAGAAGAGTTAAACTTCTAATTTTATGTTTTCAAAACATATGCTTTTCCTAAGCTAATTAACTTTATTCCTTAATTAATTTATCTCATGCGCTTGCGACATGGACATTAATTAAGAAATATGTGAAGTAAATAATTGTTAAGATTTGACCTGTTATAATATAAGGTTCTTCAACAGGTCGTTTACCAATTCACGTTAGTAAGCATACAACAACTACTATAATTCAGAATAAAATTTGATTAATAGGGTAAAATTGAATGCCTCGGAATGGTGTTTTATCATAAAATGGTAAAATTATTAAGATTCTAATTGATAAAAATAATGCAATAACTCCTCCTAACTTATTAGGGATAGATCGTAAAATTGCATATGCAAATAGGAAATATCACTCTGGTTGAATGTGAACTGGTGTTACTAATGGGTTGGCAGGTACAAAGTTATCTGGATCTCCTAATAGGTAAGGATTAATTAAACATAGTATAATTAATAATGATGTTATTATTACAAATGTAATAGAATCCTTAAAGGTAAAGTATGGATGGAATGGAATTTTTTCAATATCTCCATTTAGTCCAAGAGGATTATTAGATCCTGATTGGTGAAGAAAAAATAAATGAATTGCTGCTATAGCAGCAATAATAAATGGTAATACGAAATGGAATGTGAAGAATCGATTTAATGTTGCATTATCAACAGCGAATCCTCCTCATACTCATTGGACTAAATCTGTTCCTAAGTATGGGATTGCTGATAATAAATTAGTAATTACTGTTGCACCTCAAAAAGATATTTGGCCTCAGGGTAAGACATATCCTATAAATGCAGTTGCTATAACTAAAAATAAAATCACTGTACCAATTATTCAGGTATGTATATATATATAAGATCCATAGTAAATTCCCCGTCCTACATGTAAGTAAATACAAATAAAAAATATAGATGCTCCATTTGCATGTAAGGTTCGGATAATTCAACCATTATTTACGTCTCGGCAGATGTGTACTACACTACTGAATGCTATTTCAATATTTGATGTATAATGTATAGCTAAAAATAGTCCAGTTACGATTTGAATTACCAAACATAACCCTAATAGGGATCCAAAATTTCATCAAAATGAAATATTTGTTGGGGCAGGTAAGTCAATTAAAGAGTTATTAATAATTTTAATTAAAGGATGTCTTAATCGTAAGGGTTTATTCATTAGTAATTATCTTATTTTACGAATAGGTCCCTGATTAATATTTGTGATTTTAACAACTGCTAGTAGTGCTAAAAATAAATAAATTATTATTATTATTGTAATAATGAATGTTGGTCTATTATATAATTTTTCTAAAGATATTGTTATTTCTTGATAATTGATTGAATTATCAATATTTATAGTTTCGGTGTTTTTGAAAAAGTCTATAAATATAGATATATCTAGAATAATTAATATTGATATGATAAATACCCACATTATTAATGTAATAATTATAGTAATTGATTTAGGCTGAAATATTTCGTTTGATGCAATTCTTGTAATGTAAATAAATAATACTAGTATACCACCAAGAAATGTTAAAAATAAAATATATGATAATCAATATCTTTCTATTATTGTTCCTGTTATTAATCCAACTAGGAAGGTTAGAATGATAATAAAAAGCATTATTGATATTGGGTGTCTTAATTTAATAAAATTAATATTTATTACATTTGATAATGATATAATTATTATTTTGATCATTTCAGGGGTTAGTTTATATAAAATATCGGTTTTGGGGACCGATGATGGAAGCTTTTCCACCTCTGAAGTTTTAAAAGTGGGGGCTGGACTTATTTCCGGTTTACAAGACCGGCGTTTTTTTTAAACTATTAAAACTAATGTTTATATTCTCTATTTTTACTTCTTTATTGATTTATTTTGCTGGTGTTTATGTTTTTTCTTCTAAACGTAAACATTTATTAATGGTTCTTTTGAGATTAGAATATATTGTTCTTTCTTTATTTATGTTAGTTATTGTTTTTCTTATTGAGTTTGATTATGATTATTTTTTTCCTGTTATTTTTTTAGTTTTTTCTGTTTGTGAGGGTGCTTTAGGTCTTTCTATTTTAGTTTCAATAATTCGTTCTCATGGTAATGATTTTTTTAATTCTTTTGGTTTATCTTTATGTTAAAGTATTTATTTATAACTATTTTTTTGATCCCTCTTTGTTTATTAAATAATTGTTGATGGTTGGTTCATTCTTTAATGTTTCTGTCGAGTTTTGTTTTTATAATTTGTGTTTATTCATATGCTGATTTGAATATAATTAGATATTATTTTGGTATTGATTATTTTTCTTTTAGTTTAATTTTACTTAGTTTTTGGATTTGTTCTTTAATAATCACTGCTAGAGGTTCAGTTTATTTAAGTTCATATCATTCTAATTTTTTTGTTTTTATGGTTTTAATTTTAATAATTATGCTTTATTGTTCATTTGCTAGATTAAGTCTTCTTTCTTTTTATATTTTTTTTGAGGCTAGATTAGTTCCTACTTTACTTTTAATTTTGGGTTGGGGTTATCAACCTGAGCGTTTGCAGGCTGGTGTTTATTTAATTTTTTATACTTTGGTTGCTAGATTACCTTTATTATTAGTTTTATTTAAGGTTTATGATTTTTCTAATACTTTATATTTTCCTTTATTGGTTGATTTTGGTTCTTATTATTTTATGTTTTATTTATTTATAATTTTGGCTTTTTTAGTTAAAATACCTATGTTTTTGGTTCATTTATGACTTCCTAAGGCTCATGTGGAGGCCCCTATTTCAGGTAGAATAATTCTTGCTGGTGTTTTATTATAATGAGGTGGTTATGGTATTTTTCGTGTTATAAAGGTTATTTCTTATTTGGGTTTAAAGTTTAATTATTTTTGATTATCTTTAGGTTTATCTGGAGGTGTAATTGTAAGATTTATTTGTTTTCGTCAGGTTGATTTAAAGTCTTTAATTGCATATT
The DNA here is from genome assembly GCF_023897955.1 of Schistocerca gregaria. Taxonomy (NCBI): domain Eukaryota; kingdom Metazoa; phylum Arthropoda; class Insecta; order Orthoptera; family Acrididae; genus Schistocerca; species Schistocerca gregaria. The sequence continues at coordinate 105,358,638 of NC_064929.1, read as the reverse complement.
CTTCTGTTGCTCATATAAGAATGGTTATTGGTGGATTGATGACTATGAATTGATGAGGTTGTGTAGGTTCTCTTTCTCTAATGGTTGGTCATGGTTTATGTTCTTCTGGTTTATTTTGTTTATCTAATATTATTTATGAACGTTTAGGTAGACGAAGATTATTAATTAACAAGGGTATAATTAATTTGATGCCAAGAATGGCTTTATGATGATTTCTTTTAAGATCATCAAATATGGCTGCTCCTCCTTCTTTAAATTTGGTAGGTGAAATTAGATTATTAAATAGAATTATATCTTGATCTTCTTTTAGATTCTTTGCTTTGATTTTTTTATCTTTTTTTAGAGCTGTTTATACTTTGTATATATATTCTTATTCTCAGCATGGGAATTATTATTCTGGTGTTTATACTTGTTCTCTTGGTTATTTTCGTGAATATCATCTTTTACTCTTACATTGATTGCCTTTAAATATTCTCTGTTTAAAGGGTGAATATTTCTTTGTTTAGTTTGCTTAAGTATTTTAATTAAAAATATTGTTTTGTGGAATCAATGATATGAAGTTTTTCATCTTAGGCCGTGAATTTATTTTCTATTTGTTCTTTAAGTTTTTTTTCTTTGTTTATTTCGAGAACTATAATTTTTATTTTAGGTATTTATTATTTAATAATTGATTATAGAGTTTTTGTTGAGTGAGAGCTTTTCAATTTAAATGGTTCTATAGTTGTTATAACTTTAATTTTGGATTGAATATCTCTTATTTTTATATCTTTTGTTATATATATTTCTTCTTTGGTTATTTATTATAGAGAGGATTATATATCTGGTGAAAAGAATATAAATCGTTTTATTATTATTGTTTTAATATTTATTCTTTCTATAGGTTTTTTAATTATTAGTCCTAATTTAATTAGAATTTTATTAGGTTGAGATGGTTTAGGTTAGTTTCTTATTGTTTAGTTATTTATTATCAAAATGTAAAATCTTATAGTGCTGGTATATTAACTGCACTTTCTAATCGTATTGGTGATGTTGCTATTTTAATTTCTATTGCATGAATGTTAAATTTTGGTGGTTGAAATTATATTTATTATTATGATTTTATTTCTAATTCTTTTGAAATAAAGCTAATTACTATATTAATTGTTTTAGCAGCTATAACTAAGAGAGCTCAGATTCCTTTCTCTTCATGACTTCCTGCTGCTATAGCAGCTCCTACTCCTGTTTCTGCTTTAGTTCATTCTTCTACTCTTGTTACTGCTGGTGTTTATTTATTAATTCGTTTTAGACCATTATTGGATACTTATAATTGTGGTTGATTTTTACTTTTAATTGGTTGTATAACTATATTTATGGCTGGATTGGGCGCTAATTTTGAGTTTGATTTAAAGAAGATTATTGCTCTTTCTACTTTAAGACAACTTGGTTTAATAATGAGAATTTTGGCTATAGGTTATCCAAAGCTTGCATTTTTTCATTTATTGGCTCATGCTTTATTTAAGGCATTATTATTTATATGTGCAGGTTCAATAATTCATAATTTGAAGGATTCTCAGGATATTCGTTTTATAGGATCAATTGTTAATTTTATACCTTTAACTTCAGTTTGTTTTAATGTTTCTAGTTTATCTTTGTGTGGAATACCTTTTTTAGCGGGATTTTATTCAAAGGATTTAATTCTTGAGATGGTTTGTTTAAGATGAATTAATTGTTTAATTTTTTTTCTTTATTTTTTTTCTACTGGTTTAACTGCTTCTTATTCTTTTCGTTTGTTTTATTATTCAATATCTGGTGATAATAATTTTTATTCTAGATTTTCTTTTGATGATAAGGGTTATTATATTTCATTTGGAATAATTGGTCTATTGTTTGTTGCTGTTTTTGGTGGTAGTCTTTTATCTTGATTAATTTTTCCTATTCCTCATGTGATTGCTTTACCTTATTATTTAAAGTTTTTAACTATTACAGTTGTTATTTTAGGTGCTTATTTAGGTTATCTTATTTCTAATTTTGATTTTTCTCATAATTTATTTTCTTTAAGTATACTTTCTTTTGTTAGATTTGCTGCTTCTATATGATTTATACCTTTTCTTTCAACTAAGTTTATTAGATATATTCCTTTAAAAATAGGTTATTATTCATCTAAGTCATTTGATTATGGTTGAGGTGAATTACTTGGTGGTCAAGGTTTATATAGATTATTTATTTATTTAATTGGTTATATTCAAGGTTGATATGATTCTAATTTCAAGATTTATCTTTTAACTTTTATTTTTTGAATATTTATTTTGGTAATATTGTTTTTCGTTTACTTAAATAGCTTATAATTAGAGCGGACACCGCTCTGAGTAAGACCAACGTGTTGTCCACCCTCTAGACTTCAATGAGGTTAAGCCGCGATACCTAAGACAGATCTGCACTCGATGACACCTCGATAACAGCCGGTCCCCACACTTACATCTTGCTCTCCTTACGTCAGTATACATCATATCAGTCTGTGACGCTGGCTTTGCAACATCTTGCGTGCCTTTAGGTTCGCCGCGACCAACACTTACCATGCACTGACCACAAAAAATGGAGGCGCCGCAGCTTGAACCCTGGACCTTTCACATGCCAAGCGAACGCTCTACCAACTGAGCTACGCCCCGTGCACGAGCAAACTGCGCTATTCCCCTTTGTTTGCGACTCACATGTGCACGGACACGATGGTTGGTTGGTTTGTAGCGGTGAAGGGAGCAGAGTACAAAGGCGCGGACCCGTTCATATACACAATAGTTCCAAGTAGTTTCGATGCTTGGTATTACAAATGCAAATTCCGTCTGTTTTTAACGTCTTAAATTGAAAGAGCCGTCACAAATTGCTCCGTTTTCACTCATTGTAGACAATTATACAGCACCTGAGGTAACAAACACATCTCGAGAACCATTGTGCACTACATTATTTATGCCAATTCAGTGCCTCGCTCTTTACTACTGTGTACCAATGTTGTCGTCCAACTGCAAAACACTGGGCCACAACAAGTTTCCGCGTCTCCATTGCACTGCGCATACTACGAAACGCTCCCCAAACTTGGCACTCACCCTCGCAGCCGACTTTTCCGACTTTCCACGACGCTCACGCTAGTGACAGCATTATTTATAGTTCGACGTCGCGCCAAAGCGAATGAGTACATTTCGCCTACGGCTTAGGCCGCCCTCCTAGTGTGGCTGCTCGGTGTCTGCAGGCAGCGAGGGTCTGCAAGCTTCCTGTGTTCGCACCTATGTCACCTGTGCTTGCTTGTCAGAGACAGACTATCGCAAAACATACAACTCACTCCATGAATTGATTGCTACGGCATCTGTTATCAGCAGTCACAACTAGCAACACCAGTAGCAGCTGACTGCACGCAAAGAATAGGAATGTGCAGTGGGATTTACGTGAACTCGGCGCAAGGCAGATCTTTCCGACATAGGCTTGAGAATCTTACGGGAACACTTGTACTGTTTCTAAATTAAGTGTAGGCGTGGGAGGATGGTGCTTCCTGCGCACTAATAACAGCACGCTTGTCAATTGTGGATGCTAATCATTCGCTTTTATCTTCCTAGACACATCTGCTGGTTGTGAATTATTCCACTTGCATATCAAGGTGCGCATGTACGTGTGTCAAAATTTCTGGAGGCACTGGGTATTGATCCCAGTACCTCTCGCATACTAAGCGAGCGCTCTACCATCTGAGCTACGCCCGCCCCCCCGAACACTAAGGGTGCTACATACAGCCATATAGACGACACAGGCCCTTGCACTCCCATTATTCAGCAGACAAACACTACTCTCTATGTATCCGTTAGGGTGTCTTTCAGGTTTCGTGCATTCTGTATCGAATCGTAGTTGCCAAAATGAAAGTGGCACGTATAACGTCGAAAATAGAATTCGGACACCGCTCTGAGTAAGACCAACGTGTTGTCCACCCTCTAGACTTCAATGAGGTTAAGCCGCGATACCTAAGACAGATCTGCACTCGATGACACCTCGATAACAGCCGGTCCCCACACTTACATCTTGCTCTCCTTACGTCAGTATACATCATATCAGTCTGTGACGCTGGCTTTGCAACATCTTGCGTGCCTTTAGGTTCGCCGCGACCAACACTTACCATGCACTGACCACAAAAAATGGAGGCGCCGCAGCTTGAACCCTGGACCTTTCACATGCCAAGCGAACGCTCTACCAACTGAGCTACGCCCCGTGCACGAGCAAACTGCGCTATTCCCCTTTGTTTGCGACTCACATGTGCACGGACACGATGGTTGGTTGGTTTGTAGCGGTGAAGGGAGCAGAGTACAAAGGCGCGGACCCGTTCATATACACAATAGTTCCAAGTAGTTTCGATGCTTGGTATTACAAATGCAAATTCCGTCTGTTTTTAACGTCTTAAATTGAAAGAGCCGTCACAAATTGCTCCGTTTTCACTCATTGTAGACAATTATACAGCACCTGAGGTAACAAACACATCTCGAGAACCATTGTGCACTACATTATTTATGCCAATTCAGTGCCTCGCTCTTTACTACTGTGTACCAATGTTGTCGTCCAACTGCAAAACACTGGGCCACAACAAGTTTCCGCGTCTCCATTGCACTGCGCATACTACGAAACGCTCCCCAAACTTGGCACTCACCCTCGCAGCCGACTTTTCCGACTTTCCACGACGCTCACGCTAGTGACAGTATTATTTATAGTTCGACGTCGCGCCAAAGCGAATGAGTACATTTCGCCTATGGCTTAGGCCGCCCTCCTAGTGTGGCTGCTCGGTGTCTGCAGGCAGCGAGGGTCTGCAAGCTTCCTGTGTTCGCACCTATGTCACCTGTGCTTGCTTGTCAGAGACAGACTATCGCAAAACATACAACTCAATCCATGAATTGATTGCTACGGCATCTGTTATCAGCAGTCACAACTAGCAACACCAGTAGCAGCTGACTGCACGCAAAGAATAGGAATGTGCAGTGGGATTTACGTGAACTCGGCGCAAGGCAGATCTTTCCGACATAGGCTTGAGAATCTTACGGGAACACTTGTACTGTTTCTAAATTAAGTGTAGGCGTGGGAGGATGGTGCTTCCTGCGCACTAATAACAGCACGCTTGTCAATTGTGGATGCTAATCATTCGCTTCTATCTTCCTAGACACATCTGCTGGTTGTGAAGTATTCCACTTGCATATCAAGGTGCGCATGTATGTGTGTTAAAAATTCTGGAGGCACTGGGTATTGATCCCAGTACCTCTCACATACTAAGCGAGCGCTCTACCATCTGAACTACGCCCGCCCCCCCGAAGACTATTGGTGCTACATACAGCCATATAGACGACACAGACCCTTGCACTCCCATTATTCAGCAGACAAACACTACTCTCTATGTATCCGTTAGGGTGTCTTTCAGGTTTCGTGCATTCTGTATCGAATCGTAGTTGCCAAAATGAAGGTGGCACGTATAACGTCGAAAATAGAATTCGGACACCGCTCTGAGTAAGACCAACGTGTTGTCCACCCTCTAGACTTCAATGAGGTTAAGCCGCGATACCTAAGACAGATCTGCACTCGATGACACCTCGATAACAGCCGGTCCCCACACTTACATCTTGCTCTCCTTACGTCAGTATACATCATATCAGTCTGTGACGCTGGCTTTGCAACATCTTGCGTGCCTTTAGGTTCGCCGCGACCAACACTTACCATGCACTGACCACAAAAAATGGAGGCGCCGCGGCTTGAACCCTGGACCTTTCACATGCCAAGCGAACGCTCTACCAACTGAGCTACGCCCCATGCACGAGCAAGCTGCGCTATTCCCCATTCTTTGCGACTCAGATGCGCACGGACACGATGGTTGGTTGGTTTGTAGCGGTGAAGGGAGCAGAGTACAAAGGCGCGGACCCGTTCATATACACAAAAGTTCCAAGTAGTTTCGATGCTCTGGTATTACAAATGCAAATTCCGTCTGTTTTTAACGTCTTAAATTGAAAGAGCCGTCACAAATTGCTCCGTTTTCACTCCTTGTAGACAATTATACAGCACCTGAGGTAACAAACACATCTCGAGAACCATTGTGCACTACACTATTTATGCCAACTCAGTGCCTCGCTCTTTACTACTGTGTACCAATGTTGTCGTCCAACTGCAAAACACTGGGCCACAACAAGTTTCCGCGTCTCCATTGCACTGCGCATACTACGAAACGCTCCCCAAACTTGGCACTCACCCTCGCAGCCGACTTTTCCGACTTTCCACGACGCTCACGCTAGTGACAGCATTATTTATAGTTCGACGTCGCGCCAAAGCGAATGAGTACATTTCGCCTACGGCTTAGGCCGCCCTCCTAGTGTGGCTGCTCGGTGTCTGCAGGCAGCGAGGGTCTGCAAGCTTCCTGTGTTCGCACCTATGTCACCTGTGCTTGCTTGTCAGAGACAGACTATCGCAAAACATACAACTCACTCCATGAATTGATTGCTACGGCATCTGTTATCAGCAGTCACAACTAGCAACACCAGTAGCAGCTGACTGCACGCAAAGAATAGGAATGTGCAGTGGGATTTACGTGAACTCGGCGCAAGGCAGATCTTTCCGACATAGGCTTGAGAATCTTACGGGAACACTTGTACTGTTTCTAAATTAAGTGTAGGCGTGGGAGGATGGTGCTTCCTACGCACTAATAACAGCACGCTTGTCAATTGTGGATGCTAATCATTCGCTTCTATCTTCCTAGACACATCTGCTGGTTGTGAATTATTCCACTTGCATATCAAGGTGCGCATGTACGTGTGTTAAAAATCCTGGAGGCACTGGGTATTGATCCCAGTACCTCTCGCATACTAAGCGAGCGCTCTACCATCTGAGCTACGCCCGCCCCCCCGAAGACTAATGGTGCTACACACAGCCATATAGACGACACAGACCCTTGCACTCCCATTATTCAGCAGACAAACACTACTCTCTATGTATCCGTTAGGGTGTCTTTCAGGTTTCGTGCATTCTGTATCGAATCGTAGTTGCCAAAATGAAGGTGGCACGTATAACGTCGAAAATAGAATTCGGACACCGCTCTGAGTAAGACCAACGTGTTGTCCACCCTCTAGACTTCAATGAGGTTAAGCCGCGATACCTAAGACAGATCTGCACTCGATGACACCTCGATAACAGCCGGTCCCCACACTTACATCTTGCTCTCCTTACGTCAGTATACATCATATCAGTCTGTGACGCTGGCTTTGCAACATCTTGCGTGCCTTTAGGTTCGCCGCGACCAACACTTACCATGCACTGACCACAAAAAATGGAGGCGCCGCGGCTTGAACCCTGGACCTTTCACATGCCAAGCGAACGCTCTACCAACTGAGCTACGCCCCATGCACGAGCAAGCTGCGCTATTCCCCATTCTTTGCGACTCAGATGCGCACGGACACGATGGTTGGTTGGTTTGTAGCGGTGAAGGGAGCAGAGTACAAAGGCGCGGACCCGTTCATATACACAAAAGTTCCAAGTAGTTTCGATGCTCTGGTATTACAAATGCAAATTCCGTCTGTTTTTAACGTCTTAAATTGAAAGAGCCGTCACAAATTGCTCCGTTTTCACTCCTTGTAGACAATTATACAGCACCTGAGGTAACAAACACATCTCGAGAACCATTGTGCACTACACTATTTATGCCAACTCAGTGCCTCGCTCTTTACTACTGTGTACCAATGTTGTCGTCCAACTGCAAAACACTGGGCCACAACAAGTTTCCGCGTCTCCATTGCACTGCGCATACTACGAAACGCTCCCCAAACTTGGCACTCACCCTCGCAGCCGACTTTTCCGACTTTCCACGACGCTCACGCTAGTGACAGCATTATTTATAGTTCGACGTCGCGCCAAAGCGAATGAGTACATTTCGCTTACGGCTTAGGCCGCCCTCCTAGTGTGGCTGCTCGGTGTCTTCAGGCAGCGAGGGTCTGCAAGCTTCCTGTGTTCGCACCTATGTCACCTGTGCTTGCTTGTCAGAGACAGACTATCGCAAAACATACAACTCACTCCATGAATTGATTGCTACGGCATCTGTTATCAGCAGTCACAACTAGCAACACCAGTAGCAGCTGACTGCACGCAAAGAATAGGAATGTGCAGTGGGATTTACGTGATCTCGGCGCAAGCTTGTAACTTCCTAGACACATCTGCTGGCTGTGAAGTATTCCACTTGCATATCAAGGTGCGCATGTAGGTGTGTTAAAAATTCTGGAGGCACTGGGTATTGATCCCAGTACCTCTCGCATACTAAGCGAGCGCTCTACCATCTGAACTACGCCCGCCCCCCCGAAGACTAATGGTGCTACATACAGCCATAAAGACGACACAGACCCTTGCACTCCCATTATTCAGCAGACAAACACTACTCTCTATGTATCCGTTAGGGTGTCTTTCAGGTTTCGTGCATTCTGTATCGAATCGTAGTTGGCCAAAATGAAAGTGGCACGTATAACGTCGAAAATAGAATTCGGACACCGCTCTGAGTAAGACCAACGTGTTGTCCACCCTCTAGACTTCAATGAGGTTAAGCCGCGATACCTAAGACAGATCTGCACTCGATGACACCTCGATAACAGCCGGTCCCCACACTTACATCTTGCTCTCCTTACGTCAGTATACATCATATCAGTCTGTGACGCTGGCTTTGCAACATCTTGCGTGCCTTTAGGTTCGCCGCGACCAACACTTACCATGCACTGACCACAAAAAATGGAGGCGCCGCGGCTTGAACCCTGGACCTTTCACATGCCAAGCGAACGCTCTACCAACTGAGCTACGCCCCATGCACGAGCAAACTGCGCTATTCCCCATTCTTTGCGACTCAGATGCGCACGGACACGATGGTTGGTTGGTTTGTAGCGGTGAAGGGAGCAGAGTACAAAGGCGCGGACCCGTTCATATACACAAAAGTTCCAAGTAGTTTCGATGCTCTGGTATTACAAATGCAAATTCCGTCTGTTTTTAACGTCTTAAATTGAAAGAGCCGTCACAAATTGCTCCGTTTTCACTCCTTGTCGACAATTATACAGCACCTGAGGTAACAAACACATCTCGAGCTCCATTGTGCACTACATTATTTATGCCAACTCAGTGCCTCGCTCTTTACTACTGTGTACCAATATTGTCGTCCAACTGCAAAACACTGGGCCACAACAAGTTTCCGCGTCTCCATTGCACTGCGCATACTACGAAACGCTCCCCAAACTTGGCACTCACCCTCGCAGCCGACTTTTCCGACTTTCCACGACGCTCACGCTAGTGACAGCATTATTTATAGTTCGACGTCGCGCCAAAGCGAATGAGTACATTTCGCCTACGTCTTAGGCCGCCCTCCTAGTGTGGCTGCTCGGTGTCTGCAGGCAGCGAGGGTCTGCAAGCTTCCTGTGTTCGCACCTATGTCACCTGTGCTTGCTTGTCAGAGACAGACTATCGCAAAACATACAACTCACTCCATGAATTGATTGCTACGGCATCTGTTATCAGCAGTCACAACTAGCAACACCAGTAGCAGCTGACTGCACGCAAAGAATAGGAATGTGCAGTGGGATTTACGTGAACTCGGCGCAAGGCAGATCTTTCCGACATAGGCTTGAGAATCTTACGGGAACACTTGTACTGTTTCTAAATTAAGTGTAGGCGTGGGAGGATGGTGCTTCCTGCGCACTAATAACAGCACGCTTGTCAATTGTGGATGCTAATCTTTCGCTTCTATCTTCCTAGACACATCTGCTGGTTGTGAATTATTCCACTTGCATATCAAGGTGCGCATGTACGTGTGTTAAAAATCCTGGTGGCACTGGGTATTGATCCCAGTACCTCTCGCATACTAAGCGAGCGCTCTACCATCTGAGCTACGCCCGCCCCCCCGAAGACTAATGGTGCTACATACAGCCATATAGACGACACAGACCCTTGCACTCCCATTATTCAGCAGACAAACACTACTCTCTATGTATCCGTTAGGGTGTCTTTCAGGTTTCGTGCATTCTGTATCGAATCGTAGTTGCCAAAATGAAGGTGGCACGTATAACGTCGAAAATAGAATTCGGACACCGCTCTGAGTAATACCAACGTGTTGTCCACCCTCTAGACTTCAATGAGGTTAAGCCGCGATACCTAAGACAGATCTGCACTCGATGACACCTCGATAACAGCCGGTCCCCACACTTACATCTTGCTCTCCTTACGTCAGTATACATCATATCAGTCTGTGACGCTGGCTTTGCAACATCTTGCGTGCCTTTAGGTTCGCCGCGACCAACACTTACCATGCACTGACCACAAAAAATGGAGGCGCCGCGGCTTGAACCCTGGACCTTTCACATGCCAAGCGATCGCTCTGCCAACTGAGCTACGCCCCATGCACGAGCAAACTGCGCTATTCCCCATTCTTTGCGACTCAGATGCGCACGGACACGATGGTTGGTTCGTTTGTAGCGGTGAAGGGAGCAGAGTACAAAGGCGCGGACCCGTTCATATACACAAAAGTTCCAAGTAGTTTCGATGCTCTGGTATTACAAATGCAAATTCCGTCTGTTTTTAACGTCTTAAATTGAAAGAGCCGTCACAAATTGCTCCGTTTTCACTCCTTGTCGACAATTATACAGCACCTGAGGTAACAAACACATCTCGAGAACCATTGTGCACTACATTATTTATGCCAACACAGTGCCTCGCTCTTTACTACTGTGTACCAATCTTGTCGTCCAACTGCAAAACACTGGGCCACAACAAGTTTCCGCGTCTCCATTGCACTGCGCATACTACGAAACGCTCCCAAAACTTGGCACTCACCCTCGCAGCCGACTTTTCCGACTTTCCACGACGCTCATTCAACGCTCACGCTAGTGACAGCATTATTTATAGTTCGACGTCGCGCCAAAGCGAATGAGTACATTTCGCCTACGGCTTAGGCCGCCCTCCTAGTGTGGCTGCTCGGTGTCTGCAGGCAGCGAGGGTCTGCAAGCTTCCTGTGTTCGCACCTATGTCACCTGTGCTTGCTTGTCAGAGACAGACTATCGCAAAACATACAACTCACTCCATGAATTGATTGCTACGGCATCTGTTATCAGCAGTCACAACTAGCAACACCAGTAGCAGCTGACTGCACGCAAAGAATAGGAATGTGCAGTGGGATTTACGTGAACTCGGCGCAAGCTTGTATCTTCCTAGACACATCTGCTGGCTGTGAAGTATTCCACTTGCATATCAAGGTGCGCATGTAGGTGTGTTAAAAATTCTGGAGGCACTGGGTATTGATCCCAGTACCTCTCGCATACTAAGCGAGCGCTCTAGCATCTGAGCTACGCCCGCCCCCCCGAAGACTAATGGTGCTACATACAGCCATATAGACGACACAGACCCTTGCACTCCCATTATTCAGCAGACAAACACTACTCTCTATGTATCCGTTAGGGTGTCTTTCAGGTTTCGTGCATTCTGTATCGAATCGTAGCTGCCAAAATGAAAGTGGCACGTATAACGTCGAAAATAGAATTCGGACACCGCTCTGAGTAAGACCAACGTGTTGTCCACCCTCTAGACTTCAATGAGGTTAAGCCGCGATACCTAAGACAGATCTGCACTCGGTGACACCTCGATAACAGCCGGTCCCCACACTTACATCTTGCTCTCCTTACGTCAGTATACATCATATCAGACTGTGACGCTGGCTTTGCAACATCTTGCGTGCCTTTAGGTTCGCCGCGACCAACACTTACCATGCACTGACCACAAAAAATGGAGGCGCCGCAGCTTGAACCCTGGACCTTTCACATGCCAAGCGAACGCTCTACCAACTGAGCTACGCCCCGTGCACGAGCAAACTGCGCTATTCCCCATTGTTTGCGACTCAGATGCGCACGGACACGATGGTTGGTTGGTTTGTAGCGGTGAAGGGAGCAGAGTACAAAGTCGCGGACCCGTTCATATAAACAAAAGTTCCAAGTAGTTTCGATGCTCTGGTATTACAAATGCAAATTCCGTCTGTTTTTAACGTCTTAAATTGAAAGAGCCGTCACAAATTGCTCCGTTTTCACTCATTGTAGACAATTATACAGCACCTGAGGTAACAAACACATCTCGAGAACCATTGTGCACTACATTATTTATGCCAATTCAGTGCCTCGCTCTTTACTACTGTGTACCAATCTTGTCGTCCAACTGCAAAACACTGGGCCACAACAAGTTTCCGCGTCTCCATTGCACTGCGCATACTACGAAACGCTCCCCAAACTTGGCACTCACCCTCGCAGCCGACTTTTCCGACTTTCCACGACGCTCACGCTAGTGACAGCATTATTTATAGTTCGACGTCGCGCCAAAGCGAATGAGTACATTTCGCCTACGGCTTAGGCCGCCCTCCTAGTGTGGCTGCTCGGTGTCTGCTGGCAGCGAGGGTCTGCAAGCTTCCTGCGTTCGCACCTATGTCACCTGTGCTTGCTTGTCAGAGACAGACTATCGCAAAACATACAACTCACTCCATGAATTGATTGCTACGGCATCTGTTATCAGCAGTCACAACTAGCAACACCAGTAGCAGCTGACTGCACGCAAAGAATAGGAATGTGCAGTGGGATTTACGTGAACTCGGCGCAAGCTTGTATCTTCCTAGACACATCTGCTGGCTGTGAAGTATTCCACTTGCATATCAATGTGCGCATGTAGGTGTGTTAAAAGTTCTGGAGGCACTGGGTATTGATCCCAGTACCTCTCGCATACTAAGCGAGCGCTCTAGCATCTGAGCTACGCCCGCCCCCCCGAAGACTAATGGTGCTACATACAGCCATATAGACGACACAGACCCTTGCACTCCCATTATTCAGCAGACAAACACTACTCTCTATGTATCCGTTAGGGTGTCCTTCAGGTTTCGTGCATTCTGTATCGAATCGTAGTTGCCAAAATGAAAGTGGCACGTATAACGTCGAAAATAGAATTCGGACACCGCTCTGAGTAAGACCAACGTGTTGTCCACCCTCTAGACTTCAATGAGGTTAAGCCGCGATACCTAAGACAGACCTGCACTCGATGACACCTCGATAACAGCCGGTCCCCACACTTACATCTTGCTCTCCTTACGTCAGTATACATCATATCAGTCTGTGACGCTGGCTTTGCAACATCTTGCGTGCCTTTAGGTTCGCCGCGACCAACACTTACCATGCACTGACCACAAAAAATGGAGGCGCCGCAGCTTGAACACTGGACCTTTCACATGCCAAGCGAACGCTCTACCAACTGAGCTACGCCCCGTGCACGAGCAAACTGCGCTATTCCCCATTGTTTGCGACTCAGATGCGCACGGACACGATGGTTGGTTGGTTTGTAGCGGTGAAGGGAGCAGAGTACAAAGGCGCGGACCCGTTCATATACACAAAAGTTCCAAGTAGTTTCGATGCTCTGGTATTACAAATGCAAATTCCGTCTGTTTTTAACGTCTTAAATTGAAAGAGCCGTCACAAATTGCTCCGTTTTCACTCCTTGTCGACAATTATACAGCACCTGAGGTAACAAACACATCTCGAGAACCATTGTGCACTACATTATTTATGCCAATTCAGTGCCTCGCTCTTTACTACTGTGTACCAATGTTGTCGTCCAACTGCAAAACACTGGGCCACAACAAGTTTCCGCGTCTCCATTGCACTGCACATACTACGAAACGCTCCCCAAACTTGGCACTCACCCTCGCAGCCGACTTTTCCGACTTTCCACGACGCTCACGCAACGCTCACGCTAGTGACAGCATTATTTATAGTTCGACGTCGCGCCAAATCGAATGAGCTCATTTCGCCTACGGCTTAGGCCGCCCTCCTAGTGTGGCTGCTCGGTGTCTGCAGGCAGCGAGGGTCTGCAAGCTTCCTGTGTTCGCACCTATGTCACCTGTGCTTGCTTGTCAGAGACAGACTATCGCAAAACATACAACTCACTCCATGAATTGATTGCTACGGCATCTGTTATCAGCAGTCACAACTAGCAACACCAGTAGCAGCTGACTGCACGCAAAGAATAGGAATGTGCAGTGGGATTTACGTGAACTCGGCGTAAGGCAGATCTTTCCGACATAGGCTTGAGAATCTTACGGGAACACTTGTACTGTTTCTAAATTAAGTGTAGGCGTGGGAGGATGGTGCTTCCTGCGCACAAATAACAGCACGCTTGTCAATTGTGGATGCTAATCAGTCGCTTGTATCTTCCTAGACACATCTGCTGGTAGTGAATTATTCCACTTGCATATCAAGGTGCGCATGTAGGTGTGTTAAAAATTCTGGAGGCACTGGGTATTGATCCCAGTACCTCTCGCATACTAAGCGAGCGCTCTACCATCTGAGCTACGCCCGCCCGCACGAAGACTAGTGGTGCTACATACAGCCATATAGACGACACAGACCCTTGCACTCCCATTATTCAGCAGACAAACACTACTCTCTATGTATCCGTTAGGGTGTCTTTCAGGTTTCGTGCATTCTGTATCGAATCGTAGTTACCAAAATGAAAGTGGCACGTATAACGTCGAAAATAGAATTCGGACACCGCTCTGAGTAAGACCAACGTGTTGTCCACCCTCTAGACTTCAATGAGGTTAAGCCGCGATACCTAAGACAGATCTGCACTCGATGACACCTCGATAACAGCCGGTCCCCACACTTACATCTGGCTCTCCTTACGTCAGTATACATCATATCAGTCTGTGACGCTGGCTTTGCAACATCTTGCGTGCCTTTAGGTTCGCCGCGACCAACACTTACCATGCACTGACCACAAAAAATGGAGGCGCCGCAGCTTGAACCCTGGACCTTTCACATGCCAAGCGAACGCTCTACCAACTGAGCTACGCCCCGTGCACGAGCAAACTGCGCTATTCCCCATTCTTTGCGACTCAGATGCGCACGGACACGATGGTTGGTTGGTTTGTAGCGGTGAAGGGAGCAGAGTACAAAGGCGCGGACCCGTTCATATACACAAAAGTTCCAAGTAGTTTCGATGCTCTGGTATTACAAATGCAAATTCCGTCTGTTTTTAACGTCTTAAATTGAAAGAGCCGTCACAAATTGCTCCGTTTTCACTCATTGTAGACAATTATACAGCACCTGAGGTAACAAACACATCTCGAGAACCATTGTGCACTACATTATTTATGCCAATTCAGTGCCTCGCTCTTTACTACTGTGTACCAATCTTGTCGTCCAACTGCAAAACACTGGGCCACAACAAGTTTCCGCGTCTCCATTGCACTGCGCATACTACGAAACGCTCCCCATACTTGGCACTCACCCTCGCAGCCGACTTTTCCGACTTTCCACGACGCTCACGCTAGTGACAGCATTATTTATAGTTCGACGTCGCGCCAAAGCGAATGAGTACATTTCGCCTATGGCTTAGGCCGCCCTCCTAGTGTGGCTGCTCGGTGTCTGCAGGCAGCGAGGGTCTGCAAGCTTCCTGTGTTCGCACCTATGTCACCTGTGCTTGCTTGTCAGAGACAGACTATCGCAAAACATACAACTCACTCCATGAATTCATTGCTACGGCATCTGTTATCAGCAGTCACAACTAGCAACACCAGTAGCAGCTGACTGCACGCAAAGAATAGGAATGTGCAGTGGGATTTACGTGAACTCGGCGCAAGCTTGTATCTTCCTAGACACATCTGCTGGCTGTGAAGTATTCCACTTGCATATCAAGGTGCGCATGTAGGTGTGTTAAAAGTTCTGGAGGCACTGGGTATTGATCCCAGTACCTCTCGCATACTAAGCGAGCGCTCTACCATCTGAGCTACGCCCGACCCCCCGAAGACTAATGGTGCTACATACAGCCATATAGACGACACAGACCCTTGCACTCCCATTATTCAGCAGACAAACACTACTCTCTATGTATCCGTTAGGGTGTCTTTCAGGTTTCGTGCATTCTGTATCGAATCGTAGTTGCCAAAATGAAAGTGGCACGTATAACGTCGAAAATAGAATTCGGACACCGCTCTGAGTAAGACCAACGTGTTGTCCACCCTCTAGACTTCAATGAGGTTAAGCCGCGATACCTAAGACAGATCTGCACTCGATGACACCTCGATAACAGCCGGTCCCCACACTTACATCTTGCTCTCCTTACGTCAGTATACATCATATCAGTCTGTGACGCTGGCTTTGCAACATCTTGCGTGCCTTTAGGTTCGCCGCGACCAACACTTACCATGCACTGACCACAAAAAATGGAGGCGCCGCAGCTTGAACCCTGGACCTTTCACATGCCACGCGAACGCTCTACCAACTGAGCTACGCCCCGTGCACGAGCAAACTGCGCTTTTCCCCATTGTTTGCGACTCAGATGCGCACGGACACGTTGGTTGGTTGGTTTGTAGCGGTGAAGGGAGCAGAGTACAAAGGCGCGGACCCGTTCATATACACAAAAGTTCCAAGTAGTTTCGATGCTCTGGTATTACAAATGCAAATTCCGTCTGTTTTTAACGTCTTAAATTGAAAGAGCCGTCACAAATTGCTCCGTTTTCACTCATTGTAGACAATTATACAGCACCTGAGGTAACAAACACATCTCGAGAACCATTGTGCACTACATTATTTATGCCAACTCAGTGCCTCGCTCTTTACTACTGTGTATCAATCTTGTCGTCCAACTGCAAAACACTGGGCCACAACAAGTTTCCGCGTCTCCATTGCACTGCGCATACTACGAAACGCTCCCCAAACTTGGCACTCACCCTCGCAGCCGACTTTTCCGACTTTCCACGACGCTCACGGTAGTGACAGCATTATTTATAGTTCGACGTCGCGCCAAAGCGAATGAGTACATTTCGCCTACGGCTTAGGCCGCCCTCCTAGTGTGGCTGCTCGGTGTCTGCAGGCAGCGAGGGTCTGCAAGCTTCCTGTGTTCGCACCTATGTCACCTGTGCTTGCTTGTCAGAGACAGACTATCGCAAAACATACAACTCACTCCATGAATTGAATGCTACGGCATCTGTTATCAGCAGTCACAACTAGCAACACCAGTAGCAGCTGACTTCACGCAAAGAATTGGAATGTGCAGTGGGATTTACGTGAACTCGGCGCAAGGCAGATCTTTCCGACATAGGCTTGAGAATCTTACGGGAACACTTGTACTGTTTCTAAGTTAAGTGTAGGCGTGGGAGGAGTTTGCTTCCTGCGCACAAATAACAGCACGCTTGTCAATTGTGGATGCTAATCATTCGCTTGTATCTTCCTAGACACATCTGCTGGTCGTGAATTATTCCACTTGCATATCAAGGTGCGCATGTAGGTGTGTTAAAAATTCTGGAGGCACTGGGTATTGATCCCACTACCTCTTGCATACTAAGCGAGCGCTCTACCATCTGAGCTACGCCCGCCCCCCCGAAAACTAATGGTGCTACATACAGCCATATAGACGACACAGACCCTTGCACTCCCATTATTCAGCAGACAAACACTACTCTCTATGTATACGTTAGGGTGTCTTTCAGGTTTCGTGCATTCTGTATCGAATCGTAGTTGCCAAAATGAAAGTGGCACGTATAACGTCGAAAATAGAATTCGGACACCGCTCTGAGTAAGACTAACGTGTTGTCCACCCTCTAGACTTCAATGAGGTTAAGCCGCGATACCTAAGACAGATCTGCACTCGATTACACCTCGATAACAGCCGGTCCCCACAATTACATCTTGCTCTCCTTACGTCAGTATACATCATATCAGTCTGTGACGCTGGCTTTGCAACATCTTGCGTGCCTTTAGGTTCGCCGCGACCAACACTTACCATGCACTGACCACAAAAAATGGAGGCGCCGCGGCTTGAACCCTGGACCTTTCACATGCCAAGCGAACGCTCTACCAACTGAGCTACGCCCCACGCACGAGCAAACTGCGCTATTCCCCATTCTTTGCGACTCAGATGCGCCCGGACACGTTGGTTGGTTGGTTTGTAGCGGTGAAGGGAGCAGAGTACAAAGGCGCGGACCCGTTCATATACACAAAAGTTCCAAGTAGTTTCGATGCTCTGGTATTACAAATGCAAATTCCGTCTGTTTTTACGTCTTAAATTGAAAGAGCCGTCACAAATTGCTCCGTTTTCACTCCTTGTAGACAATTATACAGCACCTGAGGTAACAAACACATCTCGAGAACCATTGTGCACTACATTATTTATGCCAACTCACTGCCTCGCTCTTTACTACTGTGTACCAATCTTGTCGTCCAACTGCAAAACACTGGGCCACAACAAGTTTCCGCGTCTCCATTGCACTGCGCATACTACGAAACGCTCCCCAAACTTGGCACTCACCCTCGCAGCCGACTTTTCCGACTTTCCACGACGCTCACGCTAGTGACAGCATTATTTATAGTTCGACGTCGCGCCAAAGCGAATGAGTACATTTCGCCTACGGCTTAGGCCGCCCTCCTAGTGTGGCTGCTCGGTGTCTGCAGGCAGCGAGGGTCTGCAAGCTTCCTGTGTTCGCACCTATGTCACCTGTGCTTGCTTGTCAGAGACAGACTATCGCAAAACATACAACTCACTCCATGAATTGATTGC
This sequence comes from Schistocerca gregaria, assembly GCF_023897955.1. Classification (NCBI taxonomy): domain Eukaryota; kingdom Metazoa; phylum Arthropoda; class Insecta; order Orthoptera; family Acrididae; genus Schistocerca; species Schistocerca gregaria. Next base: position 105,340,059 of record NC_064929.1, on the reverse strand, counting down.
TACGGCATCTGTTATCAGCAGTCACAACTAGCAACACCAGTAGCAGCTGACTGCACGCAAAGAATAGGAATGTGCAGTGGGATTTACGTGAACTCGGCGCAAGCTTGTATCTTCCTGGCCACATCTGCTGGCTGTGAAGTATTCCACTTGCATATCAAGGTGCGCATGTAGGTGTGTTAAAAATTCTGGAGGCACTGGGTATTGATCCCAGTACCTCTCGCATACTAAGCGAGCGCTCTACCATCTGAGCTACGCCCGCCCCCCCGAAGACTAATGGTGCTACATACAGCCATATAGACGACACAGACCCTTGCACTCCCACTATTCAGCAGACAAACACTACTCTCTATGTATCCGTTAGGGTGTCTTTCAGGTTTCGTGCATTCTGTATCGAATCGTAGTTGCCAAAATGAAAGTGGCACGTATAACGTCGAAAATAGAATTCGGACACCGCTCTGAGTAAGACCAACGTGTTGTCCACCCTCTAGACTTCAATGAGGTTAAGCCGCGATACCTAAGACAGATCTGCACTCGATGACACCTCGATAACAGCCGGTCCCCACACTTACATCTTGCTCTCCTTACGTCAGTATACATCATATCAGTCTGTGACGCTGGCTTTGCAACATCTTGCGTGCCTTTAGGATCGCCGCGACCTACACTTACCATGCACTGACCACAAAAAATGGAGGCGCCGCAGCTTGAACCCTGGACCTTTCACATGCCAAGCGAACGCTCTACCAACTGAGCTACGCCCCATGCACGAGCAAACTGCGCTATTCCCCATTGTTTGCGACTCAGATGCGCACGGACACGATGGTTGGTTGGTTTGTAGCGGTGAAGGGAGCAGAGTACAAAGGCGCGGACCCGTTCATATACACAAAAGTTCCAAGTAGTTTCGATGCTCTGGGTTTACAAATGCAAATTCCGTCTGTTTTTAACGTCTTAAATTGAAAGAGCCGTCACAAATTGCTCCGTTTTCACTCATTGTAGACAATTATACAGCACCTGAGGTAACAAACACATCTCGAGAACCATTGTGCACTACATTATTTATGCCAATTCAGTGCCTCGCTCTTTACTACTGTGTACCAATCTTGTCGTCCAACTGCAAAACACTGGGCCACAACAAGTTTCCGCGTCTCCATTGCACTGCGCATACTACGAAACGCTCCCGAAACTTGGCACTCACCCTCGCAGCCGACTTTTCCGACTTTCCACGACGCTCACGCTTTTTTTTTTTTTTTTTTTTTTTCCTTTATTGTCATTTTATACCTACAAAGGTAGGCCGGCAGCGGCCTAATATGCCGCTCTTCGGCCACAAGAAACATACAAGAGATAAAAACAGGAAGACATAATCTCAAAACACAGACATGGAGGACAAAAATCAGAAGACAACAGAGAATAAAAAGAAATGAAGTCGTTCACCGACGCAGCACTGTTTCAGTTTTAAAAAGACGGGCAGCACAGCACGGAACAGAGAACACTAGCACAGGTGAACGGTGGAGCAGAAAACGAAGAAACACTCGAGGCACAGACGGGACGAAAGACACGGACACTGCGGAGATGGGCTTCGGCGCTTGCAGGGGCACTGTCCACACCGAAAAGCTGGGGGCCTGCCAAGGGAAAAAACAGGGGGAGGGAAGGAGGGAGGGGGAGATAGGATGCCAGGGAGGAGGAGGGGAGAAAACGAAAAGAGGGGGGTGGAAGCCCAGGGAGAGGGGAAGGGGAGGTAAGGATGGAAGGAGGGAGAGGGGGAGGGAGAGAAGGGAGAGAGGGTGCCCACAGGAAAATGAGAGGAGAGGGGAAGGCAAGGCTCAAAGTTGGTAGGAGGGGTAGATGGAGGGGAGGAGGGCATCATCCGGGAGGGGGAGTCGGCGGAAGCCACCTTGGGAGAGGGTGTGGAGAGTGTGAAGATGGAGAGCAGGTGGGATACAGGAGTACAGGCGCGGCAGTGGGTTGGGGTGGGAGAGGATGGAAGAGACAAGCGGGTGGGGAGGATCAAGCTTGCGGGAGGTGTAGAGGATCCGTATCCGTTGGAGGAAGAGAAGGAGGTGTGGGAAGGGGATGAGGTCATAGAGGAGCCGCGTGGGGGAAGGGAGGCGGATGCGATAGGCGAGGCGGAGTGCATGCCGTTCAAGGATTTGAAGGGATTTGTAAAAGGTAGGCGGGGCAGAGATCCAGGCGGGATGGGCATAACAGAGGATAGGGCGGATGAGAGATTTATAGGTGTGGAGGACGGTGGAGGGGTCCAGACCCCATGTGCGGCCAGAAAGGAGCTTCAGGAGGTGGAGTCGGGAGCGTGCCTTGGCTTGGATTGTCCGGAGATGAGGGGTCCAGGAGAGGCGACGGTCAAGGGTGACGCCAAGGTACTTGAGGGTGGGTGTGAGGTTAATAGGACGGCCATAAATGGTAAGATAGAAATCAAGGAGACGGAAGGAAGGGGTGGTTTTGCCTACGATGATTGCCTGGGTCTTGGAAGGATTGACCTTGAGCAACCACTGGTTACACCAAGAGGTGAACCGGTCAAGATGGGATTGGAGAAGGTGTTGGGAGCGTTGCAGGGTGGGGGCAAGGGCAAGGAAGGCGGTGTCATCGGCGTACTGGAGAAGGTGAAGGGGGGGTGCAGGTGGAGGCATGTCCGCCGTATAAAGAAGGTAAAGAAGAGGGGAAAGGACGGAACCTTGGGGCACACCGGCAGAGGGGTAGAAGGTGTAGGAATCAGTGTTGTGGATAGTGACATAGGAAGGGCGGTGGGAAATGAAGGAGGCGATCAGACGGACGTAGTTAATAGGAAGAGCAAAGGTTTGGAGCTTGAAGAGGAGACCAGAATGCCACACTCGGTCATAAGCGCGTTCAAGGTCAAGGGAGAGGAATATGGCGGAGCGACGGGAGTTGAGTTGTTCGGAGAGGAGGTGAGTGAGGTGAAGGAGAAGGTCATCGGCAGAGAAGGATGGTCGAAAGCCACATTGGGTGGAGGGAAGGAAGCGGTGCCGGTGGAGATGCTGGTGGATGCGGCGGGTTAGAATGGATTCCAGGACCTTGCTGAAGACCGAGGTAAGGCTTATAGGACGGTAGGAGGAGACAGCGGAAGGTGGTTTATCGGGTTTGAGGAACATCAGGATCCGGGAGGTTTTCCACAGGTCGGGGTAGAAGCCGGTGGACAAGACCACATTGTACAGCCTGGCCAGGGTGGAGAGGAAGGGGGCGGGAGCTTCACGGAGGTGACGGTAAGTAACACGGTCGTGACCAGGAGCAGTGTTGCGTTTGGTGCGGAGTATATCGATGATGTCTTGAGTAGTTATAGGGGTATTGAGTTCAGTGTGTGTAATGTTGTCCAAGTACTGGAAGCCAGGAGCTAGTGGAGGGATAGAGGTGTCAGTTCGATCGCGGACATCGGGGAAGAGGGAATAATCGAACTGGGGATCGTCAGGGATGGTAAAGACATCGGTGAGGTAGGAGGCAAAATGGTTGGCCTTACTAAGGTTGTCAGGAAAGGGATTGTCATTATGAAGGAGAGGATAGTAAGGGGGGGGTTTTGATCCAGTAAGGCGGCGGAAGGCTGACCAGTATTTGGACGAGTTAATAGGTAGGGTAGCATTAAGACGGGTGCATGTCTGTCGCCAGTCCCGGCGTTTCTTAGCCGCGAGCAAGTTCCGGATGTGTCTCTGGAGTTGCCGGTGGCGTTGTAGTATGTCCCGGTCACGCGTGTGGAGGAAGGCACGGTAGAGACGACGGGATTCACGAAGGAGGAGGACGGCCTGTGGGGGTAAAGTGGGACGGTGCGGGTGGATGGCGACGGTAGGGATGTGGGCCTCCACGGCCTCAGACAAGGTCTGCTGGAGAAAGGATGCGGCATGGGTTATGTCATGTGGGCGGTGGTAGGTGAGGGGGTGGCTATCGACCCAGGTAGTAAGGGTATCCCGGTATGCATTCCAGTCGGCACGGGAGTAATCATGGACATACTTGGGGGGAGGGTCAAGGCGAGGATCGGGACGGGGGCGACGACCGTCTGATATGGTAAGAAGGACAGGGAGATGGTCACTGCCAATAGGGTCGAGGACGTCCACCGCTATGCGGCCAAGGAGATTGGGGGAGGCTAGGACGACATCGGGTGTGGTATTGGATTCAGGGCGGGTGTGTTGGGGAAGAGGAAGGACATCTCCTTGGATGGTGGCGAGGAACCGATGCCACCGCCGTAACTGGGTGGCGGAGCGACTATGGATATTGAGATCTGCGGCAATCACGTAGGAGGAGAAGGTACGGTCGATGTGGGAAAGGAAGTCAAAAGGAATAGGGGCAGAGGGGCGGACATAGATGGTGGCGCAGGTAACGGTGAGGCCGGGGAAGAATAGACTAAGGATCAGGTGTTCCGTGGGGTTGGGAAGGAGGGGTTGGAGCCGAACAGGGATCTGGCGATGGTGGCCAATGGCAACTCCGCCACGCGCTATCGGGAGGGGGTTGTCAGAGCGGTGAAGGAGGTAGGGCGAGGTATGGACAGTATGGTGGGGCTGGAGGAATGTTTCGTTTAGGAGGAAGGCATCCACGCGGTGGGTGGTGAGGGTATGCATAAGGAGATTCTTGTTGACAGGAAGGGAACGGATGTTGTTAAACAGGATACGTTGCTGTCGCGCCATAGTGGGAATTTAGACGAGGGTGTCGAGACGGGAGAAGGTAAAATGGGCCTGGTTATGGGAGTAGGTGGCGTAAGTGTTGAGCTGGAAGACGGAACGGGCGGCAAGGGATACCTGCTGGAGGGTGTGGGGGCGCTGAAAGGGGTGGATGTTCTGAAGGACAACGGTTACAAAGCGGATGATGTCCTCAGCTGTGGGGGGGGGACGGAGGGAATTGCCGGGAGGGGTGGGGGCATCCAAGGGGCGGACAGGGACAGTGAGTTCAGGAGCGGAGGGAGGGGGTCGGGCCTTGCACTTTTGGGAGTAGGTTGGGTGTTGGAGGTTACAGGTGTTACAGGAGGGGGGGGACTGAAGGTTGGGGCACTGCCGGAGGAAGTGCGCTTCTTTGCAGTGCGGGCAGACGGGGGCCTCGCGGCACTCAGATGTAGGATGTGCATTATAGCGCAAGCACCTCTGGCAGCGGATGGACTGTGGAGGGGAGCGGGAGGGGTCGACCTTATAACGGCGGTTGAAAAGGAGGGCACCCTCCTTGAGGAGGAGGTCTATGGAGGGAGCATGCTCGGAGAACACCCGCATGAGGCGGGTGGGGCCGGCTGGATTGTGAATCCGGCGGACAGCTCGAACCTCTAGATAGGGATGGGCCTTCAGCTCCGCCAACACCTCCTCCTCCGTGATCATCGGGCTAAGCCGAGTGATCACGGCAGTGAGGGTCGGTGGGCGACGGGGCGGCTGGGGTTGTCGGGATGAGGAGGGGGGGGGAGCAGGGGCAAGGGAGGCATGGGGACCAAACCGTTTGAGGGGAATGCGGGAGAGGATGTCGGAGTGGAGGGTGGGGCTGGGGGATGTGATCAGGACGGAGTCCCGACGGGGGGTGAGAAGGGAGATCGGGGCTCCGGGGAAGTGCTGGCGGAGGAGAAGGGTAAGATTGCGGGCCTCCAGGAGAGAGGGATCAGGGTGAGAAAGGAGGTACCTGTAGGAGGGGGAGGTAGAGGAGGGAGTAGATAGGGAAGGTGAGGTGGTATCCATGGCATCCTGGGGGGTTGGAGGGGGGAGAGTCTGCGACTTCTTGGGAGCAGAAGAGGCTGGGGTGCCGCTGGGACGTTTCACAGCGGGAGAGGGACGGGAAGAGGTGTGGGGGATGGGGACGACCGGGAGATGGCGGGAGACGGCAGGTCCCACCGGCGGTGCAGGCACTGGTGGTGGTGCTGGTGCTGGCGCTGGGGCTGGAGCTGGCGCCACAGAAGATG